>NW_024104207.1:2031125-2708167 GCF_003945595.2 Pipra filicauda | reverse complement strand
CTTCCCTTCCCTTCCCTTCCCTTCCCTTCCCTTCCCTTCCCTTCCCTTCCCTTCCCTTCCCTTCCCTTCCCTTCCCTTCCCTTCCCTTCTCTTTTCTTCTTTTCTTTCCATCCATCCATCCACTCATCCATCCTTCCCTCCCTCCCTCTGTCCTCCCTTTCCCTCTCTCCCTCATTTCAATGAGGTTAACCACTGATGCACCATTTAGGGACTCCTAGAGAGATTACTGACCATTACTGCTATCCACAGCCACGATTGTCCTTTCTCACCTCCACACAGGTCATTTGCCTCCATGACAGAATATGTCTTGATAAACATGGCTGCCTTCCAGGTGTGCCCTCTGCTCTTCATCCAGCAGAGATCTGAACATGACTAGCAGTAGATGACCGAATCCACTGAGACAGATGTTCTTTCCAGGCATCCCTCATCCCTCCCCCACACTCTATCTGCCCTCAGTTTCCTGCTGGATCTGAAGGTGATTGTATCCACAGCCATTGCACACAGAGTTTGGTACTGCTCTGTTCCATCCTGGTAAACCTGATAGACCCCTGCGCTTCCAGCCTGGAGCCAGCAGTGGACAGGATTGATGCAGGGCTTTACTCCCTGCCAATTGCACCTCGAGGTACAGCCGCAGATTGCAGTTAGTGTCCACGTGGCTGAAGGTCATGAAGAGGCCAGATTTCCCTTCACGTATCCGATGATAGCACAGGGTTTGGCAACAGCAGCCTTGGGCGGGGAGCTTAGGAAAGGCGAGGCACAATGTGCCTTCCTACATCCTCACTGGGTACTGCACCTGGAAATGGGAATCGAGGCCATCGCAGGAAGCCTTTCCCCTGCCATTTCATGTCTCAGCAGCATGTGAAGGACAGTGCTTGTCACTGCAGGAGCTGACAGTGAAGTTGGGCATTAATGGAGGTCAGGGAAAGGAAGGGAGGTGATAGTTATCTGACCTGATCCCAATCTGGAAATAGAATCATCTGATTTATTCCTCTTTGCAATCTGCCCAAATGGGATTGGCCTAATGCAAAGCACTTGCAGGGCTGTAAGTCTCCTTTAATTTCAAATGCTTAATAAGAAAATGAGCTAAAAATATAAAAAAATGGAGATTTTCAGGTATGTATCTGAATTGATATAGCTAGATCAGTGACCTGTATCACACATACTGTTGTGCCCTATGGCAGAAGGCTGCTGGCAGCTGTTCAGTGTCTTCCTACAGACTTGGACTAACTCAATCTACCATTTAGCTCAGTGCTGTAATTTCACTCTACTGTGAAGATGTTGCAGACCAGATCTTTATTACTCTGAAGTGTTTCATTGCATCCTGGGGCCTTACAAGAGCTGTATGATGCTATGGAGAACCCTATGGATTTTGTAGCATCCAAAAAGGCTTTGAAACATGGACTTCCTGCACTGAAGAATGTCATGTACTCCATTAGGAGTATGGACCTTCAAGGTGTTCCTGTGAACACAGCCTGGGTTTTCAAGGCAGCAGCTTTTCTACCAAACCAATGATTTATACAGATTACTCCTCCTTTGTTCTCACAGATGTTCTTTTCAGCTATTGTATGTTTCAAGCATTTTGACTCCAAGCTGGAAACACTGGAATTTGATGTAGGGTAGGCAAACAGCCACAACCTTCACATACTTCTGTGCAAGAAATACCAATGGTAGTAGGATGATCTACAGCCCTTTTGCAGCACCTATGCAAGCAGAAAAGGACTTTCCCTTTGGTTTCAGAGCACCCTGAAGCTGCAGTTCATGTGCTTCTCTGGCTATAGGTATTGTAACAACCCACATGGCACTGGCAGGGGGTGGCAGGACAGAAATCTGAGTGTCAAGGGCAGATTTAACGGGGAACACCTTTACCATCCTATTTCTCTGTGCAAACTGGTATATGTTTGGGTGGATGAGACACAGTCATAATAAACCTTCTACATTTAGGCAAGGGCTGTGTTAGCCCTGAAACTACAGGATGTAATTTCTGCGGAGGGAAATTGAACTCAGGGCTACGAACCTTGATCCATTAGGATCACAGGCGGGAGCCCCCACATCTGGAACAGCCTGAATACATTTCTTTTCTTTGTAATACAAGCACGTTCCTTCTGGAGAACTGGTAACCCAAACACCAGCCCTTAGAGAGGTTCAGACATGAAGACCTTACCCCAGGCCATCCTGATGAGCCCCAGACAGAGAGTGGGCACCACCAGCCAGAAAATTCCTGCCCCTGCCTCCTGCCCTTGGGCGCCTTTCACTGTGGAGACCGCCCTGCTCACAAAGCTTATTCTTACACGTTGGGGTTTGGACTTGGTAATAAAGAGGCTGTGTGTGCTTCTTATTATGTTTTCTTATTTGTTTTCTGAGATGAGTGTTTAGAGCTCGGGCCAATGCTAAAGGTCTGGGTTGACCTCTCCTCCCCATCAGGGGCTGTCTTCTTGTGCGATCCCTGTCTGCTGAGGCACCAGGCAGGGCTTCTCACCAGCTGAGAAACAACTCTGTGGGATCATTGTTAGGCTCCAGGACACCTCCGCAGAACTGAGGAAGGGACAGCATTCACAGTGAAATAGTATATGAGGCAATAAATTTCTGTGTGTGTGGAAGACGCCAAATTAAATCTGAGGCATTTGGAAAACCACAAGAATACTCCAAGGCCATGAACATTATGCCTGCTATATAACAAGAAAAACAGAAAATTCAACAGACCATAAAATGAAGGGGAAAATCATGTTTTCTTGCCTCAGGAGGGTTTGAAAATTCAGTGCTGCTGCTGCTGCTGCTGCTACCACCACCACCACCACTATTAAGGATTTTTCATTGATGTCATTTCAGGGGCAAAGCTTAGGTGAACGACGGCTCAAGGGCATTTAACCCTCCAAGTGCTTCACAAGCATTAATTAATAGAGCTGGGCAAATAATTTGCAGCAGATTATTCAATGAATTCAGTGCCTGTCTCTGCTTGCAGAGAGCTAGTTTGTGCCCTGGTTTTGCTCTGCTGAGCAGAAAAATAATTCCCCTTTCCTCAGAAAGGAGACCACAGATTTTTTGGGGGTTTGGTGAGGAGACCAGACCCCTCCACCCAAGTATTTTCCCTGTATAGGCTGAGCAAAGTGAGGGCAAAGATGTTGTCATGCTTTCCTCATTTCTAGGGTCAAGCTGGAAGCTGCAGAAAAACGACAGTGCTGCTGGCTCAGTGGGGACCAGACTGCTCCAAGGAGTGTCCTCTACCCAACTTCTCCTGTGGTTATGCTTATCACTGGCTCCTGCCTGTGCCTTCAGGCATCAAACCATCTCTACACTACACTGCCCTGACTGAAATGAGTTCTCCTGGTGACAGCACTGTGCCGCTACAAGCCGATCTGCCGAGATGTCTTGCCAGCAGTCTCTGAGTGAAAAATATTGCGGCATACCAAAGCAAATATAATGAACATGAATAGCTAATAAATAAGCACATAAGAGTGTGCTTGAAATTGTATATTGTTTATGATTTTTAACAAGAAATCCTATGAAAATAATAAACATACATGCATACACACACAGTTGTTTTCTGTAGATATTTCCATGCACAAATGTGTTTGCGAATGTGTTTGTGTATGCCTACAGATGTGTGCATGCCCCTTGGAAGTCTGTGAAGCCACTGCTTTACTGGAACAAAACAGAGAGATAAAGTGAACAGAGATGACCATGAAAATAAATTTCATCTTCATTTCAGAACAACAGTGAACAGCCCAAGAGACACCCAGTATGGAAAGCCCATAAGGGATTTGATGGAGAGAAAAGCCATAGCATGAGCTCAGCTCCCAGCAGACTTCAGAGAAGCCATGAGAGGAAGTGGGAAGCAGGCCTTATCCTAATCCTGGGCACCAGGAAAGCTTCGTTTGCAGCTGATATATTCCCAGTCACCAGTTTTAAACAACGGTGAGAAATATATCTGCAGGAAAACCTTTTCATGGAGGAAGCAGGCAAGCAGGGATCCTGTGCACTCTCCATCCACAGAGGATTTCAAAACTCAGCTAGAAGAGGCCCTGAGGGCTTGGTCTAGTCTTGAAGTCCTGCTCAGCCTTGGGAGTTGCAGTAGAGACCTCCAAAAGTCTGTTCCCACCTAAAGCACTTTGTGATCCTATGAAACCAGGCTTCATTTGTAACTGTGTCCATGTAACTGCATACTCAGCTCAGTGAGGATGGCATCTAATTAGTGTTTGATGGTGAAAAGTTTCAGGCATGGCCACAGTAGAAGTCTAATATCACTGCCAAGCAAGGAAAATCACACAGTTGAACTTACTAGTAACTGACAAAATCATCCAACACCAGAAGTAGTTGTTGTGGAGGAGTTTAATTTATTAGAAGTTTCTTGGGAAAGGATGTGGAGCAGCCTAAGAGCTTTTTTAAGTCATCAGTGGTCGTTTCTTATTCAGAAAGTGGTGATAAACAGAATAGGGAACCTATTCTAAATTTAGTGAATGAAGATTCATAAAAAGCACATTAACTGTAAAAGGGAAATCATGTAAATGATTCTGTAAAAGGAGAATTTACTGGCAAATAGTGGGAAGAAAGCTGGTGCATTAAACTCTATTTTATATGCACTAACAATGAAAAATCAACTTCCAGACAGTGAACACAACTATAAGCTTGAACTGGTGAAGGAATAGAGGAGTTAATATTTTGGCAAATTAATGCTTTCTATTTGGCTGAGGCTGCTGCACTTTATCCTAAAATCTTTGAAATATTGGCTGCGTTAAACTGTGGGCCACTTCAGGTTTGTAAGCACCTGAACAAGACAGATGAGATATCAAATAACTGGAAAAAGGTTTTTCTGATAATAACAGCAGGAGAAAAAAACCAGAGGATATAGACTAGTCATCTTCAACTTCTTAAAGAGTATTGGAAGAAATAAATAAACTTCTAAAAACTTAGGAGACAACAAGATGCATAAAAGTACACAAGGACTTGTCAAGAAAAAGTCTTCTAGAACTTAACTACTTTTTTCTCTCAACTATTGACAAGAAAATTCAAAAAAGGGACAGTGTCCAGTAAGAAGCCTCATCATCCCACGCAGCACAAGCATAGAAAGTAACTTGCATACTGCCACACAGATGGCCAGCACACCCACAGGTCTAGAGTCAATACCACTTCAACACCAAGCTAATGCTCTTTGACCCCCAAAAATTCTGCTGCCATACAGGCCCAGGACCCCATATCCTCTTCTGTTCCTGACTTTGGCCCCAACCTGCAGGAAATTAAAAATGTCCCATTCTGCGATGTCTGCCCTTCTCCTTCTCTTCCAAAGGAAACCAGTGTGTGTCACAGTAAAGGTAATTTCTCCATAGTGTCATGGCGCTGTTCCTCCATCCAGCCTGGAAAAATCCTACTGGGAGAAATTCAAGTCCCCAAATAATGCTTTTTATAATCCCAAAAATTCTAGTTGATTGTCAGACTCCTTATTACTTATCCTGAAATATCCCGTATAAGTTAAAAGGTCTAATATGAACAAAAAATATATCTTGTATAATTTGCCAATGAGCTTGATCAGTGGTAGGATGTAAATGCCAAAAAAATGGCATATACATAATTTTTAAATAATAAAAACATTAGCCATGTTAAATCAGACCTCTGGAAGGTCTTAAAAGCTGAGTTGAATGGTATGTGGATTTAATCATCAAAGGTAACAACAACATCTGCAACATTTACTGTGCAAAATAACCTTCACACTGAAAAATCAGTACCAATGTGGATTAACTTGGTGTGCAATACTGTTGGAAATCATGACTTGGTGATATTTACAGAGGACTATAGCACACACTGTAGTCAGTAGGTTGCATCTACCTTGGTTAAAAGCAAAAAATATTGTGCTGGCTTGTATGCTTCCAATATAACCTGGAAAGTCCTCTAGGGAATTGAGTATGGCTGCCAAGGGCTCAGAGAAAATTGTAATGCAGAACTGAGAATGAACAATAAACCCAGCTTTATTACAGATCGCAGGACAAAGCCTCTGTCCTCAAGGACTGTAAATAAGCTGGAGGCAGAGTGATTTTGTGGGGCAGGGGAAGGGATCTGGGCAGGCACGAGGGACAGGGGATAGGTGATGGAGGGTAGGCTGCTGTTCATTGTGACTGGCCCTGAGGTCCATGATGGGCACTTCCACCCAAGTTGCCAGGCCTGATGGTCTCCTTGCTTATTTTGCTTTCAGTTTAAAAGCTGGTAGAGGCAGAGCGGCAGGTAGGCTGTACCATGCTTCCCTCCTGCCAGGGAAAGAGAAAGCTCTTACATTTTTCAAAGTGACTCTGTAAACACATGGTCAAAAGAACAAATCACAGCAGGCAAACGTGTGCAGTCAGCCTTTGCCTTTAAAAATTAATTCATGAAACTCCCAACATTCCTCCAGCTATAATGTTTATCTGCTTCACATTACCCTGTCACATCTGGGGAAGACCTTTCCTACTTGCCAACACTGTACCATCTCCCTCTCTCCCCCCTTCCCACAGTCACACAGAGATAGGCATCAAATGGCAGACAGCAGTAAGATGCTCTGCACACACCAGACTGTGAAGCAGCTGAAGACTTTGCTCCCAAAGAGGATGTTGAGGGAGAGCATCTCTTTCTAAAACCCAGGTTAGCCAAGCGAGCAGAGAGCAGGGAGGGAGGGAGGAAAGTCAGTTCCAAGGGTTTATCTGCATGGCAGAGAACCTCTGCCTTGGGCTGTGTGCCAGCTAGAAGGGGGCATGCAGGAATGAGCTTGGTGCAGTCAGGTGTTAGGTCTGTCAATGCTGATACCCCTCATGAGTGGGGTCTGGCCCCAGAGAAGCTCTGATTTACGAGATTGAAGCAACAAGAGACAGACAAGTATTAGCAGTGTTTTATACAGGGCCTTTGGTTTTTCAAAGGCAATGATAGAGGATATATGCAGTAAATTTGGATTTACTAAATCTCATGATGCAATACTGAACATAAAATTAGTCCAGGTAGGCTTTGCACTGTAGAAATGAGGGACTGCATATTGCCAGGTGGGATTAAGGAAAGCATGCATGGATGGTACAGTCCCAGTATAAACAGCTGTAGGGAAGTATTTGTCAAGAGACTGTAATTGAAGAGATATGTTTGAGGGCACATTTTGAGGTTTGATCTGGAATACACAGAAGTCAATGAGAGATTTTACTTTGGCTTGAGTGAACTTCTGATCTTTATTTGAAGCATCTGTTAATGACCCATGGAATTAATTAATTGCGTGTTAACAAATGTACAGATTATGCCTAACTGGAAGATATAAAAAATCCTGATGAGACCAGGGAGATTACAAGGATTCAGAAAGCTGAAACTATGAGCAGACAGGAACAAAATTACACTATAGATGGGAGACAAACATAAGGTAAATAAATTTTAAAAAATAATTCAAATGCTTAGCCACACTGAAGTATGGAATATAGAGGGCTCTGGGGTGAAAATAAGCTGCAAATGTAATAGTTCACCAGGTGCTTTCATCAGTCAGGTTTATTTAATGGTCGGACTCAATGATCTTAGAGGTCTTTTCCAACCTTAACAAATCTATGAATCTGTGTTTTTTATTGCAACTTTTGGTTCAGACCTCACACTTGAGAGAGGGAAGGTGAGGTTTTATCTCGACAGCGCCAGGGACCAGCATGGAACATTCTGCCCTGTATGTGTGTGTGCGTGGACAGACAGCAGCAAGCCCATGAAGTCACAACAGTGATCAGGGAAACAGTGGTGCTCCAGCATCCCCTCCCCAGCAACTATCTGCAGAGCCCATTTATCCAGAAAGGCCTCATCTGACTACATTCAGGTTTGGGTTCCATCTTGAATCCTTTAAGTTTTCTAGGGCTTGAATATAAAACTTCTATACTTGATTTCATATACATATGTCTGCTCATATCCTTGCACTTGGGAGTGAAATACTTAATGCATTTCTGGAAAAGAGTCCTCTTTCTGGTCTTGTTCCTTATCATAGACAGACAATTTTCATTGACACCTCCCTTTGCCTAAGGAAATGAGGTTGCTTCACACTTTGCCATCTCTCTTAATCTTCATATGCTTCTCCAATGAAGAGCAGAATTCTGAGGCCATATGAAGTGTCTCTGCTTTCAGTGATGACACAGTGCTGATGACTCCCAGTCAGGATGCAGTCCCAAAAGCCTGCTGGATTTGCTTGAACTTTGGAGGTATTTTACTGTTTGTAGTGGTTGAAAGTGAGTCAGCTTCTGCAAGCATCTCATAAACGAGCAAGCATGTTTGGAACTGCCTTTCTTCTAACATGGAACAAGGAGTTTCATGAAAATGGGATAATCATGAAGCTTTCTCTATCTTACCTCCAAGTTCTTAAGCTGGATTTATCAGAGATCTCCTTGCCTAGCTCCATGCTACAAATCTGGAAAAAACTTAGGAAAATCTTGGAAGGCATGGAAAAAAACCGGAACAGTGGAAATATTTAGTAAAAATCCAGAAAGCAAAATCACTGTATTTTTACTTTATTGGACAGTCCTCCCAAGTGATACTCTTACTAACTTCCAGTTGGTTAGACCAAGACCGGTATGGAAATAAAATGGTGCCTCAGCTAAAGGAACAGATTGGATGATAAGTTTTTATTTTTCTAACATCCATGATAATAGTGTGGTGGCAAGAAATCTCCTAAATCTTAACTGTTACAATAAAGTCTTTGGTTTTACTTGTAACCATAAGGATCCAGGAATATAGTTTATTACAGGTATTTATTATAACAAAGACATATGAAAAAAGAGACAAAAGAAATTTCGTGAGGGACTGCTGGAGGGTCAATTTGAGTCTCACTGAGGGCAAATTGACTCCCTCACTATTCAGAATGGCAGAAATAAACAGGAACATCTCACTGTAGCAAACATTCCTAAGAGCACTGAATGAGGATGGGTAGGACTTTCTCTTTTTACTGCCTTCAGGAACTAGTGAGGACACTTGCATACGTAGAGTCAAGCGTGTGGATTTCCTCACTGATAACACGGGCATCCTGCTGCGTAAGTGCTGCCGGATCAGGGTTCTGAGCAGCTCCTCCCATTGGCAACTCTCAGAATTAATGAGTTTTTTCTGGAGAGGCATATTCTGTCAGCAGCTCACACTGATTACAATAGTAATAATAATAACAACAATAGTAATAATATCATCACCTTATTCCCTGGCTTCTACCTGAAGTCAGTGACTACAGTCTTTGTAATAGAGTTGTCACAAGACAGTGAGTGCAGATGTCACCTCTGTGAGCTGTGGTGATGAGCTGTGATGCAGATCATAACCTTCCTGCTTCAGAGGCACTGCCAGGCTGAGGGCAGTGTGCTTCCCTAAGACTGCTGCAGAGAGGGAGGAAAAGCATTGCTGAGGCAGCTTGCAGAGCTGGACGTGTAATCAGGTCACTTTACTTTTGGCAGCTTATAAAAGTGAGAGAGGAAGTCTGCAGTGTACACTGATGTGAGCTGGAGGGAGAAACAGGGGTGGGGAGAGGACAGCGGAAATGTGCACATACACACATTACAAAAAGGAAAAAAAGGAAGAGCTCTAATAATGAAGTGCATGAGACCTCTTCATATTAAAGAAGGATGAAGTCATTTCAAATTTAGGTCAGACAACAAGCACCTGTCAGCAGTGTTGAGTTGTGTATTATTTTATGCAGCTTTGCAGCCACTGTATCCTCTTGCCTTTCTATACGTACTTGCATCTTGAAGTCTCTGAATACTGAGGATGACAAACTCACAGGACATGATGGCAACAGAGTCACACCAATGCCTGTAGGAAGAAGAGTGGGGCCCCCACATTGGGAAAAAATTACCTGAAGAGTGAACTCCTCGGGGGCTGGGGAAGGTGGCAGGTGCTGGTAAGCGTGGCATATGTGCACAGGAAAGGGGTCAGCCTGGCTAGAGGTGACGTTTGGCTCAGCTGTTTTAACTCAGTGGAGGATACGTAACTCTTGCCATACTGGAGCACAGCCATGTCCACTGCAGCCAGCATCCTGCCACTGACTGGAGCGAGTGCCAGATGTTTCAGAGGAAGGTGACGCCCTTCCCTCTCACCTCAAATGATGAACACAGTTGATCATTGCATAGTCCTCCACAGGGCTCCGTGGGGCTGGACAGTGACTTCAGCCCATGATGAGCTTCCAGCCTGGAACATGGAGATTAATGGATGTTGTAGTGTTTGTCCTGGTCAGCATAACTGGAAAATGCCTTTTCACTATATGAATATTTAACTTTTCCTGAATCTTATCACACTCATTGTCTCACAAGGCAAACAGAACACGGGCTGTCTTTACCCCCTGACCAAGTCAGGTCTCAGTAAGGATGTAGGATGTCAGAGTTACCACAGTGCTTAACAGAGCACATCTGATAGGCCAGTGCATCAACCCAAAGGCACATAGGTTCCCCCAAAGTGCAGTGCCAGCTGGACCTGGTGTGACTATCTGTGATGTGGGCAGGAAAGGGGGGTGGCTGTGTTGGAAGCCTGGAACTTTGGGTCATCCAGCCTGAGGTCCAGGCAGTTCTAGCCTCTGTGCTCAAGTTTTTCACACTTTGATTGGTTGAGGGGCAAACAGAGGCGAGCAAAAGAAGTGAAAGATCAGTATTATTTAAGGAATAAGAAGTCCCTTATAGACTCTGTCTTACAGTGGCAAGTAGCTTTCTCCTGTTTCTGGTTTGGCATCTTGTGCTGTTGTCTTAAAATATATATAGAAAATAATAAACTGAGCAATATAGTTTCCAGTGCAATTGTTATCTTCTCGACTCTTTTAAAAGAGTAAGAAATCAATATGCAGCATCTTTTCTGCTTACCTACTTTCAAATGACAGTTATTTGCTTTTCCTCTGAGAGGTAACAACATGAAATGTGAGTACTTGGCAACCAGGGCTGCGCCCAGAACAGTTTATCATTTACTCGCAGCAGGTTACACATTGTAAAATGATGGAACCAAGCCCCCTGTTAACATTTAACTAGATCTTAACTCCACCCTGACAGCACTTGGAAATCACCTCTTTAACAAATCCGCAGGTGTGTTGCATTTCTGAACAGCTCTAGTATTTCCACTGTAGTGCACGAATATCCAGGAGGAGAAGGGGATACATTCACCTATGCAAGGTACAGGATTAAGTGCTTAAAAATATAACAATAACACAATTTCCAAATAGCACTTTTGAAACTAAATAATAATTTCAACACTAAGAATGAAATAATATTCCTGACAAGAAAAATCCTGCTAATTTTCAAAGAAGTTTCATACTAATATAGTATGCAAGAGAAGCTTCTGTTTCCGGAATATTGCCCTGCTCACAAACAACACCAACACAGCTGGTCAGCACCAACCCATGATCAGCATCCATCCAACGTGACGGGAACTTCTGCTTTGCTCCATCATCAAGCATACAGTGGCTGCTACCCTTTTGGATTACAGCCAGCAGCGGAAAGCAAAAAGCTTATGTGAGAGGCTGTTCTTGGGGTATTTTTAAAGTCCTGACTTGAAACAGGATGTAGAAGATCACAAGGTGATCTTGTATAAGAGGTCTTTGACTCGTGTGATTTCTGGTGCAACGTCACAAATTTAGGGATGTTTGAATAATTCAGTAAAGTAATGTTGGGTCCACAACACCTGGGTGCTCATCCTCTGAGAATACCAATCTCTCTTTATTCACTCACTACTTGCTACACTGATATACTTTCTCTTAAACTATCTGTTGCGACAAGGGCTGTATCCACTGGAGAAAACTCTGGTCTTTCAAGGGAACTCTTCCAGGCTGGATCCAACCCTAATCACATTCACTCCAGGAGTAAGTATTTTCTGGGTCAGTTCCTCATTGTCTTTTACTTTTTGGTGTTCTGAAAATTTATTCCTTAGCCTTGTTACTTCATTCTCTCTGTGCATTTAGATATCTGTATGATTTCACTAACCCTGAATATCCCCTGCCCATGAACAGGACAGCAGAGTTCTCTGTCTATTCTTTTAGCTGGTATCAGGAGGATACCAGATGTGAGCGTGGGTTTTGGATAAAATTAATGTTCTTTTCATCTGGCGAGAAGCAGAGTAGGGTTTTCTTTATGTATCACTAAGTTAAATGGAGGCTGGGAAAGTTAATATGATAATTATAGTACTGGATCAAGGCTATCTGGGACCAGCTACATCTGGTCTTCCATTTGTAAGATGCATGTAACTCACTCTGCTGCTGCTTCTCAGGAATTTTATGGGGAGAAAAAGATTTATTAAGAATAAACATGTTTAGAGTTGAAAGAAGGTAGTTATTATTTTCAGACTGCAGAAGCACAAAAAGTCACAAAATCCAAATTTGGTGTATATAAGAAAATCCACAACGATGCGATTTTGAAAACTTTGGCTCAACTTGAGATGAACTTTTTTAGAGTGTGATAGTCTTCAACCATTTGCCCTCAGTCTGGATTTGAAGAAAACTACAACGAGCATAGGATCTGCCTATGCCAAAACAGAGTGCAAAGATGTGTTTGCAAACAATGACAGCTTGTGAACCATGCAGAGCACAGAGGAAAGCCCTGGCAGGGACCAGAGTGGCAGGGTGGATACCTTGGCTTTCCTGCTCCCTGGGATTTCCCAACATAGAAAGCAGAAGCAACCTGACCGAGTGCAATTTATCACAACAGGATGAGTGAGGGGATGAGCAACTTTCCCACTTCCATATGAGTGATAGATGCAATATACATAAGTATTTCCTACCATGAGGGCTTGTGGGACATTGCCAAAGGGAGCAAAGAGGAGGAGGAGAGCTGCAACAATATGGTAGCAGCCTGCTGAGAGCATAGATTTTAACAGGTGCTTCAGAAACCAGTTGTGCTTTGAACAACTGCTCTGCCTGCTGTACCAAGCACAGCCCTGAAAGTGGCCCCCTTTTATGCCTGAGACATGCAAATAGCTTGGCAGCTTCAAGAAAATGGGATGCAGTGAGTGAGTTGACACTGAATATGCCCAAGAGGTAAACACTCTGTGGAGATGCAGCTCTTCTCCCTCATCCCTGCCCAGGGGGCTGGGGACAGACAGCAGCCCAGTGGAGCGACAGCTCTCTCTCCCAGTGTGATACCTCTTTATTGATGCCATCTGAGTCCTGAAATCTCTGCTTTGGAATGATGAAACACATTCTCATATATTGAGATGGGACAGCTCTAGGGCACAGCCACACTTGGCTCTATTTACTTAATTATATTTCATTTATTCTTTGGTGTTCACCCTACTAGAAATATAACAATAATCAGACAGATAGATTAAAAAAACAAGAATCTTGGCCTAGAGATTCAATAAAACTTGACCTTAGCCATCTAGTAAGATCTTAATTAATTTTCCTTTCTGTCTTCTATTTAATTACATTAAAAATATTCTGGGTCCGGAAGTAGAGGATTTTTCCAAATCCTTTGGAAAAGACATACATTTCCAGATCAACTAGAAAGAAATTTGTGGAGCCTTATGTGGAGACTCATGTTTTTGTGGTTTGCAGCATGTTTTTGCAGTTACAAAGATATGTCAGTATCTTGATACTGCAAGTGCCTATATCAGCAAAATTTCTGAAGCTCCTAAAGTTTGTCTATTGCTGTGGGTTTGTTTTTGTTTAAAAATTATAGTACAAACCCCCAAAGCCCAACAAAATGAAACAATGAAAACAGAAGTGACTAAGCCCTTCCTCCAAGAGAAATGCAGGAGCCCTGGCATGTCCCGGCATGCCAAGATGCTGTTGGACTGTGACCCCTATTCCCATCAAATGAGTTCATTTAGCAAGTCTCCATCCTTTCAGGAGCGTATGTTAATGCAAGTTTATTTTGATCACTATCACTGCAAAACCATATCTGCCTGCCAACAAATAGCAGCACTGTTGAAAAAAATTCCCTTGATCCTGTGGCCTCCTGAACACAAAATCAGAAATCAGTGGTCAGAAGAGAGGCAGAAAAATGGCATGTTTTCTCAGCGTCGTGAACCTGTGTCATCCATACCGTCACAGTCACCTGGACGTTCCAGTCTTTCCTTTCTGGTAGTACTGATGTTCTTCAGGAAGGTGGCAGTGGGAGCATAATGTGATAAGACAGGATCATTGGCAATGTAAGGTCTTCTTGTCCCTGTCCTCCACTGCCTAAATCTTGTTGTTATAACTGTTATAATTAATTCAAAGAAAGACCTTAACTGCTCAAAGCTGTATTCACATTTTCCATCACTGAAATGCTTCAGGCCAGTGAAAGGCATTTCTAGGAAAGCAATACCCCAGGATATCTCTCGGCAATAAATTATCCTTTCTCCACTCCCCCTCCCCCCTCATTTCTTTTAAAAGTGAAGGGTGCTGAGTTTTATTAGGCCCCCTCTTGTCATCACAATCTGTGATTTGCAGTCCCAGGGCTAGATTTCTTTTCCCTTTTTTCTCCCAGCACCATGAGATCGTGTTACATTAGACAGCAAGATCTACCAGGTCACAGCCCCGGTCACTGTCACCCACTTCCCATTTCCTGCAAAATCTATACGTGGGAACATTTTCCCTTCATCTATGTGACTGAAATAAAAAAAAAATGAAAAAAAAAATGACCAGAAGGTTTTCCTGTGCTAAGGCTGGTAAACAAACACACTTGCTGTGTTTATGTGTGTATTGATTTACACAGCTCTACCGATGAGACAGATGGAAAGAAAACCTGAAAGAGAAAGGAGGGAAAGTGGTTAAATCTGGGTATCTGGAAAACACATTTCCCACTCTTGTACCACTTGTCACCGCCTTTCAAGCAAGCCATCACCCTGACAGAAACGTACTGCTGTTCAGCAGCATTCCCCACACTGCCTAGGTGCACAGTGAGTTGGTCCAGCTGCCACTCCAGGATTATTAAGCTCAAAACAGAGTTAAACAAACACTGACTGAAGCATCAGGGACAGCAAGAAAGCAGAATCCATGCTTTCCAAAAACATTTATGATGTGAGACCCACAGGGACTCAGGAGGATGCTTAGAGAATAATATTTATGTCCAGGTCCTTGCAAGTATATGAGTGAATATTGTATTTATTTAAATTGTCAGATGGCACATACACCCAAATCTTCAACCTGTGCATATCAGCACAGCTGGGCAAAGAGCCAGGAGCCACTCTGGCCTGCATGCCTGTCCATGGAGGAGCACTGTGTGGTGTCAGTGGAGGGATGAGCCAGCGTCTCCACCTCCTTCCCTGAGCAAACACCTATGGCTGTGGAAACACGGGCGAGTGACAAAAAAGACTTAGGACTGGCCAGGAGAATCCAAAATCTTAGACATTTTTGCTCCCAAGTGACTTAACCAGCAAGTTATAAATTACAATCGCTGCAGGGGGATCATCAAGGGTATCACTGCAGTTTCCGTTCTGGAAAACAAAGACAGTTCCCCTCAGGGGAGTGGAAGAACCAAATAATTTTCTTTCTTCTGTGTCTCTTGCATTAAACTTCCATAAGCTGCCTGTCTTCTGTGCTAACATAGCCCACAGCCAGAGCTGAAATAGAGGGCTGACTTTATCAGATTCTGCAGTTACCTCATTCTCCTTTATAGAATCAGTAACAGGACGGAGTTTTCTTTCTCTGTTTAGGAAGTGAACCTAAAATTGCTCTTCCTCAGGCTTCTGGTTTAGCTGAATGGTATTTTCCAGTAGGAAACACCAATTGTTAGCTGTAAGAGAATGGGGTCCCTTCCCCTAGAAGGGCAATGGACATGGCTGTGCTAGCATCTGGAGTGAAGGGATGGGAGGCACAGAAATTTTTCTCTTATGAATTATTAGCAGCACAAAAAAGGGATGCAGTGGAAGTTGAACCACGTGTTTACCCAGTGTCTGAGGCAAAACCAAAATGGTGTGGACCTTCAATATGGCAATGTTGTGTGTTTGAATGTTTGGCATTTACAGTGTAAGTCATACCATATTCCGTACTTTTCTTAAAGGTTCATCTTGCCTCAAAGTCTCTCTCCTGAAGCAACAAGTAGGTATACCTGACTTCCTTTTGAAGGTAAGCTTCCAAGCCTTAAGACCAAAAAAAAATTTGAATACATGAATCTTAAAAGTTCTTTAAGTATATGAGGTGTAGAAGAGTGTACCGTGCATGAGGACAGCCATGAGAAATCAGCCCTGAGGTATTCAAATGGGACAAAGAATGAGGTGAAGCAAAAGAAAGGAAGCTGCCTGAAGGGAAAATATGTGGAGCTTCAAGGAGAAAGACAAGAGAGACTTGACCTTACCTCATGGTGCCAGTGAGAGTCTGGAAGATTCACATGGGTAGTGATATGTCTGAGGAGAAGGAAAAGATGGTGCTGCTAGAGGCAATCTGTGTGAAGTACTTCCAATGCAGACAGGAGCAAATGGCAAAGCAAAAGTTAATAGATGTCTGGGCAAGGGGTATTGCAGTGAGCACAGGAAGGAAAGCAAATACAGTGTTGGAAAGGAAGAAAATAACTGATAGTTTCCAATAGCAAGCCAGGGTGATGAAAAGGGAGAAGACAGTGGAGATGCAAAAGGAAGTGGCAGTGATAGAGGCAAATGGAGCATTGCAGAGGACAGCATTCAGTGCCTGTCGTTCTGGCTCGGCACAGCTGGACAGAAGGGTGAAGGAACAGACAGAAATGTTGAATACAATACAAATGGAGAAACCTTGATAGGGAAGTAAGTTGGTCAATATAGGGTTGCTTCCACAGCTCAAGGTGTAACTGAAGTCATCTTAGAGAAGGTAGAGAAATAAAAAAAGATCACAAGCCAAGTTGAGAAACAGCAGAACTTTATACAGCTTGCTTGATGATCCTTGTGGGTCCCTTCCAACTCAGAATAGTCTGTGATATGTCTGTGATAAAATATAGCTTTTAAACCTGTCTACCCATGGTGAGCCACTTGTATGTGTCTGACCAAACATCATACAGTATCTTGACAGGAGACTTAGCCTGGATCCTCTCTGATTAAGAGCCACCAGCTACAGCACATTCCCAATTAGGGCAGATGCGGGAGAAGGAGGCAATGTTTTGTTTCAACAGGCTCATCCTCACCAGCTCTGCAGTGCCAGCAGGAGGGTGTCCAGCCTACTTTTTTATTTGCACTTCTTTCACTCTTCCCACTTCTCCCTTCTCTGGTGTCTCAGCTCCTTCTCTTCCTACCTGAACTTGACCCCACAGGACAGCTGATGAGCAGCAGCAAGGCTGCCCAATGGTGAAAAGATGCTTGATCTGACAGGTCAGGGCAGAGCAGCAGTCTCAAAGGTCATATTGCAGGTGGTTTACTCTTCATCCATGACTGCCTTCTTGTTAGTTATGCCCAACTAGCATGAACAAGGATGAATGTATGGGGAGGTAAGTGGTGAGGAGCTACCTCCTGGTGTGGCTGACCTTCAGTATTCAACGGGCTTAAAGTTGGCTGGGAGGTGTCTTTGTAAGCTACCACCACGTAGGTGACAGGCAGACACCCCAGGGAAAAGCGGTGCCTATTGCTGGAGCTGTTGGCTCCCTTGGGGACCACAGCTGTGACACTGGCACAGCTGGTGACTTTGCTGTGCTCTTCTCTGTGGCACCAAGAAGCCAGCTTACAGTAGGACTTACGGCTCTCAGCAACTTTTGCCTGGCTATCTCAGAGGGGGATTTATTCCAGGGTTTTGTTGCCTTTTCTGAAGCAGTTTTTCTACTCTGAGTGTATGAAGTATTTGAAGTGAGTCTGATTTCCCTGGCTGTCCCAAGGGGAATGAAGGGAAGCCTCAAGGAGAGGCAGAAAATTGAAGATTTAATGACTTATAGATGCTCTGCTTGGCCCCCTGCTCTCTGGTAAGATTAAGAGCTTGACCTGCTTCCTATGTATATCACGGCTGGATTTTTGTTTTATTTGAACAGAGTAAAGACCTGTGACTCTGTTTCTTTTGCTGGGAAATGTGCTGTAGGGAGCAAGGGTTCACAAATTAGGCCTTTCTGTGGGTCAAAGGGCAAAGAAATGTGGACAAAATACTTTAAAAAGTAGACTTCAGAGTGGTGTATGAAACATTAAAATCTGATTGCAAACCATGTACAGCTGTGAATGTCTCCTCTTCTGCACAAGCGAACGCTTCAGAGTCTCCAAAAAGTAGGGCATGGGAAAAGAGTTCAGACTGATAAACTACCAGAAGACATCTTGCTAAACAAATTTCCCCCAAATCCCTGCTAGGCTGGAGTGCCATGGACATTTGAAGATACCTGCTTTCTTTCTTATAATGAATTTTTAAAATGCTAACTCTCCTTTCATTCTTTCCACTGCCCCATAAAAGGCAAAGATATTGTCAGAAAGAACTAGATCAAAATGTTTGGATGAGCATTCGTGTTTAGGTTCCCTAGTCTAGAATTCGTATAAAAAACCAGTAAAACTTAAGTTGGTAAAATTTCTGGCCTGAAAACACACAACTCGCTGACAGAGCACTCTCAGACCTACTGAGTTTCTTTTAGACTGATTGTGGACATCCTTCTGTCTCATGCCAAGGTCCATTGTCGTGGCTTTAACTTTCATGTTGTAAATACAGTCTTTTCACTCACATTCTGTCAAGTAAGTGAGGTCTAAATTGCTCCACATATAGTTACCTCTAAAGTGAAAGCACATCTATAAAATTATAAGAGATCAAACTTTATAAAAGTTTTTAAATGCATGAGTATTTAAAAGCCTTTCATAAGAACTTCTAAAAACTCTTCCTTGAAGATTATTGCTTCTCCTAAAATTAAATTTTAATCTCTCACAGCAAAGACGGCAAAAGAATGGAGTTTTATTTGGTGCAGATATTCACCTCAGATTAAACCAGGTTCATAAACTTCTGAAATATGTAATGAACCTGATCCAAGTTTACTGTTTATATTGTTATCTGATACTATCAAAATTAAACCTGTCTTCAGTGTGAAAGGTAGCCCAAGGTTCAACTTTTAAGCTTACAAGGCATCAATAGACAGAAAAGTTGATGGCATTACATAGAAACTGAGCCCCATGCTTGTGATTCAAAACATACTGGGCCATTCACCTCTGAATTTGAAGTGAACTTTAAGCACTTCTTTGGTGCTTAAATAGCAAACAAGGAGCACCACAAAGATCACAAATAGGTTTAAAGTTACACATGGTTTAGTTAGCTGCTGGATCTTGGATCAACTAAGCATGCCAGTATATGAAATCCACCCAGGAGGATCTCTGTGAACACTTCAGCATCCCCTATCTGTCTACTATGGTGGCATTTTAAAAGTTCAGGTATAGTTATAGGTATAAATAGGTATGAAAGAATTAGATTTTTTCCTGTTTCCACTTAGTTTGAATCTAGTAACGGCTTGTGTTTCATCAAGAGAAGCCTGTAGAAAACTTTTCCATCTTTTCCACCATGAAAACATTCTCCTGGTACTGGAGATAGAACAGCTGTAGGCTCTCACAAGTTCTCTTCGTTTCCTGACCCAACCAGATACAGATGAGTCTTTATCAACTACCTATCACATTAAGAGAGGGTTAAAAAGTGGCTGATCTGCCCCAGCTCTTTGCTCTCTGTAGTTAAGCGCAAGTGACTGGAGTCAAGATGTAAATGAGAATGTGGTACTGGGTGATTGGGTTATGTTTGTAGCTTGAGAGAAGGGGAGGGCAGAGCTGTTTAGGTACATGCACACATGCACATGCCGTTTAGGCAAAAGTTAAAGCAGAACTATAAAAGTTATTCAGCTCCATGTGGGCTTCAAAGATATCATTTAGACCTGTCAAGCAGCAAGCAGAAAAGACTTTTGTTCCTAATGTCTAAAGCTAGGAAAATAGGACATTTCTCCAATCAGTGCTGCAATAATCCACCATGCAAGGCAGGGTTAAATTTTCTCTTTCATCACATGCCAGTCACTCCAAGTGTTGTTAACATCTGAAATAAAATCTGAGTGTCTCTCCAGCTAGTGTGATGCTCTGGGCCTCTCTTTTCTCTTTGAGTCTCCAACTCCCTGGACATATCATCACATTAAGTATGTATTATTTAAGTTGGCCTGTGGGAGAAGCAGTGACTGTATCATGTACTAATGGCCATATTTTTAGGCGGATTACCTATCAGGTTTCTACCTTGACCACTGGCATATTGCCTGAGAGCATAACCATAATGTGCAGATTTGCACCTGCCTCTGTAAAATTTTATTACTAATTTGCTATTTTTATTTACTGTCTCTAATGCCCCTCTTGTACTGCAGGATGCTCTAAGGCTCCAGGGAAGCCCACTGACCTCACATTGCGACTCCAGGTGTGCATGTACCAATCTCCTCAGTACAAAAAAGGCTGAGAAATAACATCTTGGGTTTTATTCCTCCTTAAAAGAATGCTGATATGCCTCACTGGCATTTTTGTATTAACCTAGAAACAGAACCCAGACTTGGATAAAGAGATCTTTTTCTCTTTTGTGGCTGTTCTCATCAGAGGTTATTTATGCCATATAAGTCTGCGGGAAACAAAAATATTTGTTCAAGAGGAAACCCAAACAGACTAAGGAAGAGGTAGACTAGTCAGAAACCAAGTGCTTTGAAGCATCCCTGCAGTAGTGGAAGCACGGGTCCCAGGAAGCTCCACCTTGTGGTTTTGTATTAGGACATGTCTCATTTTGTTTCATTATAGTAATGCTTCCTACTGCTGTGCTCCATGGACATAGTCAAAGGAGAGGAAGATACAGGTTCAGCTTCTTTTTTCTTCACAAGACTTGGAGGATCTTGCCCCATTTGTCTGATGACTGCTACTTTTGTCAAAGTTCTGGAGAGAAAGCTTGTATCTCCCTGAACAACAGGCTTTTCTTAGGCTTTGGCTAGAATTTGAGTAGGTGTATGCTATCTACAAACTAATGCAGTTTACAGAAATACCTATTAGCTTCAAGAGGACCAGCCAATAAACACAAATTACGAAATATCACCCAAAAGATATCTGATTGATAACCCACTGAGAACTAATTTTACTGCTAGTCCTGTGAAAGAACAGTACTTTCCCACTGTGGACTAACATCACCTTGCTATGAAGTTTCTTCAAAGCAAATGAGTTCTCAAGCTTGTTCCACTGCTTTCTCAAATTTATTTCAGGTTCTAGCTTCAATTCTGAGTTCCTCCAAACCTTTTTTTGCTCAGCTCTCACATTACTGTGAA
Organism: Pipra filicauda; assembly: GCF_003945595.2. Taxonomy (NCBI): domain Eukaryota; kingdom Metazoa; phylum Chordata; class Aves; order Passeriformes; family Pipridae; genus Pipra; species Pipra filicauda. The sequence continues at coordinate 2,687,099 of NW_024104207.1, read as the reverse complement.
GGTGTTTGATATTGAAAGGGTTTGCTTTAATAAGAGTGGAAGAAGCTGAAGCAACAGAGTCCACATCCTGGCTTTGTCTGCTCAAGCATGGGCAAAGCTGGCCATCAGTGTGCTAGTGGCTCTGGGGCCTTCTGGCCTTCTGGTGAGGATATGGGCATGAGAATAGAGAAAGATGGAAGTGTAGATAGGTCTAGGGCAGAGCAATACATTCAGAAGGTAAAAAAGTTCTTAGGCATTATCATCATTCTGCCATGCCAGGGGTGTTAAGAAGGCCATATGGAGTCAGGGTACTTACCTCTGTCCACTCTCTTGGGACCTAAGGGTCAATTCATAGCCATCTAACTCCAAGAAGCACTTCTTCACCTTCTGAGTCCCAGCATCTGCCACAAGGTTTCTAGTGGGTGAGATATTCTCCTGCACAAGCAGTTCAGCATAGATTTTGGAGTCTCTTGGAAGTCAGCAGAAATGGAGCAAGTAACCTCAGCTGAAAGCTTGGCCTTTTGTTCTTAATAAACCACAACCAATGAGTTCAGCAAAAGTGTTTCTATGTTGTCTATTTCTGTGATTAACTTCTCTTACAAGTCAACACTCAAGTCAAGGCAATAAAAGGCTGGAAACAACACTCAGGTATGAAGATGACCTTGGGAGGTAGGATTATGGGGAGGGAAATGGGGGCCAGAGAAGAGAAGAAGATTTTTTGAAGAAGAAACTTTGGATAAATGGAAGTCTATGCCATGAAGAGGTGTTTTAGATCTCAAAACACAGAAGACAAAGTAAATAAAAAGTTAGACCTTTGCAAAATTGTACAGTTGTATCAAATAAGGTCGGTTACTTAATTGTTAATTCAGTTTCAGAGGACTTGCCATCACTTGAAATCTTCTAACAAAATACATTTCATTTTTGTTGCATTCTCTGAAATTTGAGAAGAGGACATTTGAAAGACAACCTAAAAACTTTGCAACAAATTAAGGAATTTTTTATATTTTTGCCTGTGTAACTGGAGAAGCCAGGATTGATAGACTAAGATCAGTGTTTATCAGGCATTCGTAAGTAAATCTAAAGCAGAAGATAAATATGTTTAATTTGTAAGAGTTCCCAATAACATGATAGTTTAAAGCAAAATACAAAAGCAGATTGAAGAAACTGAAATCAGAGTATTTCAACAAGGAAAGGGCACATACATTCTGATCTTATCCATTAAAAATAGATAAAAAAGAAGAAGGAATTAGGGAAAGACATTGCCAGGAAGGAAGTTAAGAAGGCAAGAGTAGAACTAGGATGTAGCACCCCTGTATTATTTATAGAGAGGAAGACTTGGAAATCCGAAAGAGGGACTGCAGTAGGCTATCGCAGACAAAATTAAACAAAGATCAATTCTTTCCCAAGGAATTCCCAGTCAAATGCCATCTACTGAAAATGATGAAAACAAAAATGATTAATGGGACAAGACATATGGACATTTCCTGTTTCTTTGGTGTAGAGCATTACAAAATCAAAGTAAAACTAAACTGTACCCTCCCAAGCATATTCAGAGTATTTAATGGTTTTATCTGGATGGAACAGGCCCAGAAAAAAAGGGAAAAAACGATCTTAAACATAACCCATCACCACACCTCCTAATTAGTAACGACCTGCCAAAATATTTTGACTCCTTTTCTGGTCTTCTTCCTTTTCTAATGTCAAATGGGATAGAGGAAGATCACTGAAGTAGTCTGGGGGTCTGATTTCTTGACTGATCATTTCCTATGCCTGCCTCCAACTTTCTCTGATGTTGGAGAATTGATATGTCCTCTTTGATTCTGGTTAGTATAAATGGGGAGAAAAATAACATTTACTTACCCCAGATAGGTGTCAGGACCTGTAACTCTAGTGAAATGTGGGTGCTTCTGAACAGACAGTGTGGACATAATGAAATATAATAGAAAAAACATGGGCAATTAGAGAAACATTTTCCAGTGTTGGTGCTGATGCTTAGCATTTCAAGATATTAGTTAAACAGAAATTTATTTAGACATTGAAGTCAATGGACAATCGAAGTTCTCATCACATTGTATAAGAGACCGTTTACTTACATGTCTCAGCAGAGATGGTGTCTGCTTCAAAATTATGGCCTTGGTTATGAGCCAAATTTTGTTATACCTACTTTTTTAGCACAGGGAGATTCTATGGTTAGCTCTGACTACTATTATCTATGACTGTTAGTCTATAACTTGGTGTTCTTACAAAAAAATCGATTTTATAAGAGAGCCGAAGAAATCAGCTATTTTTGCTTGGCAAAACAATGGCTGAGGGGCGATGTGACTGCTGAGTGGAAATACATCAAGGAGCAGTAAACCTGAGGGAGGTGAAAAAAGCTATTTTAGCTAAAAAGTAACTTTGGCACATGAACAAACAAATGCTAACTGGCCATGAATAAAGTTTGCAAAAGTAGAAGCAGGTTGCCAATGATCCAAACAATGAGGAGGGACCTTTCCAAGAGAAGAAATGCAAGTGTGGTACGTAAGTATTTTTAAGAAGGAGTTTAATTAGCTCTGAAAGGGAATAAGGAGATTCAGCTTGTTGCTGAGGCTAAGCAGAAAGGCCTGGGATGACTTCCGTGTCAGGTTGGTATTTGGGTGAATAACCTCTTCCTCCTGTCTTCTTGCAACCTATTTTACATCAACAAAGACTGCAAGTCCAGTAGTAGAGAGCAAAGCGAGGAGGTGGCATAGCATGAGTCAGTCAGGTCTCTTTCCTTGAAATACAGGAAGCTGAGAATTTAGTCAATGCTACAGTGTGAACCCTCATCCAGGTTCCCCTTGTGATGCTGGAGAACTGGAGTAATGTCTAGCATCAAATCGGAAGGTAGCCATTCATTTTTATCAGTTAATACTCTCCTATTTTCTATATTTAGATGACGTTTAAAGAAAAATGCCCTGCATTTCATACACGAAAAAAAAGGCAATATCATCTAAGAACACTTTGTCCTCACAAAGCCAAACACCCTGAGAAAGACGTGATCATTCCAACACCTAAATAACTAATCTTCAGTTAAACTAGTGTTGATTATTAAACTGAACACCTGTCTGCAAACCTTACAACGGTCTGGGTCTGTAGGACCTCTGATCTTTTGACTGGCACACTGATACAGCTTTCCATCTCTGAAGAGTACCTCCCTTTAAGAGATTCTATAATATTGCTGAAGTGTTTGTTCTGTTTCCTGGCTTGACTTTTATTTTGTCACAGTAAAATCACATGTACTCTTTTGCTACATATAAAAAAGTTAGCAACAATTTCTACTGTGTCAAGTGAAATTGCACCAGGTAAAAATGAAAGACCTTCTAAAAAGTAGAGTTTGGAGTTTTGATATTTAATGTGACACATCTGTTATTCCACTCTTTCCAAAATTATGGACCTACCTGCTTGTACTGAAAAAATAATCAGATCTGAAATGTGAAGATCAAACTGAATATACAAAGCTATTCTCCAGCTTTTTTCCAAAACTGCTAGATAGACTGCTAAGTCCCAAGTATCTCATACATCACCATTTGCTTTACCATCAAACTTCTAGCTGGACAGTTCATTCATTTTCTCAGCAAGAGGACCCACAGACCACATTCCCCATCATGAGGATTCTGCCATGAGAATGTTACCTGAAACTTACATGTTATATTGTCATTTTTTGCCATTTTCCTACCCGTCATATGACAGACAAGTCAGTTTTGTGTCAAACAATACATGGCCTGAGTCTTCATTCCTCAGAGGAGCAACTCTCCTACCACCCTCAGACAAAATCTTGTGGAACAGTCACGCAACACATTGCTCAGGTATTAGTGCCCAACCACTTGCCTCAGGAAACAAGCAGCAAAGATCCCAGTCTCAACATCATCACGAGGAAGATCTTTTTGCTGTCCTGTGAGCAGGTGTTGATTAATCTCATTTCCGGGGTGCAGAGTGTGCAGACAGCCTTTATGTTCTGGGAAGTGATCCATGCACAATTCCCTCACTTCTCAGGGCCATTATCATCAACTCTTCCTCTTTGCTGATCCTTTGGAAAGGGGTTAATTTTTCCCAGGCTGTTCATTACTGTGAACAAGAGGAGGAGGGTCAGGAACAGCAGCCATAGTTTGACAAATGACCCTTAGTAACAGATTAAACAAATGGTAAAAATTAGCTGTGCTACAAACTCCCTTAACTCCCTTTCTGTTCACTTCTGCACAGGCGCCTTCCTTCCCACCTGCATCAATATAATAGGCTGAAAGAGATCTTCTCAGGGTCCTTAATTAGCAGGAACACATTAATGGAGAGGAAGGATGACCAAAGCACACACAATTAGTCACTGGGTATAATTGTAATTCAGGACAGATTCGGTGACTAATTGATTCGCAAGTCCAGCATTGCCCAGGTACCAATAGGAATGCCCAGCATGGGAGTGCTCTCCCCCCCAGTAATCGCTTTCACGCCAAAAACTGTGTCACAATGACTTATATCAACAAAAACAACCAATGTGTGCAGATGAGTCAATTGTTAACTTACCCCACTCAATGGATCCTCACAACCTCTGCAAAAGAAAATGTACAGAGCTCAAGCAGACCTTCCAGCTTCCATTTGGAGCTGAGGAGGTAGCTAGAGTTACAACCTGATCAGTCAGTTTTGGAGCACAGGACTGGCCAAATTCCTCTTAATTCTGTCAGACATTTTTGAAAAATGTCTGTAGCAATATATTCATACCTGGAGCTTAAACACAAAAATAGTGTCTCTGCATAGATTAGTAAAGGTAGAGAAAATAGACCTCTCTCCTTATCCTGCATGGTCATTCTTTATCCTACACGGTCATTCTTATGAGCTGATTTTGAAGGCTTTGGAGACACCCTTGCCTTCCTACTCAGCCTGTCCCATCGTGTGTCCTCATACAACCATCCAGCCGGTAGTGAAACCTAGCATTGAGGCATGATCCTTTATGTCCTTTGCATGATCATGCTGACTTCTCATCTTTTTCTAAGCTTCACCTGAAAAGGGCCAATTTTTCTCCTGCTGTTGCTTTATGTTAGTCTTCTAGTGCATTTAATTATAGTATTTGCATAGAAGTAGTCAATGGGGTCAAGCTGTCTTCAATTGTCTTTTCAGTTTTGATGAAGGTCATCAAGTTCTGCCCCATTGTTAAACAGGTGAATCTTTTAACCTCACTAGACACTGACCCGTTTCTTTCAGCAAGTCCCTTGTTTGAAGGCAAATCCCTTGAACTAAAACTCTCCTCTTCATTCTGCGGGGGAGATTTTGACTCTGATGAGTTACTTTTCCAACATGCAGGTGTCTTCTCTTGGGGCAATCATAGATCTTGACATAGAGTGTAATGCAAAATGTGGCCCAGTGAGGAGTGCTTGACCTATGGGAGACATTAGATTATACCTGTGCCTCATTTCTGAATGACCATGACTAAGACCACTTAACCATGCTTTAACCTGTCTCCCATTGTTGTAGTAAATCCCAACCAGTTCTCCCACACCACAAAGCATATCAAACATGGAAAAACTGAAGCTACAGAGTTGCTCTTCTTACTATACTTCAGTGCCTTTTAGTTTTTGTCAACAACAGGTCACTGCATCATCTGCTGATTTTCTAAATGGAATAATTGTCTGTCTTTATTTCCTAATTTTCCTTCGCAGTAATGGAGATTAGTCTGAATCAGTCTCTGCACTTCACAGGACAACTTTTATTTTAAATCACCTGCGTGAAGTACAGATTTGGAGAATGAAGATGAAAGAGTTTATCTTGCGGTCAGCCATTTACACAGAAGAAAATTCACAGTCGAAAAAGACAGTACAGAGCCTCAGTAGTGTCCATTTCTCTGTGTGTGGTGTTTGTCAAACTGTTACATTTTCAGTGAAATATTTGGAAGATTCCTTTGGGCCAAAGCTGCATCACTGTCTCCCAGCGTAATCTCCTTTTGCCATACCATTACTGGTGTGGATCTTTCAATAATAAACACTGATGCCTAGTCAGTGTGTTGCAAAGGACTCCTTGTGATAAGTCTGGAAATTTTATTCATAAAACTTTGAATTGCATCAGGTTACTGAAATCAGTCTCCATCCATAGAATGACATCTGAAATGCCTGGATGCCAGACACTGAATCTTTGCATGGAATGTCCTCCTTTTCCAGTTTTACTTTGATCTACAAGTAACATGTCAACATGTAACTTGTGTTGCAGAAGAAATCTACAGGAGGCCACTTGCTTCATCAAGTCAGATGATATCAATAGTTTCAATATGTGAATGTCATCAATCGTAGCCTATGTAGAAGCAGGACATTTGTGCAGGTGCAGGTACACACAAGCATATGCAAGTGCACAGGTGTGCACACACATACACACTGTAAGGAACAGGGGATATGGCTAGAATTCTAGAAAAATCATCTTCATTTTGCCCTAAAAATACCTAAATGTGGATACCCAAGAGTAGGTTTACACCAGGCACCCCTAATGTTTCTTTTCTCAGCATGGAGATAATAACCAGAGAAGTCTGAGGAGTTTGGGGTACAAAGAAAGGGCCAGGACAATGCCTGACCTCTCATCACAGGCCAGCCCTGACATCAGCACACCTCTAGAAACACGACCAGCCTAGACACACTGTTCTGAGAGCCACCTGCCTTCTGTCCTTCACTGCCAAGTCAAGGAAAGAGATCTCAGCAAGATTTCCTTTCAGCTCATGGAAATAGAGCTATAGAGAGCACACACAATCATCTTGTAAATAACTACCTATTGCAAGTAACACCTCATTTGGAAAATGAAATGACTGAGTCTTTTAAAAATTATGCAGGTTTGACTCCTGACAAAAGCACAAGGGGAACATTTTGCAGTGAAGAATGAAAATCTGCCAGTCTGCTAGGTGAAATCCCCAAAAGATTGACTTCTTGGACTCTGTGTAGCCCAGCTTACTTATTTATCCAAGGTCATAAAGTAGGATTTCAATAGACCATCAACCCCATTACCTTCCTGAATAAAGGCTTGATTTCTCATTTAAGAGCCAGAAAATAGTTAATTTCAATTAGAAGTTGTTCAAGGAATACTGCTGCTTACATAGGGCTCTATTTTTACAGATGATTAAATCATCAGTTTTATTTGACATTAGTAACACAAATAACAGCGTGGGTCTGAGTCACCACTAACCCAACAGTGTTTCAGGAAAACTGTAGTCAAGCCTGTCCTGAATGCTTACCTCCACGTGATGTTGGTGTATTGCCTCAGGGCATTCAGACCTACTGAAGGCTATTGAGCTCATCACAGTGACCCTGTCTGAGGCATTACAGCCTACACAGACTGCAAACAGTTCAGAGGAGACTGCCTTCCTCCAGCATGGTCTTTTGCCTGCTTACATCAAGAGTATAACTCTGATTTGGCATAATGGGCCAATTAGTCAGCTGTGTAAATTTTACCTCCCTTTGAGTCATTGGTTGTACTGATTAACTCCAGTGATGGGGTATCCACCACCTCTCTGGGCAACCTGCTCCAATGTTTCATCATCCACATTGCAAAAAATTTCTTCCTTATATCTAATCTAAATCTAACCTCCTTTAGTTTGAAACCATTACACCATGTTCCATTGCAACAGGCTCTGCTAAAAATTTTGTCCCCATCTTTCTTATTGGGATGTTCAACAGGAGTACAGAAGGGACTCTGATGTGCTGTGTTCAGGCTCTAGGTCCTGTGATCCGCTAAGCTGGACAGCATTCGTGTCCACACTTATTTGATGTAATTGTTGTGGGCGAGGCAAATACTTTTAGTGTGAAGTTTGGGGCTGTCAATGGGTTGCAGATAGACAAGTAAGTTAGCTATAGTTGTGGTCAGAGATTTCTGTTGCTCTTCTGAGATTAAATCTCTCCTTAATGAAGTGCTCCAGGGAAAGGAATTGCCTCAAAAAGGGCGAAGTTTCCAAAGTAAGGAACCGAGAACTAAGTCATCACCCATTGCAAAGCCAAGTAACATTACTCCAAAGTTTTATCAGGAAAAACACTTAGAATAATAGAATCATTTAGGATTGAAAAGACCCTTAAGTCTAACACACACTGCCTTCTTTTTCACTTCTAAGGATGAAGCTGACACAAACACATTTATTTCATTGAATTAACATAGATTGCGAACTTCTCTAGTTGTGTAAGCCAAGAATCTCTCAAGGTTATTACCCAGTAAGATTTCCAAAACATTACTCTGAAGTTTGAAAATCTGTGAGAATACCCTTTTTTTCCCCGGCATTTTGGAGGTCTTCCTTCAAGTCAAAAACAGAAGCACAGAGGGTTCAAAATGAGATGGAGAATTCCAGCAAAGTGGGAGTCAAATGGGAAATTTCTAATAGTATGGTATGTTTGCTGATGAAATGGGCAGAACTAGCTTGTTTTTCACAGAACCCTGCCCTAACTGGGTCTCTTTCCATGCTGCTCCATATCCCATCAGTGAGGATGGTGTGCAGAATTCAGTCCTACCTCTTTACAGAGGTCCTGTAGAGGCAATCTCATTCTGCATGGAGAGACCAGCTGTTAACAGCTCTGTGAGATCTGAGCTTCAGAGAGTTAACTCACAGCTAACCTCTGAATTTGACCCTGTGAACTAACACAGCAGCCTTCTTCAAACCCTTCTAATATCTCTTTGATCAAAATGTTTTAAAACAAGATATCAGAACAAAAGTATGGTTAAAAACTAAGTGGTTTGCAGGGAGTTTTGTCTACCACTGCAAAACAAGAAACTCTAAGTAAATATTTACAGTCTGCTCATTAGGAGTTTAGACACAAACCTACTAGAGCTATTTACAATCTGCTCCTTAGGAATTTAGATACACATTAATATCAGCACTCAAGAATAAGTCACTCTTCCTACTCTAATTATGCAATGAGTTCAAGAGAATAGTTTTCTTCTCTTTGCTGTGGGTAAGGCATATTTAACCATGGGAGTAACTTGGTCAGTGTTATGTGAACAGTCTAAATCCTTCAAAGTGTCTGGCTGTGGCTGAAATCCACATACCCTAGTAAGTTGCCTTGGTCCCCTTTTTATGAGATTACCTTTCAAAGGTGGCTGGATTGAGAGGGGTTTGACAGCAGAAGAAACCAGTCAGAGACCTTCCACATAGGCACCTGCTGTCCAAGGCTCTGTTTTCAAAGCCACCTGTGTATGCACCAAATGCTCTCAGCTGCCCATTCTGCAGGCTGCTTAATGTCTTCAGAGAAACCAAGCAAGAGGAACAGAAGCCATGGGTAGGTTCTGTCTGCCTGTGCCCCAGAAAGCGGTACTGGTAATCACAGCTTGTACTTCGCTCCTGCATGTGCACTCACATTAACCATTGCTGATTTTGCACGTGTTCACCAGGTGTGTCAGGCAAAAGCCTTTGGGAAATACATCATAGAAAAGGGTCTGAAATACAGCTATGAAAAAGTTGTCTTTTTTGTTTTCCTTGCAGCATCATTTATATTCATTTTTCACAAGGTAAAAAGCTTCTACACAAATCACACTGTTACAGGAACAGGACAAAGAAGAGTGAGATTGAAATGCAGCCCAAGCAGATGCATGTTGCTCTTCATGCATGATGCTGTTTCCCTTCTTCCCCAGTTCTCTTTTTCTTTGACAGAGCTGGCAGGTAGTTTTCTTAGCCTAGCTGGAAAGTTAGGAGATTGTGGTCTGAAGCAGGATAATTTTGGGCAGCCACGAGTTAAGAATTAGTTAATATTAGTTAAAGTAAACAGTGCTATTAGTTATACCTTTCCAAAATGTGATTATAAAACAATAATGTAAGTCACCAATTCCTGGCCTTTCTCCAGTATTCTGAGGCTTTGTTATGATTTACTGGATACAACAATGTCAGGCAAATCTATTATCTTTCAGATGGCTGTTTATCTCAAGCCTGGTCTCCAGACCTGGGGTTTTTTTTCAAGGCATGCAGCTTTATCTTGAATTCACAGAGATTGACCTGTCTGACTCCTGCTAGAATATGCTATGGTTACTTTCCAAACTATACAGAAATATATACATAAAAAAGCAAAAAAAAAAAAGAAGAATATGCCGACGCCAGAATTTTAGTTACATTTTGTGTTTAGGCAAGTTTTCAGTTAATTTTACTTTTAAACTCTCTGGTGGAATGAAACCAGTGGTATACAATAGCATGCCTGCACCAAACCAATGCCAGATATATTGGGTGACAACATTTTAGACTGTGATTCCACTGACATAAACTCCACAGTAGATCTCCCTCTCCTCTTGTTACTCATTAAAACTTCCACTTTTGCTTTTTGTTTTGTTGGTTTTTTTGTTTTGTTTTATTTTAATCTGGTATTTGAACCTATTGCATCCAATGAAATGACACATCAGTAAGATTAGCTTCAGGCCTCAATATATTAAAGGTGGGGCAACTGCAGTGTGCAATTACTTTACACAAGGTGGGCAATTAACAGCGTATGGATCAAGGCCTCATTTAGATCAGTGTTCAGGTGTCTAACTGAAAAGGACTCCTTGCTAGGTCTGAAAATGTTTGTTGGAGGCTATCTGGCTTCCATTCTTTCTATCAGGGGTGACTACTCAGCTATTGTGATTTCTGCTTCCTACTGCAGTGCCCAGTGAACCCTTTCTGTCCATCACGCATTGTTATTTCATGAAGCAGTTTATCACAGGGTTGTCTGTTCAATAAAAAAAAACATGTCCACACAAACTACATCACGGGAGCACAACATTTTGGAAGAATATTGTGTAGAAAAAGTATGTTTTGCATTCTGTGTTATAATTGCTTAGATATAAGCATTTCCATAGTAAAACAAAAAAGCTGGTATTAAGTAGGAAAGCACTTAAAAGACTGGGTTCATGCTATTCTCAGCACAAGCAGAGGATTTTTTGTTACTTGTTAAGTATTGATTTATTCTGCAAAAGGGTTACCACTGCTTCCTGCAGCATGGAGGAACCTTTTCTTCTTTCAGAACCAAAATGAGAACATCAGAGGGCAATAACTCATCCACTTTGCAACACCTCAGCAAACCTCTTCTCAGTCTAAATCTGGGGCTCTGTCTTTTCATCACCTTTGGTGCACCCAGTAGCACACATATAGGAAAAAGATAGTTGCTGAAAAATTGCAATTATGTTTTTATTTCATGACAACATATTGGAAACTGCTGACATGTCTGGCCATGGCAGTTTAAATGTGGAGCAGGACGCTGAAAGAGGACATCTACTGGGGGTTTACATTTACAAAATGGGTTTACTAAAACTGAGAAAAGGATTGTCCCAGAGAATGTCTTGTGCTATCTCCATGTTACATTCACACAGAGAAAACCATGCTAAGAATGAACCTTGAATGTGTATGACAATTTCTTAGGTTCACAATTGATTTTTTCTCAGGCAGTAAAAGTAAACACAATTTTTATGAGTTTATAACTTCCTCTCTAAGAGAGATGTCAAATCATCCACAGTAATTTTTAGGGAACAGAGGGTTTCGCAGAGAATCTATGGATGACCCATCCCTGGAAGTGTTGAAGGCCAGGTTGGATGGGGCTCTGAGCAACCTGGTGTAGTGAAAGGTGTCCCTACCCACAGCAGGGGGCTTGGAACTTGGTGATCTTTGAACAAAACCACTCTATGATTCTCTCATTCTATGATTCATGGCAGTGAGAGGCACTACCCTGGAGCTGACAATAGGTATATCTGCTGCAGGTGTTGTTCTTCTCAAGAACACCTGTCCTTCCCCAGCTCCTTCACTGGGGCTTCCCTTAGCTCTGATGTGGCCAGTGAAAAAGGAAATAGTCCACCTGCAGCCACATTACCCAGTCATTTGTCCTATCATCTGTATTAAGCCAGAAATGTTATGGAAAATGTCGATACCATTACTTACTTTGCTTACCAAGCTCCTCTGGCTTGGAAGATGCAAGTCAATAAAAATCCCAGATTGAGGCTGAATGCAGTTTCAGCCTGGTCAGGAATCCCAGAGGTACTTCATCAAGTGCACCAACAGACACCGGTGGTTGGTGCTGCGGACCCAACCATCACCCTCTACACAGAATTATAGAGTTATAGACAGGCTTGGGTTGGAAAGGACCTCAAAGATCATCTCGTTCACACCCCCCTGCCACGGGCAGGAACACCTTCCCCTAAGCCTGAACGTATTCCTCTAAAACCAACAGTAGATTCAAGACAAAGTATTACAATGGTAAGTGGGAAGAAATCAGAAAGAGATAAACACATCCCTGAGTCCCGGTACTAGAACTGATGTCACGCTTGCATTGAATGGTTTCTGGAGAACAACACCAAGCATTGCCTCTAGAAACAGAAAGGAGTAATAAATGATGTTTTGATAGAGCTTGCTTTAAAATACTCCTAGTGCATTCTAAATTTGCAGGAAAAAAAATACTTACCTGGCAATTAGGTTGGAGTTTAAAGTTCCCCTCTGTTGTCATTACAAAGATAATGTTCTCTAGTTTTCAATGAAGCCTCTGTTACCAACCTAGCAGCTTCTTGGCTTGTCTGTGAGTGGCACATGGCTGACCTTGAACTCCTGTGTGACTACCCAAGGTTGGGTATCATGCTGCCATGTGCCTTTGTGAGACAGTTGACTCAGATTTCCAACCATGTCTAGCTGTGAATGCTGCACACCTGATCACAAACCTTGAGGTCATTCCTACTTCTTCTCCTTGAGGGGCTTTAAAATCTGACCAGTTTACCCACAAAAAAGTATCCCTAGCTGAACTGCATTATTGCATCTTGGTCTATTTTTTTAATTTTTTTTTTTTAAACTGTGATTCTCTAAACCAGTCAACATGATCTGGGAACGGCTGCAAACACCAACATTTTTTAATTATATGCACACATAATGGTGAACAAAGATTTGTCAGTGATCCTCCCGTTGGCACATCTCTGCTCAAAAGGAACGTCTGTCTTTTAACCATACCCCTCTAAGCCTTTCTTTTATGAGGCATCCTGTTATGCAAGACCTTGGCTGCAATCCAAACCGTATTGGGCCCCTTTTAAGCATCCCTTTTACAACCTATCCTTTACAGTAACACACCAGTCCCTTGTTTCCCAACAACAACTTTCTGTACAGAAGGCTTTCAGCCCCAAAGAAGCATTTAGACCCAGTAGTTGTGTGATTTTAACAGCTCTTATTAATGAGCAGCATTAATCTATAAAGGCATTATTTCAAAAACTAGCAGCTTTTCAGAATTTGCTGAGAATGTTACAAGAACACTAACACATAGAAAATCTCTTGGATTTAATTAGTATTGTATTTTTGGGGGATTGTAATGTTCAGTGCTGTTAAGACAGTGTCTCTCAGTCATCACTTCAGTTGACCTAAAGGACATTGTGTATATATTACCCATCTACTGGTTCCCAGAGAAATTCTCCTGAACTAATCACTCAGCCTATTATGGGTTTATTTCACAATGACTTAAGAACTGAGAAGGAAGAGATCTCGATATCCTGTTACACACCTTCCTTGAGCTGCCAGCTGGTTAACAAGCCACTACCTGGGAAATAATTTATCTATCTGTAGGTCTCCATGAAGAAGGCAAGGGGAATGAATTCCCGAATGAAATCAAAACCAGGTTATTACTTAGGATATGAAAGATAGAAAGAAAGAAGGCACTATCCAAGGCTCAAATCTCTTGGTCTAGATTGAAATGTAAAATTTAGCAGCCTAGTTAAGACACATTTCTATCTTGTAGACAGAATACCACCTGTTCATTTCAGAATGGCCCACCTCTAAATAGTGTGAATGAGTTTTAGACTCTTGATACTTTGATTTTTCAGGTCTTTGATTTTTCAGGTCTTTAATTTTTTAAGCATATCACAGTCATAGGTACATATAGATTCTTTCTTAGGGAAATTACAGCTGACGTCTTGCAAACTATGACTCAAACACAGGCCTGGAGGAAAGGGTATTTTGGCAAGAGTGTAAAATATTTCTGGATTTTTTTATTATCATTACATATTAAGCTCAGAAGAGAATATTTTATACCTGGGCAAGTAAATTTTCAGGCTAATTTGAAAGCTGAATTACAGTACCTAGAACAGAAATCGCTTGTTGAACCATCAGTTGAACCACAGTCCCCAGGGGAAATGTAAAGATGTCTGTGTTTAAAGACTGGGAAATAAACTATAATGGTTTGCTAGCAGCAAATGTGTTACAGTGACAAGAAGAATGTCACTACCATGTTCTCAGTCCTGTGACACAAAAAAAGTGTCATGCTGACTTTTTTTTGGAGTTATGCTGGTATGATTTAGAGATGACAGATTTAATGGGAAAGGAGAATCAAAATTAAATATGACATTCCTGCCTCATACATTGGACATCTATAGAAGTAGGTTACGAATCACATTGGTGCATACATGCCTTTCACTGAATCTCAAAATCACAGAACAGGTAAGGTTGGAAAGCACCACAGTGGTCCAACCTCCCTGCTCATCTGAGAGCACATTGCACAAGATTACATCCAGATGGTTCTTGGATATCTCCAGTGGGTGAGACTCCACAACCTCTCTGGGCAACCTGTTCCAGTAAGCAGTCACCCACACAGTGAAGAAAGTTCTTCCTCATTCATATTCAGGTGGAAGTTTCTGTGCATCAGCTTCTGTCCATTGCCTCTTGTCCTATTGGTTAGGACTACCCAGGAGAGCCTGGCTCCATCCTCTTGACACCCTACCTTCAGATTCTTATCTGCATTAATGAGGTCCCCTTTCAGTTGCCTCTTCTTGAGGCTGAACAGGCCCGATGGCTGTGGAGCCAACCAGGGACTGTTGGTAGTAACAGACAAGAATCATTGGTAAATAGCCAAGGACTGTTGGTATTAACGTGCTGTGAGAAAGAACATTTCTATGTACTCTGACAACCTCTTTATATTAATTCCAAGCGGTCTGACTCTGCTTCCACCTCCTGTGTGTTTTCTGTGTCTTCAGTGTTGTCCAGAGCAGAATGCCTCTTAGGTTTGCTTTTCCTCACCGACCTTAGGCCTTGGTCTCTCCACACACTGGGCAGCTGAAGGCTTTGACAAGGACAAGATGAAGAGGAACCTCCACTATCTTTAAAATGCACATCTTGTTGATAAATGTAGTTGGGATCATTGATCTTGCTTTTGGGATAGCCTCAGAAGAGTGAGACCCACTCTGTGTAATTGAGAAAAATTAGGCATTGATTGTACAGGTATTGTGCAACCTTGCATTCCTCCCCAGACTCTTTTCAGCCTTATCAACAGTGTGAAGTTTCATTAATTTGTGAGGCTAGCGTGGTCTGGCTAATGTATTCCGGGACAGTTTAAGTTAAATTATTAAATATATTTTTGGAAGGGAGTGGGAATAGAAACAGGGGAAGGGCATTTTTCCTATTAATTCTTCACCTGAAACTATCACTGTGCAAACATGATTGGAAAAAAAACAAGAATAAATGAATACATGACTTCAGTAGGGCTTTAATTCGTTTGCTGTCAGGTATTAATTTAAGCCGCAACTAAAACAATGGGCTGTTGGGCACCATTGGTGCAGCCGAAAGCTTGGTGCACATGATTTTTCCACTGGAATGCTTTCAAGGTCTTTTTCCTCTTCCTATCCTAGCTGTGAAACCTTTATGCAAACGGTCTTAGTCACAATTAGATTACATCAAAGAATGTTTGTCTTGGTTTCAAGCCTGCTTGGGCTAAAACCAAGATAAATTGCAAATTGGCTAAAACCACCAACAAACACCCACTTTTTCTGGTCATTACAGATGAGGAATGTACAGTGTCTTTAGGTCTTATATTTCCACCGCCCTATCCTGTCCTTAGTCAGCAATTTGTTAGGTAATTGGAAAACAAAGTTCAATAGACTGTCTCAGGGTGGGTGGGGATTTTTTCTTTCCCCTTTTGGCTTTTGTGCGTCACAGAGTACTTACAAAGGAATGAACTCACAACCTGACCTGTGTAAAAGCAGCAACATGTGAACCAAAAGGAGAGGAGGTAACCCTCAGTTCATAATCCTCAAAGACAAGTAAAACTTAACATGACAAATGGTAAGGTAAGACAACCCTCCTCTCTCTCTCCTCCACAGTCACAACTGAGGAAAATAAAGAGGTACCAATCGAGCATGTCCTCCTCTGTTGTTAATGTAAAGTTGCCACCCTCAAAATTGCCTATAGGCTAAAAAATGTAGGCAGGGATCATTTCAGCAGCCACTTAAACAGAGATGCCTCTGGAGGGACACACCAGGACATAGCACACTGAAGCTGTGGGAGTGGAGCTAAACACCCTGCAACTGGCCAAGTAGGGATGTGAAGAACAGCTTTACTTTAACACAACTGTTTTTCACAGGTCTTGCCATGAGATATGCAGTGAAGGAGGGAGCCATGGCTGACTCTGCCCCCCATACACATGGAAGGCATAGAAATGGCTTGTTTACACCAACAGCGACTTTTCATTTCATGGAAAGGAAAGGTCACTGCTGGTGTGAATGAAGAGTTTGTTTCTGGCAGCTGAGGGGGCCATGTCTCAGTGCTACAGTGGTCAGCAGTTTGCCAGTTCTGCTACTTAAATTTTAATCAGTGTAGCTCAGTAGAATTCATGGATTTATTCTAGACTGATACCATTATTTTTTAATAGAGATGGACAGAAAAAAAAAAAGAAAACTAGTTGAAAGCACAAAAATTCTCTTGGCTCGATATTCACCGTGTGGAATATTTACTTGTTGGCATTTGCATTGGCCAGTCAGCCCAAATTATGTTTTATCAGAAAACAATTCCATGAAGGTACATTTTCAGGGGCATTTTTTTCAGATTCTTTCCCTTAAGTATTCTTCCTGGGGCTGAAGGTGGCTGCCATGGCTGCTAAGGCCATGCTGAAATCTCTGTCATTTAATCATGTATTGGCATATAGGCTGTGCAGAAAATTTTAACAGCTGAAACTTCAAGATGTTGAACATCAGGTTCAGCTGTGTGCTGCCACATGCAGACACTTAATATACTCCTCTGGAATGCAGAACAACCATAGTTGTCACTTAGTCCAAACTGGATGAAAAAAGTGTTGTTGGTGGTCAGCTTCCCAGGTACCTGCAACTGTCTACTTCCTCACCTTCCCTTTCCAAGCATTCTTCACCTTAGTTCCATGTCCTTCATTGCAGAAGTTCCCCTGGGTTTTGATTTTTCAGACACTGACATTCTTTTAATAGTAACAAGATTATTCTAAGAATAATGCAATCCTTTACAGTTGGAGCAGAGTTATCAAGACCAGTCCCTTAGCTAGGGTGGAAACTACAGTTTTAAACATAAAGTAAAGCAACCCGGCTTTTAGCAGATAAATGAGTTACATTTTCCTTGTGCATGAGTGGCAACTGATATGTAAAGATCACTTTGGACATTTCATGCTGCATTTTTTTTAAAAGATTGTGGTTTACAAGGTGAAATGATGCTGAGTTCAGAGAGGTAGGAAATGGCTCACACTGTTATTCCCAGAAGTAAATCTTCCAATAACCAAGCTGATATTGGCATATGACATGGACTGGTGTGGTAAAGTAACAAGAACTTCAAATTGATGTTTTAATCTTCATAGTCACTGAAGCTGTCACCAGAGACCAATCAAAAATGCAGTATGTCAAAAAAATCCCCCAAACAACTTTTTGAAGAAATTCATGAAATATAATTCTATCAGACTGATTAGACATACGAATCATTTACAATGAACGTTGAACTACTCTGTATTGTCCCATTCAGATCTACTGTTCAACATGCAGCACAATGTGTCCTGGTGTCTTGGCCACCTCCAGCTCTGCAGGGGACACAGCGGCAAACAAAACCTAACAGAGGAGGGCAGCTAGTGCCCAAATCTCAACCAGAAAACAGTCACTGGGTGGGCTTGGTGATGCACTGAGATCGGGAGGCTCTCCCTCAGGTGTGAAAACACAGATGTTGTCTAGGATATAATGTACACATCTACTTGACATGATACAAAGTGAAGTGCAAGCTGATATGTTTCAATATTAGTGCATTATATGTTGATGGAAGAAAAGATTTTCACTTTAATCCAGCACTTTCCACAGATTTTGAAGGCCTTCATGATTTACTAGCCACATATGCATTTTCTCCAAAAGCCTGAAATACTAGAAAAATTAAAGTATCACCCTAAAAAATAAAGTTAACATTTAAGAAAACAATTTTTGCTATTATGAAGTGTTCTGTTTCTAAGGAGGTTGGCAAGTGTTTCTTCCTTGATGCTTTGAGAATGAAGTAGAAATTTAGATTTTCAAAAATTACGAGTGGTTTGGGGTGAGTTGTGTCTGTGTGTTAAATCAGTGTCTGATTTCAAGCCTGATTTTCAGAAATGCTGAGAAATGCAGCTCTGAAAAACAAACCATCTGACACTGTTGAAAAATCTCAGTGAGAGTTCAGATCCAAACATCGTTACAAACTTCAGTGATTAAGTCAGCGGTCTGTTTTTTATCCTTTACAATTATCGTGATGACTTATGAGGTTAGGATCTGGTTCCAGACTTCCCGAAAGCATTGACAGTTCTGATCTGGCATGTCCTAAGGTCAAGTGCCCATTTAAATTACTTACTTGACTGAAAAGCGTGGATTAAAATAACATGTTCGCTTTTAAAGAAAAAGGCATTGGCAAGCTACCACAGCCTACATACGTATGCAATTGCCAACCAGCAAAATGTTTTCAGACTCACAGACAAGGCAATCTGAAGGGTTTCTTATGATCATTCAGTAAGAAATTTTAGAGAACTCTCCAGGGTGAAAAGTTTTGACATTAATTTCTGCACTGGACACATAGCTTCTGTCACACAAATGTTTCCTGATACCAATGTGTCATTAAGTGATTTTATGGCCCAAACAGGGACCTTGTGGATAATGGGTTTATGCTTCTCTGCTGTGCTCTTCCCACACTTACCTTCTACATGCCATATAGCAGGGTATGCCTTCCCACCCTGTGTCTGCAGCTCTCAGCAGTCTCATTCTGTGATTGTACACATATTTAGGGTGAAAGACAAACAAATACATGTCTGGTGTTAACTAACGTTATCAGATGCTAATAAATGGAGCTGTTGATCTCATCTGACAGAACAGCTTGAGTCAGGTGACATACAGCATTCCCCTTTCTGTAACAGTACAGCTAACCTGCTTAAGGCTTATTGCGGTTGGGTCTCCTGCACATAGCAAGGTCATCTGGTCAGGGAGTTTCTGGATGTTACTCTTGTATGGAAATGCCTTAGTGGGGGTGAAACAGACTCTCCTTGTCCTCTGTTGAGGGTGTAATCCAAAGCTCACTGCAATGTCAAGGTTTCTTCTGAGATTTACATCAGACAATGGTTAAATTACATATATAAACCACAAGTTTTTTGGAGTATTTTTGTGATACACTCCTAACTCTAGGATGTCCCTGCCTGCTTTGTCTTACTGAAAATATACTCAGTAAGACAAAGAAAAAAATCCCAGATCTAGGGAATATAGGGCATATCATATCAGAGGCAAAACCATAAGCCAGAAAATAATTCTTTTCCAAAAACTGAAACAAAAAATTTTTGAAACATCATACTTTTAGTGTACCTAATTTATTCCTCCTCATGACACAGACCTATAAACCAACTAGATCTTCCAAGGAAGAAACATTGTGGATTAAATTTTGCGGGAAGAATTTTCAGTAGACTTGAAAATTAAATTCAGTGTATGCAACTACATTCAAATTTAGCATGGAGCACAGTCATGAGCTACTGGGATGGTCCAGAACAATGAGCAATAATTCAGTCCTTGGTCGAGGACGTTGTGGGAGAACTCTGCATTATTCGTTTCTGTAAAGAAACATTAACCTTTCTAACATCCAGCCAATAGAATGTCAAAAGTAGAATGAACTCTACTTGGGAATGTTTGCAGGACTTCCAGGTCCTCTATATCCTGCAAGTGTGACCTGCATGCTGTTGCATGTTGCAATCCAAGCACAACCCAGGAAGAAGGGAATGATCAAAGCACTTTCCCTCCCACCTCTGTGTTACGTCCAGTATCCAGAACTGTAACAGCAGCAAAAAAGGCAGCTATTGTTAATACTACACCAAATGGTTTGATTAGAAAAAGGGAGGTGATGGGGAAATGCCGGTCAGCGGTGGCTGTAGGAAGCCATCCAAGATTGCATTCTTGGCAGACTTGGAGTGTTTTTATAATTGTCTTGCAGGTTGCCAGGCGTTTTGTTTTTAATTTGTTTGTTTTTTTTTTTTTTTTTAAGGCACATTCCTTGGAGGGATTTTTTGTTCCTCTCCTTCACTTCCCTGCACACTCATGCATCACTGCACAAATTTTCTGCCTTGTTTGGTGGTGTTATGGGGAAGGAAGGTGTGGGGGGCAGAAAAGTTGCCGCTCATGACCCGATAGTGTGGCAGCCATTGTGGCTGGTGGGGAGCAGAGGGAAGGTTCTCAACAGAGCCATTGCTGATGTTGGTTTTTATCAATTTAATTGTTAACGTTCTGTGGAGAGAGGGAGGAAGCAGACCACAAACTAACATAGTGGGGTTAATGGAAAAAGAAGTGATAAAATATAACCTTGCAGCCTGCTGTGCAGCAAGTCTCTGAGAGATTAGAAAGTTATCAAACAAGAGAACAATTAAACTGATTTGTAATTAACTCTGCAGAGAGTAAAACCAGTAGAGTCAGTGGAAGGTAAAATATTGCTTGCTGGGTTTGTCTCTAAAAACCATTTCAGTCCCTTATGCTTTTTCTCTGTCTCCCTTAGCAATCTCAAAGAGCTGGCAAGGGGGCTTGGGGCAAGCTCGCCCTGGATGGGTGCATGCTGGTGCTGTTGGGCTTGCTTGCAAGCCTGTGGTAGTGTTCGCCCTGTCACTGCGGCACAGTCCTGAAGAGGATCCATGGAGAGAGGGAGGCAGTCATCCCTGATGCTTTAGGTGGCTGCACAAATGCCCACTGCAGGCCTGGCAGGTGCCAGCCATGGCCTGCAGGTGAGGGCAGGGAGAAGGCAGAGAGCCCCTGCCCCACACCAGTGTGTGTGGGCAGAACTGGATGGGCATCCTCCACTGGGCAGCCAGCACACTGAGGCAGGCTGACAAACAGCACTGCTCTGTTAATGACCCACAGGGGCTGTGGGGACATGGGCATTGTAAGGCAGATGGATGGCCAGCAGCTGCTGAGGATGGTTGTCCTGGCTCCAGCCCTGGAAAGGTTTCTTTGCTTCTCCCGTCTTCACAGGTCTTCAGAGTCACATTCCCCAGGCCTCATTTTCATGGCTGAGCTTGTTGGAGCAGCAACATCCTGATTGCTTGTGAAAATATTAGTTTCTCCAGCTTAATGGGGATTTGAGAATAATCTCACTCAGAGAGCAATGCCTCCTCTTGGAGATCCATGTTTCAGGATGAACCCTGGCTTACTTTAACCCAGTTCCTATTCGTGCCAAAAAATCTCCCAACTCAAGACTACCAGTGCATTTAGCTAAGACAGTCATCCTGTCTTTACTAATAAACTAAAACATCACTCACAGCCTGTTTACTTTGTAGTGTGGCTATAACCTAAACCCCTAAACACTGCCAGCATGTTCCTGCCTTGCCATAATTAGTGGGGTGAAGTTGCTGCAACCACACGGCGGCTCTGTGGCGTGACTCTTCTTCCCAGGGCACCACATGTGTAGTGCTAACTGCTGCAGCTGTCTGCAGGGAAGATGTGCCATTAATTTCAAGCTTCCCACTTATTTCTGTGCTCATGGCTCATGTGGATACTTGGGTCATAGCAGTGGTGAAAACTAACCAGGTGGGGGGACAGGTGGGACAGATGGGGTCACCTTCAACCATTCAGATGGATGAAAGAGAATCCCACCTAACCAAGAGCTTTGCTCAGTAGCCCTCTATTTCTACAGGGTGCATGCCTGTGCTTTGTTGTGTTTTGGGGCATGCTGTGGTTTTTAGTTGCAGTTTATTGCTCTAAAGCAGCAAGTAGGCTAAGAAAATACAAGGTGAAGTTTTTTTTCCTTTTTGCAATAATAATGTAATGTGGGAGGAAGCAAGGGAAGAAACACGGGAGAAGAGACGAAGGAGACAGTTAAAATAAATAAGGAGGGGAAGGGGGAAGTTAATGAACTGCTCTCTCTAATAAACAATTTCCTTCTCTCCCCCTACTTTTGTTTCACCAGTCTGTGCCAGTTTCCCAGCGCTCCCTGCCCCCACCACCAGAGAATGAGGTCCATCCACCACATACCACTTGAGCTTTCCCCCTGCCTCAGCAATGCCGGAGGCAGAGAAGTTACCTTGAAGGAGGGAGTGGGGAAGCTGGTCTTCGCAACCCAGACAAACCCCAATTTCATTTTTCAGTGCACCGACAGGGATGGCAATTAATGCCAAGGGGGGGGGGTGGCTTTAATGATGTGGACACCTGTTCCCCAAGAAATGGCCTCAGCTCTCTTTGGCACGAGTCACTGCTGAGGCTCCTCAGCCACAAATTGCTTTTCCATAAAGGCAAAGCAGCTTTGTTTATAAACTGCTGTAGATAGGCTGGAGTTTTCATGATGAGAGCACAGAAGCAACAGTCATTACAGCCGTATAAATGAATTTATTTATTCAGCAAGAGCACATCTGCCAGGCTGTCGTGAGGTAATCTGCTGTCACTACAGCCTGCAATTAATGGGTGCTGGGACAAATGAGATGGGAGAGCAATTTGCCTGTGGGGAATGAAGAGCTCCACAGGGGACACTGGCATGTCATGGTGGCAAAGGTCTTCCTGGGGAACACCCAAGGAGCCAGGGTGGCAGACCTGGCCCCAAACTTGATTTGGGCATGCAGAGCTTGCTTGAAAGAGGAAGGTCCTGAGAGTGCAGACATAGCAGCTCCACCCCAAAATGTGCAGCCTGGAGGGTAAGGTTGTCCCTTCTTTTTCTGCTCAATGCTAAAACAAGAAGTAAGAATAAATCTGGGCTGGAAACAGAGGCTGGATTCAAGACTAAGATTTCAGATCCAGACTGGAAAAATGGTATCCTTCAGGGGCAGTTTGGATTCATAGCTTTGACTTGATTCACCAGAAACATTGGAACAATTTCTTGCCTCTGTATTAGTTTCTTGGCTCTGATTTTGGAGTGGGGGTGAGTGTAAAAGAGGTGTTAATCCAACGGTTTGGTTTGACCTCTTGCTCAGCTGGAAATAAATACCCTGCCTGTGGCACAGCTCCTGCAGGCAAGTTGCAGGAGATTAGTTGGCTGTCATCTATTTGACCCAATAAGGCCCGAAAAATTTGCTTGCAATGACACTAAACTGGTCAAATGCTGAAGCATGAAGGACAGACGGAAATAACCGTAAAATGCTGCAACTTGGCATGTCACCAACACTTCACAGCTTTCATACAGACTGCCAGCAATGGTAGAAAAAGGCATTAACGGGAAAAGTGAAAACCTAGAAGGCCTCTGTTACAGGAGGCAATACTGAGAGAGGTTGTGAGTGTTCTGCACAGAAAGGTCTGTAATCTTCTAAATGGCTGGACAAACACGGCAAAGTAAGAGGATGTCACATGCAAAGCCCGGACAGAATTCCCCCATCCTTTCTCTTCCACCTCCAGGATAAGGTAGAAGTGACTGGCAGTCTCAGCTGATACTGCTGCTGCCTGTCTAGTCCCATCCAATGGTCCTGACAGATGTTTTAATCTACTGTTTGAAGAATGACTTCTGCATAGCTCTGCTGCTCAAACATCTGTTTCTGTTTAGATAGACAGAGGCATTTCAAACTGCACTGGCCATGCCACACACTGGGAATTGTTTAAAAGGCAACCCAAGTTGCTTACATTACTCAGTTACAACATGAGGAGGATTTACTGCAGCAAACCTTGACATATTTTTAAGCCCTGTAAAATAGATCATTCACGAAAAGGAACTGTTTTGCTTCCTAAATACATCCTTTAAAAAAGGGGGTATTTACAGTTGTAAACCCATAAAATCATTGCTAAAAAGCCAGGACTTTTCTACTTGCACCCCTGTACCCATGTCAAGTGAAGAAATGGTTGTTTAATCATGATTTCACTGTCCTTGGCTTTCTTGGCTTTTGTAGTTGAGTGTGTGTGTTTTGCTGTACCACTTCTTGCCTTGCTGCTGTCAACACCCTCTGATTACTCCTACTCCAAACAACCCATGACACATTGCATGTCAGAAGATTCCTATCCTGAACTTCCCAGTTTCTCAGCAGAAAGAAACAAGAAGCAGCTACATTTCAGACAACGGTGAGAGCTCAGTATCACTAAGCCAGTAAAATTTAAGTTAGTACTTTCATTCTTAGATTCTGTGTACCTATCATCCTACCCTTGAAATTAAAGAAGATGCTATCACCTCTCTTCTTTTCCTCTAACTTGTGTAGTTGCTCAAGCCTCAAAACACAAAGCAGATGGCAAGATTTTCAGCTGGTCAAAAATCACCATATATCACATGTAAGGAATGTCCTTATTGCTGACCATCAAGTGAGAGCTGCCATCATCCAGACCTTCGCCTGCATTCTTGTAACAGGTGGAGCACTTCATTAATGCATTTGGCTGATTTTCAATGGTGAAATATTCCCCCAGGGTTCTGGTTTTAAAAATAGCAGAAATCGGAGCTTTATCTACAAAGTGATAGAAGGAGCACACTGTGAGCTTTTGCCTCCTTTGTCCTACTGGGAATTGCTGGGATAAAACCACACTTTGAAGCATCACGATGCTTGTTTCCTTTAGCATCCTTCCCCCTTGTCTGTGACTTTTCAGATCTGCAAGCCTAGGAGCTGAGGTAGGAGTCTTCCTGGTTAGCTTTTCTTTTCCAGTTGCAGGCTCCACTGATGAGCACCTCTCAAAATCAAACATACAACAACAGTTTTGTCCTTATAGACTGTTTCTATTCTCTGTGAACAAAAGACTAGGTTAAAAGTAAGCCCTTACATAAACATGAACAGGCTGATTCGTGGCTGTCTGTGTCTCTGTGCACGAATGGTACTTCTGTGCTGTGTAATACTCAAGGGATTTATTTTCCTTTATGGATTTGGTTATAAGACACAGCTTCATCAAAGTCCTTAACTACTTGTCCAACTCTAAGCCTGTAAATGATCCCAAGATGGATAAGCAGCTCACCTTCTTTAAATTAGACATTCTTGAATATGCTCCTCATTTGCGTCCCACAGTAATTAGCCTGGAAACACCAAATAACCAGTTGCATTGAGCTGAACTTTTCTTTCAAAGAAGTGCCAAAAACAATCGAAAGAGACTAATGATATTTCCTGAGATCCACCTGTTGCTCAGTTTCCCTTCAATTAAGCGACAAAGGGGAGGTGTAGGAACCGTTTCTTGTTATAAACACAAATTAGTATTCGGACAAATGAAGCTGGGAAGAGAAAGGCAAAGGCAAGGAGAAACAATGAGAGAAAAGCAGCCTCAGCTTTATCATGGGCTGACCATGTGCAGGGGTGCTCAGGAAGAGGCACATTCCGATGCTGTGCAAAGGCTGGAAGAACAATGCGGTCCTTCCTCAATAAGGCATTTGAACAGGCTAAATGATCCCTTTGGACATTATATGGAAGTGAAATACATCAAAATAAGAAAGGAGGAAGAAACACATTTTTGCCTTGATGAGGCACAGCCCATGATTTGCTGAGACATGACAATGGACTTCTAGTAAAAACACCAAACAGCAGATGAAGGTTTTTCAGGAGGTAATTGCCAGCCTGTGCTCTGCCGCTGTGTGAATGTGCCTTGGGGGCACCAAGCTTTTCAACAGCTGTTACTTCTCCTGCTGCACTCCTGACTGCCTCCACATCCTTGCCTTCCATCCTGCAGTTCCTTGATAGTGCTCTCTTCTCCATTCTAAGTATCTTTGACACCTGTGATCACAACATGAGTTTAGGGAGCTACAACCCCACTGCAGCACTATCGCTTTAATGCATGTAGGCACAAAGCAGAAAAGAAGATGATTAATTCATTAGTCTTCAGGAACAACCCAGTACCCGAGAGCACCTGCACAGTGTCCTGGCCTCAAAGTCAACCCTTCTACGGAGTCACTGCTGCATTAAGCAATGGCTGTGCCTCTTCTCACCACACGTCTGTCCGCATGGCATGAGTACCTCAGTGCTTGTCAGGCGATTGCCTGTTAGGGCAACTGAGGAATGAGATATTTCTTGATAGCTGCCAGTGGGAGTTAAATGCACTGTTCCAGCAAGGACATGCCCAAGGGTTGCCCTACAGGCTCCCTCTGTCCTGCCTGTGACCAAGGATGATGGTTATGGAGGTGGTCCTCAGCCATCTCTCTGGTGAGACAGAATGAGTTGCCTCTGGTTCAGTGGCCCTTGCTTTGCCTTGAGTAATGTGTCCAGCTCTGGGCTTAGACCTAGTACAGAAAGGGATTCCTTGCTGGCTTCCCTGTTGCAACATGGGATGTTCCAAGGTCCCTTTGAGCAAGAGCCAGGAGTCAGGAGGGATTTTTGCAGGTATCTGGGATACTGGGAAAGAAGAAAATATCCTTCAACAGGCCACCATGTACCTCCTCCTTTGCTGAACAACACCTGGGCTTTGTAGAAGGCTTGGCGCTGTAGTTTTGACACACTACTGTTTTCCTCAAGCTCCCTGATAACACTGTCACATTACTGCCAGCAGCCTCACCAAGGAGCATTGTGAATGCGTCCTGAGCAGCAGGAGACCCGTGTCTACAGAGGGTGCAGGTTTCTCTGCAGTCCTCTCAGGGTACCGTGTGCAGCATTCTCTCATCCTTAACCCTGCACATCCTCATCTAGTCAGGAAGGAAACCTAGGTCTACAGTCCCTCCTGCCTGACATGTGAGAGACCACTCCTGTGCTGTGCGCTGAAAAGCACATTAGTCCCACACTGTCAGCACAGCCCAGATAAGCCACCCCAACACTTCTCCAAAGGTGTTATTTAGGACATATTTCGTACCTCAAGGTTATATGTCTTCCAGACCCAGGTGACATATAGACACTGTTATGGGAACTCACCAGAGACTGGTGGAAAGATCACTTATGGCCTTTGTCTGGGAAGCATGACAGCACTTGTTAGTGGTCTCCTGAAGAAGCTCACTTATTCCTGAGTGGTTTGTAAATTCAGATAACCCATGTACAGTCCAAAATATCCCTTCCTTAACTCCAGATATCTCATTGTCCCAACACTAGGAGACACAACAGCCAGGTACTTTCCCAACAGATCAGGTAAGAGCAAGTAAACTACTCTTCAGAGGATGCTATTCTACTTTCAATTAAGTTAATTTGGGATGAGATTACACTGGCGCCTATGCTTGTGAAGCATTCAGCCTTATTTAGCAGATGCCTTTCCCGGTCATGTCCATTTCGGCAACTATATCCTTGCTTTGACATGAAAAAAGTTGCTGTCTGGATGAATGTTCAATAAGAAGGAAAAAGAAAAACCCAACCCTGTCTTGTAAAGAGCTAAGGATCATGGAGGCCAGTCTAATTTGAGTATATTAATACAGGGCTCAGCTGGGGTGGGTATAGTGGTGACGGGGACCTGGTAATGAGGCATCACTGTGGTGACTGTGAGCTGGGATAAAGTCACATGGAACAATATCTGTTAATGACCATAGCTCTGGCATCGCGTTGCCCAGGGAGAAAGTTTTCCATATGTGTAGCATTTGTAAGTTTACATCCATTTGCATCTTCAGACTGCACAAACACTGTTCTTACCACTCTCAGGGCCTGTTGGCATTGTGTTTTCACAAGTCTGCACAGTACGGGCCAACTCCTACTTTGACCTTGGAGCAATTTGTGAAGTTCTTTCTTCAGAAGCAAAGCTTAATTTCAAACTGTGGTTTCTTGATTAAATGCTCTTCAAGGCAATTCCCTATTTTCCATGAAGGTGGAACACCACAGAACTATTGCTACAGAAAAAAGATACATCATTTTAGCATAGGATTAGGAACTAACTGTTGATAAAATCACAGCGTAACACCTTATTTTTTTTTTAATGTTGTATAGAGCATGGCAGTGAACTCAGCTGGGTTGGGTTTGTCTGAGGGCCTGGTACATGTTGTCCAGAATAAAGATTTTCATGTAGAGGTAACCTATGCTTTCAGTAAGATGTCTTGCTGACCTTTGCTTGGGAAGCAATGCACATCTTTTGCCTAGATATATACATACATGTTTATTCAGTGGTGTTATGGAAGATATTTATTCCATCAGATTGCTGGAAGCAGAGGAGAGAAGCTGTCTGCTAGGGAAGACCTCAAGAGGTCTATGAAGTGTACAGTCCTTCGTGGGCTGCAGCAGGAATCTCTTTGTTGTTCACACAGTCTTAAATTGCATATGTTCTCGCAAAAGCCAAAAAGGTGTGTATGTCTGGAACTCAGGAAATGGGAACCTTCCAACCTTCCCATCTTACCTTGGCTCAGTTTGAGATTATTTCTACCCAAGTAAAAGCAACAGCTGATTATATATAAAAAGATAAATGCTACATTACAGTACTGTGTTTATTAAATCACTGCATTTGTAGGGGAGTTCCTTGGCATTGTTTGTCCGTGGTATAAATATTTTAAGTCTCTGTCGGTAAGTGAGGCTGGTGTGTGTATATTACATAGTGTACTCTCTTATCCGGTTAAAAAAAGCAACAGATGCAAATTGTCCAAACAAACATTTTGTTTCTCACCACAGCTGGCCTGATTGTCATCATTCCTTCCAGCCTTAGGCTCCTTCTCTGCTCCAGGTCAAACATGTTACTTTTACAGGTGTGGACTGTACTGGTGAGGAACAATCCAAGCTGTGGATTTCCTCCTTTACCCACTGATCATGTAGTCTCCCATAAATTCAGCCCACAGCTCCACCAGAAAGTCAAGGCTTTATGCATCTGCAGTTCTCCACTGCAGCCCATTGTTCCCTTACAGTCCACAACTGATATAGAGAAGAGTTTACTTCCTCCCTCTTTGCAGCAACCACTTACATAACTGCATTTGTGTTATTGCATCTCCTCTTAATCCTGTCTTTATTCTAAACAACCCAGTTCTTTCAGCCTTCCTTTGTAGGTTATGTTTTTAAGCTCTCTTATTGCTATTCCTGGACTGATTCCAGTTGGTCCACATCCCTCTTGAAATGTGGTTCCCCAGCCTGGACACAGAACTCCGGCTGAGACCTTCAGGCACAGAGGAGTTACTTTTTTTGCCTCATTATGTTCACCACTCCCACTATACTTCATATTTCACATTGCAGAAACACGGCAAAATTATTGACTACTGAAGGGGAAACAGGCTTTCTCTGCTTCAAAAATGACCGTTTCCTTAAAGAAAGCCAAAAGAAGATCGCACCAGTTGCATCTGAATTAAATTGTTGTGCTCTGCTATGGCTTACTTTAAGGTTCTGAGTACTTCACAACTCTTAGCAAGCCACTTTCTGATGAAACTGGGATTTGAACTTGGCAGTTTGGTCTTATCCTGCTCTACAGTGATCAGGTAGCATTTCTACTGAAATGCTTTCTCAGTTTAAATAGAGACACCAATGACAACGCTGAGAAGTAAAATCGAGGCTACCAAAATGACTAGCAAGTTCAGCAGAGAGGAGGGAGATGGCTGTGGGCAGTGGATGGGGGGGTCATAGCAGCTGCCAGGACATCCAATTTCTCAAATGGGCCAGAAAGAAATGGACTTGAGGAGAGGTAAATTTCACTTGACATCAAAACAAATACCTAAAAAAGGGTTATTTCCGGTCCTGCCAATCACTGCACAGAAATCATTCCAGGAAATAAATATGGTAGAGTTACAGAAACCCCTCACCAGAGGCTGACACAGAGTTCAGCAGCACTGATGGATCCTCGTGCTTCCACATCCCAATTGTGTTCAATTCCACAGAAGAGATTTCACGTTATCAATAGAGGAAAAAATTATTGGTTCTGGATGAGTTTAAGGGTCTGAATGAAATGCCTGTATGTACAGTCAAGGAAAGTGGGATGGAACCACATTTTCAATGGATCAGTAAAGATGAGTGAAAACAGATGATTGGCACGTCACACTGAAAAAATATTAGAGCATGCTGTGTGAAAGACAAGGCTGTCATGATGGCTGTAAGATGAGGAGTGCCCTGGTGAGTAGCAGTGGGTGACTCAGGGTCTGGGGTGCTGGGACCCACAACTGGCTCAATTCTTTCTCTCAAAATCGGCTCCCACAGCATCCTGCAGCACTGCTGCACTGACAGTACATATGGACAGTACATATTTTAACAGTGCTATTTGTTTTACAAATTAAAAGGCACCTGAAATAATTTGGTGCAAAGATGAGGAAGTGAATATTATTTAAAATTAAAAAAGGTAGCTGCTTCTCTAGCTGCTGAAAACATACTTTCTCCTTTATAATCCAAGCAAATTGAGAATGGCCCTCATCAAATTTAGAACCGTAATTGCAACGCTTTTCACCATCTTCTGTTATTAAACAGTGAATTATTTTGGTAAAAAACCCAGATAATGTACTGACGTGAATTTCTGTTGCAAGGGTGATTAAAAAAGCTATTCAGCAGTGAGTCTTACAGCTGGAAGCACAGATGGATTCAAGGATTATCAAAGGAGTGGCCCAAGATGACTCTACTTCATTCACTATGATTTTTATAAAATAATCTTGATGCACAGGTGATACTCTGATGTATTGGGATAGACCTTCATGCTGCTTCCACATTAAAAATCTAAATTGGGTAACCAGGTGCAAGATAACGGAGTAGTTCATATAAGACGCAAGCAAGAGCTGAAAATTTCATTACTCTCATTAACACAACCAACATGGGCTTATAGGAGGCAGGTTTTACCTAACTAATCAACTTTTAAACATCAAAGTTTAGGTAGCCACCTAGGTGCTTTTTAAGCATTCAGATTTAACCAACAAGGGTGAAAGTGTTAATGAAATCAGTAATTAATTTACTCATTTTATGATGTCATTTTGACTGTAAAAAGTCACTACAGCACACACTGAGGAGTTTTACTCTGTTTCCTTTTCCATGTTACCAGCTCATCTTACTTTACAACTAGCAGGAGACTCTGCTTTATTTCTTTGGCTGAGTTATAGTCTGCAAAATCCAGCTGGGATATAGATGCTCAAACTTTTTCTTCCTGCCTCATGAGGACATTATAGCTGTATTTGTAATGTGCCTTTAAAGTTTTCTCAGTAACAGTTTCCAAAGTAAACGTACTACTGGCATCTCCAGCCATGTTTGACTCCTTGAAGACAGCAATGAGGAGGAGTGGTGACGGGTACCCTGTGCATACAACAGTGCCTGCTAAACTCCAGGGGCCAGTATACTAGAAATAAATAATAAAAAAAAAAACCCACAAAAAAAATTTTAGCAAAACCAAGATGCTAAACTAGCCACCCATTTCCAAAGTATTTTCTAGCAGATGCACTCTTCAGTAGATTAAAAGAAAGTAAAGCTAAAAATCAACTTGAAAATAAATATTTTCTTGGAAGGGGTAAATAAGCTAATCCATCACCTTACACTTCCTTTTGAGAGTGACAAAAATACCAGTGATTAATAACCCAACACAAGATCACATGACAGCATCTCTACAGTAGGACTTACCATATGTGTAATAACGTAGTCATTTGTCAGCCCCTGAGGTAACCTGATGGCTATTGGTACTCATGTTTTTGGCAGTGACTATGCTTCCTCTGAATTTTTGCCATTAAAAAAGACAGAAAAAAATCAGAATGTGACATTAAAAATATAGAGGTATATTAGAAATTGATATGCTAATGTTTTAATCATGCTCATTATCCCAACTGTTAAAAGCACTTTGGATACAGTGTCTGTTTTCAGTATCTGCTAAGTGGTGGCTTGCTGGGCAAAGCTTTTCAAACTCTTCCTGCAGGAGGCAACATGACTTCATTGGTGAGAAGTGAGTGACTGCTTTGAGGAAAGTGCACCTGTGTGTTATAGCTTCTCTTTTTGGGGATTGCCCCAGACCTGAATAATGCACAGTGTTAATGCACAAACTTAATGCATCATCAGAGCTGCACTATACTAGTGATCTAAATGGTGCTGGGATCCATTCCCTGATCCTGAGGCCAGCTAATGCAGTGTAGCAAAGTCCACCCAGCTAAACTCTCGAATTGCCAAAAGCTGCCAGTTGCATCTGAACTGACGACTGGGAATGGCCTGTGTCCCCCACCGAACCCAGGGCTGTGCCTAGCAGCTGTCTGTCCCTCCCAGCTGGACTGGGTCAACACCCTGCCAGGAGACATGCTAAAGCATATACCCCGAGTTGTTCATAGTGCTATAGATGCAGCCAACAAATCCCAAACCCTAATGTAAGTACTGTTGTGACTCAGCAGCACTGGGGGAATGCAAAAATGGACATCCCAGCAGGAAATGCAGCAGTAGTCCTCAGGAAGGAACTGGTGTGAGGCATTGCACTGTCAGCCCTTCCCTGGTAGTAGATGCTAAATTAGTTGAAATGCTAGCAAGGGAGAAAGCAAAACGGGGAGACTAGAAAGAGAGTGGAGAAGAGTGTGCAGTCTGTGAGGATGAGGATGAGAGAGGACAGCAGAAAGGACATCAAGACAAATCATCCCATGATGCTGGAGAGTGGTAGTAAAGTGAAACAAAGTCAAAGAGGACAAGTAACAAATACACAGCAAAAGTCCAGGACACTTCAGGGTTTCCATTAATTCTAATGACCCTCTGCAAATGTTCTACTCTGCCTTTTAGTATGATCCAGTAAAAAGTACAGAACTAGATCCATTTTAACAAGCTGCAGCTACTTTTTCATAAGGTTTTCAGGCCAGGCAGCCATTGTACCAAGTCCCATGGAAAGATATGATCTGAGATCTGAAGAAGGGAAGGGCCATAAGGCAGCGCTGGGAAACCAGATTCATGTGTAGTAATATAGCTGCACTCTTGTTTAACAAATAATTTTTCTAAGGAAAGTCAGTTTAGTCTTAGGGTGACTAAGAGTTCTCCGGTGTTGTTTCTCAGTCCTGACATTTCCCACTGATATAGCTGATAAAACTTTTCTTTACTTAGTAGAAATTACAATGTTTAACAAACACGCTGAATTTGTGTATTTACTCCTGTTCTTCAGCTGATTTTATCCCCAACTTCCACAACTCACATTTGGAGGTCCAGCATGAATTCCTGTATGCTCTTCTTGGCTCCCAGTCCGGCTCATGTAGAGAGTGCTGGAAAAAATAGCCCAGCCTGTGCCCGTGCCCATGCCTATGGCACAGAGATGGAGGGTTTGCTCTTAGCCTCACCTTGAGCAGGATTTGGTGTGGTGTAACTCTATGGGTATTTGCCAGAAGACTAGAGGAGGGGCATTCCATGTGCAGCTTGGCAGGGAGGGGAGGGCAGCTCCTCTCAGCTCAGCCCTCCGATGTTTCACTTAAGCTCTCTAGAGAAGGGACGGTGTTGGACAGGAAAGCTCTAGTCTTCAACAAGAACTCTAGCAGACAATACAATTAATCTGTTTTTTATTAGCATTCTCTATAGATTTTGTATACATTGTAGTATTACCTAGCACAGCCTTAAATATGTGCAAATGCTGGTTGTGGAATATTTACATAATTTTTCACTTTGTTAGCCAGCCACAGTTTCTGAACTCATTTGAACTCCTCCTTTACCTGTGTCATTCTGTGAGATTCTTCAAGCTTTTAGCTGAAAAAGAAAGACAAAGTAAAGGTAGGATATGATCAGGTATTCACACAAAGCTGCAACTGTTGGAAATGTAAATAATCTGCTTCTAGTCCCCTCCTCTGAGCAGTATTGGTATTATTCAAGCAGGTTGTGTATGCTGGAAAACTATCTTAGAGATAATATCATTCTAATTTGGGTGTCACTGAGCTACCTATCTGGGGAACATTAAATACCATGCAGAATTGCATGGTGCCTCCTTGAAGGGAAGTGAGTGCCATGTGCAACCACTGCTTTTCTTGTTCCCAAAGGAAAAGGAAATTTTAGCGTTAGAGGTATCCAGTGTAGGAAGCAGAGCACATCTTACTGGGCATTTTCCAGGAGTGGATTTTGTTCTCAGAGGGTGGCTTATTAACACAAGCAGAAAGCAGCCCAACAAATTTTGCATTCACATAAATAGACATGGGATTGTAACAGATGGGGTCTGTTTAGGTTTAGCTTTTTTTAACAGCATGAAGAAGGGTTCTCAACTAAACTACATTGGATGATCCATCAGCAAGACGGTTCAGTCAAAAGGACTAAAAGTGGAAAAAAGTCCCATTCATTTACATCTACAGCCATCCAAGTTAAAGCCTCTCTCGCCTGACAGCAGCAAGTGGCAAACTTAGGGAACCAATGGGTCATGGGAAAGGTCCCATTAGATCAGTGGGAGCACACACTAAACAAATACAGTCACATGGATGCACACATTTAAATACTGCCCAAGGGAATATGTGGACATATGTTCAGTGTGGCAGCCTCTAGGCCTCAAGAAAGCTATGTTTAAAAAAAAAAAAAAAAGAATTCCATCAATCAGTCCCTGGGTCCTGTGAAGTATGAAGATGAAAACTGCAAAGGAAACATGTGCTCAGCTCTCTCCACCAGCTGCCCCATTAAGCAGCACTGCTCTGCAATACTGCCCTGGAGACCCTGCAACTTCAATTCCAGTCTCCCTTTAAGCCCAGATGAGAGAGAGAGAGAGAGGGAGAAAAAAAGAAAGAATTATAAAGATAGACTAGCATCATTTAGCTTTTTCTGTGACCCTTCTTTTTTGCCAATGATAATGAAATTTACTTTTTATGTTGGTCTCTGTCCTTTTGAAGGAGCTGACTGAGGCTTACATGGTAATAGAAATGCTATTAGCACAGCAAAGCAGGGAAAAAAGAAAAGACAGACACAAACTTGAACATGATAATCTGACTGTGCCAACTCAGTTGGTGCCAGCCAGGGCTTTGTGATGCCATCTGCAGTGATACTGTCACTGGGGCATTTCCCTGCTTAGGAAAATAAGATCAAATCAAAGTAAAAGAAATGGCTCTTCATCCCACAGCACTTGCAGATGATAATTTAACAATTGAGTATGCTCCCTTGCTTCACACCACCCAGGCACATTGCCCCAGTGTGTGCACAAAGCCTCCTCCAGGATCTGCCCCGAGGCAGGCAGGTTGGGGTTGCCATGTCCAGGGGGAGGGATGAAGAGGTGGCTGTGCCCATGGGGCAGGTAGGGCAGGGTGGCTGTGCCCAGCAGTGGAGGGACAGGGCGGCAGTATCCACAGCTATGTGCTGGCCTCGGCTATGGGGTGCAGACCTTGCTTATTCCCATGATGAGGTTCCAGACTGGCTTGGTTTGGAATATCCCTAAACAGCTGGACCAACCAGTTCTGTGTCCTCCCCGGTGCCCTTAGGAGAGCCATAGAAAGGACCTGGGACATATCAGCATCAGCTTTTAGCAGTAGTTTCAAGAGCAGCCAAGAGACCTTGTTTTAGCTAGCCTTGTTACCCAAACTGGGCACAGGACTTGGTTTCTTAGCTTCTGCCAGGAAGCAACACCACCAAAGCAGCAGCATTTGCAGGAGGATAACTGAGAATTCAGGATGTACCCAGAGAGCAAAAGGATAATTCAAAGGCTGTCCTCTTGCTTAACAGATCACCTGCTCCCATGGGCCTGAGGGTATCTTCCCTAGGAAAAGGAGCACCCTGTCCTGACCAGCCTTCCTGGTGGCCGTGAAATATTTCTTTCAAAAGTCATTCTCCACATCAGAGCAGGGATTGGGTACAGGCAAACTGGCTCTTGGGACAGTGCAGTGTTAGAAGCAGCAAAGTAACCATGGACCTGCTGCTCCATTTGTACCTGCCAGAGCCTGCTGGCCCTGAGGTCACTGAGAAAAAGCAGGATACTTGCTTGGGCAGTGCTGCAGGGAAGTTTCCTTTTCATGGCATGTAGTAAGAAAAAATCCTAACGTTATGTAGATATCCTGCAGCCCTTCAGCCCCCTCAGAAAGCTGTGGGGAGCTACGTTGCAGGGGTTTTCCAACAGGCTCAGCCCACAGTGTGCAATGCTGCCATGGGCCCTGACAAATTGCACTTAGCCCCCATGGGATATTTTCTCCCTGATGGAATCTTTTCTGCGCTATGGGACCATTGGGTACAATGGCCAGATTTCTAGCTTTTACTAGGTAGGAGCTTGTAAGAATTGTGGGAGGTGGGAAGGCATTTCAAATGACAGAAAAAAAACTAGACCATGGCGACTGATGCAGGGTTTCCCCCTCCATGTGCTCAATGCTCCCTGCCAAAGAGACCTCCACAAACCTCTCCCTGGGAGTGCTAGCTGGAGCTGGTTAAAGGGCGGGGAAGAGAGTTGTTTGGTAAGCAAGGTTTGGGCAGGTTAGAATTTATCACTCAGCTTTTTATTGATATCCCAAAAGATTTCATTCTGTCCTTCCCCCAGAACAGCCCCAACTACTCCAGAAGTGCAACCAGTCCAGAGGCCTCATGCAGAACAGACAAGGAGGAAGACAGATCCAGTTCCTGCTACAGCACTGGGTATCCATCCGCTCCCTTCCAGAGGATGTAAAACCCCAGCCTAAGATTTCCCACTACTTGACATTTTCCTTCTGAAAGACAAGACTTTATATATTGAGAAGAAATATCCAGACGTCCACTGGACTGTAAGCTGAAACATACAGCTCACCTTACCAAAAATTTAAAAAAAATTAATAATTTTAAATCTATCTATCTATCTACCTATCTACCTATCTACCTATCTACCTACCTATCTATCTATCTATCTATCTATCTATCTATCTATCTATCTATCTATCTATCTATCTATCTATCTATCTCAATATATGCTTAGAAAACTGCTCACAGATAATTATCACTCCCATTATGGATACAAGAGTGCTCCCCCCTCTCTCTCTTCCCATGCACAGAGCCCATCACACACAACAAAGAGGGAGGCAGAAGCCTGCATTTTATGTCCCTTTTGACCTACAACATGGATCTGTTCCAATCTAGCAGGTAATTAAGTGATGAGGCATCCCTTTAATCCACATTTTATGTTCACAATCAGGTCTTTGGGGTATTGATATAATTAAATCATGTGATCCCCTATAATGAAATCCTTAATTAGGGAAAATATAATTAAACTGGATTTCTTAAAAACTGAATGTCACAGTGCCTAAGTGTGTTTTTCTTTTAAACATGCACAGCAATCAGACTAAATCTCCTGCTGATGCTTTACTCAATTTTCTGTTTAAAACAGCACTATCTATATTTATAAGTTTAAATAGCATGAAAGGATTTGAAACTAATTTTTAAATACAGCTTTTTAAATTAGCCCTTAATGCAAGATTACCAGATTCCATAAATTTTACTTTGCATAACAGGAAAAAAACTACTCAAGCTGAGACCTGTGTTTGGCAAATCTCATGCTTATCCTGTTTTAGATTTCAATCATGAAATACTGAAAACGAGACATATTTTTGGCTTCTTTGTTTGCTTTTTAGCATTAAACCATTTCTTTTTAAAAGTTGCCATGCAGAGAGGTGCTGGAGACCTTGAGGAGCTATTCCTTCCCTGGTGCCTAACCTCTCACTGGAACATTGTTCAGCAAGTTTTTAGGTGGAGGCAGAGGAAGAGGAGACAGAGCAGAGGACCTGGCCCACTTTTGCTCCTGTCTGTCTGCCCCTGTATGCTGCTACTTTAGTTAGAGTTTCTGTTTCCTGGGGGTAGAGGTGGCCTTTTTGTTCTCTCTTGGTTCAGCCCTTGCCACAGCCCCACCCTTCTTTGTACTTAGGCTTTGTGGTTTCTCAGGTGGTGGAATCAGTGACACCCAGACAGCAGGCCAAAAATTTTGGTGATTGCACACCTGATACACAGCAGATCTGCACTAGCAGATGTGGAGACCTGAGGACGAGGTTTCCAGGGTAAATTTGTGCATAGATGGCATGAGAGTATAGAAGCACCCCTTCATGCTACCTGACACATTCATCTACTGTGCTTTCCTGAGAGGATATCAGGAAGAGGTCCCATTTTCTTCCATTTATGCTAATTGATGGCAGCTTGGTGACAAAAAATTTGCATATGTTGAAGACCCTCAGTTGACAGGCATCAGCGTGTCCTAGCTGCTCAGGACTGCAGGATTGGCTCAGGGACACTGATGCCAGGGAGGGGTTTGGGTACCAGCTCAGCAACAGGCAAACAAAAAGGCTGGCTGTGCTCTTTGCATCCTGCCCTGGATACCCTCAGGCCTTTGCTGCCAGTTCCTTCTGTGGGGGCTCTGGGCTGGTATGACACTCAGCTGGCTCCCTTCGAATTGAGCAATATGTCTTGCGGTGGTTTAGGCAGGAATGAAGAAGGAATAGAGGAATGGAAAAGGCAGCTTGTCTAAAATGATGGAAAACAGTCTTTCAAATAAGAAACATAATTTAATGTATGGTTGTGCAGAAAGCAAAGAAAGTTTTCTCTGTTTCTTTTGCAGTAAAATCAGCAGTAGCACCTTTGGTAATGAATGACATAAAAAAAAATCTATTCTGTTTTACTTTGATAGCCAGTGAAATGCTCTCTCTTTTAAAATAATTTGATTGTAACTGCAAATGCTTTGCCACTTTAAGGCAGTGTTTGCCTAGCTGTTTGGGTGCAAGTCAATCTGTGAGAGGATAAACACCACATCTTAGACTTGCCATTGACATTTCCCAAGAAACTGAGTTAGAAACTTCTCATTACTGATGGGTTTTCAGGGTCCACATTAATCCTGACTCCTGAAGACAAGCACATAAAATGTTTGTATTATGTGCTTCTGACCAGCCTCTGGAGGGCAGTGGTGAATCCAAAACTGGTGGTTGGTTGAACCCAAAACTGGTGGTTGATTATGACACTCTAAGAAACATTTTGTATTTTAAGATTCATTTTATAGGAAAATATTAGCAGTTCTGAAAATTGCAAACTTTGTAGGACATGTGATTTTACCTGTAATTACTTCCTCACTGAAAGTAGCAACATCCATGAAATTGGCATTTCATCAATGTCTCTCTTCTGCCACAGATGGGATACCTGTTTTTCTACTGACCTTCTCCAAAATCCCTGTACTCTACACCACCTACTGTGTGTCTGGCCACTACTAATATTTCTTAAGGAGCCTATGCTAAGGAGTGGTGTTGAAGCCCACTCCTAACACCTTTGCAGGATAACTGTAATGAGTCAGGTTTCCCAGCTGTCCATCTGAGCCTCAACTTCTCCTTGACAAAGCAAATATATAAAAGAGCCAATTTAAGGTGTGTTCACATTTGTGTTTCCATTCTGTAGTGCAATTCTGAAGTGAATTTTGTGGTATTCCTCATTTACTGTGCTTCACCAGAGAACAGTCACAGAGATCCCAAATTGGAATTATTCTGTGCAAAAATAAGCCAAAACACATGCCGCAAGAGCCCAACCTAATTTGCTCTGGCCGTAAGTGGACATTCAGTCCATGGGATTGGATCAGGGCTAGGATCAAGAGAAAACTTAAATATGCACCCAGAGAGCCAACTACATCCTGGGCTGCATCAAGAGATGTGACCAGTAGGTTGAGGGAGGTGATTCTCCCTTCTACTCCATTCTTGTGAGACCTCACCTTGAGTACTGAGTCTAGGTCTGGGTCCTCCAACATAGGAAGAACATGGAACTGCTAGAGTGAGTCCAGAGGCTTATGTGAAGACAGGTCGAGAGAGCTGAGATTTTTCAGCCTAAGATAAGGCTCCTGGGAGACCTTATAGCAACCTTCCAGTGCCTGAAGGGGGTCTACAAGAAGGCTGGAGAGGTAGTTTTTACAAGGGTATGCAGTGACAGAACAAGTGGTAATGGCTTTAAACTGAAAGAAAACAGGTTTAGATTAGATTATTAGGAATAAATTCTTTACTATGAGGGTGGTGAGACACTGGCACAGGTTGCCTAGAGAAACTGTGGATGCCCCGTCCCTGGAAGTGTTGAAGGCCAGGTTGGATGAGGCTTTGAGCAACCTGGTCTCTGGAAGATGTTGCTGTCCATGGCAGGGGATTTCAAGGTCCATTTCAACCCAAGTCAGTCTATAATTCTATGATTCTGTGTATAGTGGTTGGGTCCTCAGCACCAGCCAGCTGTGTCTGTTGGTGCACTTGACGAGCTACCTCTGAGTTTCCTGAGCAGGCTGAAATTGCAGCCGATGCTTTCTCCTAGCCCTGAAACTCTGAGCCACTGCTGCCTCAGGAGTGACTGGATGGGACAGGGCTGGCACTGAAACTTCTGCAGTAATCACAGATGTGACGCAGTGGTGCCCAGGACTAAGGGGAGAGCTGCACTTGTGGGATCCTGGCAATATGTTCCTAGAAAGCTTGAGTGAGGAGACAGACGTGCAAGTCCAACATCATGGCATAATCTCCCACCTGGCAATTGCAGTATTTGCAGCAAAACCACTGGCAGCTGTGGTTTAATCTCTGGACCACAAGAAAAAAATCTCTGTTGTGGTTATATCTGCCTTTTACCACATTGTGTCACATCTGTGTTTCAGAAGAAGTGAGAAAAGTGGCTTCTCTGCACACATAGATGCAGCTACCAGCGTGAAAACAGAGCAGTGATGCCAGCTTTACCTTGTCACTGGCTCAGAATGGGGGCAAACAGCACACAGCAACCTAACGAGGAGAAAGCCAAGCATAAAGAGGCCAGCACAACCTGCTGCGCATACAGCCTTCAGGCTCCCAGACATGAGCTTGGGTCAGGGAGGAGGAGGGGTCTACCACCCTGCTCCAGTGCTACAGGGCAGCCGAGGCTTCCCACATCTTACAGCTCCTGCCATGCTGAATGTCAGCAAGAGCTGGAAGACACAGCCACGGGCCAGTCACGCAGCCCACAAAGCCCTTCCCCTGTGGCAGTCCTGATTTCCCACTAAAACCAGAACTGCAGTGGGTCATTGCTGATGGTGTCATTGTAAATCAGGATGCAAAATGCAGCAATGAAGAGGAGGTGAGAGACAGCCTGCTTTGGCTCATGCGAACCATGCCAGCTCCTCCCATAATGGTCTTGACATGTTGTCTGTTGGAAACAGGAAATAAAACTGTTCAAGTGCATGGACTGGGTAAGCAGTACATTGCTGAAAACACCTGGTAATTACAGCACACCTCAAACTAAGCAAGCAGCACCATGTCACCTTTGAGAATTTTTTCCCAGAAAGTGAAAAAACACAACATCGAACCGACAACACTTTTGTTCTTATGATAACCACTGAAAGTATTTATTTCAAATTCTTCTGAGGTCTCAGCTGGGGTAGTGAGTTTGGTTTTGAGCTCTGATACAAAAAGGCAGGCCAAAAATAGAGTTGAGGCACCACAAAAGGCTACAAGGAGAGATTGGCAGGAATGAGTCTGCCTTCTCAGGAAGCAGGGAGACTAAAAAGGGCTACAAAGAGAATATCCCATTAAATAGAGGGATGTTGTTTTAATGAGTAGGATCAGCCATTCCTCATCTCCTCTGGTGCTGTGACAGGATTAACTGTTCACCGCGGTTTTTATAAGGTGCTCCACCTGCAGATGAAAATAGTGGCTGCTAGTTTTGGGGGTTTTTCTGGAGGGGGAGTTTAATGGGGCTTTTCGGGGTTTTCTTGTTTTGTTTTTTTTTTTTCCAAATAACATCTCTATTAACAAATTTTTTTCTGTTAACTGCTTTATGACTTCTTGCATTTCTGTGGGGGATTTTAAGCTTCTTCACTTTTCAGATATTTTATGTGATTGTCTCAAATTAAGAAAATCAACTTTATTCTCCTCATTGTTGTGTACATGCTATGCTGATTTCAGGTTAATGAAACACCATGTCAAAGCTACCCTTGGACCATGTGAGTGTTTCACAACGGCAGCATCCTCCATACAGAGACCAAAACAGAGCCTGTTGTTGTTTGCACATTTGAAGATTGTACAAAAATGAGCAATCCTTTTTTCCCCCCAGTCTGCATTTTCTGCCTTTAGCACCATGAGACAATAAGTACATGAAATGCCCAACAATCTGAAGTGAATGTGACTAACTACTAATGTTAGCTTTTATGATACTGAATTGTTGCTGATGCACATGATTTTCCCAGAGAGTGTATATATCCCAGACTGCTGTTTAACAGCAGGCCCCAAACTTATGTTTCCATTGAATCAACACTTCAGAGATTTGAGCACAGTTTCTACACTTAACAAATTTTGTGCAAAAACATTAACAGCTAAGGCGCCCCCAATGCCAAGCATCCTGTCCTATCCTCAAGCTTCTTCAGCAACTAGAGAATAATGGAAACTTTGCAAACTGTCAACTATTTGTTTGATAACTGTCATATGCTTCAGGAAGATGTATTGTCAATAGTTGTCATTTCAGGAGAAATGTTTAACAAGAACGCATGTTTGTTTAGCGAAACTAACGAAGACTTGAAAATTGAGCTTTTTCATAACACACATCACACACAGAGCCCCACAGGACCTCACACACCAGATTTTCTTCTCTATATGTATGTCTCAAGCACAGCGCTCTCAAGTTTTATGAAGTTTTTTCTCAGGGCTTAATTTGATGCAACTAGCAGCTATTCTTTTTAACTATCCAGAAATTGCTTGCTTTACAATTTGCTTCACTGCTCCAATGTTTGTGGCTTGAAAGCATAATATCCACGCTATTCCTTTTCTTCAAATATTTGCTTCCAGCTCTTTACACTCTGTGTGATGCTCTTTAGTGGCTTCTCCACACATTCCATTCTCACAAACCAGCTTTGTATTTAATTAAATTTACATCTTTTCTGCATCTAAACATCAGGATTTTATTGACAAGTTTGTTTTGGCAGAGAGGGAGCATGGTAGAGGAAAGCTAATTATGAATCGCTTCTTAAGCTAGGAAAAAAGGCCATCACAGTCCACCAGTGAGCCTTCTAGCAAGGAATAATGGAAGGGAAGAGGATTACTTCAACTGAAAATACAGAAAAGCTGTATGCTGGATAGTATTTATACTATTCTCTCTTCTGGAGCACCCATAGTAATACACTGCATTGCATTACAGTACACTCAACTCATGTTGCCAATAGCCCTTTCTTCTAACCAGTGAAGAAATATCAAGATCTAAAGAGCTAAACAGATGATATTGTAGGGGCTCACCTTCACTGGCTCTGGAAAAGGAAGAACACACTATTTGAAAGTTTCGGGGAATATGTCCCTTTCTATTCACTCTTCTCCCTTTTTCTAAGCACC
The DNA here is from genome assembly GCF_003945595.2 of Pipra filicauda. Classification (NCBI taxonomy): domain Eukaryota; kingdom Metazoa; phylum Chordata; class Aves; order Passeriformes; family Pipridae; genus Pipra; species Pipra filicauda. The sequence continues at coordinate 2,644,054 of NW_024104207.1, read as the reverse complement.
ACCTCTTTTCCACTGTGTTTCTTTTATCCTATGCGGTTTTCCATTCCAGGGAAGAAACACCAGTTAATTTGGTGGGCTCAGACCTATCCCTGACAAGAGAGCTGATGCAGCACATCACCAAATTTTAAGCATCGCATATTTTTTTTCAAGATCCCTGCAAATAACTCACTTCTATTCCTTAGCAAGCTTACAAGATCTGGTCCCATAGCCTCTGCTCTCCCTAAAACATTGCTACCCTCTATAGTGTCCTCCAGCATGCAGATCTCTTACCTTATTACTAGAGCAAACAACCTTGTTCTGCTGATTACATGAAGATAATGTAACAGATGAAAACAGGCACATATTTCTTTTTCCTGCAGCATTGCCCTCCCCAGCACAGAACTTTTTTCACTCCCCAAAACAGGGGAATAATTATCACTTCGCTAGGAAGCACACCTGCTGTGGCTTTACTTCCATCCACCACACTGTAAATAACCGTTAACTTTCTATGGGATGTTACCAGGGTAGCATCCTCTGCTTCAAAGTAACTGAGATTTCTTCTTGCTGTTTTTTACCTGTTAATTGAGAAGCGACTTAGTCTGAGACTCACACTGTAATAAATACATTGTAACTCACATTTATACTTGAGTAACACTGGAATTTCATGCTAATGCCTGTTTGGCACTACGAACTGTTTTGCAAGTGGTGTGTATCTAGAACACAGCCCATCCTAGTGCCATGTTGCTGGAAAGGAAGGAGTGATGCCATGTGGAGGACAAAGACTCAGGGACCTTTAGGTAGAGCAAAGTGAAATTTCTTTTCCTTTGAACTATTTTCTAAGAGACAGCACTATTTTAAATTCACAGGCAATTGGAAAGGACAATAGTCCTGTATGATTAATCTCACGGGCAAAAAATAATTAAGATATTCTCTCTGTACTGCTAAGAACATGTAAGTAGAGTTGTCTCTGATCTTTATTTTGTTTTATGTTTTGGTTTTTTTCTAGTATAGCCTCTGAGAGGCAGCAGCCAAGGGAATTCATAACCATAAAACCTGTGCCAGATCACATCACAGCTGACATCGTACCTCCAGCAGCGGCCTCCCACTAGATGCTCCGGGCAAAGACAACAACAGAAAGTGCCAAACCAAACCTTGCTCCCAGTGGGCAGTCCCTCATCCTTTAGCTGCAAAAATACCAGGATCACAAAGAAATCAAGGGCACCACTACATAAAACTCTATGAAGACTCAGCTGATTGAGATTCTTAACAAAACTCCTGGTGTCTTTCATGAAGCAGACTTAAGCTAAGCTCCCAGTTAAGTGAGCATCTCCTGCCTCTCAAGGAATTCAAGGAGACACATGAATTCCTCTTTCTAAGGTACCTGCGGGAGAAATTTCTTTTACACTTTCTAGCAATTGATCTGTACCCTAAGGCAAGTTTTGGATTATTGTGCAGATGAACACAGGATCTTCTTCTTTTCTTTTATTAGGATCTATTTCCAAAAAATTAGCTGTGTATTTGATTGTTTTGCCCTCAGTGGAGAGAACTTTGCAGGTTAACCATCACTGTATTAATGAGACTCTTTTTATTTTGGACCCAATTTTTCTCCTCATTTATTTAATATGTTATTATAATTGTTCCAGAAATACTTGTAAAAGGAATGAATTAGCCTTCCCTCCATATTTCTTAAGTATCCAATATTTATTTTTATGATAAACGAAACTGAAATAAGCTGAAGATTTTCAGGACTTTTTCTTCTGTTAAAATTTTTTCTGATCAAACTTTATATTCATAAGTTATAAAGCCAACACCACTGTGACCACCCTGCCTGATCTTCCCTGTAACACAGAAAGTTGAAGTAAAACTAATTATTCAAGTAAAGTATCTCTTCTTTAGGGGGGTGGGGGAGGAAATGAGAAAATTATGTGATTTAAGTCTCCAGTGATAGAGAATCTATCATAAAGTAATTTCAGTGGTTTGCTGTCCTCTGTTACAAACCCACTCTTTGGCTTGCATCTGCCCAGTTTCAATTTCTTGCTCTAGATTTGTCGTGTTCTGGCAGACTGAGGGCTGATTTCCTTTCCCAGGGTAGGTGCCTGGCCAGGGCAGGAGCCCTTGCTGTTAAATGGAGATAGATGCTTCCTTGTTTTTCCCTCAAGACTGTAGCTCTGCCCAGCATCCTTCCCCAAAGCCTGCTCTTCCTTAAATACCTCCCTTGCAAACTTTGCTCTCTGACAATCTTTGCACATAAAACGGCTTTTATTTTACTTCCAGATCACTGATAAAAGTGTTAAAAAACTTGGTTCAAGACATTTATTGAGAGCCACAAGAAATATATTTTCTGCTTTCTATTAACTCTGGAGATGTATCAGTTGGTCCCTGTCCAATCCATTTAGTGTATTTCATATCTTTCTAGCCTCTTCATTAACAAATCTTGCAAAACCAAGGCTTCCATACAGAGACCAAGTGCCTTAGTCACCCAAATACATAAATTAAATTAAAAGAATCACACTGCTTGGATAAAATCTACTTCTTTATTTCCTAATTTATTGGCAGAAACGATACAACTGCTTTCTAATTCCCCATTAAGTAAATCTCACATTAGCTACTGACTTAATATTATTTGTTTGAAAAAAATTTAAAGGTCAAATGCAGGTAGGAAGCTGTGTAGAAGAATATCTCTTCTCATTAAAAGCATCAGTTTATTGCATAGCACTGATTGCTGGTACCAGGATGATACAGCAGTGCTTCAGACTGTAACCACCCAATGCTCCAACATTTTAACATCAGCACAGGCCTTTTAAACAGCTGTCATCAAAATGAAAGTACTCATGATTCTCTTTGTCTGTGTGAATAACATTTCTCAGCAATGCACCTAACGTGGAAAGCAAGGGTGGCTTCTCCTGGAAATTAGAGGAAAAATAAGCTTTGTCCAAAAACCACCCAGCACAGCCGTTTTCTCTTTTTTTTCTCTTTTTTTTTTTTCTTTCCTTTTAAGGGGAGGGGAAAGCTGAGAGAAGGCTCAAGCAGAGACAAAAGACAAGATTTGTCTTCAAATAACAGCACTTAAATGCTAAGCCCCAGCCACGGCAGGTGTTTCAATCCCTGATGAGCAGGTGCAGCAAACTGGCTATTGGGTCTTGCAATGCCCTCCAGCCAGATTAGACCATTCATTCATGGAAAGAAAAGGAATGTGCAAAGCCACTGGGGATCTGGCCAAACACTGGGTGACTCTCAAGACCGCCAAGCTCCAAAAGTGCCCAAGGCCAAAATAATGGGAGCCTCCACTCTTGGTGCCTGCCTTGCATCCCTTGCTCTGTCTCCCCGGGAGAGGGATGGCTAGAGCCCAGCAGAGCAGCTGCCAGCTCCCATGAGCCTGCACCATGCATGACCTCATCATGCAGACCACTCCTTGCCAGCAACACCGTCTCCTCCTGTCCTGAGGAGGAAAGCCTGGCAGGAGGGCAACGAAGGAGGCATGGCTGGGATGCTCTCCTTTTCCCTGCGGGAATGAGGGACAGGAGCTGGGAGGCCCAGAGGATATCCTACATCCCTTGCCCCATTGCAGGGGGTGTATGGGTAGGAAGAGGAGCTGTGCAGGAGGCATGGATGTGTGCAGGGCTGCACACGCATCTTGGGCTTACCCCCCACAACTTGCACATCTGGGTTCACCTGAAATTTTGCTGAGAGTTTCTCTTGATTTGCTTCAAGCCTACAGTTAGCAGGCTTGAATAAGCATCCTGTCAATGACTGGGGCCCTGAAGACACCCCTCTGATGCACAGGCAACCCAGCCAGGGTGAGCACTGGGAGAGGGGCTTCCCAGCAGCACCCCCCCATCAGGCAGCTGGGTCTCATACCCCATGTGGTTGTGCCCGTGTGGGACAGTGGTGATGGGGGAGACACGTGTTTCTCATAAAACATTCTGCAAAATGCAAAACAGCTGAGTGCTGTCTGTGTGTGGGGGCCATGCTGCCAGCAGCTGGCCATAGCCCACACAGCCCCATGGCTGTCAGTGACGGGGCAGTGTGCCACATGTATTCCTGGGGGGACACAGTGCCCCCATGCAGGCTAGAGGGCTGCTAAATGAGAATCACTCCATGTTGGGCAGGTTGCTCTTGACCATATCTGTGGACACACCTTTCACCCCTTCACTTCCTCCTCAGCTACTGGCCCCTACACAGCCTTCTGTTTCCCCATACCCTGCCAAAATGAGGTGACCGCAGATGTGTTTTGAGGCAGATCCTACAGTCCTGCACTTGTCATTTGTGGATGGGATATGTGGCTGCCCAAAAGCCAGCGAAGAAGTCATATCTATTGTCAAAGGGTGGGCTTCTTCCACCTCCTGCTTATTAGCTCCACAGCTACTATTAAAACAGACACCTCATTAGCAGCTTGTAATGAACGCCAATAAAGCATGTGCTGATAAATAATAAATATATGTGGTTATTTGATATGGCAATAACAAGTGTAGCTGATGTTGTTGGATATCTCTGATCTGAAATATTACGGTTGGGCAGGATTGCACCAGCTAGTCACAGCTTGGTAACAAGGAGACGGCAGTTTTAGCAGGCCTTCCTCCCACACGGAGAGTTGTGCCTGCTTTCCTTCCATTCTCACAGGCAACTCAGTGGGTGTGCTATACAGCACATTCTCTGATGCATGTTTGTGCAGAAAATATTTTACTGCCTGTAATTCCAACCGTTCCAACATATACCTGTAGAAATCATTTCTGCAAAGAGTCAAGCTATATGGCCTGAGTCAAGCTATAAGGATCTGGGAAAGCTCTTGTAAATGTGATGAATTTTAAGCATCAATTGCTTCACTGGAATGGGTATAAAGTTGGTACAGTCTGTGTGTTTGCAGCATAGAATCTGAGAGTGCAGAAACACTTCACAAAGAAAAATTAAGATCCTGAATCTGTAGGTATGTAAAAATGGTGCTACTTGTTGTTCAGAAAAAGAGCATGGGGAACTGGAGGAACTGAGGAACTAAAATATCAAAAACATATTGCATGATATGTCAGGGCTGAGCATGGCAAATGGTGATGGGGAGGGGGCAGGCAGCAGCATGGCTGTTCTCTGTGCTCGGGAGCCAGCCTGCAGATGTTGTCTACTCCCTGCCTGTTTCTTGCCCTTATGGTGTTAGCTCCCAGAGGTTTTTAAAAATTCAACCTAAACTCCTACAGTGGAAAGTGCAAATGGTTGTTGTGACTGTGATTACACAGGGAACTGAAACCCAAAAGACAATCTGTTATTCTGTAAAGGCACAGTCATGAGCCCTTTGCAAAGCAGTCACCAGCTGAGTGCCTGGCTGCCCTGATGTCACATTTCAGGTCTGTTGGCTTCACCAGGAACCAGAGCATCCTGCCAAGTCAGCACAGCTGGAGAGGTGCTGAGCACACCCAGGGCAGGGCAGGCTCAGAGGAGGCTTTGGACAGAGGCTTTTCCCCAGCTTTTGGGTAATGGGAGCAGGAGCCTGGGAGCACTACTACAAACCCACCGCTGGAGCAATCAGGAGAGGCATCAGGGCAGGTACTTTCGTGAAGGAGCATCTTACTCAGACATCATTCCCCCTGAGCATCCGTGTGCTGTGAACACTGACCATGGACAAGGGTGTGGAAGAGACACCCCATACGCAGCCTTCAATTTGCCAAGACTTTGCCTCCACCTTAACAAGTTCAATTACACCCGTTCTGTCACCCATGAGGTTACTGGCATAGAAAAGAAGCCTGAATTTGTCCTAAATGGCCAAAATAGTATTAGAAAGGATATTTCTGTGATCCGCCCCACAACTCAGTGCTAGAAAACCCTTACAAGAGCCTGAACAACTGTAGTTTTGTGAAACTGGCTCATCAAAGGAAAAGCTTTAAAAAATTAATCTTGGGCAAAGCAACCTGCCTTATTTCCTCACAGGCAGGGGCAGAAGACAAAGAATACTGGTTATTCCAGACCGACCCCCAAGTTTGGATGGTCCCCTGGAAGAGTGGGGTGGCATGGGGCAAGGGCAGTTCAGGTCAGCATGCATGGCACAGCAGTGATTTTACTCTGCAATCATAATAAGCATTAGGGGAGAGAGGAAATGGAAGATCAACAAGCTTTCATAGGGCAAACATACATCCCAATCTGGCAGCAATGCATCACAGCCATCCTCTCTCAGGCTCTTTGGGTGGGCATGTTTACAGCACAGAGCACAGAGCACTACCAAGGGCATGAGGAAAGCATCACAGCTGCAGCAAAGAAAAGTTTGGATAGACCTCTTGAGTTCATCAGAGCGTTCCTGATTTTGGGAGGCAGATGACACCTCTTATCTACAGCAGGTGACCCCTCATACATACAGGATTTGGCAGAGCATGGTCCTCCCTGTGTCCTGCATACAGCAGCATCACCAAATGTGCAGCCCTGATCTGCTGGCTCTTCTGCCTTGATATATGGTCTAATGCACATCTTAAAAATCTTTTCAAATGAGCTGCTTTGTGTACCTTGAACTTCTGATGCAGTAATGACTAAAAGGTGCAAGGTGATATGTTTCCCTTGATTTTCCATGTTCTGTAGATATCTCATGGTTTTGGAAGCATCTTCAACATGTTTTTCACTTTTTTCACCTACACAGCCCTTCATCTCTAAGACATCACTGTTAGAAACTTCAAGAGTTTTTGTAGCTCTCCTTGTTCAGCCAAGCTGCGCTGGGAGCAGGAGGGGGATGGGGAGGGGAGGGAAGGGGCAAACTCCCTAGCATCAGGTCACTCTATCCCAGTCAGGACCAGGGGGAGGATGCATATCTACAGCATGCTGGCAGGCTGCAGGTCCAAGTGCACAATGCTATGGGTCATTTTTACACAATCAAAAGGTGGCTGCAAAAGGTGAGCTTGGTCTTTTATGGGGCTGGCTTGCATACTTCCAGGCTGCTTCCTTGTAAGCATTTTTTTACCTCCAAAGCACTGTGTCTAGAAAGTGAGACCAAAGAAACGTGTATCTTGAAAAATCCTGACACACTATCATTTTCACTGCCAGTGCTGCAAATGCCTCCTCTGATATGTTCCAGACGGATGCATTATTTGTGCTGTAATTTGGCATGGATTTTGCTCCCCTATTTGTATAGTGTGCCAGGTGCCTTGCTGTTCATAAACCCAACCTCACTGCTACTAAGGAGCCAGGAAAGCAAACAAGCAGTGGTGACATGCCAGTGGTACAAAACACTCTCCAAAGGCCAGCACTGATGGCAGGGGCGTAAGGCATGAGCTAATACCCGAATGGCAGCCAAGAGGTTGAATGTGCCTTCTCATTTCCTCTGCTTCGGGAGGTTAAAGGTGGGCCTTTCATGTTCCTTAAGTGTAGGTTTGGTTTTGATGACTCAAAATAATCACATATGGTTGGACATTATATTTAGAGTAGACTGTGCCTCCTGGTAGCTCTCCCAGCACCGTGGATCTCTCTACCCTTTTAAGGAGGAGCCAGGACTAATCAGCTACTTGATATTCATTTTGAATTGTATACTAATTTCAAAAGCTTCATCCTTTTTTCTCCATGTCTGCTTGCTGCCGAGAGCCCATGACTGCTTGCTTCCTTACCCCCTCACATGCTGTCCCCAGCCTTTTTGGCAGCAAGCTCTGCAGGCACAGGACTTGTCCAAGTCCTCCTCCCAGCTCTCCCAGTAACCTTTGCAGGAAGAAGAGTCCCGTTAAATGTGAGGTGTTAACCGCCCTCCTGCCTACATATTCCAAGATGTTTCCTGCTCATATTTCAGGAGCGGTCTGCAACGTTGCAACCCCCACTGGGGCCGTTCTGTCAGTCCAAGCATTTAATTAGCTAATTACAACCTGCTGACATGAATACACAGAATATGGTGTTCGAAGAGCAATTTTTTTTTCAATTCATTTATTATTAACCCCCAGTAAACATCTGATATGCTCTTCCCTGAGGGGACAGAGTGGTAATTGGTCCCTTGAACACTGAGTTCCCTTTCTAATCTGCCTGAGCTGGAGCCGAGTGTCACCATCTGTCAGTGTTTGCATATACAGCCCACTGCGTGTTTCACGTGGTGAAAGGGGAGAAAGAGAAAAAGGAAGCAGGAAAATCTCAGGGAAGGATTTTTAATGTAGTCAGGTCCCAGCTCCTCTGCCTGTCACTCACCGCTCACACATCTGCACCCGTCCCGGCAGGTGGTAAGGAGGGCCCAGATGAAATGCCCTGCCCAGGGTGCTGCACTAATTGGGCTGGCTTCCATTAGCCCTGCTTTTTTCCCTGCTTCATCAGGCATCTCTATCATGTTTGAGGTAGCAGTGGAAATTACTCTCCCCTCCAGCATTTTGACCAAAGGGCCACAAAGCAGCAATAGCTGGGCTACATTTTCAGAGGGGACAACGATGCCTTACAAATGTAAAATGGTGTGGGGCACCTGATCCTGGGTGAAGCACCATAGCTGGAGACTCTCTGGTGAGCACAAGATCTACCAAACAAGGCTTGACTGATCCACTTGGTGCTTCTGGAAGGAAAGACACTGATGTTTGAGTCAAAACAGCTCCTACAGTCCCCCTCAGGGCTGTTCCATTTGGAGCTGTGGCAGTGTGAGTCAGGACTGAGAGAGACAATCCCTGCTCCAAAGAGGCAGGAAGGGCCTGGGCAGCAGCAGGGGAGTGGAAAGAGGGAACAAGGAGCAGGGGGATCCCAGCTGGGCAGAGTGGCTGCTGCAGGGTGGCCAATATGCACAGCCCAGCTTTGCCCTTCGGCTCAGCAGCCTTGCTCCCATCACGCATGGCTGCCTCCCCAGCAGTGCTAGAAAGGCTTAAACCAAACTCTTAAGTATTGACATAAAAAACAAAAAAACCCAAACCAAACCAAACCCAAACAAACTCAAAAAAACTTCCAGAAGACTTGCTTATAGTATTTTAAAGCATCTGGATATCAATGGTATCAATGCTGCTCCAGTACCTGCTTTCCATGAATGCAGCACTGATTACCAAAACGTAGTAAATGCTAGGAAACACCTAGAAAGAGCAAAATTCTAAACTTTGATTGTGCCAGAGAGATATTTCTACTTAATATGATGAGGAGTCTCTCCAGTGGGTACTTTGTCTGCAGTATTTTCACAATGGTACATGTCAGGGTCCCACAGTCAGACAGCAAAGGCATGGTGGAAACACAGAAAAAGGCAGGTGAATCTGAGGAGGAGTAAGGGATCTTTGGTTATAAGTAACAAAAACTAGCTTCTAATCTCATCAATTGTTTTCAAGATTTCAACGACAAAAATACACACCTGTCTTTGAGCTTATAAAAATGTGATTTGCCCACATCTGCCTTGGGAGAAAAAGCAGCAGAATGCAGAGGAAACAGAAAAATAAATAAAAAAATAAATAAATAAGAAAAAGAAATAATATTTATGTCAAGGGGAGGATGGGGCAAAACCGAGTACCTAGAGCTAGTTGTTTTAAAGGCAGATGTCTGACTGTAGATGGCTTGTCTCTGTGCCATTCTGCACAGCTGGGAAAAGCTGGTGGTAAACCTGAACTTGTCCTGTACAGGGTGAATCAAGCACGGGCAGGTATCATCACTGAGCCTGACTAAACGCACATGCTCAACCCTCAGAGCAGAAGAAAAATTACAGTGCAATGGCTGTGTGGTTTAGACAGAGACTAACTTCTGGCTAGACTTCTTCAACCCCAAAAATTGACTTTATCGGTGCTCTGGCTCTGGCTCCAGCATGGCTTTTTTGTATGCGCACATAGTACTGAACCTACCACAAAGCCAGTTAGCAGCATTCTCTACACCAATGTATCAATTCCTAATTATTTCTAATATAAAGCATATGAAAAAGTTTCTGCTTTAGGAGATCTTGGAGAGTCCTTGTTCTTTAGAAAGCCTTGAGTTGCCGTTCAGGTACAAACTGGGGACATTTTGGCATCCTGAAAGATCATTCAAAGCTGCCAAGGGAAAAACCTGTGCTATGCGCAGATCTGAATTAGAAGGCCAGAAATGTTGGGTTTACAATGTGTAAAACCAGACTTCACTTCAGTCTTTAGATCTCGGAACCAACCATGAATTTCATCTTACTTCAGAGACATTTGGTTGTTGGATCTGCAAAAGAAAGGTTCCACTCTGATAGAATTCTTTTGCATGCATGTGGTCCCGTACAGCAAAGATGTGTGCCTGTCTCCTTCTGGGAAATGTTTTCTCTCCAAGTCCCTGTGGATGTGTGGAATGAGCCTCAGTGAGCAGGCTGACAGCAGCATCTCCCAAGAGAAACCCTGTAAAACATCCTTTTTCGGTGGTGGGACATCCTCTTGCACATAACTGCAGGTGCCCCGTTTTGCCCTCTGGCACAGCCTAATAGGACACCATTCCACGGGAAGGGGGAAAGCCTTGTGTTTCTGCCTTGATGTGGGGTGGCATGGTTGTGACAGTGGGTGAAGGCAGAGGGCTGCTGGTGGTGATCCTCCAGAAAGCATCTGCTTTTGGTAATTCATCTAAAGCTGCCCAGGGTGCAGAGGCATCCCTGGCATGGCCCCATAACCCCACTGCTGCTCTTTTCTATGTGCAGCTGCCCTGGTACCTTTACTGCCCCTCAGAGCAAGACTCATGCAGGCACCAGGCACTCCCAGCTCACATTTTTAAGCCTTCCTTCCATGGATTGGAGATTTCCATGCATGACCCTGGTCATTCTGGAGAGCAGAGGACAGAGCCCTTGTCATGGGCCTTGGAACATTTGTGGTAAGCAGGTTTTGGGTAGATGCCATGTGCAGATGGATACAGAACATTTCAGCTGTTGTTTGCTGCAACAAAAGGACACAATAATTTCACTGAACCCTGCTGATAGCGTAGAAAATGTTCCTCTTCTCTTTTAGCAGCCGTGGCCTTTTTTCTGCTTTTTTTTTTCTTTTTTTTTTTCAATGCAGTATTATTGAAACAGGTTGGCTACTGACAACTGAGATCATGATGGCAAAGACAGTTTTAAAAAATATCATGAATTAATTATTTTCTCCAATGCCCGGTTGTATCACTTATCAGACCTTCAATGGGAGCACTGGCCCAGCTCCCTTACCACGTGCACACTAATGGCTTGCTCCTCTATTATCCCTTTTGATCAGACACAGGTGGACAACAAGGCCTCCTCCTTGTCTGTTGAAAAAGGTGCACACTGTTGTCAGGGTGATTATATCTAATTACATCCTAGTTAATTATCAGACCTGAATAATTATGGCAGAGCTACTCTCCTCCAGAGATAGGTGCATCTTCCAGATGTCACACACCAGTCTCCACAGGGCAATTTCCTGAAACCTTTTGTAGGGATGTACCGACTGCAGGAAGGGGCTGCAGGGGAACTGCTGAGACTTACTGGGAACCAAACAGTCCAGTGGTCTTCATGTGCCCTCCCTGACCTCACAGCTAACAGGGCTGGGTTGCTTTCTGTCATCCTGGTAACAGAATCATGCATCCCTAGAGCCACGCTCAGTGCCCCAGTGAGGGCAGATGCATGAAGAAAAATGCCCTCTCCCACTGCCATACAAATGCTGACATGCTGTTGGGTTCACTACTGCCAGTGGCTTGGGCACAGCCACATCCCACCTCTGTCCCAGGTCCCTGTGGCACTGCCCAGCTGAGTCCAGCATAGGAGGTTCCAGGCCCTCCTCAGAGTGGAAACCTTTCATTTCCATACATCCTAACATGGGTCTAAAGATCCAACGAGGCTTCTTGTCATCTGAAATATTGTGCTTGGCTATCAGAGCTGAAACTCTTCTTGTCTCTTCTGGTCCCATTTACTGGTTGATAGCTGATAGTTGGTACATATTTTCAGAGTATTGTTTAGGCAAAACCTAAATAAGAAACAGATTCCATATGCATTAATAACAGCAATGCCTACCACTAGATCAAAAAGCTTAAGGTTGGAGGAGCTGTCACTGCTTGAGCTTGTGAGGTTAACTGAAATGCAACCATTTCTCTTCAAAACACAATGTCTGTCTTCGAATGTGTTGGAGAGCACCCCACAGTGCAAATACCAGCATGCCTGTTGTGCTTCAGGTATTCAGTACATGGCATTGCTCCCACTCTAGCAACACTTGCAAGATGTATTGGGTTTGCATAGCAAAGTTTGCGGCGGGGGGGGGTGGAGGGGGCTACTTCTATAAGAAGCTGCCAGAAGCTTCCCCTATGTCCGATGCTGCCAATGCCAGCTGGCTCCAAGATGAATCCATTGCTGGCCAAGGCTGAGCCCATCAGCAACAATGTTAGCACCTCTGGGATAACACAGGTAAGAGGCGGGAGGGGAAACTGCACAACAGCAACTGCAGCTGGAGCACAGAGGAATGAGAAGGTGTAAGAGAAATGGCTCTGCAGACACAAGTCTGTGCAAAAGGAGAGGAGGAGGTGCTCTGGCTGCTCGAATAGAGATTCCCCTGCAGCCTTTGGTTAAGACCATGGTGAGGCAGGCTGTCCCCCTGCTGCCCCTAGAGGTCCATGGGGGAGCAGATATCCACCTGGAGGACTCCACAGTGGAGCAGGTGGATGCTTGAAAGATGGTGTGACCCCACGGGGAGCCCATGCTGGAGTAGGCTCCTGGCAGGACCTGTGGCCCCAAAGAGAGAAGAGCCCACATAGGGGCAGGGGAAGAATGTGACGAGTCCTCCCCCTGAGGAGGAAGGTGCAGCAGCAGCAATGTACGGTGAACTGACTGCAGCCCCTATTCCCCATCCCCCTGTGCCACTGGGGTGGAGGAGGTAGAGAAAAATTAGAAGTGAAGTTGAGCCTGGGATGAAGGAAGGGGGTGGGGGGAGAGCTTTTAAGATTTCATTTTATTTCTCATTTCCCCAAGTCGAGTCTGTTTTGCCCATGACAGTAATTGGTGAGTGATCGCTCCCTGTCCTTTATCTCAACCCATGAGCCTTTCGTTATATTTTCTCTCCCCTGCCCAGCCTAGTAGGTAGGAGTGATAGAGTGGTTTTGGTGGGCACCTGGCACCCAGCCAGGGTCAACCCACCACACAGGAGCAATCCTTATGTGTGTGTCTTGATGGACTGCATCAGGTAGCAGCAGTCATCTCAAACCCCCTGTGTTCATATTGCCTCCTCCACTGTCCTACACCTCACCCTGCCGCTTGTTCTTAAAGTCTCTCCAACCTGGCTCTACTTGTTCTCTGAAAAATGTGAATATCTCTGACAACCTGAAAACGGAAAATAATTTTTAAATTTTGTTTTTAAATATTAATCTATTGGATTTGTGTAATGTATGATGCTTTCACTTCAAAAGCTACTCCAGAGTGTGCACTGTGGATAGTATAGATAAAGATATAGATGATGAAGAAAAAGCAGCACAAAACCCACCCTAGACATTTATCTAAAGAAATGCATGTTAAGCATGCACAAATTTATAATATTTTGTATTAAACACACTTGAATATTTAATTTCATGCCATAATTGCCTATGAAGAGACAACAGAGACTTCTGCCATAGGTGTTTTCATTCATCCTTAACCCAAAACGTTGCATCCTCATTGTCACTTAATGAAAAGAAAAATAAAAGCATAAATATAAAATAAAATAAATGGCTATCAGTTTCCAAGTTTCTTTAGTATAATTTTGATTTTTTTTATAGTATAAATGTCAAGCCTTACTTTGAGCCTCAGAAGATACAGCTGCATTAACATTTGAGTTTGAATCTGAGATGTGCTTTTGAATTGTTTCTCCCTGTGATGCCCATATACCACACTTTGGATCATTTCTATCTAGTGCCTTTCCAGTGGATGAAAATAAACTACAGTAGGGACACAAGGAGCACAACTGACGAGCTGCTGCCACTGAATGTTTGGTCTGTGGGATCAGGGCAAGTTTAGTCCCACATAAAAGCCCTCAAGGCATATGTGGTGGGTTCCCAGTGCCAGCCATTCACTCCACAAGCCCACTCCTATCATGACAAACCACTTACTGGTACAGGTTTAGCAACTGATGTCTGGTGGTACTGATGCCAGTGATAAGTGTGCTAAACAGTTTCTGTTCTTCATCAGCTCTGAAATTACTATTTTTTCAATCCACTCTCTCCTCTCTCACTCCTGAACTGTAACACAGGTCAAATAGGGTATCTCTTTGCTAGCTATATATCACCTTTTTGATATTTATACAGTATCACCACTTTTTCATCTTTTTTAAAAAGGTAAAGCGTCCAGTCTTTTCAGTCTTTTCTCAAGTGGGAAATTTCACACATCCTTTTCCATTCCTGTCACCTTTCTCTGAAATCTGTCTTGCTTTGGTACAGGTTTCTTGTGAAACTTGGGAGTATTGGGTGTACAGTCCTAAGTATGTGATTCTAAATGCCAATGCATCGTCAACTTACATTATTAATTGCTTGTATTTGAAACATATTCTCTATCCTATTCCTTTTGTAGCCTAACACCTTGCCTGACCATTAAATTAGAGCTGTGGTCAGCATCCAAATGATCACTGGGATGCCCACTGTGACACTCAGCTGCCTTTCCCAAGCCACAGCAGGTAATTGAGAGTTCTGTAAGGCATTTGAGCACATCCATTTTTTCTCCCCTTCAGTGTGCAACACTTTGTCTGAACACAGCTGAACCTTTTATGACACCATTCATCTAGTTCGATAAGGTGCCTTTGACGCTTCTCACAGCCTTTTCAGAATTTGACTAATTTGGTATTCTTTGCAGATTTAGTGAGTGCACAACTACCTTTTTCCAGATCATTCCTGAATATCCTGAGCAACCCAGGAGACCACATGGATCCTTAAACAACCTGAAAGGTAAATTTTTGCCATGATGAAACATATATACTTAAACCTACTTTCTTTTTTTCCTACCTCAGAGTTAAATAAAACTCTTCCATGAGCAAACGTTATATGTGTTTGGGTTTTTTTCTCTCCTCTCTCAGTACTCAGAGCTGTCCCACCCATATAGGTGCAAAAAGAAAAAACAAGAGTCCATTAAGGTCAGCAAGAGGAAGAATCTTGCCCCAAGAGCACTCCAAAACATTGACGATGGTTATGATTCCCAGTGGTATCCACTAACAGTTCTGTGCCTCCTAGGAGTAATTTTCCTCTATTCTATTGCAATTAAAACAATATCATTTTCCTTTATTCCTCTGTCAGCCCATATTTGTCTGAGGTTTCAGGAGCACTGTGTGTATGCCTCTATTTTTATTTCAGTTTTATTTTAAGGGAAGAACAGTGCATGATATGGCATTGCCCAAGACTGGCAGACTCAAACATTGCATGGAGGAGAGGGACAGGAAAGGTGCCAAGCATGAATTAAGTCTGCATTCTGGCAGAACAATGCCGCATCATACAGACATGTCCTGGAGCACACAGCACCCTAGTGATAATTTCACAGAATTAATTTTCCCAAAATGAAAAAAAAAAACGCAACAGAACAGAAAGGATGAGGCAAATTACCAACACTAATCAGTCTCTCTCTCTCTTCCCTTTCCCCTTGTATGATAATTATGATAATTAACAAGCTAACAAGCTTCTAGTAAAAACAGTTCCAGAATTTCAATGTATAATTAATATTTACATCCATAACAAGTTGTCATTTGTGGTGCATGTTGATTTTCTTTTTTCAAAAGAAATTGCGCTTTATACTCAGAAAAGAAAAATTTTTTGAGAACATGCATTAAAAAGGCATTCTAAATTCAGAAATCTTGTCCTTATTTGCTATTTGTTTATGCAGGGATATGCAAGTGTTTTAACATCTGGGTTTCTACAAATTGTGAGTGCATATATGTAAACAGATGCAGTTTCCTTCTTTTTCTTCACAGAAGGGCACACCACCACCATACTCAATATCATTTGTTTTTCAGCTGGGTCCTTGCACATTAACTTGTGTCATCATTTAGTGATCTGTAAAACCAAGTTCAGGAGGCCAGTCATTTGCAGAAATTATGGGTCCTTATAATGCAAAACTGCTGCTTGGTCCTATATGTTTTCTTCAAGAAAGCTGGATCTGCAGCTTTCCACCTGCAGGAGAATACAGAGCAGGAAGCAAATTCTTCACTAAAACAGGCTCAAATTTCTCAATGCTCATGCAGGGTGGTAGCCATCCTCAGATATCATAGTGATGATGGACAAGAGTTGCATTGACAAATAACAGTCAACAGCCACTTCTCTTTGAGTATAAAAGCATCACCCACGGGCAGCTGGATAAACTGGCTGCAACAAACACCTTAAAATTGCAGCTTCTGCATTACAGCTGAAAGATGTTATAACCTGAGAAGTAAGAATGGTACTGTCTCAAGAGCAGGTATTGACTGAATTCCTTTTAGCCCAGCCCTGTGTGATGGCTCTCGTCTCACCTTATGGCAAATGACTGTCCTCAGACTCTCACAACACCGCGGCATTTCAGAGGAGTAACCAAAGGAGACGGGACAATGATTCACTTGGCATCAAAAAACAGGTTAAAGGTTGAAACAAATCTCTACAGATACAGAGAGAAGAGAAGCAATGGAGATACAACCAAGAAAATTTCTGGGAAGATTTACTATCCTTATCATTAATATTTGATCCAATTACATATGTTCTTTGGCCAGTTCTTTTTCAGGTTTTGTCTTCCCCACAAGAGCAACAACCAGAAGAAGCCTGAGCAGTGGGGTGAAGTGCCTGTTCCACCAGCTCAGCCCCAGGGGAAGGACAATGCTGCTTGCAGGGTGGGAGCCAGCTCATTCTCCAGCTCCCTCCAGCGGAGACCACAACCCATGCTTCCAGGGTATCCGCTTGACAGAAGGGTTGGGAATAGGGAACAAGGGGAAGAAAAAGGGAGGGAATACACACCTGGGAAACTAGGGTGGCTTTGAGTCTCTTTAAGACACAAGTATTCCAGAAAAGGAAAGGCACTATAAATATCCACAGCCCAGAGAGAAACTCATAGAAGTAGCCAACTTCGGAAGGGAGTCAACACTTGATATTTAAGTTGGAACCAAAGGTAGACTTATACGAAAGTGAAGTCGGACCTGAATTCTGTCATTACTTCTTTGCTAGATGAGATTAAATATGTGGTCTAGATATACAGTCAAGTCCACAGAACCTGAACTAATTAAAACACTTCATTAAATCAGTAGCTCACATCCTAGCTGTGGAGCATAAGCATTCCTCTACACCAAGTCATCATTCCATACAATATTTCATGGGGGAAAAAAAGAAAGAGTTATGACCTTGTGCTTTTTCCAAACTAATACATAGACAGATCCCTGTAAATGTTGATAGCAAAGTCATCTTGGGTCTGTTTCCCAAGTGACTGGAAAAACCTTGAATGAATTCTCTATGAACCCCCCTTGGTTGGATACTTGCACAAAATTGATTAAACATGCACAAAAAGTCAGAACAGAAATAGCTCTAGTGTGCAAACCTAGAAAATGCCTTCTAAGCTCTGACTCCTGTAGTTATTTTGAGCCTGAAGGTGGGTACTTTGCCATGATGAAAAATAGAAGTATTGCACACAGGATGCTCAACAGCTGTTGGACCACACATTTGATTAATAAGGGCAGAATACTGACACAGGAGATTTAGATTTCTTGCACAAAGCATTTCACCTGGTACCATATGGCATTTAATTAAGAAACTAGGACACTACAAGATAAAAGCTCTTAAATTTATTAAAAATTAACTGATAGTTCTCAAAGTGCAATTTGAAATGGGAAATCTTTATGTGGGCTTCAATGTCCATTAAGTGGGTGTGACTTTTATATGTATAACATATATTTACATCTATTTTTATCAGTGGGGAAAAATGAGTTTTAGCATTGCAGGTGGCACAAGATAACACCTCTATTTATCTATGTGTAATTTAAGCATTATGGTATAAGTTAGGCAGTTCAGATGGCCCTCTTAAGCCATAAAATATTGTGATAATAGAAAGAAATGCTTCTTTTACTGTGGAAACCAAAACATTTCTCTGCTGCAGAGTCAGTCACTTACTAACTGTGCACTGATCCAAAAGAGGGAATATTTAGAGATTGTTTAGGTAAAGAAATAATTCAGCAGCTCCACAGAGGCACAGCTACATAGAGGAAAATTAACAGCAGTAAAGCTAGCCAGTAAGAAGAAGGATGCAAAACTGCATTAAGAGTGACTAAATAATAAGCTTCACATGAAGAAGAGGAAATAGGAGGGACATATTTTTGCAGGAGTTTCAGTTGAATCAGGGAACCCTCCAGAGAGAGATAGAACAAGTCTACCTAGACATGATTCTGAATGAAAACTGCCAACTGGAAAAAGAAGTTGAATAATTTAGAGAGTTTCACCCTTTACTACCTATTCAGAAGGTTAAGAAACAAAAATAGGACAAATATATACTTGTGTGTGTGTGCATGCGCTTATTATTATTTCTTCAGATCTTTCTCTATCATTCTGCTGAGCAGTTTGTGACACTATGTTAGAGTCTGACACAAAGCTTGTCTGTGCCTCTGTATGCTCATACTGGGACTGTCTGCAGTCCCAGAGCACTCCTAAGGATGCAGCTCTGGAAAGGGCTGGATGTGCAGCAGTGGGTGGCCCAAAGCTCACAGTGCAAAGGCAAGATCCTTTCCTGAGATCTCACACTTGGCTGTGAGAGATCCTATGACGAGAAAATTCTGTTTAAAGGCAATTTTGACTCACTCTAGACTGACACTGAATCTCAAACATAGAAACATTTCTCACAGGTGGGAAATATTGCTTCTTATTCAGTGGTAAATTAAAAATTTGGCATGGTCTTCATCATATTTTTGGAAGATGTCCCAACAAAGCTCCACTGACTGGACATGCAAGCTTTATTCTCAGCACAGGCAATTCAGTTTTACCAGGGGAACCACCACTGGCTGCTTTATTCCCTTAGGGGCTTTTTGATAGCTTGGATTCAGGCCATGGGGACATGACTCAGATCTTAAAATCAAAAGCCACCACTACGCTGAGCATCCAGATTTTCAAAGGGCCCCTGTTTGATTGAATGTGTTTTAAATGAGAGTAGAAAAGGAGACAAATCTATTCACATAATAAATAAAAGCCTCCACTTTGGGTGCACAATGCAAGACTTGGAGTTCCAAGAAGCTGTTCTCATCTCAGAACACGGCTGCGTTAGGAAGATAGTCCAGAGTGGCTACTCGGTGTTAACTTCCAGCTTGGACATACTCATTTTTCTACTGAATGCTGCCTACATTGAGCCGTTCTGGAGGTGAGTTACGAGGAGTGACCAATATGCATTTTTTTGTGACAAACAAAGGCATCTCTACAAGGAGATGATTCAGAACATTGTTTTAAATTCACCCCCTCGCACACACACACACTTATTTTGCAACAGCCTTCCCATGAGGACTGGTGCTAAGGCCACAGAAATGTAGATGCTATAGGAGATATGCTCACTGGGGAAAACCACAGCTTTTCATCATGGTAGATGCGCCAATGTCCTCTATTTTGCTCTTTTATTGATCTCATTTTATCACATGTGCCCTCAGAAATAGGAGTATTGTTTCCATTAGTCCTCAGTACTTCTCCTTTTATGTCATTCTATAAAAACACTCGAGCACAAGGCAGTGCAAGTTCCCTGTGACAGTCACGGCAGGATGGCTTTCCAGACTGGAGGGAGGTGGGTACACTCCAGTATGCCATCCTTCAGCCCCCAGAGAGGCTACAGTGTGTAACTCAGAACTCCCAGCTTATGCCTGTACAACCCATACCTCACAGCCTCGATGGCTGAGGCAGAAGGTGGCTGAGGCAGAAGGAGGCTAGAAAAGGCTGGAAGATGCAGTAAGGTTTGCCCAGTCATGCCAAAATGTGAGTTGGGCCGGTGCTGTTAGCAGGGAAGAAGAGTGAATGGGCTTGATCTGCAGTCAATCTCAAATACTTCTCAATCAATTGGATTGATTGTGCCTGCTCATGGATGGCAATACCCATGATGGGCATGGGATATGAATGCATCATCATGCAGCTCTCCTTCCAGAGAGGATAATACAGTCTCCTTTGTGGACAATTTCCAGCACCTAGAGAACGCTAGGAAAAACCAATTGCTCGTGACGATCTTGCTCTGCATAGCATTTCAAGGCAAGAACTTCCTGGAACTTCCCTTTTGTTCCAAGGAGAACTTGACTCAGCTCAGGACCACACACCATCCTTTATTCTCCACCAGTGCTACCCCAACCAGAGCTTTTAAATTAAGAACCCCTCATCGTTAACACACATAAATCTAAAAAGATTCCTTAAGAATCAACATAAGTTTTTCATGTAAATATGGGGTCTGTATACAGCAAAAGAGGTAGAGATGAGGAGAAGAAAAAAGGAAGGGAAGCAAGCGAGCCCATACCCAACACCAGGAGCCTTGACTATACCCATCACAAAACATCAGGAGAGGTACAGTTCTCCTTCTCCTCACTGTACTCACAAGAAAGTGAAGCTCTCTCTCCCTCACATACTCTTTTTTTTCTGTCTCTTTTTTTAATCTTCTCAGAGACTTGTCTTTTTAGTCAGTCATCCTTGCTGTATGGTTCTTTAACCTGGATAATCTTCTAGATTCTGGAGTGCCCTTTGTCAGAGGAATTCCTGGATGTACAGCCCATTTCATGAAGTTAAGAATTGCTAAACTAACAAAGGGCCAACTAAAGACATGATTCTTTGTTCATATTAGAAATCCTATTTTAGCAGCAGCTACTTTTAAGGAACTCTAACAAAATCATAGAATCGCTTTGGTTGGAAGGGACCTTAGAGGTCATTTAGTTCCAACCCCACTGCCATGGGCAGGCACACCTTTCACTAGACCAGGCTGCTCAGAGCTGCATCCAACCTGGCCTTGAACACTTCCAGTAACGGGACATCCACAACTTCTCTGAGCAACCTATTGCAGTGCCTCACCACCCTTACAGCAAAGATTTTCTTCCTCATATCTAATCTAAACCTGCTTTCTTTCCATTTGATGCCACTGCCCCTTGTCCTGTCACTACATGCTCTTATAATGCTTGTACATTCATGTTACTGTATTTTACTTTATGACAAACAAGATTCTGAATTTATGAATACCATGACCTGCCCCTGTGTCTCATTGGGAATTTGGACCTTAGGCTGCATGCTTGTTACCCTCAACCTTAGAAATTCCAATTGTGTAGGCACCATTAGAACTAATTTCCCCAAATCTGTTCCATTTTTGCACTCTGAATGTACACATGGCTCTCAGTCACATGCAAAAAGCTCCAGACAAAACAAGTGAGCTCTCAACAGGAAGTGACCACAGGGAGATGCTGGGGTCATGACCACAGCCCCCAGCCTCCTGGCCGCATTCCCCTGAGTAGGAGCATGGGCTCACTGCCTGCCTTTCACTCTGAAGCATGTTGCGCCTTATGGCCTGTTCTCTGCACTCACATGGAAGGAAAATGCCCATCACCTTGCTTTCTTACAGGCCATTCACATAAGGGAAAATCAGTAGCTTTGCCTTAGTCAGAACGTGCCAGCATTTGAGTCAATGGCAAACTTGATTTTTCTCCCAGTAGGTAAGAATGTGCTTCTGTGCAAAGTAACAGAAGATATCCTCCACCACCCCCTCCTTATTGCCTATTTGTTTTCTCCCAGTTAAGTCTGTGAGGAAATCCTCTTGGTAAAGCCTGTTAATAAGATTAGATAAATGTCTTTGAAACCAAAATGCTGATATAAAAATCAGAACAACAGAGCACCAGCTGGCTTTTCTTTTGCTCATTCAAATGCAGCTGGAACGCCACAGCCAGTAATGTGCAAACTGGGAGTGATAATCAATAAGCAGTGAAACAAGAGCGAGATGCCTCTGGAGGAATTTTCCCTTGGTGAGAAAGATGGATTAACTCTAATTCTCAAGGCAACTGAACAAAAAACATTTGCCTAAATTCAGTCATAGTTTAAATACTGCTCCAGAGAAGCGTGACAGCCTGAAATAGCAGTGAAACAAGATCCTCCAGTCACAGCCAATGATGACATTTAATGTAGGCAATGGCCTTTTTTTAATGCAAGGTAGCTGCTGCATTGTACAATAAGGAACATATAATAACGATGTACAATGATTAAAGGCTGTTTAGTTAAGGACACGATGTGAGAGAATGATATTGCTGACGATTATGGCTCTGTGCACACAGAGGCATGCAGTTCTGGGCAGCTTATCCAGCAGGGTGCTGTGTACACAGCAGGCTAAAGACAGAAACATTAACTAAATCACAAGATTCGGATCATTTATCTTATCGTTGCATGGGGGAAGAGTTTATCTTTCAAGCAGGCACACCTGCTCTCCTTGTAAAACTTTACTCATGCCATTACCAACTGTGTTCTTTTTTCTCGTTCAAACATGCCGCTGCAGGAGTAGGATGGAGCCAAAGGCGGGTGTCCATCCCTCTGGAAGCCAGTACTCGTCTCTGCATCTGCACACCCTGACTCACACAGGAACACCTGGCCCATATCAGGGCACCGGTGCATGGCAACAGCAGACAAGCTCCATTACTCATTCATGTTACCCACAAGAAGGGTGCTGGGCTGAAGTCGAAAATGCGTTAGAGGCTTTTGCAGAAACAACACACAATTGTCCTTTGTGCTTCTGCCCCATGGAACAAAGTGATAGGAATTAAACTGGGGAAATTAACTGAATTTGAGAATTTCATGGGATGTGTTAGTCTAGGGAACTGGGTTAAAGAGCTCATTGACCTGGATTTCAGATGAAACTGTCATGTTTTCCAAGAAAAAAATTATGTGAAATGTCAAACCTCTGGCCAAAGGGAGAACTCTTCAAGGGTGGAATCAAACCCATGTGGATGAATGACCACCTCTAAAAGTGTACTGAATTAAGCAAAGATCACACTAATACTGGAAATTTGGATTAGGATCTGAAGAAGTCATGTTAGGGCTGAGAAAGTATGCCATCAAAGTTGAAATTATTTCAGTTAATCTGACCTCAACCTTATGCAACAAAAACCAAGTAAAAAAAAATCAGGTACTGAATATAATGAAACCACAGAAAGTGAGGCTCTTCTGAAGTTAAAGACATCACAAATGTTCCATCACAACCTGAAATCTAGATGAAGGCTTCACCATCAGGCCTTGTGAGGGAAGGCGATGTAAAAGGTGGAGGCAAGGACAGGATGGTTAAGAGGAAGGCGGATGCAGAGATGGCAGCCAATGCATCCTAAAAAGATGTACACTCAGAAAGGGACTTAGCAAGACCTGAAAATAAGCATCATGGGATGCTGTAAGATCAGAGACAATATTTTAAAAAACTACCTCAAGTAAGAAATGGGAAAGAGAGATCTAAATAAATGCATAGTATTGTTCTAGAGGAAAAAAAAAACACAACCCCCCAAAATAAAATAAAGAAACAAAAAAACAAAAACAAAACCAAGAAAACCCTAAATCAAACTCTGCATGCCTACCTGAGGAAGGCCAAGAGGAAAAAGACCTTTATTTATGAGTTGATCATAGAATGACTGAGACCCATCAACAGGAGATGTTGCAAGGGTCCTAGTGTATAGCATGTGAAGTAAAGCCAGTGCAGGCAGACAGGCAAGTATTTCTGCTGTTATGCTAGATGGTGGTGCAACCTCCTCTGCCAGACTGAGAGGGTTAGGCAAGACTGGTCCTATGGATGAGGAACTAAAGCAAGAGCAGGTGCAGGGAAAGGTTACTGGGTGTGTCCATAAAATAACAAACCTTTTTTATGAGTGGACACTAAAAAAGCTGAGCTTCTTTAACATAAAAATATACAGTCTGAGAAAGGACATGGTTCCTTACTATAAATACATCAAAGCGATATGCAAACATTAGATAGAGAGAGGAGCCACCCAACTAGGGGACAGTACCAGCACACGAACAAATTAATATGAATGGGCCGTGAAAAAAAACTTGGGTACTAGAAGAGGGTTTCTAAGCAACCTGAATAAGGTTCTACTACAGCAGTACAGCAAACAAATAAGTAGGAGAGACAAATTATTTCTGGTATTTGATAGAGCTGAAAAAGTCTGCAATCTGGTTGACTGTACCAGCAGCATACAGCACCTAGGAGGTCCCTTCTAGTCTCATCCTTGGCATTTTTAAATGGTTTTCACTAATTGGAGGGGAAACTACACACACAAAGGTCAAACTCGGGATCTTTGGAAAATTTGTATAAAAACACCTGAATAAATAGAACTTATATTAGGCCACTTTGTAAAAGTCAAAAGGAAATGATAGCTTCCTCTTGATTGCTACCAGCTGCAATCCCTGCCATCCAGCAAGGCTGTTGTGAATCCCCACTGTCACAGATTCACGGACATACATGACCACCAAAAAGAGTTCACACCCTTTTTGCCATGAGCCTGCAGAATTCACAGCGACAGATCATCATGCTGCATATGCCAGGCTGCAGGGCTCTCTCCATCATGCTTCCTTCTTTCCCACAGACAGGACTGCACCTTGCTTGAATGTTAATGAAAACAAACTCTCAAAATGTCCATGTTAAATAAAACTCCATGAATCAAGCACACATATTTGCAGATGTGGTTACTCTTTCCCGAGATCAGTCATGTCTCTTTTGCTTCAGTACGTTCACCTGCTTTAAAGTAAGGAATGCTAGAGAATCTCTATTGGACACTATCTGATATTACCTGGTACAGATATTGAAAAAAAAAAAAAAAAAGAGCCCAACAATAACACTCCACCCTCTTTCCCCCCACCCCCCGCCCCCAGCTTTATACACATGCAAATCACATGGGAGACTTCAGCCAAGAAGGAGAAAAAAAAGGAAAGGTTACAAATCAGGTTAAATTGGCCAGTATTTCTAGCATGAATAATAGATTGTAAATAAATAAACAATGGTGTGTGGTAAAGCTTTAAAGCTCACAATGTGATTCCTCATGTCAAGCAACTACTGATTAATTTGAATAGAAATTTAGCAGCAAACTGGAAGATAATTGCATAGAAGCTCTATATCCTGGATCCAGAGCGCAGGTGCTGGGCCACATCTACCCCTGAGGATAGCACAGAGACCATTATTCTTTACCAGAAAACACCCTGTCCCACTTTTACAGCAGAAGACTCAGGAGGACAGAGAAATGCTATCAATTTGACGGCCATCAGTTCTGTAATCATCCCACAGACATCTCCCCAGGGATGTATTTAGTATTAGATGCATTTTCAACCAAATAAATATTCCAGACTTCAGTGTTAATACACCATTAAAATGACACCATCATGCGACTATGGAATGGAATACTGCAGATTAGATCTCAAATATTACAGGCAAGATAGAAATAGCTATTACTCTCTCCCCTGCCCCTTTCACCATCACGGCCCAGCCTCCCAAAGAAAAATACTTGTAAATGAAACAGAAAAATTGCTTGCTTGTAACAATGCCTGTGACTTTGAGGCAGACACTCTTTCTCTGTTGATGCAGATTCCTAAATATCAAGACATGAGCGCTGAGAGGGTCAGCCATAGGATATTTTCAGTTCAGAGTGTGGTGTTGAAGAGGTGAGCTGCGTTTGCTTTATCTTCCCTGCTGCCTCTTTTTCTCCTCCCTCTTCCCTCACCTCATCTCTCCCTACCCCTTCCCTTTGGCGCTATATAAACCAGAGGGCAGGGCATCCAGCTGCTTCCACAGCAGAACAATGTTTGGGCAGAGTCCATGTTGACACAAGTGCATTATATCCTGAAGGGTCAACTGCAGCTTTTTTTGTTGTTGTTGTTGTTACCTTTTTTTTATCAACTGTGTAGAATTAACCTTATGCTTTTACACAGATGCCATTCATCCAAAATTTATGAGCTCATCCAATTGTCATCTCCTATCATTGTAGTATCCTGCCAGTTTAAGAGTAATATTATTTTCCCATTAAAACCACCAGAAACCCTCCCCTTCCTTAACATATAATAAGGTACATGTAGGAGTGGTTAGACAACCAAGATTCCATTCTCCCGTCATGGGTTTTTCTGAGAAAGGAGTATTAGGAGGGACCTTATCACTCTCCACAACTACCTAAAAGGAGGTTGTAGTCAGGTAACGGTCAGTCTTTTCTCCCAAGTAACAAATAACAGGACAAGAGGAAATTGGCCTCAAGTTGCATCAGGGGAGGTTTAGGTTGGATATGAGGAAAAATTTATTCACCAAAATGGTGGTAAGGCATTGTAACAGGCTGCCAGGGAAGTGGTGAAATCACTATCCCTGGAACTGTTCAAAAAATGTGTAGATGTAGCACTCGAGGATGTGGTTTTGCGGTGAACAAGGTCATGTTAGGCTAGCAGTTAGACTCAGTGATCATGGAGGTCTTTTCCAACTTTAATGATTCTGTGACTCTCTCACCTAAAGGTCAAACACAAACTCACAGTATAGCACCTCATGGTCCAAATGCTAACTTGGTACCTCAACATCTACCCTGTGTGCAGTGGAGAGCTGTCCAAAGGCTTGGCCTGCTGTACATAAACCCTTTCCACAGCACACCTACGTTTCTTGGTCCTGTGGTTCCTTAGGAACGGTACCTTTGACACAGTAGGGCCCGCAGCGTACAGCCAGTTTGAGAAGTACCTTGGTAAATGCACCGTCCTTTAGTTCTGAAGGGGCAAAACAGCTTTAGCCACCTAGAAGTAACAAACAGCCCAGTAAAAACACTCCAACTTTCTGGGAAGCAGAATCGTTACTCACCTTTTCAGAAAACATCTCAATTCCACAGAACGCTCTTAATGTGAAGTTCAGCCAGTGGAGTTGCTTGCAGAGAGGCACATCGGACACAAGGAAAAAGTATTACAAGTAAAGTTCCTCACAGATTTGAGACTGACATTATCAGGAAAAGCAGACTATGGTTCTTCTAGCTATTCTCCTCACATTTTCTGCACACTGTAAGTTTTTTTTCTGGTGGCAGTATACTTAGTCTATGAAAAATGGACTATCTGATGGTACTTGAGTTTTCCTTCTTCAATGGAATGTCTACTGAAATCAGCACTAAGAAACACATCCCCACCCACCTCACTTCTAAATATTGACTGCGTATCAATAGTTTAGTGTCCAGATACATTTCAGATACAAAACAATCAACAAAATTAAAGAATTAATTTTTTTTTAAGGAAACTTCCACCATTATTTTTTCTGGGCAAAGCCTTTGTGTGTTCACTCTTCCAAAACACAATGCTGTGGTATCTCAGAGTTTCTGCAGTGGCAGTGTAGGCACTGTACTCTTACGTTTCATTGAGTGCTTGTTCAAAACAGCTGTATGTTCTATATAAAACATGTTTACATAGTAAATGTACTTCCTGTAGACACAAAGAAATGTTAATGAATAACCATTCCTGCATTTCAAATTTTGCAGGGCTGTGGGAAGGATCAGTGCATGACAAAATAGTTAATGTTCACCCACTTTCTGGCACATGAAATCTGTTACTACAACTAATCCCTTACAGAGAAAAGAAAACGGAAAATAAACTGGTGCTGGCTGGTTCTACTATGCCTTTTTTTTTTTTTTTTTTAGAGAAACTGTGAGATGCATATACATGGGAGAGGAATAGAGAAGTTTCAGTGGAGAATGCCAGAAGACATGGACTCCTTCTGGTAGGCAAGGCTGTTGGCTTTAATTGTATATATTGTCTTGGATTCTCACCTTCAGAAAAAAATGCCAGTTTGATCTCACACAGTATTTACTACCCATATTTACATCCTATTGCCCAGGGCCCAGGGAAGACAAACAACCGGCATTTTCCTTTCATTTTCTAATCTGAAAATCTATATGGCTTAAAAGACTTCTTAAATGATAGATCTCCATTTATCCTTGAAAATTTTTGAAAAGCAAAAATCAGGTGTTCTAACCTATAGCACTGCCCAAAAAAAGCCTCAAAAAGAAATCTCACTTTTAGGTGAAGGTCTTCCTCAAACGCAAAAATATTAAAGAATAAGAATTTGGTTTGTAGCTCTGAAGTCCCATATGATCCCCACTTCCCTACAAAGTAAGCCACTAAATTAATTAGGCTTTGCTATACAGCAATTTAATCTGAACTACACAGCTCTTTCTTCCAGTCCACTGAAAACGTACAAGATGCAAAGATAGAAACCAGCACTCGTCAAGGGAAACCCAAACAGCACGGAGAAGATCCTTAGCAAAGTAAAGGATTTGAACTGAAGAAGATGGGACAGGAATAGTTTGCACCAGCAGGAATCTGCTCTGCATCTGCAAACTAACTTATGAAGAAAAATTGATACACCATACATGGACCAGATGCACTCATGTACTGTAAGGCAAAAACAAGCTCTTCTGGGGATGTTCCAACATTTCTACACAAGATTTCACAGTGCACAGAAATCAATTCATGTGAATGAAAATCCTTTTTAGCTGCAATCTCTCTGCATGGTTTGAAAGTGCTACTGTGAACAAGGTTTTCAAAGGCCACCCAACAAGCAATGCTCAGCTATATCTTCTTTGCAGGGTGGCACATGAATAGCACATTTCAGTTTCAACAGATTGAAAAAGCATTACCACAGCAATAAGACTGAGACCTTAGTGCAATTTTCTCAATAAACACATTTCTTGACAATTATTGTTCTTGTGCAAAAGGTACATACTACTTTTGAGATAAGATTTTTTTTGTGTGATATCACAGCAATTAATAAGGGACAATCTGGATACTTATGTTTTGTAAAACAATAATTTGTTCGAATAAGAAACTTTTTAAATTCAAAGAACTCATTCTCTTAAACTGAGTAAGGAAAGGGTGAGCTGATGAGCCTCTGGCAAATTCAAAAAGCCCTCAGCAAGTAGCGTGGTAAATGTGATGAACATCCACCTAATTATTAAAATGTTCGCAAAACTTCTTTTTTTCAGAGATGTTCAATTTCTCCAAAAGTGATCTGAAAACAAATGAGAAAAAAGTTTCATGAGAAGACACAATTAGAGACACATATAAAAAAAGCTGATGAAATCAAAAGAAAACTTGATTTCTTTATACACATCCTAAGAAAAGAGATAAGAAAGCGAACGTCAGCCTGGAGTGCTATTTTGAATTACCAAACACTGCCACCATGTGTTCACTTCAAAGGCCATCAGGCTGGTTCAAAACAGCTAGATGGGAATTATTAAAAGATAAAGTAAATCAAATTTGTTGCTCTACTTCTTACGTAAACATTTCTGTATTATGCAATAGTGATGACAACCCCAACAAGGTTTTAATTACTTTTAGCCAGTGGTATCACATTTGTATAAGAACACATGGCTCTGTTTCTAACCCCTCCTATCATCATTGTGGAGAGCACCAACTAGAGAATGACAGAAAGAACATAAAGGGCAAGCTTTGTTTCGACACACAGATGCCTACCATAATAGATGTTTCACTGTATTTGTGCAGTGACTGCTTCGGTAAACCTCTAGTTGGTCTTGATGCTTCCTAGAAGGTACCAAAAATCATAATGTTCACACAACTACAATTTAATTACTTCAGAGATTGCCTTTTCTTCAAATATTTATGCATATTGAATAAAACCGTTCACATAATGATGGAGACAATGGATTCAGAGAACAACATTAGTTTTCACTAGTTCTATTATAAGCAACAAAGGATTTCTACCTTTACTTGAAAACTATATCCATGCCAGAAAACTATATCCATGCCAATTTGAATTAAGAGCATTCTATTTGTTACTATTTAATAAAATCTCCCACCTGAAAACTCTCCTTGAGATGAAAGGCAGGCAGAGGAACTACATCTCATTACTGAAAAGCTAAAATGATTAGAGATGCTCCTCTTCTTTAAATGGGACAGTCAAGAACATGCAAAGGAATTCCAATGAATTCCCATAGCCAAGAAGATGAATACCTGATTTCTTTCCACATTTTCCAAACTTCTGTTATAAATTCTTTGAGTTGGGATGCCTAACTAGCTTTTAAGATCAGGAAGTATTAGAAAAAAATTCTCAGTTATTTTTAACTAATACACACACACATATAAATTGGTTAATTGAACTCAGAACTTACAGGAATCATCACTCCCTCATCAGCACTATCCAGCAAAACAAAATATTTTAACAACTTTCCTCAGAGGATGCTGGATATTCCATGTCTATGTCTGTATAGATTCACTGAGGGAATACCTCAAGGAAAACACAGACCTCAGGGAGCAAGGCTGACAATTAAAGCAGATCCAAGTAACACTTGGATGAAATGCCACACTTGCAAGAAAACATTCTTTGGTACAATTCTAGATATTTGAAATTTCCAGAATTTTGAAAAAAGACTGAACAACTATTTGAATGCCTAATGGATGACTATGCAGTTTTGGACAGCTCAGATCCTGAATTAATTTCCTTTAGGACAACAAAATCAGAACACTTGCATTTAAATGTGATGTGTTTTGTCAGTGTTACTCACGCATGAGCAATACTCTCTGAGTGTTCACAGTTAAGACTCTTTCTAATAACTTAAAAGTGATTCCAAAGAGATGGCAAAGATGAGTAACTGAAGTGGAAAAGTAAGTAACTGATAAAGGACAAACCCAATGACCTCTACCGTATCTCTTGCCATTTGTTCTCCAATGTGCATTGTAGGATATACACAGCTGTATTCCACAAGTCTTTTAACAGCAGGAAGAATTCATAAGCCATAAGCCCTACTGGCAAATGACAACATTAAGTCAGAATAAATAACTGGATTGTCCCAGCCTGTTCAAGATTTGTTTAACAATAGATGGCAGCAGTGTTCCCATAAGAGAGCTTCAGAGGTAGGAAAACAAACTGGAAAAGCATCTTTGACAAAATTGCCAGAAGTCCATGTTTCTTACTGCGGACTTAGAGTAGCAAATCACATCTATGGCGCTAATTACAAAAGAAGAAATTGTCAATGTGCTGTATCTTAGGTAAAAGTATATGAAGAGAACAGCACGCAAGATAATTTTAGTGAAGTTTAAATATAGGAACAAAAGGAAAATATACCTGTTGAAAATATACCTCTATAGTCTATAAAGGTGCTTTTCAGTACATGAACACACTTCCAAAAGGAGAAAGCATGTCAGCCATTTATGTACTTCTAAAACATGACTGTGTTTTAGTTTCTTGATCTCTTTCATACAGTCAATATGTAAATCCTAAATAATTTTTGCCTTACAATACTTATCACCTACCCCCTTACAATACTTACCACCATCAAAGCAAGTGTCATCATAAATGCCACTACCAAGTCACACCTAGCTGAAGTTAACATATCTGAGCAAAGTCAAAGTGCATAAGCCTCCAAAAATATCATTAACATTTGCCAACTGAGGTTTTCAAAAATCTGAAATTTTAGACTGTGGCTCATACACTGCATTTAATTCATTATTCTCTATTCTTTATCTTTTTTTATCTAGTTCAAACTTCTTCACACCTTTTAGATTTCATAGCAATAAAAAAAGCGACATAGCTAAATTTCAAACACACACGATATATTTCAAGAGTAACATAAAGAAAGCAACATGATCACAGCGTATATCAATCCCCCACAACAAATAAACCAAACTCTCACTGTGATTTCCAGTCAAGAAACATTGCAAAGAAGCTTATTAAAATGTAACTTGAATCTCTAATCCTTTGTAGGGACAAATATTCTCCAGACAGTACCCCCTGGTTTTACTTTCCATAGGAGAAAGCAAATGGATAGACACTGGTGGTCTTCTGTGAATCTGTTCTTTGAAATTCTATTCTTTGGTGATGAAAAAGGGGGAGAATTTATTTAAAAAACCCAAATTATTCAAATTAATGTTCTGTGCAACAAGAGGATAACTTTCTGAACCACAATGAATATGTGTCTGTGAGCATGTGCACATGAGTGTTCATCCACTGACTAAATATGTATTGGGAATGAGTAGGTAAAATTAAACAAAATAAACACATGTTGTGCTAAAGTTATTCCATCTTGTATCCTTTAAATTACGGTATATCAACAACTGGTTATTGTGTTATCAGCTCTACCTCAATGCAAGATCTGACACTGTTTAGAACTAATACCAACAACCACAGGTGCCAACGAGCGCTATTCTATGCTCATCGTTTCCTAACCTGTTGAACACAGCATCTGACATAAATTCCAGTGTATTGCAAAGTAAAAAAATTACTTTTTGAATTTAAAAATCTCAGATCTTTTATTCACACTCTTTACTTAGCTATTTTTCAATACAATAGAAAACTACAAAAGAAGCCCCAATGTACAAAACACAAAACATATTTACAGTAGAACTTGCATTATCCTGATTTAGTTCACAGTAAATCTTTTTCGGTGCATTCAGTAAACAATTCATCCTATGAAAGCTTGATCATTCATCTCCAGTCTCAACAGCTACCTTCTAATAAAAAGACTATATTTTGCATCCAAATTTTGACAATGTCTGATGAAGTCTGTCTTTGAATTAGACTTGACAAACACGAGGACTCCAGAACTCTTTAGATATTACAATGTCCAAACAATCTTAAGCCCATTTAATTCATGCAGCCAGATGCATTAACATTAGCTTTCTGTCACTGATTTTTCTTATTTTTATCAAAGCCTTGTTTGTAAGTTCCATGGTTTCATCCCACTTGTTTTTCTCAGGGCTTGTGTATGTCACCAAGTTTTCAGTATACTGCAAGATTAACTTCAAAAACCTATGAAAAATAACACCAAAGAAGAAAAGCTTTTAAAAGGATTTAAAAAGAAAAAAAAAAGAAAAATATCTCAATGCCTGATTTAAAGCTGCTAACGTCTTCAAATATCCAAATCTTCCTCAAGATGATCAATACATTCAGAGGTTTGTTCTACTTCTGGAAAAGAACCGCTCCCTCACTCTCACAGTAGGATGCAAAGATTTTCAGAACTGCAATTAACACTTCCATAGAAAGAAAAGAGTGACAAAACGTGTGACAGAATTTTCCCCAAATGGCTTCCTTTCTTTTCTCAGTCAAATGTTTCACAATGTATATGATACCCAACCAGCTACTAATTGACACACAAAGAGAAAAATCACCAACATCTTAAATACAGCATTTATGTATTCTTATTT
The DNA here is from genome assembly GCF_003945595.2 of Pipra filicauda. Taxonomy (NCBI): domain Eukaryota; kingdom Metazoa; phylum Chordata; class Aves; order Passeriformes; family Pipridae; genus Pipra; species Pipra filicauda. The sequence continues at coordinate 2,611,162 of NW_024104207.1, read as the reverse complement.
GAGTGTATGATTGTTTCCTATCTATACTAAGGGGGAGTCTAATAAAAATTAAAAATGTGAATAACTGGACCATATATTTTCAGCTGAGTTATTTTCGTTCTTAAGTGAACATTGTCTGAGGTATAATTATGACTAATGATAGAAAATCTCTACAGGATTTGTATTACAGATCAGAAAGGAATATGTACAATTCCTATTTTCATAAAGTAAGTTCAGATACTCACTTTAGATACTGCTGATAATCAAAAGGATTCTTCTTACAAACGGCATGAACACTGACCACTTCCACAGTAATCAATATTAAGATGAGTCTCAACACTGGAGACAAAAATTTAATGCTAGAAATAAAAAAAAACAAAATAAAATAAACAAACTAAAACCAAATTAAAAAAAAATCACTAACATAGAAGAATTCTTCAGACTTCTGCACCAATCCTAAATAGCTGGATATTGCAAAATGGGGGGAAAAAAAAAAAGGACTATGAAATGTCCTTCAGCAAAAAGTGCAAATCCCAGAACAAGGAATGAAGACTATAAATGATGAAACCTCTGAAAGAGGAAAAAAATGAAATTCATAAAGTTAAGATTCCAAAGAAAAACTCATGGGCACCCATTATTCCATAGATAATAAAGCAGATTTCAACTGATTTGCAAAATATATCATTGGTTTCAGTTTAAGCTGTTTCTTAAATAATATGGTTAACATTTTTAGGAACATAACCTGCCCAATAATACAAAATCTACAGTTTTCCCGGTTTTTAAAGTAGATTCATAAAACCCAGGAAAGCACTTAGGAATAGGAACAAAACTTAATGAAATATTAATCTACATATAGATATATCTGTATATAAAGATGCTGATTCAGGTATAATTATAAAAAGCAGCAAACTAAAGTAGATAAAGTCTTCAAATCAGTTAAACCTATTGCATTCAGATAAATTTTGAATGTCATTTATATGTTTAATAAACAGGAAAAGCTAGCATCTACAAAAACACAATCTATCATTTAAATGATACTTAATTTGAAAGCTTGTAGTGAAGTAATCTAGCAATGTTGAAAAATACCCACTGAATTATTCTCCAGTTTGAGATTTTCTTTTTAGTTCAACATTGCTGCTCAACAGAAATCTAGTTTGACACTTAACTCTGAAATGGTTAATGAGAACATGCAAACACTGTTGACTTCAACCTTCTAAGACAAACCACTGAAAGCCAGCAACAGTAGAGTGCAGCCACTCTCTCTCAGCCTAAGTAAAGGAAAACCATCAGCCAACCTGTTCAACATCCGTAGATAGTTATGCCTCTGACGAGAACGCAGAGTCTTGTTCACCCACTGTGTGTATCTCACCTCAGCGCCGGCAATAACTTGTTCGGACACTTGATGGCACTGCGTGCTTATTTTGCGGAGTATCACCACTATTTCCAGAACCGGTCGAGGAGAATAAAGCGTGCAAACACGTGTATCGCAAAGTTCAGTCAACAGCCTCCAAAACAGGAAGGGATTTTTAATGTCAATCTTTCGTTAGCTGGATTTAACATGAGATACATTTCATATTCAGTGTGGTTTGACTCATAATGTTTTAACTCAGAAAACCTGGAAACTAACTGCCCTTACCTCAAGACTGAAAAAAGCAAGGATCTGTGTAGCAGGGGTAGTGATTGCGTTCTTTATCACTTTACTGAATATAAATGCAAAACTGCTGGTGATGAATATGTTTCCCATTTCAGATCAAAGAAACAAAACCACAATAAATGAAACTGCCTGCCTGAAATGATATACTGAACACATCAAATCACAGCAGGGTTGTGGTTGAAGCCTCCCACCATAGTTCAACTCATAATGAATTAACATTCACCATAATAAAACTCACTGAAACAAATGGTATTAATTAGTACTTCCATTAGTGTGTGGTCCTTCTTCTGGGCAAAACAAGCAGCAGACTTAACATTTTGTAAAATGCAGGTGGTGAGACAACTTTTTTAATCAACACCACACAGATCATGCTTTGTTAAACCACACAAATACGTTCCTGCTGTCCTATTCTAATCTACTACCCTGATGTGTCACACATCACTTCAAACACTGCGTTTGTTAATCTCCCTCATGCTCAAATCACCTCTGAAACAGCAACACATCAATGACCAAAAGTGATAGAGGCAGAAAACTCCAAAGTAAAGTTTATGACTTTAGTAACTAGGCTTCTTTTTCATAAATGAGAAAATTGAAGATTGGTGGGTGGGAAAAAGCAGGCCCACACATTATGTAAGTAAAGCAACAGATAAAATCCTCTTTGCACTATCCTGCTCATGCCTAATGGGTTTGATTAGGAGTGTTTTGTTCCAACATACTCATGCAGTCCTGGGAGTCTTAAGGCTCCCTTAAGAGTGGAAATCAAAAGTCAAATTGTTTTGAACATTATTCCAAGTAGACATAATTGGAACTAACATACCTCCAAGTCTGACACCATGTATTACAACATATCTTCTATTTCTGAATCTTGATATTAAAGCATGTAAAAACATAATTATTTAGTAGTGTATGACCATTTTGAATGCCACACACAGCTGTGACATCAAATACATTAAAACGAATTTCTGATGCAATTTTAGCACACAAAACGGATTAAAACCAACCTAATCTAGTCAGTACATAAGCATTTTAATTATTTTGCTTTCCCAGTCTGAAAGAAAAATAGTTATTTTTTCATGTTAATTTCAAAGTAAAATCTCTACTGTAATTCCCAAATCTACAATGTCCCATCTTAATTTTCAAGATGATGCTCAGCTGTGATTCTAAGATTTTCAGATTAAATCAGCAACAACAATAGAAAAGTGCATACAACATTTCAAGCATTGCTCTGAAAACAGGGAAGTGAGTAACTCAGGTTTGAGACTTCTTACGTGTGTAGAAGCTGAGAGCAGGAACCAGGAGGCAAACTCACCTCTCTGTTAGGACACTATTGATTGGATCATCTGAACTACAGCAGTTCTGGGGCATATATTGCACCAACTGAGATGTAATTTCAGATATCATCAAAATTAAAGTACTAGCTTCAGCGTTTTCTTCCAAACTTAAAAAAAGAAAACAATTAACATTTGAGATGATAAAAGTGTAGTACTTACTATTTCTCAAATAGCATAGATCAAGATGTAGATTTTTTTTTTATAGCAGTGTATTTAATTCTCACTCTCTGGTATTACGGTTCTTTTCCCTCCATTTTATAAGCATGATTTTATTTCTCCAACTAAATACAACCTTTTCTCAGTCTCAGCAATCTTCAGAACCCCTCTTAATCCCCCCTTCATCAAAATCCTGCAGTATACTGAATATGTGATAGATGCATTGTATTTTCATTTCTCAGCTCTAAACAAGTACAATTTCCTCCAGTGATATTATTAATGACTTCCTCCTTTTCAAATAACAAGAGAACGTTACACTCTTTTTCTAACTAATATCTTATATAAAGTCTTCCACTGTTTTGGTTACCAAGTCCTTTTCAAAATAAGGCATTATTTTCTGTTTTACATTTGGTGACCATTTCTTCAGAAACAGAATATGGAGCCACTAACACCTCTGTGTTTCAGGTATCTTCTCACTCCCTTCAAATTAGCACATTATTTATAGCTTTTACAGTACTGATGTGCACAGCACAGATTAAGCTAAAGAGAACAAAGGAGTCTTCTCACAACCTCTCTGGCATCTACAATCTTTCTAGTAAAATATATGGAGAGACATTTCACGATCTCAAACCCCATTCTTCATAACTATTTTGAGAACTATCTTACATAGCATATATATACCCTTTAATTGTTTGAACTTGTTCCTCAGACACTGTTGGCAATCCGGACCATAAGTGAATGCTCTTCATACATTCCAGCACCTTATAAACACATAACAAAAAATGTTTTGTAAAGTGTAGCCTTTGACAGACAGGCCAATGCATTTCACTTTGCTTAGTGGCAATTTTAGAAAAACACTAAGTAATCATAATTGTGTAAGCCAACTTCAATTGTTAAGGTCTATGTTAGGGCAGAAAGTCTTGATCACACTTCCATGCTAAAACATTATCTGAATAAACTAGTTTACTATTCTTTCTACATTTCCTTTAATGTAAAAAGTTAACTAACATGACTTTTATAACACACTGTTTGAACACTGTGGAAAAGTAAAAGTACTAAGTATGTCTACTGTACACCCAAATCAAGAGAGGAACATCCTAAAACAGTTCATTAAACTGACTGGCAGAAAACTACCATGACAATGGAAAGCAGATTTTGCTACAACGACAGAATCTTAGTCAGCTAGTTTTCATACAATAAAAACCTTAGCAAAAAACAATTAAAAAATATGTAAGATTTTAACTGGTTTTAGGACAAACAAAGCACGAAGAAAACAATTAGACTAATTTTAATGATTCACATTTTAAAGACTGAAATGATTTCATAGATGTGGACACCTACCTGTTTCTTGAGACGGGAAATTGGATGAAATCGAGATTGGTAGCAACTTGCACAGTTCATCAGTGGTTTTATGACCGTGTGTTCCTGATTTACAAAATCACAGACAACACACAATAATCATACACAGACCTAGACTTATACCTCATTTTATGCAAGCCACCTATAGCACTGACGTCAGTAAAGACTTCCGAATACGTGAGGGCTGAAAGAAGTAATCAGCACAGTGAGTGGTTAAAGCTTAATTTCACACATTTTACCTATGAAACCTGACAGCAGCTGACAGAAAAGCAACCAAGTATTCTCATAATGCAGCACCATGCAATACTTCTTGAGAAACTAAAAAGAGCTGCAACTAACGAATGAAAGCTTTATCTCACGGGTTGCTGTATGGTATTGAAAGAAGTAATCCCAAATATAAACAGGAAACTGGGGAGAGCAAATACAATAATCACTAATGTTGACAAACATATTGCTAGACAAAAAGTGTTTACAAATTCACTGTATAAGTATGGATACAAACAACATTAGCAAGCCACCATTATTTACAATGTCTTGGAAAAAGAAAATCTCAGTAACTACATACCTCAGTGGGTGAGCTACAGCAGTTGTGCATACCTTTTGGATAATTCAGCAGATAAACAGGCTAGGTATCAATACAATTTTACAAAATTAAGTGGAATCACTATAATTTATGGATTAACCACGTGAATAAGGACTGGTTAAGCCAACAAATTAAGGCACAGGAAGAAAGGGTAATCTTTTGGAAAACTTTCTGTACTTATTTCACTACAAAACTAGGCAAAAACATATTTTCACAATTTTTTACTTGGATGAATACTTCATTTCCACAAAAAGCAGCTCTCAAGAAAGATTCAGTCAAACTCTCTAAAAACATATTTGGTATCCAAAGTAACCGAAAAAAAAAATCTTCTGAGAAGATAATACTAATCCCTACCTTAAGAGAAAACATATTCTCATCTGAGAATCTGCAGAGAAGAGTAATTGCAAATGCAACTATCTGATTAGCTACTTCTCTGGGAAATGCTTCCAGATTGATTTCTCCATGGCTTAAACGATCTCTTACACGTGGACCCTCCTGGTGGTTCAAGAAATCCCAAAGAAATTCCTGTGGAAACATACATCAAGTGTACAGAATTCTATTCTATGTGTATGCACATAGAATTGAATATATTCAGTGTACAGAATATCCCTGACAGACAGGTATGTGATCATGTCTGTAGGAAAGGGGCTTTCAGATATTCAGAAAAAAACCAATGCAAACTATACTCATAACAAAAAAAAAGCGCAGCTCATCCATCTTGGTAGCTTCTGAGGAAATTCAAAACTAACATACATGCTGAATTCGGAGAGCTAACAACAGACTTCTGTCGTGGGTTGACCCTAGCCAGGTTCCAAACACCCACGAAATTGCTAAGAGCTAGGAGAGGTCACACAGGCAAGACAGATTCAATGTGAGGATAGCACTAAAATTTATTACTCACAGGATAGGAGCTGAAGAGTGAGAGATAAAACAGATTTAAACACACTTTTCAACTGCCCCTCCTTCCTTCTATATTCTCCCTCCTCCTCCTGCATCAGTGCAGGAAGAGAAGTCCACCTAAACCTATAAGGCAACAGGTCTTCCAAGTCAGTTGCACTTGTGAGTCACCCTCCTCCACTCACAGGGCAACAGGTCTTCCATATCTGCTACACTTGTGAGTTACCCTTAGATGGGCTGCAGTGGACAGCCTGCTCCACCAAGGTCTTTCTCCATGGGCTACAGGGGCTAAAGCTCTGAGTCATTCCCCTGTCCCGTGGGTCCCTCCCATGGGAAATAGTCTTTGGTGGACTTCACCCACATGGATCCACCCCCCCCCTCGGGCCGCAGGTCTTGGGATGCAGGAGTCTCTATACCCTGATGGTTTTTTCATAGAATGCAGTCCTTGATGCAGAATACTGTACCGGCGTGGGTTCCCCACAGGGGTCAGTAGTCCTACCCAGAAGACACTGCTCCAGCGTGGGCTTCCCTCTCCACGGGCCACAGATCTTCTGAAGGACCCCACTACCCCTGGGCCTCCCATGAGGGTAGCAGTCCTCCATTTTCATGCATCCACTTGTTCCATCATGGGTTCAGCTGGCCCGGTGTGGTTCCAGCGCTGTGCCTGCCCCGGGGTAGCTGCTGTGCAGCCCCGGGCCATGGCTGCCACTCCAGCTTGGCCTGGCTCTGCTCCAGCGCCACACCTGCCCTGGGCTGAGGCCACGGGGCCTGGGCCTGGAGGCTTCCCTCTGCCATCCCCCTGGCTCCAATTTCTTCTGCGCAACAACCTTTTTTCTTAAATATGTTATCACAGAGGCATGACAATTGGCTCTCCCTTGGCCAAACAGCAGGAAGCCCTTCCTGTAGCCAGCTGTCATTGGCTCCACGGGGGGTGGGGGGGAGGAAACTTCTAGCAGCTTCTAACAGAAATCACCCGATGTAGCTCCCCCTCCCCCCCGCTGAGAAACACCAGCCACAGAAAACCAAAGAACTTCCTTCAACTTTGTGCCCCAAGCCCTCCACACCCCACTGCCTCTGGCAACAGGACAGTAACCTCAGATCTCTAAAGATCTCTAAATTCAACACCCCTAGTTTTCCTGTTCACGATCTGTTTGGGTAGTAAGATGCAGAATGTGCTTTGCAGGTTTGAGCCACATTTTTGTGCCATCTGCCCAGATAGTAGAAGATGTGTCCCAGAAGCAATTAGAAATAAGTTTGAAATTTTCCTGTATGAGGCATCAGTTCTTCTTCTGCTCCATTCAGCTGAACTTCAGAAGTCTAAAGAAAAGTATCTCCGAGACATCTACATTTCAGAAGGAAAGGTAGTCCTATATCCTAACCCAATATAGCTTGTGAGACGCTACCTTGCATCCTTCCCAATGAAAAAGGCTAACAAGCTTCTGGTTCTAAGGTGCTGGATACAAGCTATATGTAATAAATAAATGTTAGGCATGGTCATAAAGACATTACTAAACTAAAAAAAAACCAACAAAACAAATGAAAACAACAAGAAAAAAAAACAAACAACCAACCAAACCACAGAAAACTTTCAAAACACTTACCATGGCAGGCTCTTCAAGAACTACAGGTAGCTGGTTGACTTCATTGTTATCCAAATGCTTTGCTAGCATCTAGAAGAAAAGTAATTTGAACAGAAACTTACTATATTATTGAAAGCCAAATAATCAAAACAGAAACATAACTAAAGTAATTAGTTTTCCTAATTTTATGCAATTCCTTCTGCCACTCTAGAATCAAGGTCCCTAATTACTACTGACAATTTGAGATAACTCAAACAACTTGTAAAATTGAGGATTTCTGCTTGCAATATTTATTAGTATTTATTTTGAATAACTGAATCTAGGAAAAATGACAGAATGTTTCTTTCTGTGGAGTGAAGAATTTCAAGCTAAAAACATTTAGAAGAAAATATTCCGTTTATTACAATGTGTATTAATTTTGATATTTTCTGGAGGATTAAAAATTTAAAATGTTTACTGTCCATCATTTTTATGTTGAAAAAAGCTAGAAATAATGTCTTATCCAACACGAGAAAGTGCACTCAAGACTCTAGTAATGGGAAACATGCATGTGCTTAAATTCTGACGTTGATATGTATTAAATTAAAAAAAAAAAAATCACAGTACCTCATCGAAAGTGGTGTAGAAAGCAGAAGACTAGAACAAAAGACAATATTATTTTATTTTCAAACAAAATCAAATAACTAGACATGTCTATCAAACTTTTATTTATTCATTTGCATGAGATACCAGAGGTGCATGAATAGCAAAAAAAAGCCCCCTTACAAATGAAGAGACTTTTGGATTTTGTGCTGAGTTTTTTTACAATAAATATATCATGGCTTACTTTCCACCCTAAACTACTGTTTCTGAACACTAACCTTCAACTACTTTTTCAGTTCTTTTTACTGGCAGACATTTAAAAAAAATTAAAGGCATTCGTGAATCTCAACTGGAAACTTGTAAATAATTTTCCATAATTGACTGAAATTTTTTTTGGTAAATCTGTAAATGTTTATAGACACTATTCTTCAAGAATAACTATTTTGCAAATATTGTAAGCACTAAATCATAATTGACTTTAGACAGAAATTTTACCTCAGCTGTTAGCAAACGATTTGGACATTTATTAGTTGTAGTGAAGAGCAATCTAAGTCCAACTTCCAGCTGAGGAAGTAAGAGAATCACACTGTCAGCATACCTGAAAAATTAACAGAGATATCCAGGTTTTTCTCCATTCAGCCATTTCAGACTTAAAGTCTCAGGCCAAATGACCTGGACCAAAATTTCCCTGTAACGCACTTTGTAAACAAACAGTAAATGACTACCTGTGCCAAACATAAACTGATCACTGAATACAAGCTCAGAGGCTAGAATAACTTACTGAAAGGTGAAGCATGGGAGAGAAAAACAAAACAATACACTTTTTTTAAAAACTCAAAATCTTAATACGCGGAGATTTATTTTGCTTGCTTTGTAAGTCTCTCCTTTGTTGCTACATCTCCAACAGTTCTCTTTAGGGTTCAAAATATAGTTTAAAACCTTATTTGGCACAAAACAAAGTCATAAGTTGAGAAACTTTCTGAGGGATCACCATAACAATGCCTAATGATATGTTGGCATAAGTTAAGTAACAGACTTCGTAAAAAGCTTTGGAATCTGTGAATGCAGATTATAAATATAGAATTTATTATTCTATATAGAATAAATTCTATTAAAAATAATTTAAAAAATTTGACTTACCTGCTTTGCTTGAAAGCTGTTAAAGCAGCGATCCAAAATGGTAACATTGTTTTTAATACAAAACTGGACAGTTTTACAAGCTCTTCAGCTATGGAAAGTGTTTCATTATTGAGATCTACAAGTTAACAAAACAACATTGAAAAACTACATATAATCTCCAGTTTACTAATGCATTCTTAATATTTCACTGAAAATATAATACTATTTCAACATTTGTAAAGGGAGATTTAAAGTTATCCAATTTATTTTAACTTTGCAGGTACAACAGTAGCCATATTTAGGATCAGAATTTGAGTATATAAGATCGCATTTGTGGTGATAATATAAAATTACTGAGTAAAAACAGTTAAAAAGTCATGTTTGCTTTTTATTGAGATTAAAACACTACACAGCAACTGGACCTAGATTCTGCGGAGTTGTTTTCCACCTACTTCAAATACTTTTAAAAAGTGTAATATAAATTAATCATTTCTATTCACTCAAAATCAGTACAGCAGCATGAATATTTGAACATGAGCACATTGTTTCTACTTTATTAATTTTCTGTGTTGACACGTAGCATAGTAAATTAACACTTCATACTTCAATGCTACCATGTAATGAAACTCATATATATGCATTCACATTATAAATGTCTTATCCAAAAGAAAGATTAAAATGGTAAGTGGGACTTGATTGCACTTAGCGTTTTTTCAAAGCAAATCAACAGCTATAGCATTTGTACTACAACATTATTGGGATGTTATCAGCTTGATTTGGTTCCCAAAAGCCCTGTCTCAGTTCCATGGATGGATGTTCCACTGGCAAACAGATTATATAGCACAAATCGACCATGATGACCACTGACACCAAGACTTCCCATATGCCGCTGTTGCCTTAAAAATAGTAGGAATAAACAAAATAAGGTCTGAAGACAGGGAGATGAGACAGTTTTAATCTGACTTCAAGTGCTTCCCTGAGAAAAGCATTAGTATACTGAAGATGTGTCATCATCCTTTACTGTGTTTCAGCACTATCTTCCCTGTAAGACTGAGGGCACTCCTGCTGGGACCCTTGCAGCTGGAACCCATTGTTTCTGGAAGAAGTTAGATTTTGTAAAGGCAAACTAGACGACCGTTAGATGAAATGAACTCTCATAATCAAAAAATGGAGTATACAGCTGAAGTCTTTTAGAAGCAGTCATGTTTCATGTTTCAACGTATTACAATTATTTTAGAACACAGTATTTTTTGATTAAACAATCAGTGCAACTGCCTACCTATTAAAAAGCTGTCCTACAATCATGACTGATTCATCTAATGACAGTATATACAGGTATCTTAGTTAAGATTTAATCTTGGAACTCTAGAAGATGCATTATTTTCAACAGCGCTTTTGGACAATCAAACAATAGCAAATATAAGATAATAAAAAACTTGCTAATATTTAAATACTTGCCTGGAAATACATCAAGCTCCTCTAAGCTAACGAAGATCACATAAGGTCGATGTAGTAAAATGCATTTATTTTGCAGAAGATAAGTCTGCAACAACTGACCCAACCCTGCAGTTAAAAAAAGCAGCATAGCACAATATCTAGGGAGAATAACATAATATATTAGAAAAGCTTATACAAAGAAATCTTCTGTAAAGATCAACATTTCTGAGTTAGGGATAAAAGGGTTTTTTCACTCTTTCAAAGAACACCCAAAACCTACACTCCCCACGTGAGCAGGGGCACTTAATAACTAATTACGTTCACAAGTATGAAAAAAAATTAAAGACTAGAATCAGGAAAAAAGCATCGCTGTATTCTCTATTGGCTGCTGTTGCTCCTCCTTCCACCCTATTCCTGTGCCTTTTGTTCCAAGTTATTCTTCACTGCCCTGACAGAATTTCAAAAAAAAAGTTAAGTTTTCTTACTTAACTTAACAGTACAAAAAACACTGGTCCTAATAATGGCTGAAGTATTCTACAGAAATCCATTTCCAGAGAAGAAACAGCAGCAGGGGAAATCTGTCAGAATACTGACAGAGGCCTTTGGACAATTTATTTCTTTTTCCCCATGAGAGAAGTAAGTTTTACTATCCACTTTTCCAGAACTCGCAAGTCTGACTGTTAAGAAAATGAGATTTTTTTTGGTAACTTACTTGGCAGGAATTTCTTGTGGGGATGCAAATCCATGCCACAAAACATTACGAAGATTCAGACCATATGGAGAGCCAATGAATATCCTCAGTACATTCATCTAATTAATAAACAAAATAATTACTGCATGAAGAAATATATTATTTATTTATTATCTTTCTTAATTTTATTATCTTTCCCTAACAGAAAACTTCAGAACTTATTGAGAAACTATAATATCTACTTTCAACATGACTGTCACAGCTTGTCACAGTGACAGAAACTCACTATTTGCAATTCCCAGCATTCTCTGAAAGGAAATTGTTCATCTTATTTGTACAGGCTATAGAATATAATGTGGGACAAACAAAACTAGTTATTGGACATTCCAAGCAGTTATGACAGGCAAAAAAATGAGATAAAGTATAGCTCTTACTTCTTGTAGTATAAGTTCACATAATTTAATGCAAATTAGCATAAAATATAGAATTTGCATTCAAAGTTGTATTCCTAGATCACTATCAAACAAAATGGGAAACTGGTTTATTTTTCAATTGTAAGAATTTAAGTATTCCATATGCCATTAAAACTCAAGAAATAGTTTTTGTTACACTACTAGACTGGCTAACAACACAGGCTTCTGCAGTTCACACCCAATATTTTGTTCTAAGAAAGAATGTGCTCTTGTAAGACTGCGTGTGGAAGATCCACCTACTCTGTTTACACAAGAGTGCAAATATCATCAAATTTTTGTGGATTTTTTTTTTTTTTTGCAAATTAGTTTCCTCTATTTTTAAAAATTCTGATATGGTAAATGTTATAAAGCATGTTACTACATTGGTGCCCAAGAGTAACACAGCTTATCAGAAACAGCCAGTGCATGATGTGAATTTTCAAATGGTGCAACTCAGAATGAGGCAGATGAACTCTGCTCGTCACCTGCCAGGTATGTGAAATTTTACATATGTAGGTTTTTCATACAGAAAGGGAAATAAGAACTTATGATCTTGCCTTTAAAACTCTTTCTTTTACAATATTAATTTTTTCTTTGAATCATAAAACCCCCAGACGGTAACATGTATAAAATGAAAATAAATCTAAGATACACAGAATTTGCAACCTCTTCTTCAGTACAAGTAAAGGCTACGCTTGGACACCTGCCATTTGGCCGGAAGAAAACCAGCTCAATATTTATTACTTATTTCAAAAGTGTGCACTTACTACAGCTTGTCCAAAGATAACTGCTAGCTGCTTAGATGCAAGCAAGTCTCTTAGAAGGAAAGGGCAATCGTTACCCTTAAGTAAATATACCTATTAAAAAAAAAAAAGCAAAACAGATAACATAAATAATTTAGTGTACTTCTTTGTATTTCAAACATATAACTTGACTATTTCACCCAGTAACCATTTTCATTATTGTAAAAACATCATCATCATTGGTCTACTCTGGCTTCCAATCAAGAGGTCTGGAGATACACTATCTATAACGCTGCTGCTTCCTTTGAGAACGCTCGCAGGATCACTCTCGAGGACAAAAGACAATATAGAAAGAATTGTGTCTTGTCGATACCACCTAAGGAGTTTTTCTGCTGTGCCTTTTGCAACCAGACTTGTCTATCCCGTATTGGCCTTTTTAGCCACCAGCACACTTGTAGCAAATGTGGGTAGAGCCCTTCCCAAATCTTTGTTCACAAAGCCTGGCCATGATGATGACGATGATTGTAAAAACACTAATCAAACAAAACACAGCAAGTCCTTAAAAAGGTTTTAAATTCTGTAATTTCATGACAAATTAAAATTTAGGCAACATATCAGAAAGGAGTGAATATCCTTCTTAATGTTTCCATAGTTAGGCTTTTTACAGTGTCTGTACATGTACTGCTCTTCTCTTCCAAAAAAAACCCAAACCACAAAAAACCAGTAAAGCACAACAAGAACATAATTATGGGAATAAACTCTACCAAGGACATGATATTTCATTCTTACCCTAGAAATCTACAGGGTCTGTCAGTATTAAACGGAGGAGACTTATGGTTTGTCTTCTGATGCAGGCCGTTCCTTAAACTAGGTTTTATCCTTGTTGGGCAATCTCAGCACCTCTACTTTCAGCTGCTATCATGCCTTCTGTTCTTTGTATTCTCCCTGACAGTTTTTTTCCAATTTTTGGTAATTTTTTGTTACTTTAAATTTACCAAGCCCCCTTCTTGGGCAAATTTGTCTGTGAGTTAGTCCATTGTTCTTTCTCCGTCATTTTCTTCTCTAGAGTTCCTCATAGATATTTAACAACCAGCTATTTTAACTTATCTGTGCCTAATATAGCCCAGCAGCAAACACTCTTTGAATAGCCATTGCTCCCTTCTCCCCAGGAAAAAAGTTATTTAGCAGGCCATTTTTCCACCTGCATGCCACTCCTCAGAGAAGTTACTACACCATCAGATCTTTTGTGGAAGCTACGTTGCTCCCTGTTTCAGTTAAATAAATCAAAGTAGAAAAGACCTATTGATTAATCAAACTCTTTTCTTTTTTAATTAAATTGGTTAGTAACAGCACTCACACAAGCAATGCTACCAGCGCAGGTGAAGGAGCCCCAGATGATGCTTCCCCAGCACAACTGGATCCAGAAAAGAACCTCTGTCTGACTCAAAATGCACCTGGACTATTAGTGTACTACTACAGTACAGGCTAATTTCACTTTTTCAATATACAATTAAATCCAAGAGCTCATTCCCATCTTATAAGAAGGCAAATCTGTAACAGACTCCACATCTTGGCACTTACATCACCCAAGGCTCGCTCCAAGCATGATGTTAGTTTCATTAAGCCAAGAGCAACTTCTGTAGTTTGTGTATATTGTAAAACATCAAACACTTCAAGAAATACCTGTATGATTGAGGAGAGGAAGAATGTTGTGTTAAACATTCAGAAGGAAAAATCAAATTTTAAAAAGCACAGAGAAACCTAAATATTCCTCCGAGATAGTTGCTATACAAATGTAGAAAGAAAACTGTGCCAAGGAGATAAAAATATAGATGCCTGGAGAGAAATTTCCCTAGAGAACCTCTTGATACGTAGTGCCCTACATATATAAAAATTATCCACAATAACTTTATAACATAAAGCTCAATACTAGGCACAGATTATTAGAAAAACAAAATCCTATGATCTTATGTTAGAACAGGCCCAAAGCACCTCATGTTCTCTAATATAAAATATAATTACAAAGTCAGGGAAACTACAAGCAACCACATAACAGAGACAGACAATTAGTCACAAATTCTAAACATTTTGGTTCACGGATATCTCTTTTTTGTTCTTACATTAAACTTCCACAAAGGATTCGTGTGCCAAAATACAAATTGTTAACAGAAATTTCTATACCTCTGTGCAGTTTGTCCAGTGCAACCACGATGCATACTGAATTATGAATTGCTCCTTGGTCAGAGATTTGAAGTGCACATTTACAGACTCACATACAGGTCCTAATGATCGTATGCTTTTGATATAATCCACACTTTGATCTTAAATTGAAAAAGAGAAGGTGATTAGTGTACCAGTCTTCCCAAAGGTCCAATATTTTAAAACTCATAAGGAATAAAACCTGCTAGAGCTTGTGTACATACTTAGCACAGAGAATTTTATCCAGACTTTTCTAGCACAATTAATACACTACAATTTACTGTCTAAAACACAGATATTGAAAAGTAAAACTGCAGTGCAAAATCAGGTAAGTTGCCCATCTCCAAATAAAACAAAACAAAACCAACCAAAATTAAAAAAAAACAGCAAAGCCTAAACACAAGAAAATATGGAAGTAAATAGAATCATTAATGTTCTGCTTTTGTTGAAATGGGAAGAATCTACTAGAATTTCTACAGAAATTCCACATAATCGAGTTGGAAGCTAGTGCAGGCTCAGCAGGCTTAGTCCAGTTGCACCACTTACACCCTTTAAAGAATGCAGATGGATATGGTACCTTACAGAGTGGTATCACAGATTCTTTTTGGTGGGACACTTTTTACTGGAAAATAAATTCTTGTCATTTACTGAGAGATAGTCCTAGAGGCAGAAACATGTATCACTTTTACTACCTCTGGAAATTAATAACAGAGCTTGCATGATGCAATTTGGTAAATTAAAATTCAGTGAGTTCATCAGGGCATAAATGTTTTCTTTAGTTAAAAAACAACTATAAACTATTCTACATACAGGAGAGAAACCAAATGGTACTTCTGTACAAGCTAGAGTTGGAGAAACAAAACCAGAAGCAACAGTAGGAATACTGATGGCCCCTGAGTGTTTTAAGTTTACTGCAAAAGGAATATAAAGAACACAGAAGGCGGCAGTTATGAGGTTGGAAAGAAGCAGGACTGAACCCTTATGTTACAGGCACATTAAACTGGGAACCAAGATGAAGGCAAAGTAGCAGCTACAGATTACACGAACCTTAGGAGCCAGCAAAAGCCAAATACCAAATGTGGACGAAAAATTTAAAGCTCTTTGTAGATATTAACTGTACATACCCTAAATCAGTAGCAAAGTTAATGCTGTACTGTAGCAAAATGTTGTAACTCAGCTAGAATTGCTATCATATTGTGTGGTACTGAAATTCTGCATCAGTCTTAAATGTATCATCACTACTACAGCAGGTAAACACCAACCTGATTCAAGGTAACACACATGCTCTGTAACAGCTTGCCAACACACTTCACCATTTCCAGATAAAATATTGTTAATATCATATGTGTCTTTCTTCTCAAATCCAAGTTTGCAAATTGCATAATGCACAGGTTGAGAAAGACAAGTAGTGACCGAGTCTGACAACGCCATCTAGAACTAACACACACAAACAAAAATAATTCTTGTATCAAGAAAGCACGAGACAAAGAAAATTATTAAAACACACCCATTAGCACAGATAGACAGTAATATGGCATCTGTAAACAAGCTGTTAAGGTTTGCAATACAAGTTTCATTATGCATATGATGAAAGGAACTCTCGACCAGAAACACCCTGGGACAACTGAGGGGTAGAACTGCTCTATTTTCATAGTGCCAGGATGATTTCAGAGTGGCTATCTACTGAACTCATAACAAGATAGACTGAAGCAAAAGATCCCGGTTTATACATAAATGTTCTGTCTAATCTCTGAGCTTGCAGAGAAACTGATGCTACTTCAAGTACAATCAAGAGCTCCAGTCCTTACGACCAGCAAAATCCTTGGAGGGGGGTAGGGGAGGAACATGTGAATTCCTCCCCATTGTAGCAATGTTAGCTACAATCTAAGCATTAATGATTCAGAAGCACACTTTCAACTAAAAAATTTGCAAGAATATAACGCTCCATGCTAAAAATGAAGAAAATGCTTCTGATTTAGTAAAGAAAAAGCCCCAAAAGTCATGCTTTCTCATTAATGAAACAGACAAGAAATTGTTTGAAAATGAAGTACCACAACAAATAAAAAAAATTGCATTAAAAACATTTTTTTCTCTTTAATTAGGTGGCAGAATAGACCCTCATGATATGTAATTCCTGTATTCATGTCTTCAAGGAGAGATGAGATATTTATATGGGTATTGGAACGGAGCAAGGGTAACAGTTCCTATCGGGAATCCGTGTTAGCTGCCACCAGGAGTACCTCTCTTCTATTAAAAAAAAAAAAAAAAATCTGAAACGTCAATAAAATATCATCAGACCTTCATCTTGTCCTTCCCTCCCCCCTCCGTTTCACTGTCATGGACAAGAGGCCAGAGCAAATCCTGCACTAACGCAGCCACCCTTTATTATTATTATTTATCTAAAACAGGCCGGGCGTGGGTCAGGGCTGTGATCTTTTGAGGGAGAGGTCATCAAGCCCCACGCTTGCACTGGCAGAAGCTGGGCAGGGCTGCCTCCTCCTCTCTCCTCCCCGCCGCGCCGCCTTCCGGCCGCAGCATTGCCCGAGGCCCAGAAGGGCCCGTCCGCAGCCCTGAGGGCGGCGGCCACCCCAGCCCCGAGCCCCCGATCCCGCTGCCGGAGCCGCCCCCGCCATGGCGCCGCTACCTCCGGTACCTCCGTTACCGCCGGCCCCGCCCGCGCTGCGTCACGCCCGGGCCGCGCGGGAAGGGCCCCGGGGCCGCTCCGCACCCGGCTCCCAGCGCGGCGGGGGAAGCCACGGATAAGCGCTCCGAGGGGATGAAGCCCGCCGCCCCCACGGAGGGAGGAAAGCCGCGCCAGGGCTTGGCCGATAAAGACACAGTGAGCGGCAGGGCGAGAGGAAGTGCCGGGGGTTGAGCTGCCGGGGGCTGGCGGCCCCCTGGGCAGGGAGTGGTGCGAGGGCAGCGGGCACGATGCGATGCCCGGCTGAGGCGGAGGCGCCGGTCCGGGCCTGCAGCGCTTCAACTGGGAGGGAAGGATGTCCTTCGGAAGGGCGGGACAGTGCGTGGGAGAACGTGGGGCTCGGTGTGAGGTTAAAAGTTGTCTGTGATCTTGTGAAAAGTTGTAGGATGACTGTTCCCCCTTGACTGGCGTCTGGCTTGGGATAGCTCGTCCCCTTTCTGCTTGGCCAGGTGTCATGTTCACACCTGCCTTGCAGCTGGCGTGCTGGCTAAGGCACTGGGAGGCCCAGCTGTTTCGAAGGTAAAGGGAAGGAAAGGATGGTCCTCCCTTTGGTGGTGCAGTCTTTCCAACTTGAGGACACAACTTTTAACTTAGAGCAGCACCCCTTTTGAAGAAATAAACAGGAACTGTTTCTTGTTTCTTTTAACAGCTATTTTTTTTAAACAGGCTTAGTAACAACATTTCTTTCAAATAGCAAAAGGTTTTTTCTCTCAGCATACTTATTTTCACATATCCAAGGTTAAGCCAATGTAGTAGTAGGCCAGTAATATAAGGACAGGCTTTTGTTGGTCAAGTAATCAAAAGTAAAGTCAGTTCTTGAATTTTAGAGACATTTTTTCACAGAGGTGCAAATATTATATAGAAATGTAATTGCAACGTTGTGCTAAAACTTGAAATCATAGTGTTTGTACTGTGGTATACAGAAGTAGGTTTATTGACTAGCTGTTTGTTTAGAGAAATCAATAAGGTTTTTGGTTGCCTCATTAGTAAATGGCTTTTTACAAACGATTATGAAAACTTCTGTCACTAATAATAGCAGGTAAACTTTTAAGTAGGAGCATTATTAGAAGTCATGTGCTATAGACATGAGTTTTCTTCCATCTGTAATCGAAGTGGCTGAAAATCTTGTGACTCAAGCTGAACCGTGTTAGCAAAGAATTGCTGTTTGGGTTGTGACCTTTTTCACAGGTTCTTTTCTACTCACGTGAATCGGAGTGTTCATTTGAGCAGCTCAGCTGGAAGACTTTGGTGGTTTTTCTTCTGTTAGGAGACCTATGACAAGCATGTCAGGGTGGTAGTCATTTGAGACCTGAGTTTGCAGTTAGAATGTAGTGTCTACAGCCTAAGTGCAAATGTGTTTGCTCCATACATTTTTAGAGTAAGTGCTGTTCAGAGTTTGCAGTGTTGGTGTGGTATCAACAAACACCTGCAGGCAATTAGGACTAAGGATGCAAAAATCACTAGTTTTAAGGAACTAGAGGAGACATGTCAGTAGTGTCCACAGCGTTGACAAGGCTAACGTGTAAGTGATTTCATAGAGAAGAAACTGCATTTCTTCCCTTATTCTTAAACTCCTTGGACTGAAAGATTTGTGAGCCCCTGAGTAGCACATCTCTTCAAATAATTCCCTTTACACTTTCATATTATCCACAAGCGTATGATTTTTTTTTTCCCGTATTCTTAATGTAAGCCTTGTTTTGAGCTGTTTTCTGCCCTTCTGGGAAGGAACTGATGATTTACTCTTGTCTAAGTTCTAGCTGTAGTCAAGAAGTGGAGCAAGAGACCGAAGAGTTGGCAAAATGTGAAAGTGGTTCATGAGGAGGTAGCTGGTATGAAAGACCATTGCCTGTAGCATTTGTTATGGTCTCTTTGGTTCCTTGTGCTTTTCTGTCTCTGTCTTATTATCATTTTACAGTTCTGTTTTAAGCCAGCCCTGGAGGACAGCAGGTGACGTCTTTTATCTGCAACATCAGAGTTGCTGTTTGCATTCATAGAGGGACAAATTTTGTTTTGCTTGTTGAAGAGATAATACACAACTGAATGGGGAGAAAACTGGATCTTCAGAAATCTGCATTTAAGTTTCAAGCAAAATTACAATAATTTGCAGACTGGAGCTTATTTTTTCCTTTTCCCTGTTTTTTTTTTAAGAGCAAATTATGTCATCAATACATAAGCCATTAGTTTAGTAATTTCACAAGGAATGAGGGTAAATAAAATCAAGTAGTGAATGAACCAAGTACATATTTTGGGTGTTGTGTAGGCTGTTTGAATTAAAAGCTTGAACTTGTGGTTAACAGTCTTGGATGGACCTGTTAATAGCTATGTATTTTTACTTGGAAAATGGAGTGGATTCAGGCTACTAATATAGTGTGTCTGATTGAGTTTAAATGCAAACTTCAGTTGCATTTTGCTGGAAAAGAAGTCAAAAGGGAACGGAAGTCAACCACCTTTTTTTTAGTCAAAGCAGTAGTAGTGTTAAAAGAGCCAGAAGATAACCAGTTTCTAGCTTTCTGTGGGTTTTTTGTTAACGTATTCCTAGACTAATTGTTGGGTTTTTTTCCCCTCTTAACTGTACACCATAAAGTATTATTTAAAGACTGTTAAATTTGAAAATATTGACATGTGATGTGGACTTTCTGATTATTTTGCTCAGATGAAAGGAAAAAAGACACGATCTCTTTCTGAAGATTCAAGTGGGGCTCCAGTGGAAGAACAGGCAAAGACAAAAAGCACTAACACATACAGACTGGAGTCACGTAATAAATTTCGGGATTGTTTAGTAAGAGACAAAGCTCAACAAATACTAACGGTACAGTATTTTTTAAATTAATTGTCTGATTTTATTGCAAAAGTAGCTTGTCTTGCAAAGGTACTTATGGAACAAGGTAAATTGCATGAACTTAAGCATATGCATAAATCTCTGCAGTCTTTGAGTTTTGCCACAGAAATACATTTGTGAATGTGCTCTGTTTTGGCAAAGTGCAGAAGTGCCTCTGCAAGGTCGCTGCCGAGCTTGTTAGGTGCTGTTTACGTGGAGCTGAATCTTCTTAAACGCTTGCCTTTTTTGAAATCAAGTTGAGCTACAGCCCAGTTCAAAGTACCCTGATCTGCAAAATATCCAGTTAGCCAAAGATCATGACCTCAAGTTTGTGGAATTCTATTAGTTCTGCTAATATCACATGACCTGCCTAAAATATACGTGGTGTTCTTAATCGTCAGACTGCTACATATAAAAATTAAGCAAAAATGAAAGAAAACAATCTGTGGAGATAATACGTAGCTGTTAGTGATACTTTGAATAGTTATAACCAGCTCTTTTTAATTTTGCTGTCTGGAAGACATGCCTTGGATGTTTGGAACTGGTATTTGTAGCACTCTTTTCCTGTGAACTGAGCCCAAATGATAGAAAAGAATACACTCCTCATTGTTAAATTGAGATTGGCTGGACAATTGGCTGGACACACATCAAATGTGTGTCCCTTTCAAAAAAACAGATAAAACATTTTAGCGTGAAAGTAGCGCATCCTTTGCTGTTTGGGAGTATCATCTATATTGACTATTCTACTCATTAGTTCTTCTCGTATTCTTGTAATGAAAATGACTGTAAAAGGTTTTTTTGCAAAAGGCTACCAGGGTGAAAACTAAGATCTTTCGAAATTGTTTTTGATAGAGTAAACTTCAACAAGCCAACTACGATGGAGCTTCTAGTCCCTTCTTGTGTGCTTCAATCTCAGAAGAAATATTAAAGGCTGTGAAGGGATTTGGCTTTGACCGTTATAAATATGTGGTATCAGTGCTAATTGTGGAAAAGACAGATCAGGCAATGATTGTAAGTGAACATTATTCATAATACGTTTTGCAAATTGAAAACAATAAGGTGCAAACAGATTAGTGAAGTGGTCCAAGTCAACTTTTTTCTCCCAAGGAATATGTTTATTCCAGCCATCAGTTCACAGAGTTTAGCTTTGAAAACAATTTTGTCAAAAAAGCTGAGAGCCCAGTAAATGGTCACAAGACTGGACTAAGCTGGAGGTGGAGGAGTGGGGGACGTGACTTCTTAGTTCGATATGTTCCCAAAACTAATGTCTATTCACATAGACATGTTCTACTGCTTTTTAAGGGGTGCTCTTAACAGTATGCTAAAGTGCAACAAGTGAACATTTTTGGATCTATCGGTGGGAGCTTTACTGTGAAGCAAGAACATGTATTTAACATCGAATAGAAATTGTTAATTTTCACTCAACTTTTGCATTGTTGTTACTAGTTGTAACTCTCATAATACGATTAGATTAGCATTTAGATAATGCCGTGTGTTCTTTAAAAAATAAATAGTAAACCTGTGCTGTATATATATTCACAAATAGCTTTTTCTCTTTTTTCCCTTTAGGTTGCCAGCAGATGCCTCTGGGATGTTCAAAGAGACAATTGGGTTTCAGCTAAATGTGAAACTGAAACATTTATTGCGCTGGCTTTGGTAATGGCTTGTTATTACGACTAATACTTTGAAAGCCACAGATGGATTCGTGCATCACAGTACATGGTACATTTGCAAATTTTCAGAGCATCATTATTTTAGTATTCATTTTTATCCTATTGCTGTTGGCACATTGAAACTGACATACAGTTGAGATAATTTTCTTCTTTTTTTCTCTGTTAAGAAAAAAAACAACCCCCCCCCAAAAAAAAAAACTTTGGAACATATGTACATGAGTACATATGGGTTTCATCTGTTTAATGCTCTGCTGTGGAAGTGAAAGCAGCTGGTGTTAAGGCCAAACATTGGAAAATTTTGAATGTTGCTTGTCTGTTGTGTGCCTAGGACTGTTAACGAATGTTTATATGAAATTGCAGGTATCAGTTTTCTTAAAAGCATGGTTTTTGTAAAAAAAGACAGTATTCATTTTTTTCCTAGTTTATCTATGATCAAATGCCAGTCTGCCTGGAAACTTTTGCAGTCCTAGAAACTTGCGCAAATTTCCAGTCTTGCCTTGAATGAAGTGAAAGTTTAGTCAGTAGGTTGCCCAGGCCTTAAGCTTGGGTCTCGGGTTCAGGTTGGTGGACAGGTACTGCACTTCAGTCTAGGGGCTTGCAGTGGCACTGACGATGGGCTCAGTAACGAGGGTAACTGGCCCATAATAACTGGCAAGGGCAGCAGTGATTGTATTTTGATAAATAAGGCACAGGCAAATCTGTGAAGTGTGTAGGCATCAGTTTTTGGACCTGCCGTGTATGGAAATCGAGGGTTGGTGCCTCCTCCGTGTCAGTTGTGTCGCTGGGAGCTGAGAACAAACGCGGACGGGGCGGCCGTGCTCTTCTCACCTGCCGCTTGGCCCAGCTTGGGTCCGAGCGCGTTTGGAGCCGCGCACGGGCGCGCCGCGAGGGGCGGTGACCGGCCTGGGGTGGGCGCCCACCCGCGGTGCGGGGGAGCCAGTGTGCGGGGGCGGCGCCGGGCCGGGGCGCGGCCGTGCGC
Organism: Pipra filicauda; assembly: GCF_003945595.2. Lineage (NCBI taxonomy): Eukaryota > Metazoa > Chordata > Aves > Passeriformes > Pipridae > Pipra > Pipra filicauda. The sequence continues at coordinate 2,588,229 of NW_024104207.1, read as the reverse complement.
TTTGTTCGCCGGCGTGGGGGCCGTGCGCGCCCACGGGGCCCGGCTGCGCGCGGGCGGGCGGGCGCGCGCGCCGCCCCGGCCCCCGCGCTGGGGGGACGAGGGTCTTTCCCGGTGGCGAGGAGGGAGGGCTGTGCTTCACCTCCGGCGAGAGCGGGACCGGGAGCGGGGCGCGGCGCTGCCCCGCGCGCAGCCGCCTCGGCACGACCGCGCAGCGGCGGGGAACGGCCGCACGCGCCCGCCCTCCCTCCTCGCAGGGGCGAGCGCGCTCGTGGCGGCTCCTCCGAGTGCGCCCCCCGCCCCCCGTACCCCCCTCCTGCGGGGGCTGATGGTTCACAAACGTAGCTCGTCCCCGGCTGACGTTCCCGGAGACGGGAGCCTGGCGGCGGAGCGGAGCAGCCCGGCCCTCCTGGGTGCCAGCTCCCGCGCTCAGCGCTGACCACCCCCCCGGGGCGATGCTGCCCCTCCGCCCCGCGCTGCTGCCCAAGCGCTACCGCGGCGGCTCGGCTTCGCGCTCGCGGCCGGGCCGCGCGGCCGCCCGAGCGGCGGCGGCAGGAGCAGGAGGAGGAGGGCGTGGCGGCGGCAGCAGCGGCGGCGGCGGCGGCGGCGGGTGCCCGGCGACGGTCCCGCGCGGCGGCGCCGGTCCGGCCCGGGTGCCGGTCCGGCGGCGCGGGCCGGGGTCGCCGCGGGCTGCCCGGAGGGGGGCGGAGCAGGAGCCGCCGCGTCCGTGCGCGCGCTGGCCGGTAGGGGCCGCTGTCGCCCCCCGCAGGGCGCGGGGGGGCGGGGCCGGCGGGCGCGGCGCGAGGCCCGGTCGCGCGGCGGCGGCGGCGCTGCTTCTGGCCCAGCCGGCGGCGGCCATGGCGGCCGTGCTGTCCCCGCGCCTCTGCGACAGCGACCCCGCCACGCCCGGCGCGCAGTCCCTCAAGGTGAGAGCGGGCGGCGGCGGCCGTGGGGCTGCGGCGCTACAGCCGCCTCGACGGGAGGCCTCGCGCGGCTCCCCCGCCTGGGCGCTGAACCCCCTCCTACCCGCCCGCCCCGGGCTCGCCTCACACCCGCCGGGGGAGCCGGGCGGCCTCCCGCGCCCGAAGTTCGGCTGAGGGCGCGGGTCCGGGGCTGGGTGCCCGGGGCCGCCCTGCTTCCGAAAAGTCCTTCGGCGCCTTTCCGGGGGCGGCGCGGTAGCGCCGCAGCCGGGAAAGTTTGGGTTCGGCCGCGGGCAGTTCCGCGTTGGCCACGCCGGGCTGCACCGGCGCGTCCCAGGAACCGCGGGCACTTGTGGCGCCGAGTGCTCGCGACGCAGATCGAAACACATCGCTCTTTGAAACACATCTCGGGTAGTTCAGGCTTCCCAATCGAGTAATAAAGGATCGTTACGTCGATCTTATAATTAATAGACTTACCGGGAGTTCGGAACGTCACCTTTCCTAAGGAAATTTTAGGCGTTTTATTGGCAGCGTTTGACTTGTCGTGTAAAGAAAGCTACAGAACTATACCCTTTTTTTTTCTTTTCTTTTTTTTTTTTTTTTGAACAGTAGGAGTCGTTGAACAGCAGCGTGTCTTAGATCGCACTGCCAGTGTTTTCACTTCTGCTAAGTCCTCTGCAACAAACTTACTCATGAGCTTGTGTGATTAAATTTGCTGAAGTTTTATCAAATAAGTAAGCAAAATTGTAAGCGGAGGACATTCATCTCTACTGTGGTATGAGTACTCGTTGTTTTAACACTACAAGATTTAATAAAACAAAAATTACGAAGTGAAAGTAGAAATTGATATGAGGCACTTCCACCAAACTGTCAGGTTGAGATCTATCTTTTAAAGATGTTTTGAAGTCTCTTGGTGGTTTTGGTATAGTAGAGCATTGCTTTGGTCCTGCCTAGCAGTTCAGAATGTTTGGAGTGCATTAGTATTCTGTGTGGGAAGTAGGGATGAACTGCTGATGAGACATAGCTGTGTCAAAAAATAGCGCAGTATTGTTTTGATTGGGGACTGCTGCTTGGTTTGTCTACCTGAGTTTATACAGCAATGCTAGGAAATGGCGTTACTAGTAATACGAGTGGAGATGCTGCATGCCTAATTCTTTAAGGATGGCTGCATTAAGAAAACAGTTTAATTATATTTTGCTTTCCACTTTTTATTATTGTGTGAAAGATATTCTTCTTACTCCTTAACAGGAAAGAAAATTTGTGAAGAATTGAGAAAAATGAGAAATAAACCAAAAATATAGGATGGCCTGTCTTGATTATAGCATTGTGAAATGTTACATAACCAAAGTAATGTATTCTCATTTGCTGGAACATTTCTAAATTGATATTTCAAGTCCTATGATATGTAAAGCCTACTAGAATGAAAGACATTAGCAAACATAAACCTAATAATCATTCTTGGCATTATTAAGTAAGTATAATTGGGCTTTATCCATTTATTTCTGACAGGTTAATTCTTCTTGCTTAAACTTTTCATGGAAGTTATAAAATGCGATTCTTTCACGCTGCTCCACTTTAGCGATTCAACTACTTTAAAAAACTGTCTTGTTCTTGACTCTACTACCTGTTACAATAGGCAATTTACTTGGAGTTCTCTGCTTTTTCTATCTCAGTTTTGATCAGACAGGGTTGGTCACTAAATGCTTTGAGAGTTGTTGATGATGCAGGTAGGAATTGTATAGCATTATTGGACAACAAAGCAGTGAAAAATTCAAGATCAACTGAGTCACTGGTCTTCTAGATTTTACAGAACTCTGTGTTTTGTTTTGGTCCTTTTTTCTCTTCTTCACCCTTCATTCCCTTTCTTTATATAGGTCTCCTGAAATCTGTACACCTGTAACTTAACTTCTGAGTGTTCCCTTGTAATAGCTTTGTTCTATATCTGTTGCAATATGAAGTCGAGTTTTTTCTTTCATTTTTTTTTCCTCACAAAACACAAGTCTTTGCTCCTTGCTGTAATGATACTTTTTGTAAACTGTATACCATTCCTTTAATTTTAACAGTATGCCTATAAACTCCTGCATTGCTTTCAATTATATTTTCCCTGATTTTTAAGCATCAGCTCTCAGCAAGGGTTTGGTGTTTTTGTTCTGCACTTGCAGTTTTTGAGAGCTAGTCTGATTAAGTTTCAGAGATAGCTTACATCAGGAATTATTGGTGGTCAGAGCTACAGCTCTGTCTGTTCAGTCCACCAGTGCAACAACTGAGGAACCACCTAACTCTACTTCTGTGCCAGCATGTCTTATGCAGCTGGTTTATAGCAAAGAATAATTTGCTGCATAAGTTGTCCTATGAGTTTTTTGTTAAGAGTACATAGAACAGCTCAGTAGTTCAGGTATATTTAAATTGTGGATTGCTTTGCAATATTTTTTGGTGTTTTACACCCTCTGCTGAATACTCTTAGTTTTTTAATATTTACCTTAATTTGCATTTCAGGATGACACAGAAGAAAATTCCAATGATGGCAGCCAACCATCCAAAAGACGGCGTATGGGCTCAGGGGACAGTTCTCGGAGCTGTGAAACTTCTAGTCAAGACCTTGGGTAATACCATTTTTTACAATTCTCACTTTTTTTATTGCAAGTTTTACTGTATTGTTCAATATGCTTAAGTAAAGCTCTTTTTCTTTACTTTCATATTCTTCATACATTCTTCTTTCTGAATTGAGGCGATGTTCTATTAATAGCTGGCTGCCTTTTGCTCCCGGCATACTTTAAGGCATTTTATTTTAAAATGCTACAAAAAGTGCTGCATCCGATACAAAATCAGAAACATAGCTGACATGTTTTTAAAACATTGCATGCTTCTTGAATGAATTTTGACACTGTAGTAGTTTCTTTTCCTGGTGTCCTCTCCACTATAATGGATATCACTTCCTTTATGTTCTGTCTCTTAACATGCTGATGAATGGTTATTTGGACATTTAAAGTGGTTATTTGGATGAATGGTATGTGAAGTTGGGTGTAACAAAGTAACTGGGTGTAACAAAGTGACTTTGAAATGGGTTAACAAGATGTAGTGTTCTGAAGTGCTTGTCCAACTTCATAGTTACTGTTTATTGACATATAAATAGGAATTATTGAATTTTTTGAAATGTAAGTATTACTCTTAAGGATTCTTGTGATTTGTTCTAACATTGTTCTTATATTTAGATATAGTTATTTTCCTGCTGAAAATTTGATAGAATACAAATGGCCACCAGATGAAACAGGAGAATACTATATGCTACAGGAGCAAGTCAGTGAATATTTGGGTGTAACTTCCTTTAAAAGAAAATATCCAGGTATTTATTTTTAAAGTTTTTCTTCTACAAAATTGTGTCTTTAAACAGATGCAGTCTATGTCTCTTTGATTATAGCATGAGCCAACTGTTTAAAAAAAGACCTAGCAAAAGCATACTGGATTATATATGTTGTACTTTTTATTATTGTTACTGGTGTATTGCAAGTGTATCCTATGGTTTTTGAAATAATATAAGATTTTTTGGTATTGCCACTAAAAATTTGTAAAAAAGTCTGATTTGGGGATTATTAGATCAGCAAGTACCTTTTGAAAATTACCTCAATTTTATTTTTAAGTATTTTGTCGGTCATTTCTTACTATTTAACTATATATTCTGTTTCCTGAATTGTGGCAACTTTCCTACATTGTGGAAGAATTTTGAAACTAATTGTGGAGGTTCTAGTATTTGAGCCTTCATTATTCAGAATTGTTAAATCTGGAACTTTTATCATAGAATTTATTTTTAAAAGGCATAGTAAAATTTAAAAAGACTGTACTTTTAATGCTTGTTAATAATTACTGCATCTAAATTCATATATGTTTTCTTTAGTTTTCTGTATATCAGAACTGCAGGGTACTCAAGAAAATTGACCATGTCCCTACACTGTGTATTAAATTTAAAATTATTTTATAAAATCACAGTATTTGTTGAAGTAGTAGTATAATACAGACTAGCTGCCTGGAAACAAAATTGTCAAAATACTTTGACAGTGTTTATGGAGGAGTTTGAGTAACTGCACACAGTTTTATTGCTCTTTCTTGTTTTCTTTGGAGATTTAGAAAGGCGAGATCTGTCTCACAAGGAGAAACTCTACCTCAGAGAACTAAATGTTATCACAGAGACTCAATGCACACTAGGTAAGAAAACAAATTATTAAGAGTCCTTGTTACAGTATAAAAACTATGACACGCAGAAAAAGAAGGTTCAGTTTGGTAGAGAAGAACTGCATCACTCTCAACTGAAAACATAAATTCTGAAATTAAAACCGGTTTATTATTAATTTGGTAAATTGGCCATGAAGTATCAATATTCCAGATTTATTATAAAAAATATATATTTTGGATCTAATTACTTACAAGGGATTTTGCTAGCTGGTAAATTAACTTCTAGAACCTTTTTCTCCTAAGAAAGAGACCACCATAATTTTTCAAATTAAAAGTACATCAGTCTTGTTTTGCTGCATTGGTTGGAGCTCTTAAAGGGTCCCACTTCTGTATTAGAGACAAGAAGAGTGTATATTAAGGCACTTTAATGTACTTGAAATGGAATGATGTAATTGAGGCTTACATTGAAAGAGCTTGAAGAATATTTTTCTTACCCTGCTAATATATGTGGCTTGGACATGTTAGAGTTTAAATGATGCCTGCCACATTTTTTTCTGTATATCATGGGTAAATTTGTAAATGTAATGTCATTTTAAATACTAACAATCTTTGCTATACCACCTTTATTTCTCACCTGCCACCTCTGTATTTGTTTGTTTTAACTTGACTATACAGACGAGACCATATCTAATTTTTATTACTAGAAGTAAAATGTTATATTCTGTCGCATATATTCAACAGAGATGTGTGCTGAGTCAACTATCCTTATTTTTAAGGTTATATTTATAACCAGTGGTAGTAACATAAGTCATTCCGTTCCATTGTCTGTGTTTGGAGATTAGTTGTATTGGAACCTCTAGAAGAAGAGTTCTGCATTGTGGCTGCAAACTGAGGAGTTCTGACTTATGAACTTAAGATGTTTTAGTTGGGAGTCAGGAGTCAGTTTGCTGCTGTGAATTGCCCTCATGGTGATTCTTTCTTGATTTGTATGAGACGTTATGTAAACCTCGTAATTTCAGTAAAGCTTCTGCAGGTTGATTTGATCAGTGTTGGAAACTGAAACTAACAGTTTACTAGGTCCCATCTAGAACAAAGGTTCTGCCTCACTGTGGAGTTCTAAGTAGGTGGTTAAGTCAATCTGAAGGGGTCTGTAGCTGTAAGGAAGAAATGACATGAGCCTTGGCTCATTGGGTACAGGCAAAGTAGGTTGTTGTCTTTAGCTGCTCAAAAACTTGAGTTGGTTATTGTGGGATATAAATAACCTACAGTTGCTTTTGCCAGACAGCATCATTATTGCTTTTATCTGTTTTAGGTCTAACAGCTTTGCGTAGCGATGAAGTAATTGATCTTATGATTAAGGAATACCCTGCCAAACATGCTGAGTATTCTGTTATACTGCAAGAGAAAGAACGTCAGCGAATAACAGATCATTATAAAGAGTACTCTGTAAGTAATTAGCATATAAGTGAACCGCATCTGTAACACTGAGAGTGAGAAAAGGCTGTTCTCAAACTGATAGTGAAATGTATGCGGATTAATAAAATTGTTTTTATTCCAGCAAATGCAGCAGCAGAACACACAGAAAGTAGAAGCCAGTAAAGTTCCAGAATACATTAAAAAAGCTGCCAAGAAAGCTGCAGAATTCAACAGCAATTTAAACCGAGAGCGGATGGAAGAAAGAAGAGCCTATTTTGATTTACAGACTCATGTAGGCAGATTTAAATTTCTTACCAATGTTAACAGGTAGCTCCTTACTTGTTTTAGTAAAGTTGGTTTTCGTACCATTTTAACTTCTGTCAAGGTTTTTGATTATTGTTTCAGTCATGTAGAGACTTACACAGTTTTACTCTTAAATGGGTAATAGTGCTAAAAATAATCTCAAATATATTTAATCTGAAAGCGTTTTTAACTTGAAAATACTTGTCTGAGGAAGCTCTAAAAATATCAGTGTTATTTTATTATTATGTCTTTGATGGAAGAAGAATAAAACTAAGAGGGTTGTTTAGGTTACTAAGAAGCTTCTGTTGCTATTATATAAATGGCTAATTCTTCTTTGGAATACCTCCAAAATTTTGCCAGAACAATACCTGAAGTAAAAAAGAAAACTATTAATTCTTTGAAAGAGTGTTACCGTCAGTGTTATGCCCTTTTTTTCATTAGATGTTACATTATTTTTGTATTGCATATATTATATGCCTCTGTGACTGATAAAAAAAAATAGCTGGCATTTTGAAGCAGTACTGTTCTGCTTCTATACAGGCAGCAAAAATTTTCTCTGCAAATTATTACATGGCAGGCTATTGTGGAAATTTTACATCTTTCTGGTATTGACTCATGTTACAGGCAAGATAGTGGATAATTAATTTTATTTCCTTCTGAGGGAAGGAAGACTTCTATGTACGCTTCTCCTTTCCTTGTATTTGTATTATTAATGGAACTTTTTACACTGCAGTCTGGTTTCAGACTTAGATGGATGTGTTCTTTCAACCAGTATGGGCCAACAGTGATAATTCACACTAAGGATGCCACGCACAAAAGTTTAATGTTTACTGTTTCAATTGCTAGATTTTAATATTAAAATTATTTTTCCTAATACACTGTTTGAAGTAGTCTTACGTAATGTTCATTCAGTTCACTAGATACTTAGGGATTGGATTTAATAAATAATACTGTTTTGTGAGTGGGACCTCTTCTGTTTTAATGAATTGAATTTCTCATGGAAGAACTCAGGTAGCTCTCCCAGTTCAATAAAACTGACTAGTTAAGAAATATTTGGGGGAATAGTTGGTGAGAAAGACTCAACAGTTTGTATGTGAAACAAAAATGTCATTGTTTTATATTAAACAATGCAGATTATCCAGGTGCCTCAAGGAAAATACAAAATCTTACCTACAGAGAGAACAAAGGTTAGTCCTTATCCAGTGGCTCTCATACCCGGCCAGTTCCAGGAGTACTACAAAAGGTATTTTAAAAGCATGCCAACTGCCAATTCTCTTGCACTTATCTCTTTTCTCTACATGTAGCAGATGGAAAACATTTCAGTGTCTTTACTGTAAGGTTTTGATTTAATTTTATGTTTGAGACACTTGCTAATCTTGGAAGATGCGTAGTGTGACATTTTCTGTCAACAGCAGTCAGTAATGACTGCAAAAGTACTGTCTACCCTGATGTATTGCAGTGCCTAAGATTTGTCCTGCTCAAATATTTACCATGGTAAAAGGAGACATTGATTTCACTCCTGCCACCCTCACATATTTACTTATCATCTGCTTCTGCATGTGTACCAAGATTAATATTTCTGTGTCAAAGTGTGTTGTAGTGCTGGCTTGTGATCACATGTTTTCTGTGTGACAGTCTTGCTGTCCTTTTTTAAATTTTTAGAAACCCTTAAATTTAAAAAAAAATGTTGATTGTTCTTCTGGGATAAATTTGATGTTGGATTTGTGAGAAAGAAAGACATTGCAAGCTGGATCTTTACATTTCATGAAAAATGTGTCCTTGACGGTTTACATAAATTTAAGATATTACTAGTGGCATGCTACCATTGAACAGACACGTACTGATTTGACGATTTTGTCGAAGTCTTACCATTGTACAACAGAGATGGTATTCATTCTGTACATGCTTGGTTTTTTTTAGAGAAGCTCTTCATCTGCAAGTACCTTGCTTGTTCCAGTGTGTGTTTGTACAGCCCACCCCAAATTTGCATGCTACAGGACATTCTTGAAGGACTCCAATTTTATTAAACTAATAGAATTAAAATTACTCTATATCATGTTTATTTTGCACTTTTAAGCTGCAAGTGAAACTGCTTATCCATCTCAGTGAAAGACACAACCTTTCAAAATGTACATCAGAATAGTATTCTATTTCTTACAATGCTTGTCATCAGCAGTAAGACGACTTTTACTTTTTTCTTAGTCTTTAAGTTAAAAAGAAAAAGGCTAGAATATGGATGTTAAGCTGTATCTGGCTATAAGCAATGTGATTAGATATTTGCATTCTTCTGAAATTATATTTTTATATGTATTTTTCCATTCTCCTTCAATAATTAAGGAATTCAGATGTACAGCTGTGTTCTTTCCTTATCTTTGGATGTATTCGTGTGCCCTGGGTTAGAACTCTACACATGCTATGTGGGCACTGTACATTCATAAACAAAATGTATGGTCTGTTTGGCATAGTAGCATGGGTTGGTTAAAAATTCGTAGTGGTTCCGTGGTCCCTTACACAGTTATGGAACATTGCAAATACACTCTCCTGTGTTCTCTGAATATCTGCTCTACAAAGAAGACAACTACTAGATGGTATCACATTTGGGAGGACAAATTAGTATGTTTCCTGTGTTTTCAGAACTTCACATCTTTATGTGCCTTCCTGAAAAAAAAAGAAGTGTTTCTTACTCTTTCTTATTGATGTCCTGGTATACTACGTGATTTAAAATTTTTGCATCAAGTACATGTGAATTAATTAATTTTATTTATTTAACTTTAGATACTCTCCAGATGAACTTCGTTACTTGCCATTAAACACAGCTCTATATGAACCTCCTTTGGATCCAGAGCTGCCTGCATTGGACAGTGATGGAGATTCAGATGATGCAGAGGAAGGGCGAGGTGATGAAAAACGGAAAACCAAAGGCAATTCGGTGAGATAAGCTGAAAGTATTCTTGAACAAAATAATACTTTCCCTTCACTTTTGTTAGTTTCACTAGTTTCTTAGTAGAACCTTTCAACATTTCCAAAATGAAAGGAGGACAATTTTGGTATTTTAATTTATCACATTACTCTCCAGCTTTCCACTTTGATCCATTTTTAAAGTAAGTGGAACAAATACTTGAAATTTCAGGCCCTTTCTTCAAATTTTTTTATTTTTTTTTTTTAAGAAATCTTGAAGAAACTTCCCAATGCAGCTCTTCATTGTACCCCTTTCCCCAAGGGGAAGTTGTTGCTAGCATTTCTGAAGAGAACGAACACTGTAGTTCAGGTCACAGTATATTCTGCTGTTTAGAGTCCCACAGAATCTGTCCCTAAAGCAGAGGTGTTTATAATCTCATAACTTTTTGTGACATAGGAGCAGGAAGTACTCAGTACAGAAACAATGACCTTATTTCAATTTAAAAAGAGGGTAAAAAGTGCTGGTTTTTTTGCTTAACAATACATCTTTAAACAGATATTTATGTTCTCTCTACTTAGGCAAATACAAAATTAAGCGTTAGCTGAAAGTTAAGGAAAACTTCCACATACCTACCTTGATAGTGTTTTAAATGCTCGAGAGCAGCTGAGCTTCAAATGAGTTGAGTGCAACTGAACCATTGGTGTATTGGCGTAGTTTGTATGTTGGTGACAACCACTTTCCAGAGGTTTAACCCTAATTTTAACAGCAATGGAATGTCACAGGTGCATTTACCAGTTTCTAGTCTGATTGATGAACATGTTTGATGGTGGGTATGTATAATTCTAAGTTTTGCCATGTAAATATTTATTTTGTTGGAATTTTGTAAAGATACTCATAACTAAAGAAGAAAGGAAGAGGTCAGCTTGTAGATTAACAGAGGAGAGAGGGCTATTAATACACTGCTTCTGCTTGCATTTTTTTAGAAGAAATTATATAAACTTAGCATGTTAAATGTCAACTCAAAATGTTGGTTTAATCACACTCCAGCTGTTTTAAAGTTGGTCTTTAACCATTTTTTCCCAGTTTCCGTTTCCACTGACAGTCATTCGTGTTAATGGTAAAGAAAAGTAACTGGGCCAAGCAGACTATCCTTTGATTTTTCATAGAAGTTCAGAAGTCTTTTTTAGTGACAGAATGGAAAAGGAAAAATGTCCTTTAGTTTGAAAAGTGTAGAAAAATGTGCAAAATTTATAATCAGATTCCTGTGAAATGGGTTTGGCTGTGGAAGCAGGGGTTCTTTGCTAGTCATTGAGGATGGGCATATAGTTCAGGAAAAACATCTGTTGAACACGGAGGTGGCTGTTGTCAGGCCTCTAAGTTTTGGGCTACCTACCATCTGTCAGATCTCCCTGGTGAGTCCTACACTAGGCTTTATACTTTTTCCTTTTTCACCCTCCCCATTGTTTGAAGTTGGTAGCAGTTTTCCTTTTCTGTAGTGTTTTAATGGGTCTGTCCTAAATAACCCTTCCCCTAAAATAATGGTGAAACAGAGCATTTCTTGTTGCCACATAGTTTGATTGGCTTTGGTGTTATACCCCTCCATTTGCCCGATGTCTGTTTTGGTTTTAGGCTGATTACTATTATGTTTGTATAGAGCATGTTTTACTGTAGGGCACCATTGTTATTTGGCCTCTTGGGTTTTATTGTAATAAATGTGAATAATCATGCTGCTTCCTTCTGGAGCTTTTTTGGAAGCCTTTATTAACACTTTTCTGAGAAAAGTCTTGTGCTGCTGCTCTTTATTATGCTTACATTGATCTCTCACCCTCTTTGAAACTCTTCTTCTCTTTCTTGCCTCCTCATTCCTCAAAAAAAAAAACCCTTTAACTGCAACGTAAATCCTGTTGTTTGGTTCTGTATTAAATATGGAAATGTGTTTTGCTCTTGATGGCATTTTTCTGCTGCAGTCCAAATTAAATATTTAGATTGCTCCTGGTGAAAATAGTAGATGAGGGTGGCAGAAAAAAAACCTTCACATATTAAATTCAAGGCAGTGCTGTTTGGTAGTACACTTTAAATGCATGACAAGGGCACTTTTAACTTTTTGCTGGCCCTTTACTTTGTAAACAGCATCTTGCATATAATGGATTTCTTGCTGACTTAATGGAAAACGGTTCAAAGAATTACACTGTTGTGCTCTCCACACTGGTGCCAAGACCAACTGGAAAACAGGACTGCTGTTGCTGATGCCAATCTCTTAGCATGAGAAAAAATAGATAATGAATGTTGTGAGCAAAGGTGTTCTAGATTGTGATAAACCCTATGCTTTTGCAGAAGGAATGATGTACCCTTCTCTTACCTTAGTTGGCTCTAAGGGGCATACAAAAGACTTGTCTGTCTATCCAAAAAATAAAAAAATATAGCTATGGTATTTTTATTATAGGACAATTCGTCTGGCAATGTATCTGAAGGTGATTGCGCCACAGACAACCAGGAGGATTCTTTTCAGGGAAGACAAAAAACAAGAGACAAAAGTGCTACTCCAAGAAAAGATGGTTCCAAACGTTCTGTATTACCCAAATCAGTTCCTGGGTACAAGGTAGAAGAAAAAAGCCCCTGACTGAACTTTACTCACCAGCCTCTCCCTGAAGTATTTGGTTTTTTCAATAATATGGAACTTCTGCTTGCTGTACTTCACTCGCTGTTCTCCTGTTGTGTGCTCCCTCTGTTCGCTTCCTTATTTCCTTTTTGCTTGTATTTCATGTGGGGCTTTCTGTTACCTTAACTGTACAGTGGCCTCTCTTTTCTGTTAACTTCTTGGATTCCTAGGCAGTAACACTAGCAAAACCCATTGTGGATTTCGCATTGGAAATCTACATCTTTCTGTCTGCCTTAACACAGCAGTCAAAAAGTATGTGTCAGTTTAAAACTATCATTCACTATCCGTTCTTTTTCCCTACTGTTTAGTTAGCAGTGCACCAAGAGACCAGTGCTGTAAAGTGCAGCTGTATGGCTGAACATATTGTTGTGACATTCATTTTAAATATAGCCTTTTATCCTGCGATGTTACGATGTATGACATGGAAGGCAAAAAGCTTACTACAGTTGTATAGGCAACACTACATAACCACTGTAACAGTATATGGAAAATAGCTTTTTATGTAGTTTTTACTATGTAGAAACATTTGTGGGCATATTCTTTTATCTAAGCTAAAAACTTTGTGAGGATGTTAAGACATTTCAGCTGTCAAGCAGTGATTGCCAAACCTAAGACCCAAATCCCCAGTATTCCTGTGTAATAATTTCAGAAATTAAGATAAAAATAAGATTAAGGTAAAAATAAGATTAACGTTAAAATAAAAATACTTTTCAGGAGAAATGGGAATTGACATGCATTATTTATATGTTATTATTCTGCATACTGAGAAAGGATCTGAATAATCCTGAAACACTTTCAAAGCACATAATTATCTAGTCCTCTTCCACTGAGAGAAATAAGAATTTTCCACTGACTTATGTGGGAGCAGGAATAGACCCATAGAGAGGGAATACACTTCGTTAAGATAGGGTTGATTATTTAACAGTCGGGAATACTTGCTGAGACTTACAGGACAAGGAACACTTTTGTCAGTGACAAGTTTGTACATGCGGAGACACAGTCTCAGCAAAAGTGAGCTGTTGGTGGCTTGCATTTTATATTTATAAATATTTACTATCTGTATTTACCAAGTTAATAGTAAATAAACTATAACTTACATCAAGAAGCTAATTTCCAGCAAGAATTGGACAGCTTTGATAAATTTTCTCTACATACACTATCTTTACAAGTTCATAGCAGACAGCAAGCTCCAGTTGCATTTTCTCTTTTCAGGAACTTACTAAGAAATATGTGAACTATGGAGATTTAGACTGTGATTACCATATGTATATTTTTTTATATGTAACTTTGCAAGATGTTGTAGACACGGAATGCATATTCATATTCCCATGAACATGAAATCCAAAGATGGAACCTGAAATTTTGCTTTAGCTTTGTTTAACTTGACATTAGAGATTGTGTGCCACTGATTTACAGAAGTTTCGTCTAGCTGTGAGATGCTCAAGTGTTTAATTAGTCCAGTCTATTTAATGGCCTTATGAATGCATAAAGAGAGAATTAATGGAGCAGAACTTTCATCAAAGTTCTGAACTTCTAATTGCAGAAGAGCAATGGTAGTATACAGCATTGCATTTTGAAAATGGATTCATGTAACAATTATTTATTGATTCAAAATCACCAATTCTGTTAGTAACAAGGTCTTGCTGTAAACTTACAGTGCCAGATCTTTGCAATGTCAGCATACCCTGCCTGCATCAGCCATCTGATAAGTCAGAGGTGGTGATGTTATGTTGGAAGGGTGAGAGGATTGGCTTTCTTTTTTGTGGGAATGTTTGAAAGCTTGCGATAAGCCAAATTACATGAGCTGTTTTAACTGGTAAGACACAATGATTCTTGTTTGTGAGTCTATAAAAATACCAGAAAACTATATACCTACCGTATGTGCCTAAATGTTAAGGCACTTTGAGCTGAAGGCTTAACTAATTTAAAATGTTTTCCCTGTGAATTCTAAGTCTTTATAATACTTTTGTTCTGTATTGTTCTCTAATATTGGACTATTTTTGTAGAACAGTTAATTTTTTGGTTACATGTAGTTAAAATTGAAGGATAATTGCTATGGCATCAGCATACATATGTACAATTAATAGCCACATTATTAGTATTACAGGATTCCATACATTTCCACTGAGTTATTTTTGAGTAAAAAAATATTGTATTTTATATGGCGTCTTTTTTATTGTCAGTTCTTTAACAAAGAACAATTAGCATGTGTTTTACATTTTGTCATGTTACAAGTAGCGAGTCTTTGTTGCTGCAGGACTGACTACTACAATTGCACACACAGGGTACTGTTAAAAGTACAGATTTTTTGCACATAAAACTGAAACGTATTGAGAATCTATATTTTGCAACACTTCCGTTTTGGGTCACTGCATATGAAAATGTAATGCTTTGCATTCAGAATAGCACGTTATAAGAATGGTGTAGTTGGAAAGCTGACTTTGAGAGCTGCAGCACAGCAGCATGGAAGTGAAAACTTACAGAACAGGCAGTCATTGTTTTGACCTTGCATTCGTTTTCTCTCCCATCCTTATCCCAATAAGATGAGGGCATAGAAAGCAAAATTTACTCCTAATGAAATGGGATATTGTGACTTCCCATTTAGGTTTGATAGATGTTTTTTATAGCATTTCTAAAAGCCATTTATGGTGGTAGAATTGAGCTGATTTGAAATATAAATAGTCTTTTTTTTTTTGTAAATATACTTCCATACTGTTGGAACTTCATTATTACTAGGCTGTGATTTTCATGCCCCCTAACATGCACAGTATCTAATGAATACAATTTAGTGAAGTAAGACTAGATGGAAGCATTGTTAATAAATGCATCTACATCAATGTCTATCTTGAGAGTTACGTTTATCAGAGTGTGAACTGCACATACCCTAACACAGGTACAGTGCTCACTTTCGTTTGCCTGGAGAACCAAGGGAGTGTGCTGTTGTATATTAAAGGCAGTAAAATACAAATCTAGAAAAATACAAAGCTAGAAGTCTGATTAGAACTTGCTATTCTAGAAAGGCTTGGTTTTCCTAGAAATAGATTGAAACACAATTAAAAAAAAAATAGAATATAGCCTAAACAATAGAAGGGTAAATGCTGCCACGCTGATGAGGTTTAAGCATGTGCCACTTTTGTTGGGAGGAGCAGGGTATAAAGGTATGTATGTAGGACACATAGTATAGTTAACAGTAAAAGAGTTTGTATGTGTTTTTGCCTCCATTATATTTATTATTTTGTAGAGATGTTTGTGAATGTTAGACTTCTTTTATTGTTTTATTATATTTATGTATAAAACAGGTTGACTTTGCTTTTTTAAAATAAATAAGCAAAAAAAAGTGTCTATGAATGCCTCTGTCATCTTTTGAAGGAAGTTACCTATAAACATCTGGTGTGGTAGTTTGCTTTCTTGAATAAAACTCTTTAGATCAGACAATTTGAAGTAGGCTGTAGCCATGTTTTGACATAAAAATCAGATTGAAAACTTCAGAAAACTTGAAGCATTGTATCCTGACTACTCTAACAGTGAGTCAAGATTTTAATTATCTCACTAGGTGCCAGGAAAAACTGGCTTGAGAAATAAACACATTTTAAGATAAGTTGTATTGCAAAAGATCTCAGTAATTATTTTTAAATATATATATATATATATTTGTGTTTTCACTTTTTAAATTTACTTTAAACCGCATTCTTCTCCCGATGTGTGTTTGGTAGTTGACTGGGATCCTTCTTGCTTACTGACAAGCTGTTTAGAAGAGGATATGCCTTCAGCTCTCTCTACT
This sequence comes from Pipra filicauda, assembly GCF_003945595.2. NCBI lineage: Eukaryota > Metazoa > Chordata > Aves > Passeriformes > Pipridae > Pipra > Pipra filicauda. Next base: position 2,572,087 of record NW_024104207.1, on the reverse strand, counting down.
AGCTGTGTCTACGCAGCACCATTGTTTTTAAAACACTGGCATTAGTCAGTTTACCATCAGTGAGCACTGCATTAAGTGTAAACTACATTTGTCACTAATGTCGTTATGCAGTGGTCAAAGCTCAACAACACAACTACTGCCATGTTTCTGAAATTTGTAATGCCGTACTTCTTCCTCAGTGGGATAAAACTGTTGGTGTATCTCTGGAGTTGGGACACAGAATAGACACATATAGACAAATGTTCCCCATTGTAACAGCCTGCTATTTCTCTTACCCTTTAAATGGATCTCATGGACCCAGACACATTCCACATGATCACTTAGAAAAATTATGCATGTAAATCTGTAGTTAAATGCAAGGCTCTGTTTCCTGTAGTGATTATGAGTGGATACAAGAAGGGATAGTAAAAGAGAGAGCTCTGTATGGGATAGCTAACCAGATAATTTGAAGCTAGATAGAAAAAAATTAAGTTTATTGCTTTTGTAATTAATTTTCTCTACTTAGGGACAAATGTAATGCAAGTAAATTGTATATAATTTCCTCCATAAACAGGAAATCCACATGGTAGTTCATAATGTAGTATTCTAGATTGGAAAAAACTTAGTGAAATTTTTCATCCTGTCATGTTTAGTTTACATTGAGGAGCATGTCAGCTGATGAATTCATGGGAAGAAGCAAGTACATGATTTTGATACAGTTTGATTTATATATAACTCACTATGTATGACAAATGGAAAATTTTATGTACTTAATCTATGATTTTTTTTTTCAGTGCCGCTGCTTGTCAGTTATTGTCACGTGTTTTAAGGTTCACACATCCTAACAGTTTATTAATTTTAATAGTTAAGGAGATAGATGACATTTCCTGTTGAATCTGTAAATTCTTCTGGAATAAATTTATAGCCCTCTTCTACCCTTCCAGCCAAAGGTCATTCCAAATGCTATATGTGGAATTTGTCTGAAGGGTAAGGACTCCAACAAGAAAGGAAAAGCTGAAGCTCTTATACACTGCTCCCAGTGTGACAACAGTGGTAAGTATCTGCATACACTCAGTGGATTCCTAAGGGAGTTTGTTTGACAGATCTTTTTGTGGACATATTGAGTGTCCTACACATGTGCAGCAACAGTTCAGTTGCCTTTTCTGTCCTTCATTAAGACTCCATCTCTCTTCCATGTTGTATGTACTAGCACACTGTGGGATCTCACCAGGAGGTGAGCTAAGCTTCAGCTTTGGTAAAAGCAAAGAGTGTAACTAATTTTAAATTTCATTTCAGACATAAAAATAATAATACTGGTTTTAATCTAGGCCACCCTTCTTGCCTTGATATGACCCCGGAGCTTGTTGCTATGATTAAGACTTATCCTTGGCAATGTATGGAGTGTAAAACGTGCATTATATGTGGGCAGCCTCACCATGAAGAAGAAATGATGTTCTGTGACGTATGTGACCGTGGTTATCACACTTTTTGTGTGGGGCTTGATGCTATCCCTTCAGGTAATAAAGTAAGAGTTACTTGTTCCCTTCACACCTCCTCTGAGTCCTGGGCGCTCTCTCTCAGCATTAATCCATGCACTGCTTTTGAAAGAATAGTTTAAAACAAGTGTGAAGGGTAGCGGTAAGAAATACTGTAGGAAAGCATTCATACTGTAGGACCTGATTTTTTTAATATGCTTTATTTCTGTATATTTGGTTGTGCACAGTTTAACCTGGCAATTCCTGTATAGGAAATATAATGGGCTTTTACAACGTAAACCAAACAGGCTCACTCAGAACTATTTTTTTTTCCATATCCATAGAACACTGAGGGTAATTACCTCTTTTAATGAAAGAAACTTGTAAAAGAGACTGTATTGCTGCATATTGCTAGTGCGTAGCTTTCACATTAATTGTTGGTGCAGCTGTTTCAGCTTCTAAATTCAAAAGTAGTTTCAATATTTGTAAACACCTCTTTAAACCCTTTCCTTCCCTTTTTTACTTAAACATCAAAGCTCTAACTGAAGTACCTCTATAGCAGGCAGGCAGCCTGTACCTTTAAATTACCCAGTCACTCATATCATCTCGCTAACTCAAGGCTGTAGAAAGAAAATAACAGGTGCTATTGTTGCTTTACATGTAATACTAAATCCATGGTAAGTAAGTTTATGAATAAGTATTCTGTGGCAGTGACAGTATGCCCTGGACAGTACTTCAGAAATGCTGTACAGTCCCATTTAGGGAAGCACTGGTGCTAGCTGTCACTTTAGTACAGGTTCTGTGGTTGATTTCACTTTCAGGCTGACTTAAGAATGTAAACAAAATAAATCATATGTCTAAAATCCTATAAAATTACCAAGGCAGCCTTTATGATTCCAGCTGTTGTAATATAAACAGTTAAATGCCTCCCCAACTGCCATTCATTTCTGCTCTGGTTAACTTCCCATAACCTTGAACTATAGTCATTCACCTGAAAATATAACTGGCAAACTTGAGCATTGTTTGTCAAGTCTTATCTAATAACCACCTCCTTAGCAGTGCTGACACTTCTTGAGGTCCATAAGGATTTGTGTAGCCAGTGGTTACATGTAAGGGGTCTGCAAGGGAGCATGAATTGTATATGCTGCTTTATAGAAAAGATGCTTAGTTTTAAAGAAATGCACTGGTTTTTTGCATTAAAGGAAGTACTGCAAATAGATAAGCACCTATTAGAATAATGAAAGGTGCATAATTAGATGAGTAACAAACTTAGTTTCCCAATAATTGATAACTTTCTTTTCTTAGGTCGCTGGATTTGTGATTGTTGTCAGAAAGACCCTCCTGTACCCAGAAGAGGAGGAAGAAGGGGGAAAAACAGCAAAGAGGGTTAAAAAAACCCCAAAAACTTGCTCTCCAAAACTTAAATGCACAAATTAAAGTGATACTTTGGTGCTATTTAATCAACCACTCTTAGAGGAACAATACCACTTTTTTTTTCTTTTTACCAAATAAACTTTTAAATTTGTCTATATAATTATTTCTTTGTGATACATGTCACTAATCATGTCCTGTCAGATGTTGAGATAGACAAACCAAATTTCCACTCTGAAAGAGAAGTCTTTCAGTAATGAAATTTAAATTGTACATCCACCACTTGTATAAAATTATAGTAATGTACTTGTTTATTTTAGTGCACTCATCAGTAAGCTCCATGAAAAGAAAACTACAGAGCATTTTAAATATACTCTACTTGCATAGCAACTGGTTATTTTGAAAGATTCAACTAAAGAAAAAATATTTCTGGGAAAAGTAACTTTAGAGGAAGAGTGGGTATGACATGACCTTCTTACAATGTACTGCAAATTCCTTTCAGCAGAAATTTTCTTTGCAAGCTAATGACTTATGCATAAAGATGTGCTAAAAAAAAGAGATCAATCACAAAAAGCTATAAAGGGAAGTGTAAGAAAGCACCCCTCAAGTTCGAGATACTATATGCTGTGTTGTTTTTAACGAGACATGGAAATGTCATACTGACAAGTAACAACAGCTGAAGGCTCCCTCTCACTACAGTAACAGCAAAGAAGCAACATGCACTTCATTCAGGTCGTGGATTTGCAGTGGCAATGAGTGACTGGATAGATCTCTGCTTGACAAATGGTTGACGTGATGCAGAGCACACACAGCCAAAATACAGACCACCTATCCCCTTAGGTGATTGTTTTCTCCTTCCTTTGCCCTAGGCTCCTCAACTTGATGAATACACTCAAACCCATTGCTAGTTAGTTTTAGTGGAGATACTTGCTTGAAAAGCAGCAGGTTTTATTTTTAAATATGTTCTAAATTGAGGATATTTGGGGGGGGACTGAAGTACAGGAGTTTATTTCATTTTTCTTTATAAAAAACAATAGAAAATACTGAATTGGAATTGATCTTTCTAAGCACCTATTTAAAAGTGAAGTTAACAAGATCCCAACTATACATTCATTTTTAAGCCCTGATCTCTGAAGAGCACTGCAAATACTGTGCTTGTTGCTCATTTTACATATAGGGGAGGATTTACAATATAAAATTAAATATGGCTTTTTCTCCCCGCCTCCTTTCTGGTTTAGGAAATGTAACCTGAATACCTCTTCAGGAAACAAAGAGTATTAAATATTACAGCATGTCATTGATACTCAATTTCACAGGCTGAAGTGTGACTTAGTCCAGTGTGTATCAATTTAAAAAAGAATTTCAAGTATCAATTTCAAGATTCCAATAAGTATAGTCCAGAAAACAGACTCCTCATCCTGAGATTCATCTTCTGTAGACTGTGAGTATTTCTGGTTTGCCTCCATCTCCTCAGGGTTATAAGAAGCCTCACCAAATGGGTACTGTACAACTGTTCGATCGTAGTACACTTTCATTTCAAACTCGCTCTCCAGGTGAGAGGGATGGCCGTAAATCCCTATTCCCACAGGGCGGCGGAAGTGTGCAGGCACGTGGACCATGTCCTGGCCACAGGTTACAGACTGTAACTCGTACTCGTCAAAGCTGGGGTGAAGTGTCACATCAGATACATACAAGTCTGCGTCACCTTTTAAACTTCGCATCTGAAGGACTATCTTTCCCTCGTGATTTAGTCTCAAATAGCTGTAGTTTCCAGCTCCAATCTGACCTTGAACAACATGAAGAAGAATCCATTCCTCAGGTACATCCTCTTCCTCAAAGGCATTTACAAGTAGTACTTGAGCTGTCACACATATTATCAGGACTTTTCTCCAGTGTGCTGCCATGGTCTGAAGTTGCACTTGGACTCTTCCTGTGTCCCGTTTGCTACCTTGTGAATACAAAACACAAATCAGATTTTAGTATATCCCTTCTTGGCAGGAATTGATTTTTTTTTTTAATTTTGGATTTTTATAAATCCTCTCTAGCCCGTACCAAGTTAAACAACTTCAATTAAGTGTCTTCATTAACTTTTATTTTTTAATAGTAACAAAAACTAGTGCTAAGATTCAGAGTTCTGAATCAGATTGAAAATGGCCTGAATTCCGTAAAGTTAAACAGAAATTAATCAAGCCAGTGCTCTTTCATACAGAACTGACACAGAGACTTTAGTTTCATTCTACCTGCATACCTGACAAATCTGACAGGTAACCAGAAGGGATGAAACCCAATAATTATTTTAACTTCAGTTTAAAAAAAAAACTAAAACAAAACAGTTAAAAAAAGGAAGGCTTTTACATGGTTGGAGAAGCTTAACTTTTTATAAGGTATTTAGGACATCCTATTTGTTTCTTCCATCCTCTCACCTCAACTTCAAAAGACAGTAAAGGTGTAAATCTGGATGTGCACATGAAGCAGTAGGCATTCTGACTTGCACTGGGAATGGAGTTAGAAAGAAAAACATTATCTAATGAGGTAATACATTGATTTATGATTCTGCTGTGTGGCTTGTTTCCAGGGCCAAATTCAGCTTATTGTCCCTGGAAAAAATGCATTTACTTTCAAGATTTTGTTACCCTACAAACACCCAGCCCTTTACAGCACTTGCTTACAGAAGAGAAGGCTGAAAGTACTGGGGCAAGGGGAAGATGAAAATGACTGCTCCAAGATCAAGGCTCCTGTACCCTTTTCCCTCCTTGCTGCACAGTCCCAGTTGGGCTGCCTGAGCGTGCCTGCCACACTGCAGTCCTCTGAACAGCTGTGGTCAGTCTGTGCATGCAAAGCAGCAACCTCCCTTCCAAAGTATATAGCTGACTGAATCTGGTGTGCAAATCACAGGAACCACAATCCTACACACGTTCAAGTTTAAGAGGAAGATTCTCATCCCCTCGTTCCTTCCATAAGGACACTACAAATATCTTAAACGTGAAAGCTGCCTGTAAGTTGCTTTGTACCCTGCTAGCATCTAAACAAACTGCATTACTTCCACTGAGATGTCACTTAAACCTTAGAGGTCTTACTATTAAACAGATCTACGGGGAAAAAAATGTACAACTATTTCTGTAGTTCCAAGTTTTCTGCCCCAGAGGCCTCTCTACTGCAAAGCCACAATTCTGCAAAGCCAGCACAAAAGACGGAGGCTCAGCATTCGCAGAACCTGCCAGACTCACAAAACTCCCTCAACAGCGACAGGAAAGGACAGTCTTTTGTCTCCCCGTATCAGGGAGCTTACTCTCTACCACTTTTACATCAAAGTAGCGATGAAATATCTGAGCGGAGGCACAGGAGGACCTCCACATCTGAGCAGAAAATAATTAAAGTTATCTAGGGACGAACGAAAGCGTCCTGGCGCTGGCGCAGCGCTCGGGAGGAGTGGCGATTCCAGGAGACCTTGGACAGAGCCAGGAACGAGCACCTCTGCCCGCCCCGGCTCGCCCCCGCCTCCCCGCGGGCGGGACACCTTCCGGGGGCAGTGGCGGCTCCGGGGGGCGCGGGGCGGCCCCGGCGGTGGTCTCGGCGTCACCCCGCCGGCCAGGGGCTTGGGCACGGCTCACCTCCGACCTGCCGCGGGGCTCCGGCGACGGCGAGGCCGCGGCCAAGGCGAGGAAGAGCAGCGAGGGCTCCGAGGACGTGCGGCAGCGCAGCGCGGCCGGGGCGCCGCGGGGAAGCCCCTCCCCGGGGCGGGGGCCCGCCCCTGGGCAGCGCGGTGGCCGGGAGGAGGCTGGCGCTGAGGAGCCGGCGATCAGGGCGGGACGCCGCGCCCCCTTGCGCGCTCCGGGAGCCGCTCGGGTGCGCCCCGGCGAGGGCGGCCCGGGTCAGCGGGCGGGGGTCGCTGGGGGCAGGTGGAGCCTCCGCGCCGTCCCCCGATCGCCGCCAGTACCGCCGGCGCTCCCGGCCCGCCTCGGGCACCGGCCGCCGCCCTGCTATCGCGAGAGCTGGCGGTGGGGCGGGGCCACGCGGGGCTCCTGAATGAAGGGCCGGGGCGGGCGAACGGGGAGACGCCGCCGGTGTCCGAATGCGGGCGGTGTGCTGCGCCACGCTCAGCGGTCCTCACAATGAAAGCCTAAAATTGGAGAAATTAACTTTAACTGCACTGAAATGGGACGTAATGTGCTTGCCGGGGCATGTGTGTCCCTGCAGGAGTTAGTGACAATTTGTTTGGCTGTCGGCCTAAACCTGGCCTGAGATCACGGAACAGAAGAACACTGCGAAGAGAGAAAAAAATTAAAACAAAATATTGCTTTTCACAGAATCAGAGAATGGGTCAGGTTGGGAGGAACCACAGTGGGTCATCTGGTCCAACCTCCCTGCTCAAGCAGGGTCATCCCAGAGTACATGGCACAGGATTGCATCCAGACGGTTCTTGAATATTTCCAGTGAGGTAAACTCTACAGCTTCTCTGGGCAATCTGTTCTGATGTGCAGTTACCCAAACGGTAACGGTCTTCCTCACATCGAGGTGGAACTTCCTGTGCATCAGTTTCTGCCTGATGTCTATTGTCCTACTGAATACCCCTTGATTTCATTGATTTCAACAGATACCATGACCTGGCTGAGTTTTTTAAAATCATAAGCAAGAATGAAGGATTGAAATGAAAAAAAAATCTACATGAAGTGCTTTGCGTTCTGGAAGATTCAAAAGAATCTGTGTATGTACCCCAGGGGCCCTGTATTAACTGAGTTAATGTTCTGTCTTCAAAGCCCTCCAATTTCATAAAACCCGCGTAACTTGTTCTGTTCATTCCTACCTGAAACAAACGGGCTGCATAAACCTACCAGATGCAGATTCTCATAAATTTCATCTTTTCAAAAATCAATTTCAATCTTATAAACAGACTACTGCTTAAAACATTAAAATATTAAAGCTGCTAAACCTAATTTTTAAAGTTCTTCTTACAATGACTGAATATTGAGACCAATAGAAATATACTGTTGGACACAAAAGCATGATGTGGTAAAGGACTACTATTTCCCTAAAATGCCCTAAAATTGCAACAGTCTCTCATTTTCCACACGGCTGTCAGTTCCAATTGACATGGGTGGGTACCCAGGATGTGGGAACGTGCTGGAGCCAAGATCCTTTAGGCATTGTTTTGCGTAGAAACAGGGCATCACCAGGAGGTGTTTCAGGGGGGTGTGGTGAGGTAAAAAATTCTCTTTGCACACTCAGACATCATTAATGTTCTCATAAAACTGTTGCCTTGTTCCAACAGGGCAGAAATCTGCTGCCTGTTATGGTGCTGGATGAGTGGCATCTTGGCCACTGAGAAGCAACAGCACCTACTGGAAGGGTGAAAAGCAGTGATGGTCTGAATTGGACTCCATCAGATTGATGTTACTGGCTCAGGGTTCAGCTGCAGGAAAGCAGCTGGTGATCTAACTGCTGTTGGATCAGTCAAGAAATCAGTTCAAGATCTCTGATACTTCCTTGGATTGCTACTAGTTCCCTACTTGTTACGGACAGTAAGACGTTGGAAGTATTATATCTATAAGCATTAAAGATGCAAATGAATTATGGTGAAAATTGTAAAAAAGCATACTAAACTGCCTAGAAGCAGTTACAGAGACACAACATATTTCAGAACAAGTTCTTTAATACTCATGGGGGTTGTTTGTCTGGCAGAACAACACCTTTTTTCTGTGTCAGCGTTTGTCTTTCTTTACTGATGAATTAACTGTCATAACACATTCATGACTGTATCACTCATGAAAAATTGTCACCAGCAATAAAATGTTCTCTAGTATTTCCAGCCATGAGTCACAGTTCAGAAAATCACTGTCATGTGCAGTGCATTGAGTTACCTCTGTGCAGCTGGTGCTCAATACAGTGGCTTTACCCAAATTCACATGCAGACACAAAAGAGAATTTGGACTGGTACTTTCTCCAGGCAAAAGTAACACAAGGAGATTGTTTTCTCAATGATAATATATATATTAGATGCCCATATAGGGCAAAAATGCTCATAGTCCTAATTATAGACACAATAAGATATTCCTGTAGAAAGTATCTGTTTGAAATGCAATTGAGGTAGATATTGAGTCCACAGATTGATCTACATCAAAATGGTTTAAGTTGGTGCAGATCACACGCTTGATCATAAAATCATAACCTGGGGGTTGAAAGGGGTCTCCAAAGTCCTCCAGTCCAACTTCCTGTTCAAAACAGTTCTAATTAAATCTGGTTGCTCAGAACCATGTCCATTTGACTCCTGAACAACTCCAGGGATAGAGACTCTTAAGAAACTTGTTCTCATATTCAACCACTATCATGGTATTAAAAAAAAATTGCTGACATCCAATTGGATTTTCACAAGTTCCAGCTTATCGCTGAGTACCTCTGAGAAAAGTCTATCTCTGTCTTCCCTGTATCCTACAATTTTGTAGTTATAGGCAACAATAAGGTCTCAGCTGCCTTTTTTCAGGCTGAAGAGGCCCAGTTCTCTCAGCCTCTCTGTGTGCATCACCTTCTCCACATCCCAACCATCTTTCTTGCCCCCTACTAGAATTGCTCTAGTATGTCAATATCTTTCTTTTACCAAAAAAACCCAAAACTGGACACAGCACTGCAGATGTGGCCTTCCAGGTGCCAAATAGAGGGGGAAAAGCACTCCTAGGACCTGCTGGCTACTCTCTATTACTAACACAGCCCAGGATGCTGTTGCCTGCTTCTGCTGCAAGGGCACAGTGGAGGTTCATATTCAGCTTCTCCAGCAAAATCTCTGGATCCTTTCTGTGGAACCCCTTCCTAGACAGCCATCCTTCAGCTTGTCCTCTTGCATGGAGTTACTCTGTGCCAAATGCAGGACTTCACTTACTCTTGTTGGACTCCAAAAAATTCTCATCATCTGCTTTCTGACTGCTCCTCCCCATTTGGCATCATCTACAAACTTGGTGAGAGCAAAAGGTTTGGTTTTTTTTTTGGTGATGCTGCTTCATGTGCTGTCATGGGTTGGTCTGTGCTGTGCCCTCTGCATCACAGAACCACTGAAAGAATTTGGTTGGAAAGGACCTTTAACAATCACTTAGTCCAAACCCCCTGCTGTGGGCAGGGACACTTTCTAGTAGACTAAGTTGGTCAAAGCTTGATTGAGCCTGGCCTTGAACCCTTTCAGTGGCAGGATATCCATAGCTTCTCTGCGAAACCTGTTCAAATGCCTCACCACCTGTGCTGTAAAAAGTTTGCTTCTTATGTCCAATCCAAATCCACCTTCTCTTAGTGTAACGCCATTGCCCCTTGTCCTGACACTACAGGCCTTGGTAAAAAGTTTCTCTCTGTCTTTCTTACATGCCCCCTGTATATATTCGGAGACTACTATAATGTGTTCCTGGAGCCTTCTCTTTTCCAGGCTGAAAAAGTTCCACCTGAATATGAGGAAGAACTTTGCTGCGCGAGTAACCATGCACTGGAATAGATTGCCCAAAGAGGCTGTGGAGTCTCCCTCACTGGAGATATTCAAGAACTACCTGGACACAATCCTGTGCCATGTGCTCTAGGATGACCTTGCTTGAGCAGGGAGGTTGGACCAGATGACCCACTGTGGTGCCTTCTAACCTGACCCATTCTGATTCTGTGAAAACCCCAACTCTTTCATCCTGTCTTCTGACAGGAGAGGTGTTGGCATCTGTCCTTACAGACGGGCTCAACACGTCCTGCCTGTCTCGTGCTGGATGCAGTGCTCCAGCTGGGGTCCCGCTAGAGCGGAGTCCAGTGTGGCAATCTCTACCTCCGACCTGCCGGCCACACTGCTTTCTGTGCAGCCCAGGGCACGGCTGCGGAGAACTGCCACGTCTGGAGAGCGAGGGAGCAGCCCCGGGCGGCTGTCGCCGGCCGCGGGGCCCGTTGCGCAGGCCAGGGGACCCCCGGTGCCGCCGCGGGCCCGCCGCGCTCCGCGGCCAGCGAGGGCTGTCCCGCCCGGCCACCCGTCGGCGGCGCCGCTGCCCTGGTGACGGGCCGCGCCGGGCGCGGGGGGAGGCGGAGGGGCCCGGCCGGGCGGGGCTCTCCGGCTCCCCGCGGGAGGGTCCTCCGCCCCGGGCCCTGTGAACCTCGGCCCCCGCGGGCAGGGCGCAGCCGGAGAGGAGAAGCCGGCCCCGGTGGTCCGTTCCCAGCCTCAGGATGGAAAGCGCCGGGGCCCGTTGTTCCTCTGGAGGAAGCTGCGATCCTGACGTTGTCTGTGAAAAGCGCTTGTTTAAAGCCAAACTGCCCGAGCCCCTTGTTCAGCTGGCGTGCAGTCACCACCACTGTGCTTTCCCTGTGAACGGCAATGAGTTATGCATCTGGAACACAGCCACTGCTCAGGTAAAGCCACAATATATCGCTGCATAGTCTTCTACTTTAAACTAAGGCTTGTAAGGGAGATATAAATAAAATATCTGAGGGTAATGTAGAAGGGTCAGACTTCACTTTAATGCTGGAAAGATATTAGCACTTGTTGTGAGCTTTGTTATTGTGATAAGAGTAATATAAGCTGTTGTGGTGGTTTGACGTGGCTGGCAGCTAAACCATCACACAGTGTCCTGATCACTCCTTCCCAGCAGAGTGGGGAGAGCATGGGATGGGCAAAAACGAGGAAAAAGTCACAGGTTGAGTTAAAGATAGTTTAATGAGTGAAGGGAAGACAAAGAAAGAAGCCATACGAAGGCAGTCATTTACCACCTCCTATAAGCACACCAATCCCAGTACAGGCTTCAAGCAAAAGCCAGCTTAGAAGACAATCCCCCAGGCCCTCAACACCTTCTTCATGCAGTACCCCAGTTTTGTTGCTGAGCACATCATAGGGTAGGGAATATGCCTTTGCTGGCTGTGTCCCCTTACAGCTTCTTGTGCATCTTCAACCTATTATTGAGATGGGGAAATTGAGAAAAAGTGGTGAGGAAGAGAAGGCCTTCATGCTGTGCAAGCAGTGTTTGGCAACAGCCAAAACACTGATGTATTATCATCACTGTTTTTGTCACAAAATCCAAACCACTGTGCTGCTATGCAAAAAGTTATTTCCATCCCAGACAAGCCCAGTATAGCTACATTGTAGTTGATTAAGTGATTTTGAAACAATAAATAAAAACTAGTTAGTGTTTTGTTGACTGCATGTATATTATCCATTTGTAGTTTTGTATTGTTCATAACCTTTGTTTGAGGTGATTAATTTAACTCTTCTTTATCTACATTTGTCAGTCATTATTTTTGTCAGGGCATCATTACTCGATTTCTGCGTTGTCATTCGGAAGTAACATCAATCCACCTCTTGTCTGCTCTGCCTCTCATGAACGTGTGATAGTGTGGAATCTTGATGAATGTACACAGAAGGTGCAAGAAGGTAGTGTATTATTTATATAGTATATATCCTTAGGAGTGGCTGAAGAATCATAGTTGGAAGGAACCCACAAGGATCATTGAGTCCAAGTCTTAAGTGAAAGGCATGTCTAGGGATCAAACCCACAACTTTGGGGTTATCAACACCACACTCTAACCAACTGAGCTAATCTCAGGGTCTCTATATAACATATATATAAAAGGAAGTGATACAAAGGGGATCATTCACCACCAATCACTCAGACCAATACCCAGCCAGACTGAGCAGTGGCCACCTCGAAGACCATCCCCAACATCTGCTTTTCTCCCCCTGTTCCTTATGTAACAAGATTGTTATTTCTGAGAAGCACACCTCAACCACTCAGATTCAGCAGCCCTAACAGCGATATCGGTGCTTTATTTCTCTGTTTCCCTTCTTCCTCGACGATACCGTGCTGGGCCGGGGGCCGGGGGCTGCAGGCGGGCGGCGGCAGCGGCGGCCCCGCCGGGGCAGCCCCCGGAGCTGACCAAGGTGCTGTGCGGGAACAAGCGCCTGCCATCAACCTCGGGGGAAACGCAGGGAAGCACTGCAAAGACAGTGACGTTCTGCCGCTGTGGAACAAAATGGACAGAAAAAAAATAATCATAGCAGCACTGCATAATTAAACATGCAATGCCAAAATAACTAAATTCTACCTTTTCTGGAACATCTGTGGAACTAGTGTTTCGCATCCCACCTTTTCTGGTCCTGCCTCTCCTGTCTCTGGAACACTGTTGTCACGTGTGTGTGAGTAATGCAAGTATCTGATTTGTGAGGAAAGTGTGTCAGTGAAAGAGAGTTATGGTGACATAACACACAGAAAGCAGGAGTTTTAGTATCCTGACCACCATATAGGTTTGGAGCCTCAACCAATGAAGTTAGATTCTAGGGAGCAGTTCTAACCCCTCTTCAAGCTTAAATAGATTGGAAAGTAGAGAAATAATGAAAGAGGAGAAAAAAAGTATCAAGAAGTATTTTTCAAAGCCCTGTCTTACTGTGCTTCAGTCAGGATTTCTTACGTCCAAAATTAATGTGGCTCTGCTGGGTTCCATGGGCACATCACCCTACTCCAAAAATCCTGTCTGTGGCAATCTTCAATGGAAGCATAACTTGATGGGAATTTTTAATATCTCAAAGAGTACCAGATCATGTCTAGGCAACAAGGCAGATGGAGGAATTCTGATGGTGCATAGTTCTGTGCTTTTCAATAGCCTGGTGTAATTAAACAGTGTGTTGTTCTGTACATCTTTCTGACAGAAACTGGGACAGCTTCTATGGTTAGATAACTACTATGCGAAGTTTCTAAAAATCTCACTGCACCAGAGTTTTATATTTCATTGATTATCATTAACAATACAATTGCTGCAGGGTTTACACCTCATGGAATTGTTATAAGAACTCTTTTGGGAATGGTGCTTCATGTCAGATTTAGCCCAGATGATCAACAAGTGGCAGTATGTGCTGGAAATCGGATCTACATGTTAAGTGCAAAGGTGAGATACCATTCTCTGTAGCCATGGTGCTGGTATTTCGTTAACTCATTCACTTTCAAATAAAATCATGATACAGAAATGTTAGTATAATTTAGCAAAAGTGTTCATTTTCTCTCATAAAATAAGTGTGAACAGATGCTTGATAATGCAACACATACCAAATAGAAAACTAGATTAAAAAAGATGAAATGAAAGAATATCTCGATAACTTAGAAGAAGAAAACATTCTTAGGTCATCTGAAAAATTATTCCTATATCATTCATTCTGAAGAACCAAATGTAATGTGTAGTGGCTTTGTCAGCAGGATGATATACAGGGCTGCAGTTTCCATGAGAAAAATCTTATTGAGTTATACTTTGAAAACAAATCTGACAATGTTTAGCAACAGTTATTATTAAAATATTTACTTAATAGTCAATTTTAGTTTGAAATCTAATGTGTTTTTGTTTTTGACTGACTAATCACAGAATGAAACTATACTAGCTAAATTGGATGGCCACCTGGCTCCAGTGACTGCTGCTGAGTTTTGCACATGGGAGAAAAGCATGCTCATATCAGTGTCAGAAGACAGAACCTTTAAGGCAAGGAAATTGCATAGATAAACTTAAAAAAGAATAATTTAGCGAATATGTGAAATTTTGTTCCCCTTTAAATATTTTGTGAGGATAAAGCAAAAAACATCTTTGACTTTATAGAGAGAAGGACATGGTTCTTAGAGATGCTAAGAATTATTGTAAAAATTATTGTAAAAATTAATTTCTCTTTTTTAAAAGAACAATGCAGATTTTGTATATTCAAAACTTTCCACATGAATTGTTAACTTTGGTGATTATTATCATCTAGCACATAGAAAGAAAATAAAATATTTTGATTAGTTTCACTGTAGCTGAAGTGTTTTAGGTATGCTAAACTGAATGAAAACATTTCACTGTGAGTCTGCTGACATTGATTTGAATTTTCCCTTTTGGGAATATCGGCTTGGGTTATTGTATGCAATGGCTGGGTTATTGCATATTGGTAGGATTTTTTACAGACAACATTTTATATGATGACACCATGGATTGCTGCTGCTGTGCATGATGACAATTGTAAGACAACTTAGACAGTAAGGGGAAACAAAAACCTGAGTGAACCCAGATGTATTTTCTAGGAGATATTGGGATAGGTACCTTGATTGCATATGCTTTAATCTACTACTGATTGTCCTCAATATGACTCTAAATGTAGCCCAAAATTTTTTCTACAAGCTAAAATAAATATCAAAGGTTGTGGGTCCCTCCCCTCTCTCTCCTCCCTTCTCCCCTTCCTTTCCTCTTTTTTAATTTTCTGGTGCATTAATGTATGTATTTTCATTAATTTAGGTAAAATCACTAAGATATCAAACTAAGAAAAGATGATAACAAGTACTTCTAATTACTTCATGTAATCATATTATGTGAGTTTCACCTTTTACACCATGGATGCTTATCAATTAAACAAAGCCCTTTGTATTTGGAAACAAGTGCTGAAAAAAATCCTTATCTAAGGACATCACTTTCAATGGCTGCATTTCTCTGTTTTCTCCACGTGATGGCCGTTAAAGGTTGTGTTTCCTTAGAGACCTAAGTAGATACCTATCTACGTCTTTTTTTTATTCAAAGGTGTGGGACTATTCTACCGGCCAATTAATATATCAGTCGGGAATAATAACAGGTAAGTTTTCTATTTTTATATGTATTTTTTCTTAGCAAAAACCTCTTCTCTCTAAAGAGTAGTCTATCATTATTGTAGTTTTTAGTTGATTTAGTGAAAATAATTCTAGAAGACTAGGGAACAGTAAACATATTATCCTTTAAAGCCAATAGTAACTGTATGTTCCTTTAAAGTGGACTTCCTGGTGGATAGTTTTAGTGCACTTTCATAAACAACTCTTTTTGTACAGGATGTGTATGTAACCTGCCACTTACTGAGATACACAAATGGAGCTCTCTTGTTTTGTAGGCAGAATTCCACTATCTGAGTACTGTGTGCTTGCTTTCCTTCAAGTTTTGTGCATGACATAAAAAGAAATACTACACCGTATGTAGGTTTATTAACAGTGTCTGCAGTTGATGGTATATATTGACTTCAAAGATGAAAGCTTGTTTTGTGGAAAGACAAGCAAAAGGAGAGGAGGAGGGCAAGCATCGTCTCTGGTGTAGCAGGGACCCCTCCTTCAAAGCACTTTTCCTACAGGAACCGTACAGGTTTCAACAGGACCTACTCAGAACTTCCCTTTGGTTGTTCCTGCTTGTGGTGCTGTTAGTGGTGACTGGAGCACACTTTGGGAGTGTGAGTTGCATGGAGCTGGTTGTTAAGCTTTGTGCATAACGTTTTGTTGAAGGACCTCATATAAATTAAAAGCTAAAAACACACATTAGGAAAGAAGAGGGAGAAGCAATGAATCCCCCCATTTGCCTGTGGCAATTGTTTACCTTGAAAACCTGCCATGAGCACAATGTCAGTGTTTGCAGGTGCAAGACCATGAAACCAACTGCATGGTTGAAACAAGGGAAAGCTACTGACCACAGGGGTTCTGAAAACCATGCCACAGCAGCTTGGGTAAAAGGCAGTTCGCAAACCCGCAAGTGAAAAGCCCTTAGCAGCACAAAGACTAAGGCACACAAATCACTGTGCAACTGTAAGAAGTGCAGTAAGGTTTTTCCCCTATTTTTATGAATAGGAGGTATTCAATTTTGAATAATGTGTTTTAATTAAATGTATTTCAATCAAATACTTTTTTTTGTCAAGCAGCGTTTCCTTTGCTAAGTCTGCTAATTGATGAAGAAAACAAACAACTTGTCACTGGATGTGCTGAGGGACAGGTAAGAATTGCCCATTAAACTTAGTCTCTATGTCAAAACAGTCAACTATTATTAATGTTTCTGTCTATAAAAAAGCTTCACAAATGGCATACAAGTTTTGAAGTGTTGCAGTGGTTATTTTAGCAATCATAATTCAATTCTTTGACCATAAACCATATATAGTATATGACTTCTATTACAAAACAAACTTTTTCCTGAAAACCAGGAAAGTTTTTAAGAGCACAATTAGTGATTATGTAAGAAGAGTATGCTGAGAGGCTATACATATACCTGTTTTAAAAGAAAAAATGTGAAAAATAGGACTATGATTTTAGCATATTGGAATTCTAATACAAATGTAATAACTGTGAATATGCATTTCACCTCTTTAATGTTAGTTATATATTTTTATGAGATTTTTCAGCTGTTTTCCTTCATGATTACTGTTCAGTGAATTCTTAAGAAAATTAAAGATTTAACTACACCTTTGTCTTAAAAGAGAAAGGTATAAACGAAATTCACCTACATGACCCAGTGAGCAATGACATGCACGATACCTGTGATTTTTAATTGTGGGAAATAGTCTATGAGGAGTTTTTTTCAAACACATAAACATGTGGGAATTTGATGTGCAGTTCAAAGAAGTTCATTAGTTACATCAAAAGTTTTAAATACGGGATCTTTAGTTTGTATTAATGTAAGCTTTATATTTAGTGTCAAAGGGTTATTGCAATTGCTTTTTCTTTTTCTTGCAGCTTTGGATCTTCAGTTTAATCAGTGATCATAATTATCGTTGTGTAACACATATCAACTTAAAGAAAGAGCAAGAGAAATTCTGTAATAAAGTGTGGAAATCTGGAAAAGAAATAGGTAGCACAGTGCTTCTAGAATGCTGTATAGTTGTTAGTGGCTACTGAGTGTGTGCTTTTTACACCCCGTAAGATTTTAATGTAAGTGACAGAATTATGAGTCTCAGACTATGGCATGGAGTTCTTACTGAAGCTGATATGTAGTTGGGTATTGGCCTATCTGGAAAGAATTACTCATGTATGTCTGTAATAAAATCTTGGCCAATGCATTTGCTTATAAAATGTTACATGATGTGCACTAGTAAGTAATTTGTTTTTTACTGAACTCATTGCCCAAGACTTCAGTGAGAACAGAACCAATGCCTCAGAATTAATCCCTTGTCTAAATGGAACAACATTTCTCAGTTACCTTTGAAGTTTCTAGGAATCTCTTTATTTTTTTACTTTTTTTTTTTTTTTTTAATAATTTATTTTTTCTTTATCCATACCAGTCCCTCCATGATATCATTTTTCTCTGGCTATGATATTTCTAGTGGTATAACACAGAGTACTTCTGAGTCTTTAAAGGCTGCACTGGTAGCCTCAGCAGGGTGATTCCCTGATATCAAACTGATTTGATAGTTCTCTTGTTCTGCCTCAGGTCACCATGAGCAGGTAACATCATTGGTACCAGGAGAGGTAACTGTCTTCCCACGGGCAGTGCCAGTGCAGACACCCATCCCCTCAGCACTGCTGTGGCTGTGTCTGCATTCCCTTATCCAGTTCTGATTCTTCCTCAGAATTCTGTAAGTCCTTTAGGGCTACCTGCCCTGGCCGCTGTGAGCAGTGCAACTGTAGTAGCAACAGGCGTGCTGAGCACCTGATTGTCCTGTGATGGGCACGTTTGCCGTGTGGTTGCCGCATGGTGGGCGTGTGAATGGCGCGTGATCGTGGTGTGCCACCCACCTGCTCGGCCTGCCTGCCACAGAGTGCCCAGGGGTTGGGCGAACCAGGGAGAGGGTTACCTCTCGTGGTACCTGACTCCAAGGCAAAACAAGAGAACTACTGGAACATTTTACACCTCTTAGGCATGTGGTCCCTTGAGGATTCTCGGATCCTCCTTGGATCCCTGAGGATCAGGCATTCAGACTACTTGCACACCGGCTGAAGTGGGTTGAGGTCCTTCTAAAGGCAAGCAAGACAGAGCTTTCTTAGGGAAAGGGACATCTGCTTTCCCTTGCTTGCTCTTTTTCTGAATCAATGACTGCTGTATTCTTACTTGCCTAGTGGTCCAGCTTCCATAATTCTAAGCTCCTAACCTAAGGAGGAAGACTGCTACATTTCTTGTTATTGTTTAAAAATATATGGATGTCACTGTTATGTTTGAAAGACAGTGATGTAATATCTGTGCCTAATGCTGAATTTAATGCTAGTAGTTCTTAGTGGTGAATGCACATTCATGATGGGTTGGAGACTCCTTGGGAAGATGAAACTGAAGTGGATTTTCACCTTGGTTTTGGATTGCATTGTAATTTTAGTGTCAAGGGAATTTTCAGGCTAAGTGGATCCCCAGCATATTTAAGGATATATGGCTTTCGGTGTCACTTTTTTGAGATGAAAACACCTAAATTCTGCAAAATCCTTTTCAGTCCATAAGTAGGCTCTTTGGATTTTATCTCTAGGTATTTGAAATAAGACATTTGAAGAAAGCACATAAGAATCAGGAAAGAAATTTCAAGAGGGCTAGGATGTATCCATCTTTTGAAATAGAAGTTTCTTGGGTTTGGTCTTAGTTCATGCTACTTCACTACTTCCAATTCTCTCTTAAATCCTATCTGTTTCCCTTATTTTATTGTTTTTGATAGCTAGTATTGTTGATTGTCTTTCTTAGGTGAAGGGCAAAATGATTCCAAGGTTTGCAAAACAGACAACATGAGACCAGAAGGATCAGTGGAAACATCATTGCCTGTTCTCTTAATTGAACATTGTGACTTTTCAGTATGTTTCCGTAATGAAGAAAAGATGTAAGTCCTTTAAAATACCACCTAGTATTTGGCTTGAATTTATTCCTAGGACTTCCTATTGGTTCTTGGATTGTTTTTACTGCAACTTACTATTTTTTAGAAAATGCAGTAGGAAAATAATATTTTTAGTGATCTGCAAGTTTTGATGGCCTACTCTTAGGAAGATAATATACACAAAGTTAAAATTGGTTGTTATTCTGAAAAATAATTTTATAAAAATGTCTTTGGGAATATCCATTTTAACATCTATTGATACCATTTGATCAGGGAAGATGAATTAAAAAGTAATTAAGAAACCAAATTTATTTTGAGTTTGCTTTCCTGAAGAAATAAATCTTATGCTGCCACTGCATGCTTGTCAGTTTGCATTCCAAATTTAATAACTTTTGAACTACATAAACCTGCTCCAGTCAAACTTCTGTACTAGAGACAGAGATTTCAGAACATGATGTTTTTACTCCTTCCATGAATGAATTCTTACATTACATTTCTTTCCTGAAGAGAAATTTATCCATGTTATCAGGCACCCAGGGATCTGTTCAGGACACTGCCACAAGAAGTGTCTTATAGAACAGCTTGGGTTTTTTTGTTATTTGTAATTGTCATTTGGATAAATTTCTCAGCCATATCACGTTTTAGGAAACTCTTGTCCTGACCTTTGCCCTATGGTGGGTTTTACAGATGTAACTGATTAAACTCTGGTTAGATATATAAACAACTTCTGGTAAACAAAGAAGAAAAATATCCAGAAGTCCTGGATAATTTTGGTTGTCTTTATGTCCAAATTAAGTAATTATTAACAATTATTTTCATGATGCGTGCATTTTCAGAAATACTACCATTGAGAGGAAGGAAGTGGTGATTTTTAAGATGCACATCTCAGACATACTTTAATGTAATGATAACACTTTAAGGCCATGTGATGCATTATTACAGTCAGTCTTATTGCTTTTATAACATCACTCTCAAATTATCAAAATTTTATCTGCATAAAAACCATAGGTTTTATTTGAACTACAGCACATCTTTAAAGATTACTAGTTTTCTGGTGATAAAGAATCCACCATGTCCCTAGTTAAGTTGTTCCAGGAACTGACTAATTCCATTTTACTTCTTATCTGAGTTACCCTCTTTTTGTGTACCGTTATTACCTTTAAGTGTGTTTTTTAATGTTATAGTCCAGGGTCCGCCACTATCAAGTTCCCTCCTTGGATAGCAAATTCTAGCTCATGAACAAATTACCTCTGCACTTCTGGATGAAATAGTTTGTACATTGTATAAGGCATGTTTTGTGTAACATTTTTAACATTTTAACATTTCTTTTTCAATCTCCTTTTGAAATATGGTTGCCTGAAATGAATCCACAGTAACAGGTTATTCAAAACAATTTTCTGAATTGAAATAACGTCGCTTTCCAATACCCACCTGTTACTGCCTCACATTGTACGTCTAAGAATTATTTGTTCTTTTAGCTCTCACATCACAGTTGAAGGTTTTGTTCTGCTTATAAACTGTCTATTCAGGTCTTCTTAAACTATTTGACTGTATGTGTTTGGAGGGGTTTTTTTGTTTGTTTCTTTTATTTTGTTTTTAATTAAAAAAGGTATTAAGCCACTGTGGCGAGTATTTTCATACCAAGTTTCAGTTTTATACTTTTTCATTCCCTTATTTTAACTCTTGTGGTCTGACTTTACAAATAAAACTAATAAGTCTACTCACTCCTATCTGGAAAATTTATTGAGATGTTGATGTCAATTTTTATATATTCTGGCATCAAAACATTTTTAGTTCTTTGAAAATGACAACTGTTATTTTGTTACAATCATCTTAGGCTTGATAACATTTTTCTTCTGTGAGGGTGTTGACTGAAATTGTAACCAGTTGATTTACTCTGTGGTGATTCCAAAAGCTGGATTTCATTACCTAACTGCAGTACTGCTGCCACTAAGCACAAACTGAGACAGACATTCCAGGCTTGGCTAGGTTTTTTTTTCCTCTTAGTTTGTGCTGACTTTTCTCTTATACTTTATGTACAAACATACCTTGAATTTCACCGTTTTTTGAGTGTTCATGTGGAAGTGGTAAAAGTAAGACTATATGTGGATTTGCCTCGTGGTTTGAATTTACTCTTTGTGTATACAGTGCTTTTACAACATCTCCCAGCTCTTACAAACCACAGTAATTTTTGAAGAAAAGTATTTCATCTGTTGTTTTAGACTTGCCATAAGCACTTACATAAAATCAAGGGTTGTGTTCTGTTCTTGGTTTTCAAAGCTTCACCAGTTTTTTTTGAAAGTTTTTACTTTGAGCTACAGATTTAAAAAAATATGCTGTAAATAAAAAATCTTTATTTTGGTGGGGTTTATTATTGTTGTCCTGGGACTGGGTAACAAGTATTAAAAACGCTATTTGCTGTGTGTTGTGTGGTAATAACAAAAGCTTCTCTATGCTACTCAGAGATATTTTTCTCCTTTTTTTAATAGGTATTCTGCCCTTAATACTAGCTATTTTTGGATAGGAACCTCTACTGGCTTGTTAATAATTAATTTGGCAAACTTTGAATTAGAAGCTTTTTTGTCTTACAAAGGTATGTTCTGTGAGATATTTGACTACACTATAATGTGATTGCTTTCATTATCTGACATAAATAGTACAAGAATTAGTTTGTGAAATAGCAGAATACAATTAAAACTGTTTCTTTAAAAATAGCTTTCTTCCAGTTAATTTTTATATGGTTTCCTGGACCTGATTTTATCAGAAGACATGTTGGCACTAGATTTGTGTAGTGGCTGGCAATTAATTTTTATTCAATTTTGCAGTTCATGAGTGTTAAATACAAGGAATGTTATTCTACTCCTACTTAATAATGTGAGGGTAGGCTAGAAGGATATATTCTGAAGACAGTGGATTAGGTTCATGTCAAATTAGTATGAGTAATTTTTTTTTCTGTCTTGGGGATGTTAGGTTTTTCTTCTGAAATGCAAATACAATTTTATAGCTCTGTGTTCTCTTTGGTAAAGATTACAGTGACCTCAGCATTCGGTTTGCCAGATCATGTGCACTGACAAAGAAGACAGTTAATGGAAAGGTGAGTATACAGCAAGCATTGATTTAATGAATGTTTACACTTCCAGTATTTCCAATAGCTAGTAATTATATGTTTTTTTAGAGATTAATGTGCGCATTTGTTTTACTTGGTGTGAATTACACAGTAATTTCTTTGGAGAGGACTGGTTCTACTGTACGAGATCTACTAGTTTTAATAGCTGGATAGTTTTAAAGCTCTCACAGCTTGTATATAGTCTATAGGGATTAATAAGGAGAAGGTGAATTTTTATAGTGTTTGGTGTGTATCTTGAATGTTAAGAATGACCACTGGGGAAGGAGAGGCAATCTTTTAGGGGAAGAAAGATATAAGCATTGTTGTTGTTTCTCAGATGTTAGGATGAACTACTTTTGAATCCTTCCAAGAAGTCTGTCAAAACTATTTGAGTTGTGGAAAGTCATTAAAAGTGATTTAAGGAACTGGAAGGCATTCTGGTCTGTATCCTCCATTTCTGATGTTGCAGGTTTCCTACAGAAGGGAGTTTAATCTAGGCCTTTCTGTATACTTCACAAAGCAGTGTCTTGCTTTAGAGAAGGATTTTGTTTTAAATTCAGCTCTTAGAATGTTTTGTTCATGTTGCTGAAACCAGTCTTTCTTCCATGTGTACTTGTCTCACAACTGTTACTGCAGAAATATGTCCAGTGTAGAAGCTGTTGGAATTCCTCTCTCTGTTATGTATGCAAGACTGTTAAGACACTTACTTAAGCAACATAAGCATAGTTTTGAAGGACAGTATTAACCACTCTTTGCTGCTTAATGCTCTTCAGGACCAAATCCATGGATATTTTTGACTAATTTTCATAAATGACAGAAAGTGATTTTCCATTATAAATGCTTTGTTGTTGGAGCTTGTAAACAGAGTATTATTTTATGGTATAATTGCTGCAGGTTTTGTGCTTGATCACCTCCATGTTTGAAGATATGATTGCTGTGTTGGAAGTTAACCTTGCTACATTGGTGAGAACTCAGAACAATGTTTTTCTCCCATGTGGAAATGAGAGCAGTCTATCAGTTATTGCCAGGTACAGATTAATTCAATGTTTTTTTTCTGTGTTGGATTGGGCATTTGTTTATCTGGCAAATAAGGTGCATCACATGGTATTGTACAGTGCTATTTGTTGACGTGGATTTATTTTACTTCTTTTCCTGTCATGCTTTAGTTGTATAGAGTGTGAGAAATCACAGAATCACAGAATGGTTCAGTTTGGAAGGCACCTCTGCAGGTCACCTTGTCCAACTACCTTGTTCAAACAGATCCACTTGAAGTCCGTTGGCCAGCACCGCATCTGTGGTGGTTTCACCCCAAAAATCCAATTTCCAAGCTTTCCCACAATTTGTTTGGGAGTAGAGAAGTTTTCAGACAGACAAAATTCAGCATGGGGGAAGGGAATTATATTAAAATTACTAACCCAATAAATATAATATATATATACATATATATATATAATCTTAAGTATGAAAACTATAACTAAAGAATCTTAAACTAAAGAATAAATAGATACACAGCATTAACACAATTTCTACCACCCCTAGACCCTCCCACATCAGTTCAGGAGAAGTTTTCAGGGCGATAGTTAAAGTCTCTCTCTCTCAATCGGAGTTTTGGGGGTTGGGCTGCACGCCCACCAACTGCTCGGCCTCTGTCGAGCAGATCCTCCTGGGTTTCGAGGGAACTCTCTCTCACCAGTTCTTCGCCACAGTCAAGGAATTAAAGTTTCTGAGACTTTTTTCCTATCCCGCGGGCTTCCTCCTCGGGGGGGTAAGGTTCAAGGACTCCTCCACGGTGGATCTATTTTCCCCCCCAGGTCGCAGGATTTTTCTAGGTTTTGCTCAGTCTTTTATATACCCCGAAATTTCATTAGAGTCTCTTCTCAGAAAAACCTGCTCTGTTGGCTCTATGCCATATTATAGGCCTGCTCTGCTCTATTCCGTGCGTTGCTGTCACCACTTCTTCACAGGGCCTTACTCAGGGCCAGGGTTGGACGGCCCAGGGCCATCACCGCCGCACCGGCGGCACGGCTGCTGCTCCAGCCTGTCCCGGGCTACTCCGTGGCTGCCGCAGGGCCCAGCCAGCTCCTCACCACCACCCCCCACCCACCCCCCCACCCCGCGGTGGGGGAAGGCGGTGAGGCCGGCTGGGAAACTCCTGGGGAGTTCCTCTCTCACTCCAGTGCCGTGCCTGGCCGCTCGGGGCTGTGCCGCCGCCCCCGCTGGCAGTGGGGGGGGGAAAACGGCTCCCCCAAACTCGAGGGGGACTCCCCTCGGCACTTACATGGCTGCCCGATTTTCCAGCTACGCCAACAGCTTCCCTTCCCAGTTGTTGTGATATGTTAATTTCACAGAGGCGAAACACAGCTCTCCATTGGTCCTACGTCAGAAATTTACTTGGGATTAACCATGTCCAGCCCCAGGGGGTGGGGCCAGGTGGCTGAAACCACCACACCTTCCAAACAACTTTTGGATATCTCCAAGGAGGGAGACACCACAGGCTCTCTGGGCAGCCTGTGCCAGTGCTCAGTAATCCTGACAGTACAAAAGTATTTCCTGGTGTTCAGACAGACTCTCCCGTGTTTCATTTTTTGTGCATTGCCTCTTGTCTTGTCAGTGGGTGCTGGACTCTGCTTTACAGCATATACTGCTGCATAGGGTTGTTCCTCCTCTGGTGCAGGACTTTGCATTTCACCTTGATGAACTTCACAAGGTTGCTGTCAGCCCGTTTTCTCCAGACAGTAAATGTCTCTCTGGATGGCAGCACAATTTTCTGCTCTTAAAGACACTCCTCTCAATTTTGTGTCATCAGAAAACATGGTGAGGGTACACTCTGCTCCTTCATCCAGATTATTAATGCAGATGTTGAATGGAATTTGGCCCAATATTGAACCCCGACGTACTCTGCTAGTTATCTGGTTTTCAGTCCACCTCAGTGTGGGCTCACCCAGCCCATACTTCATCAGTTCTCTATGAGAACCTTATGGGGAACAGTGTGAAAAGCCTTACTGAAGTCAAAGTAGACAATATCCACTGCTCTCTCCTCATCTACTGAGCCACTCATTTTATCATAGAAGTTTATCAAGTTCACCCTTGGTGAATTCCTGCTGACTACCTCCTTCTTGTCCTTTAAGTCCCTGTAAATGATTTATGAGAAAATACTGATATCTTAAAGACAACAAAAACCCTGCAATATACACTGAAGTGCAGATTTCAGTGCTTATAATAAAATCAGGTCAACATGAAATAGGATCTAACATGTAAATGCAATCATCTGTGAATCCAGTCAGGGCCAAGGCTTGTCTATGCTGCTGGGTATCTGAGCTAATAACTAATCCACTATGTCTTGTTTGTTTTTAAAATGTCATTGCTGTTGTTGCACATATACCTGCCCACGTGCAGAAAAATAGCTAAAAGGGAGTTCTGACAGCTTTTCCTAGTCTGATACTTTTGTCCATTGCATTGATCAAGTTTTGTTCTTGGTTTTATAACTTAGGTGTTCTTTATTGACAAATTCTCCATTGCTTAAAGGTTTAAAGAAAAACAGGAAAGAACCTTCTAGTAAAACATTTGGTAAGTATAAACCAATCTTGAAATTAATTAATAAAGTTGTATTTTTAATAAAAGTAACTGACTTCCAACTGGCTTGTGCCTAATACAATCAATATATTTATTTCTGGTTTAAATATACATTACATTATATTTTTACTTTAGTAGGAAGAATTTTATACTGCTAACATTATTTCATATCCTACGTATGTATTCTAGTTGAAAATGATGTTAATAAGTATTTTTCTTAATTCAAAAGCAATTCTCTGAGAATTTGCTGTGTATTTTAAGTGTTAGAGTGTAGAATGTTCTTATTTTCATAAGTCATTCTTTTTCAATATCACGCAGTGTATCTTTCTGTATAATTGTCATTTCTTTCTTAACTTTGGTTACCTGTTTTGGTAAATTTTGTTGTCCTGGATAGTCTTTTGTCAATATCTGCAGGTTTAGGAAGTTAATTTTTGTCTCAATGTCCTACTGTTTAAAAAAAGAGATCTGACTTCCAATTGCTGTTGAAGCACTGATAGCTTTTCTTTAGTTAGCAACAATAAAGCAAAGTCTAAAAAATACTTACAAAACGTTTTCGTCATCAGCTTTTACTTAAGAAGGGTGTAAAAATGCTGGTAGCTGTAGACATGTAGAAATAATCTATTTTTGGACCTGTTAGAATGTCAAAGGTTGTGTCTTTAGTGGTTTATGATATTCTGAGAATGCATCTACAGTGTTTTAGCTAGAATTCCAGGCTGCTTTGGACACCCAGCACTGACACCTGTGCTACCTTTGTTAACATTTCATGATCAGATAAATCCTGTAAGGAAATCCTTTGGTCTCTTCAGGCAAGTGGCATTGGGAGCTTCTCAGGAAGGACCTTTTTCTGCCTCATTGCTACATAAAGAGAAAGGACAGTGGGAGTTGAAGGGAATTCCATCCTCAGCATAGCTAAATGTATCCATGAGATCACTCCCAATGCATCTGAAGTTTTTCTCTGGGCATATCAACAGGATTTTCCCCTTTACAACATTTATTTTTTGTTTCTGCTGATATGAAATACTCATATTCAGTTTGGGACTGTAGGCTGCCCTTCAGGCTTCTTAGTATGGCAATGTGCATACAGACAAGTACCAATGACCTAAGACCCATAGAAGCACAAATACTTACATATACCCATCAGTCAGTTTGTTAATGATCTTTAGATGATTTTTATATTCCAAATATAAGGTGTGAATACATTATAGTTAGTGCATACAAAGTCTAAGCATAAAATAGGCAGCCAAAAAACACATTTGTGAATGAATGATGAAAAAAGTGATTCAGAACAATATTCTTGCTACTTCAAAGTTTAAAGAAGTTCTTAGTCATTCATATTTTTGGAGAAGGGATGCTATACAATGCAACAGTTCATATTTCTTTCCATTCTCGGTAATCATTATTCTAGAGTGGTTGGTCAGAAATGTGTTTGGTAACATAAGGAGACATCCAATATTTATACTGGGCTAACCTATCTACCTTAACTGTAAAAATATAATGTTAACCCCCACATTTTAATGTAAATTAAATTATTATAGGAGTGAAAAGCACAGTGAAAGATAAACCATTGGTTTTCCATAATAAAATTAAATCATCAGGATATACAGCAGCACCACGGTGAGTAGATATATTACTATTTTGCCTGTTTTATTGTTGTGTGATATTTTTTCACATAATAGAGCCATGTAGTCTTATGACTGTGAAATTAATCACCTGTGAAAAACAGTTATGATGTTATCAAACAAAAGAATTGAAAAATATATTGCAAAACAGAATTTTCACAGCTTCTGGTTATTGTTCAACTTCCTTTTGAAATCCATATTAGGCATCCTGACTCTTTCATCTGATTACTCTTGTTTCTTCAGCTTGCAGAAAGAATTGTCTGAGAACTTTATTTGAATGGATTTTGTCCTTTGGAGTGCATTATTCAACAAACAACTCACAAAAATTAAAGTGCAAACTCAGGCATTAGATCATTAGAAATCTATATTGTCATCAAAGAGTACATTCTCTTACCTACTGACATTACCAGTAGACATAAATAGTAGGAAGGAAGTAGGATTGCTTTTGTTTTAAATAAGCTGTTTTTCTCATGCAATGTTTAATGTTTCATCTAGAAGAGTCTATTTTCTTTCTCATAGAAAGACCATGTTTTCTCCTAATACTAACCTGAATAAAAAAGAGGTATCAAAGTGGAAGACCAGTTGTAAATGGTAAGTAATCTAGTAACTCTGTTAGAGGAGGAACAAATTAAAATGAGGATAATTAGAGTTCTATTGAAAATATCATTTGTCTCTGTTACTTTCATTTGAATTTTTTAGTTAGGTGTATCTCTGGAGCTAAAAGGCTTTGTAAATTTGATATAAAATGACTGCAGCAAGTGATTGGGATTATCAGACTATCAATTAAATTTGAGTGTTTCATATAAAAGAAAATATACATATCTATTTTCTTAGATTTGTATTGATAGAAAGAGGAACAGATGCTAAATATGGTTGGAAGTGAAATCCCAGAATGTTCTTAAGCTGCAGTTCCAGTCAGAAAAATAGCTGAATGTGGCACAGAGAGACATAGTGATTTCAGATCATGTGCCTTGTTCACCCCTAAAATCATGTTATCTTAAGCTAATACAAGGATTTAATGGATTTAAACAGAATATACATAATGGTGCAAATTGACCATTCCAAAGTGGAATCTTCATCACTGTGGACTCAAACAACAGATGTTTTTTTTAGAGCTGGCACTTTCATGTTAGTTTTTGTGGAATGTTAAATGAGGATATTGCACCCATTTTTTCTCTTTTCTATTATATAGTCTTTTTGTCTATGTAGTACAAACATAAAAGTAAAGAATGATTAATGCCATCAGTTTTCTCATTTAAAAAGAGCTGTTAGACCATTAAGAAAAACCACTTAATAGCTCAAGACTAAGTTTTTTTAATCCTTGCACACATAGGTAAGCTTTTACATGAGCACTTCAGATAATTTCTTCTTTGGTTTACACTGTTTTATGATAGGTTAAGCTACTAAGTACTGTAAGTTTTGTGTGTGTGTGTTGTTTTTTTTCTTAGTTAAATTGCCTTTTTTTTTTTAGTTAATATTGCTTTTTGTCACAAGAAGGTAGAGTTTGCATTTTTTAAATACTTTTGTTAGATAGCTATGCAACTTAAGAAACTTGATTTTTTTACAGGTCTATGTTAATTCTTGATCTCATGAAATCATAACGGTGACCAGGGTAATTTAAGTATGACAATTTAAAATTCATTTGGCTCTTATCTTGAATTTAACATAAGTTTTCCTGGAAATATTTATATAGTGGTGTTTATAAGAGTTCCCAAAGAACATTTATTTCATAACTGAAATGAAAATGTATTGCTTTTTTTCTTTTTTCCTTCTTTGAAGTAAAAGTAAAGAATATCCATTGGACGGGGATCCTCCAATCAAATATGAGAAACAGATATCTGTTACTTGTAAGCCAACTCCAATTTTTTGTATTCAGTATTCTGGTAAGTACAGGCTTTGTAAAATGTGCCGTTCTGTTAGTGTGCAGAAAGAAAACCAAAATTTGTGTGGCATAGTTTATAAAGACTGTGGAATCACTAGGTAAATTCCCAGAAAACTTTCTGGCAGTACCACATACTGTTTGATCATAATTTTTGTCTTGAAAAACCATTCAAGCTGTTAACATGAATGCAGAAGGATTCTATTTCTGATTTTATGTCTTTTCCTTTTGAATTTATTCTATGACTTTCCCACTACAACTTGAAAATGAGTAGTTCTTTCACTAAAGAATTTATTTTCTGAGACATTTACTGTCATTAGGGTGTATTGTAAGTTGAGTTTCAAAAGACTCAGAATACTCATATTTCTTATATAAATATTATTCAGTTTTTCTATGTTGAAATATAAAAAAGGAATTCTTCTGGGTAATCCAAAGAAGGGCATTTTTCTTAACTGCTTTGGATAAATGACTCTTGCAATAGGGTTAAGTCAGTTCCAATGTAAATATGATTAAGCAGAAACCATTCCTTTTATTAGCACTGAAGCATTTTACCAAGTATATAATTAGGTCAGTGTACACCATGCAAGCCACAATATTTTCAAAGTATTTAAAAATATATATCTTCATAAAAGTATTATTTATATCTTTATATAAGTATTTTGATGACAAGTACAACTTTCATCCTCAAGGAAAAAAGCAATTAGATGCAATCAGTAACTTTTCTAAAATATATTCCAACCATCTCTCTGCTCCTTAGAGAATGGGAAGAAGTTGTTATTTAAGGCTCCTGAAAGAAATTGGTTGCAGAGATCTTATTTCTAGGAAAGTTTGTGCACTTAAAATGAAAAGTTCGTTTTTAGCAAAGAAAATCATCACTACAGTTTTGATAGTACATTTGAAGTCTAAATCTTCTTTTACTGTGAGGAAGAAACATCTTTCTCTGTTTTTGTCCTTGTCTCTTGTCTCTTGCCCAGACATGCGTGCACACAGAGGCTTAAACAACCACAGTTTAGCAAAAATAGTAAAGATTTTTTTTTCTTGGAGTAAAAAAATTGTATTATTGTAACCTTGTAAGGAGGGGTTCTGTTATTGTTGTAGTCTGAATTGACCAGATGGTTCCTAGTTTTGCAATATATTTTCGGCTGCAAATTTGCAACTTTGAGTTCCACCTTGGAACAATCCCTAAAGTAGTCTTTGTAAACTATGAGTCATAATAATTAACATTTATTAGCATCTCCAAACATAGCAGAAAGGAAATTAAATGGCAAAATTAAGTAAGACTTAAGATTTAAAAATTAAGACTTGTTGCTCTCTTAATATAAACTTTCATTCAGGATTTGAGATGATATTCCAATAAACAAGCCTCCAAGATTCTATGCAAAATTATTGTCTCTCATTCTTTACGCACAAGAATGTTTATATGTTGTTAATTCTTTGTGTGTGTCTATGGCTTACCTTATATGCATACCTGATATACTTATCAATCAACCCTTATGCTGAAAATCCATACTGTCAAAACTTTAAGAAAAGTGGGAGAAATCTGCAGAAGAGCACTGCATTTTACCCCAAAGACTTCATATCTTCAAGTTTGTGAAGAGCAATGTGTTTGTGAGGTGTTTACTGAAGACTAATTCTTTGTC
The DNA here is from genome assembly GCF_003945595.2 of Pipra filicauda. Classification (NCBI taxonomy): domain Eukaryota; kingdom Metazoa; phylum Chordata; class Aves; order Passeriformes; family Pipridae; genus Pipra; species Pipra filicauda. The sequence continues at coordinate 2,540,941 of NW_024104207.1, read as the reverse complement.
AGTTGAGTATAATGGTGCATATAGTCACTGGTAACAGAAAAAAGGACTCTGATATGCCTCTTCTTAGCAAATATGTCAACCCCATTGTGTTTCTCACTTAAAATTCACTTTTAGCAGGTGACTCTCAGAGATTAGAAATATGGATCTCTCATCTGTTTATATTGCCATAATGTGGGGAAAAATGTGTTGTGGAATATAGTATTCTGAACCTGCTATGTGGATGGTACCTGGACGCTGGATAGCGGTGCCTAATGTTGGTGAAATCAAGCATGACTTTTATTCCATCTCTCTTTGTAAAGATGCTCTGGAGATTTAAGAAGGGGGCACTCAGATGACACCTCCTTAAGAACACTGCTTATGGTGAACCTAGTAACATTAATTTGAATTCTGTTCTTCGTTTTCTTAATCTCTCCCTGTGCTGTCTTCTCTTACTCCATCTTCCCTTATTTTATCCGATTGGTTCATTTATTTGCTCTTTAATTTTTTTCAATGAAAACTTTTAAGTGAACAGGTAAATTTCACAAATCTCTGCCATTAATGTAGACCTTAGAGAGTCTAGCCTTTCATTGTGTGCCTCTGCTGATTACCAATAAAAATAAACAATCTAACTTCACTTGGATAGTTTTTAGGATTACCTTATGGAGGAAGTTCATCATCTATAAGAAGTGATCCAGAATGACTATTCTGCATTTTTTTTTATTCTAATATATAAAAAGTGATATAACTTCAATAGGAAGATATAAAAAAGGAGAGTAAGACAATAGATTTAAATGACTGCTAAAAATTTCTGCATTTAAATTTTGTAGCATACTTTTTGTGAAAAGTGAATTTCTGCCTTGTGATGAAAACCATTTAGGGCATATGTCAAGACAAGAAATCAATTGCATACAAATTCCAACCAATTCTCCAACATGAATTTGTGCTGTTCATACAAAATACGTGTTAAACATATGAAATGAATATCTGGTTTGTGTTTTGTTGTAGTGACATATGTGAGTTTTTATGAATCAAAGAAACAGCATATTAGGTCCTTGTTACTTTCAAACGTAAATCATTAGACACTTTTCTTCATAGGGGATGGAGAGATGCTGGCTTGTGGCCTGGCTGACAAAACTGTACTGATATTCAATTCCAATCTCACCGATACATATAATGTTTTTTCAGGTAAATTTATGAATTATATTATTAAAGATATAGTGTATGATTGAGTTTGATCTAGAATGGCATATTAACTAAAAGATTCCACTTACGTCACCTAGAGAAGAACAAGGGAGAGGGAGTACTGATGATTCAAGGTTTTGAATTATTTCTCTGATTGCTTAATTTTGTTTAGAATTAAACTACCAGATTTTCCCATTTCTCAGCTTTTTGGGAGGTAAGTAGTAATCTGTCATTATATACATATATATATGTATATATATATTTTGCAATGTGCATTGTGTATGAATAGTACAATAATTAAATAGAAACAAAAAAGGCGATGTATTGCAATGATTATGCATGTGTATATTGGAGTAGTATATTGTAATTAGCCAAAAAGTTGACTGTGACGACTTGGCAAAAGATGTGTTTGGTTTGCAACTCCAACCTTCTAAAGAACAATTATTTAAAAAACGAGGGGCTATTCCTATGGAGAAATCCATATCTGCAGAAGTGTGTGCATGTGTGAAGGCATGCATTTTTAAACGAGTCTTAAAAACAAAATTTTTTCTAAATTTCTACAAGAACCATCTGTTAAAGTTTTAATAACATTGAATGCTATGACTTTAAATTAGTCCTGCTGAATTAGTTTTCTGTGAAACTTCATAATGGAAGATGACTGGTTTTTACTTGCAGACACTAACAAGTATTAAAAATAGACTATTTTAAGTTATTTTAGAAAATAATTTTTAATAAATAACTCTGAAAACTGATTTTTGAAAACTAGTTTTCTTTTTGAGTAATATTCATTGTATTTAGTGAAAGAAACTGTGGCATTAAGGAGGCAATATCGCTGATCTTCTTGTGTGAAGAAATTGATGATAATATGATTTATGGGCAGAGTAATGAAGTCTTTTTCTTCAGCAATAGCAAGTTCATAAACTTTGAAAAAAATTTTTCTTCTAATTTGAGCAAATTCATAATGCAAGTTATATAATCTGCAATCAGGAGTAGTGTTTGGAGATTTTATTGACATAATTTTGTTATGTAGGTATACTACATAACAAAAGCAACAAAACAGAAGGAGTAATTTTGTCCAAAGAGGCCACCATATATCTGGAATATATTTAACAGATCAGGATTTCTAAAAAATGCAGTTAACCCAAACAGATCACAATTCTGTATTTCCTTCCCTTATTTGTTACATGCATCTTTAAAAATAATGATACAGTATTGCTACAGATGCAAAATTATTCCATAGGGCTCTAAATTTTCCTTGTGCAGTATGTCTTCTGTATCTGTTCTTTGCAGTTTGTCTTTGCATCACAGATCCAGCTTCTGTCTATGTGAAACACTACCAAGGCTGTTTTTACTTGAATGTGTGTAGAGATTATGTGCTGCAGAAAGTGACATTTCAGTTCCATTAAAGACTCTTTCTTCTCGATATTTTTGTCACTGGAGATTGTTTTTATGCAGGCTTCATTGATTTTGGACTCGTAATAGCTCAGTTTTGCCTTTGTTGCATATCCAGGAAAGATACTAATTTAATTGATTTCATTGATTTCATTGCATGAACACCTCCATATACTTGCTACATAATAAATAATATCTAAGGAATGATTCAATACTGGCAATAACAGAAAACATAGACTTTAATGAGAAAAAATATTCTGAGTAGACATATTTGAAAGCAGAAAAAGAAGATTAGAATTGAGAGATTTCTACATTAGAAAAACCCCTTAGTTCATGTTTCTCACTTTCCTGTAAATCATGAAGAATACAGTCGTTAGGTTTTGACACATTATTGACAGAAGGATTTGTCTTTCCATAAAATAAAATTAAATATGATGATTTTATAGGATGCTTCCGACATTCAAAACTCTAAAATACTGCAGTACTCTGCAAATTCAGGCCAACTTCTGATGAGGAGAGTAAAATAAGCTTCATCAAACTTCATGCTTCTACAGAGAATATTTTTCTGGTGCCAGTAGTTAAGATGTCGAGTTAGTTCTTGGTCTTGTTTTAAAAAAAAAAAAATGGTGTATTCCTAAATTGTTCTTCTGATTGTGGCTTTATTCTTTAGCTTTCTTAGGTTTTACACTACTGTCTGATTTATTTCATTGTTGCCTTTAATCTCTTATGTCTTTTTTTAATGATGCAGAGTCTGAAAAGCAATGTAAACCACATTCTACTTCAGGCTCTTTAGGTAGCATAAGAATTAAACCTGTGGATCTAATTCTTTTCAAAAGCAACATAAATATGAAACTGCCAGATACTGTACTGTAGGGGAGTAGGAACCTCAAGCCATCAATTACCTGCTTATTTCATTCACATAGTGCAATTCAGATTCAACTTCTGTGCAGTTCACACTGTCATGAAATCACCTGTTTATTTTTGGTACCCTTGGTTTAAAACTATCATAATATACATTTTTTCATTAAAACCCATGATGCATTACTCTTATTAAGAGCTGCAATTGATGGTAATGTAAAACTGTATTTTTCAAGAAATGGCAATTATGTTTTTTTCTGGTAAAAAAAATCAATTTCAAGGCAGCATTAGCATCTGAATATAGCTGCATATTAAAAATCATATTTTTATAATGCAGCACCAGAGAGGAATGGTATAACAACAGAATTTTTTTCTATAAGCCCATTTTATTCAACTTTGTTCCCTGAAGTGCTCAACTATGGTTTTAAGTAGTGTTGCATTCCTTTTCAGTGGTGGCTCTTCAGGTGTCTGTTGCCCACAAGTTAAGTTAATGTTGACCGGCTGTGAAGAGTTACAGTCAGCATGGCCTTTTTGAAGAAGTCTTTTTACAAAACCAGCTGCTGTTCTCAATGTGCTTCAGGACTGGGGAACACTAAATAATGCCAGTTTTGAAACTTACTGGGCTCTTGCAAGCCAGCTGGCATCTCCTCCACTGTGCTTTGGGACCAGGGGGCCTGGAGTGCAGAGATTATAAAGCTTTTTGCATGGCTCTTCCAATTTTCCAAATCTCAGATTTTCCTAAAGTTTCTCATGTTCCTTGCCACTTTGGAAACCTGTTTTGTATATTTTGTTGTGGTGGTGTGGCCTCTAAATAAATCTTTGTCTTGTGAATAAAACAAATATAGTACTTATACATGTATTTATACACTAACTGTGCAGTTCTCTGGTGAAAATTCTACAGGTGTTTGGTAACTGGGAATTAAAATATCTCATTTATAAGCTTTTTATAGACATATGTGATCATGGAAGATCTCAATAGCTGAGATAAATTGAATAACCTTCCTACAATTTAAAGCAATCTATTTTTTTAATGTAAAACTTCAGTTGATTAAAGAGAAAATGTACACAAGGGGGCAGCAGCAGAACTTTGAATGTTTTAAGGCTAGATGAAATTCATCAAACTTCATCTGACAAATTAGAATAATATGGGTCAAAATTTATTAAGTTTGATTGAAATATGTTCTTTCTTGACCTTTTTGATCAGCATCAATATAATTTTAGATCAAATTAATCATTTTGGCTTTCGCATAATGTTTCTGGCTTTTGAGTTCTTTCTTTGTAAGTTTACAATCTTGTTTTTAACTATGTCACACGAAATATAAAGTCTCTTTCTAGTAGATGCAAAATGCAAAAATGCAAAAGTTAATAACAAAAATCTATTGACTGGACATTATAATGCTTTAAACTATAATTTTTAAACAAGCAGTTACATTTTTTAATCTAATGAGACAGTCCTGCAGAAGCTGTTGAAGTGGTGTGTTCATTATGTTTTTACAAAAACAGCTAGCTCAGTAATAAAAAGCTAGTGAACAAAATAAAGAATTTCAACTATTTGTAAGGTCTTAAGGGATTTCCAGATCATGTTTAATATAAAATTTCATTATAATATAATACTCAGATTCTCTTTTGAGTAATACTGTATCTTTGTTTAAACTTAATTTCAAGGATCTTTCTTGAAAATACTCTTCCAATGACTTTGAGAAATTAAAGTCAGAATTATCATTGTCTGATTATTAATGAAAGACATTTTCCTGTGTTTTTTTGGTGGAAGAAAAATTCACACTGTTACAGTTTTAATCCGACCATTTGAAGTCTATACTTAAAATGTATTATAATATTGTGCATAATTATATTAATACAGTTAATTCTGGACAAATGTGTGAATGCAAGAAATGAGCTTTATGATATTTTCATTATTATTTTTATTAGGTCATGATGGTGCAGTTAACTCTGTTGGCTGGAGTCATAACAAGAAGTGGTTAGTTTCTGCGTCAGAAGACAGAACTTTAAGGGTCTGGTCAGTCTGCAATAAGGAACCTGCCTTAATTATGGTAATTAGAAACTTCCACTGGTTTGGACACAGAGGACACTGTTTCAGACTTTCATCTACTTTCATTTTGAGAGCTCTATAGAAGGAACATACAACCTAATTTTTAGAGCTACTGAGTGGTGACTCCAACTAATATCTGAGTGATCTCCGTTAACTTCAAATTAAGTTTTTCTCTTCATAATTTACAAAAAGAAAAAGTCAACCTTGATAGAAAAAAACTAGTGGGCATGTCTGAAAGTTTTGGTTTTATTGTCTGCTCTGTATATTCTGTTTTCACTGGCTCAGCTCTGCTTGACTTTGTAGTCTACTCCCCAGTTCAAACAGAAGTTTAGAGTATGAAGTTAGATTCTATTAGGTTCAATTGACTACAGATTCTACTAAATTTACTGCCAACTAATTTATGCAGAATGAAAACTATTTTTAGGTTAATAGATGTCAAAAATAGGAAGGATCACTACAGTACATTAAACTCTTGGCCTTTGATCAGGATAACAGGGAGTCTCTGCCTTAACATCAGGAATCTCAGACAAAAAATATTTGTTGTGTTTGAATCCATTCTTAATAAATTCCTTTTCATTTCAGGGTAAAGAAAACTTCGATAAGACTGTACGCTTTGCGCAGTTTTATTTTTTAGATACATTTATATTACTGTGTTGTGGAGCTGAATTTCATCTGTTAAATTTCCATCTAGACACAACCAAGGATGACCTCAAACGGTGAGTACAATTTCTCTTTAACAGACAAATGAAAGTACTTGTACTGTTTGATCTGGGATTTTGTTGGTGATGATGTGGGCTGGGGGGCAAAAGTATTACAGAAGAAAAAAATTGTAGAAGCTAATTGCAAAATATCTTTGTTCTGAGTGGAAGGACAAAAAGAATTAGGGCTACAGCACTGAAGTCTTAGCTGATATTGTGAATGGCATGTCCTATCTGTTCATGATAATAAACAGTATTGGGTTGCATCCTTAGATGGGAAAAACTGGTCTATTTCCTTGGTAGTGTTGTTGCTGAACAGAAAAACATACTGAGCGCAAGCTTAAATGTGTTTTTGAATAGGAGTGCTTTCCTGGATTTAGGCATGAACCTGGTAGGTGAAATTTCACTGAAATGTTAAATGGTCAGACAGAAACACGTAATATCTTTCTTCCATAACCTGATTACCTATTTTCTGTGTTGCCTGTTAATTCTTAGCTTATGGAGATATTACTAAAGCAATAAAAAGGTAACCTAAATTGCTATATGAACTTTAATCTCTAAGAGACAAGAACTTATGTAGTATCCAGTTCAGTGTGTTCACAATGCCTGGCTTAATTTTAATTGACTTGAATTGAACATGTATAGGACATGTAGCAAATGCATTATGAATCTCAGTTTACTGTTGGCTTTTTTTCTTTTTATGTGAAATTCTACCTAGGCAGATAACCCACACGACCTTAAAGAGTTCTGTGTATTTTGGGAAGCAAAATTTCTTTGGTAGTGTGTGATCAACCCCTGGTTCTGCTCCTGCCTAAGCGGAAATTATTCTTTCCTCACTGTTTGCTCCTCGTTTTCTTTCTAATTGCCCTATGATTAGCACATTAAATGCTATACTGAAGCTAGTGGACTGCTTGTTGAACATAGGTACTTCACAGATTTTTTTTTATGTTCAACATTTTCAGTATACATACGGGATTATTTTAGTCTTTCATGTTGATGGAAGATCAATCGTATGTATATGAATATCATGTTTCTTTTCATCTAAATAATTTTGGTTACCAAGTTTTTTAATAGAGTTCAGCAATAAGTCAAAAGATCTGTGGCTTTAATTTTTAATAATGAAAGAAAGCATTTTGATTTTCTTTGGGATTCCAGTGGGAGTTTACTGGTGACCACAAATGCTAACTTATTTCATTAACACTAGCATTCATTTGATATTCTTTGCAGATACAAACAGAAGAGTGTTTTCAAACTGGTACAGAAATTCCCCATGGCTTCAACAGTGGAAATTACCAGCCTTTCAGCAGTAAATGATTTTTACTCTTGTATCCTTTGTATTTTGTATTTTCTTTGTAGTTCTTTGGACTTAATGACATGGACATCAGTAAGTAGCATCTGATTATTTACTACTCCTTTTCTATTACAGTAAAAAAGTTGTAATTTTTTGTGATGTTGAACTTCCTCCTTGGATATAAATTTTTAGTGCTGTAAGATTTTTGGTGCTGCTCATAGGGCAATAAATACAACAGAGTTTTGATATTATATATTTATCTTTATTTTTGTCTATCTATGTGCTTTTGTTCCTTTAGATCAGTTTAACTTTAACACAGAGATCTGAACAGATATCGTACTTACAGCTGGCAGTAACCGAGCATTGGAAGTTTTTGACCTCAATGCAGGCTGCAGCACAGCAGTGATACCAGAAGTTCATACTAGATCAGTCCATCAGATCTACCAAAATAAGGTATATACTTTATTGAATTTTATTTGTAGTACCACTACACCACCATAAACAAAAAAATTAGAGGATAAAAATATAACAGATAGTAATAGTTTTTTATATGTTGGGGAGAGTGGTCAAGGACATGAGTCTGTGTGATAAAGGCACACAGATTTCGTTTGTTCTCTAGCATAAAGGAGAGAGCAGTGAGAATGACTGAGCAAGCTTGCTATTAGAGAAGTGTTTATTACCCTTTGCCTTACTTTTGCTAGAATGTAATACTGTAGTTCAGCAAAAACTTTTCCTTATGTAACTGTTCTCCTCTAAAGTTCAATCTGACATTGTCTGATTTATTCTGAAACTTCAGAAACAGCAACAAAAAAAAATTCTCAGTACTGCAATGGAATAGATGGCTAAAACCCTCTCATCCTTGCTCTTTTTTTTCCTTAAAGATTGATTTGAGTGTTTGGAGTTTTTATGGTATTGTACATTCTGGAATGCCTACTGTTTTAGGTCTGGTTGAATGTGGTTCTTCTCTCCCAGTTGGAAAGTCCTTGCTTCCATGGATTTAAAACAGTTCCTTATTATTACTGTTGTAGAACTCTTTGTGGGTTTTCCTTATAGATGCGATCTGGAAAAACACTTAAAATTGTGCTAACTATTTCAGTACTGTTTGTAACACATATAGGCTTAAGGTTCTGGCTTTTCTTTTTGCTTGGTCAGCTTAGTGCCTTCAGATTATTTAATCAAGAAAAACTTTAAGGCTGTAGGCAAGTATTCACTTGGGAAAAAACCAAGAGGTATGTGGTATAGCAAAGAAAATTGATCATTTTGGGGGAAAATGGTACATCAAGGTTCTCTTTTTTTTTTTTAATTATATAAAATTAATACTTTAGATAAGTCAAGAGGAAAATTACACACCATTATTTTATTACATTGGATAGTTTAAAGCTACTAGAGTAAATATAACTCTGCATTTTCATTAAGATGATATGTTAAAATATATTATAAACTTATAAAAACAGGCAGAATGCTGTGCGCAAACTACATCCTGTTTAAAGTTTGAACCCCATTGGAATCTAAGGTTAGCTGATGATATGAGTTGATGCCATAGAAGCAGATCTGTGGAGTGAAACAATTGATGCTAAAGATCTAGTGCCTGCACCTCAAAATTTATGAAGGCTTTCCTTTGGACTATTCCTAATTTCTTCCTGTGGACTGAATACTCGTTAGTGATTGCAGTATATATATATATATATATATATATATATATATATATATACACACACATAAATACACATATATATATTCTACATTAGGGAAGGTATGTTCCAATTAAGTGTGGGAGAAACCTATTAGCAAATTATTAAGTACGTAGGATATCCTAGAAACCTGGGAGTTCAGCATGCCATTCCATTATTTTTGGTTTTGGACAGAGGCAGCTGTAAACAAGTACATATAATATGCATTGTAATTACTTTGATTTTAAATTGTCCCTTTGATCTGTTCTAGAGATTGCGAGAATTGCCAGTGTGTAAAACTCATCTCAGCCTGCAGTGTACTTGATTAAGCTTATTATATCATTCCATTGCTTTGCATACTAACTTTTAAGAGACATGGTAAAAGGAATTGATTGAAATATCAAAATCATGTTCCCGTCATAGAGTTTAGGAACATCTGAGATACAGAAACAGATGGCAATTTGAGATCAGGCCACAAAGATTCAGGGCTTTAGTGTTAATAATACATTTATAATGCTGCAAAAAAATATTCTCTGGACAGGACACTATCGTTGCAAACCACAAACGTTTGGATGGTATTATGCTCTACTAGCACATTTATAGTAATTTTCACAGAAACAGCAAGTTTTCAGTTTTCTGCTCAGACCCTTTTATTTCAAAATTCATTGGTTCATTAATTAGGAAATGTACCCGGTATGAAGTCTGAACAAATTAATAGGCAACTCAGAAATTTCAGTTAGTTAACTTCTTCCTAACCATAGTCACAATGCTGTCTAAAGGTATGTGCTTGCCTGGAAGATATGGAGTGCTTTCTGAGACATCTGTTGATCGGTGCCTTTAGCATGAGCCAGCTGCACTATTTGGATGACATGAATGGTGTTCATATGGAATTAGTGAAGGAAGTAGGGATTCCGTTGAACCATGTCCTTGAGGCCAAATTTTATGTGTAAGTTGCCATGTAGTTAGTCTAGAGAGAAGCTGAGAAGGGATTACAGTAGTGGATAAGCAAGATGATGGGGCAGAGGCAAGTGATTTGTCTATCAGAATGAAAGAATATATTTTCAAGAGTGTGTGGGAATATGCTACTTTTGGCATCAGATTCTCCTAAATAACAGATTATCATAAATTAAGGGACTATAAAAACACAAAGTGATAAATAAAATTCAGCTTATATATTATCCCAACTAGTACATATTTTCTTGTCTTCTATAATTGGTATTCAGTAGCATATATATTTTGAAGATACAAGTATAGCTATGTATTGGTAAAGTGTATTACTGAGAAAATGTTGTCAGGGCAGGGAAGGAACAAATGTATTACACTTCTTACCTAGTTCATTACTTAGTGTATTCTATAGTAAAGGAGTAGTGCCCGAAGTAGATGTGTATGTGTCTGTAGAAGTTTTCATATTTAGCTCTGTGATCATTGCTGACTGAAGTGAGGGGTGGTGAGTAAAAGTTCCAAAAGCACAAGAAGAAAGGGTACTCTGTAACTTTTAATGAATGCTATCCTTTGGACAACTACTGTCTTTGTCTTTTGCATTACTCTTTTTTTTTTTATAGTTATACACAGCTAAATGTGAGAATGTGTAGACTTTGTTGGGAAGTCTGTTGCACAATGCATTTTAATTCATCTGTTAGAGCAAGCTATACACCAGCTTTCATAACAAATAGAAGATTCCTTGCAGTCAAACAGTGATTGCAGGAAATTACCTTGAGGTTTCTGTGATGTATTCAGCCAAATCAAGAATGTGAATGGTAAGGAAAAGAAAGAAAAAGTTTTAACTGTTTATATTTAGTTCCCTGGAAAAAGATGTTTGTAGCCAGCAAAATGGCTGGAATTTACCAACGTGGATGTTAAAAAATCATAGGTTTTAGACTGGGTTTAATTATTTTAAATGTACAAATCCAAAATTAGTCCTGTTATGAATAAATGCGGTTGATACTGAAGTCAATGGACAGTGTGCCCACTTAGCTCACATGTCTTATAGTTAATTGTTGAACTAATCTTTGATCCCTCCCTTTTCACTGCCCTTATTACCTCCCCTAAACTTCCCATAATGTCTTGTACAATCACAAAAAGATCTTCCCCATCATGGATCCCATACCCTAATATTTAGTAATCCCGAGATGAGCCAGAGAGCCTCTCCCTTTCTTTCATTATGGTGGGTGTCACCCCTGGACCAAAGGGCTTATGGCTGTCCTGGGACAGTGCTGAGAGGAGTCGAGGCAGTGCTCCATTTCTCTGACTGGGTTATGGGACTTCCTCCACATGCCAACTTTCCTCTTCACTCCTTTGTGTATGTGCAAACAAGCTATTCTCACAGAACCTAACAAACATTTACTGTTTATTTCTTAAGTGGACTGAATTCTTCACCGAGAGCATGGTTGGTCACTGGACCAGACTCCTCAGGGAAGTGGTCCTTGCACAAAGCCTGTAAGAGTTCAGGGAGCATCTGGACGATGCTCTTAGTCATATGATGTAGTTCTGCAGGGAGCAGGGAGTTGGCTTCCATGATCCCTATAAATCTATTCCAACTCAAGATCTTCTATGATTCTATAAATCACAAAACTATCTATAAAACACCATGAGAATATTTACCTGAAACTGATTTACTATTTTACAGGGATCATCCTTCAGCACTCAGCAACCTGAAGCTTACAACCTTTTCATGACCACAGCTGCAGGTGATGGCATCAAACTGTGGGATTTAAGAACACTGAGGTAAGAATGAATTAGGTACCTTGGAATAAAAAGCCATGGTTTATCTTGTCATACTTGCTGTGATATACCAGTAGAAACCTGGATGTGGAATAAGGTCTACAGTCAGGCCTTTAAGAAAAGAATGAAAGGCTGATTGAAATTTACTAATTTTAAGAGACCAAACAGAATGCTCATTCCTCAATTATAGTTATAATATGTGGAAGCCATTAAATATTTAAAATTTATCACCCATGCTAACTTACCTTTGTAGATCTAATTGTGTGTCTATGATAGTATACTGAACTGAATGCTAATGGTATTTCCAAAACAGCATGTCATTACCGCTAAAAGAGGTAAAATTTATGATCCGTCTTTTAAAATATAAACGCAATTGTAACAATATTACTACAAATCATGCATGTAGTGCTATAAATTTGCATAATACATTATCATAAGCTCAGAATTTCTAAACACATGTCAGTGTTATACTGGGGAAAGCTGTGGGACAAAGGAATAGCGCGTCAGGAGGGAACATTGCTCATGAAAATAAATACTTGGGGCTTGTGCAGGCTAAAAGAATTATGTGTAAAAGAAGAGGGGTTTGAACAGGAGGATGTTAAAGCTCTGAAGAATAATTTCATATTTGTTTTCTGTGAATATAAACCTATATTTATTGAAAGATGTAATATAATTTTTCTAGTACTGAATTTTCTATCTGGGCAGTGCTGAATGAGCCTTTAATTTATTTCTATCTTTCTATGGTAAGAATATGTTAAATCTGCAGGGGGCATGTATGTTCTTTCCAAGAGCATTTCTGTATTAGTTGCACTGAATGCCAGAAAGTAATGAAACTAGAGACTGCTGGGGATTGGAATCTGTTACCTTCTTATGTTTTTCTAATAAGCTGCTCAAACTGTGTTGCTGAAGAGTAATGAAACAGTAGCAAGCTTTTCACAGATCACTTATCTATCTCTTTGTTTCTAAACACTAGTATAAGTAAGGTAGGTGAATGGTAAAATAGTTAAAGTGTAAAATCTGGGCAACCAATTAAATTAATATGTCTTGGGAAGAAGGGACTAATTTATGTATGTTATTGCTCTATATTTAATTTGGCTAAGTCAGTGTATTCTGGTGTCCGCTGTGTTCTATTAGCCAAACTTCAAAAAAGTGATTCAAGTCCTTAACAATAGATATTTTAAGAGTGCTTATTAGGTGTTATGTATATGCGTGTATTTGTTACACATTAGACAGTGATCAATGGTATTAACTGTTGAGGAGAAGAAATAGAGAAAATGAATCATTACTAGCAACTTTCAAGAAAAAAAAACCAAACAATTTTTTAAAATGAAATTTTCTGTCATTGCTCAGACCAGAGACCAAGTCTTCTATATTTTGAAATCTCTTCTTGAGTTCTCATGAGGGAAACTCTTCAATTTTTCCTATGTGTTCACCAGGTGTTTTTCACATAAATAAATTTAAAATGTCTGAGTTTGGAAAGCTCTATCTGAACTTGGAACAACTCTCTGCTCAAGTGTTAGGTCTACTATAGTTACTCAGACTGAACACTTTTGCTTATTTTTTTGGTTCATAGGTCTTGTCCAATCAAATCCAGTCCATCCCTTGCACTGTTGAGTACTTACAGGAGAGATTAGTTCCTAAACAATCTTATGGTGGGCCAGCACCTTTAATCTCTTAAAGTTGTTGACTTGTAAAGTTGATGCATCAGCAACTGTGTTTTAAATGGTCCCTCTGGAATGACCTCTCTGTTTCTGCTTTGGGTTTGCCAGAATAGGGTCCCTCTAGTGAAATCTTTGTCCAGTGTTCTTGAAATATAGCAAAGGTAAGTCCACCTTCTCATTTATACTATTTGCAGTCTTGTGGATAGTAACACTAACTGCAAGATCGCACCTTTACTGTTTGTTAATTTTGTTCTACATATCTGCCCTAGACATCCACAGTGAAAATTTTGCTTTTATTTAATCTGCTTCTTCCCCTTAAGAAGTCTATCCATTGTTATTTTATGTAATAATACGGTAAAGTACCAATTTCTGATTAAATAGGGGGAAGAAAAACCCTCCAGTACAGTGCTTTTCAAACTGCTGTTGAAAGCATGGGAAATAATTTGCAGATTAACTCTGCACAATTTCCCTAAGACTCTTAGGGGTTATTTTATTCAGTTTCTTTGAGTATTGTTCCTCTTTTTATTTTTATAACATGCATTCCTTTTCTCACAATTGACTGAGGAGTCATAGCAGGATGCTCAGGTTCTTTTTTGATCTTTGCTTAGCTTAAATCTTCAGACATATTAACCTGGCCTACAGCTTAATAAGTTTTGAATATATTGATATTTTTGTTCTGAATCCACAAGAATTTTTCTGTTCAGTCTCTGTTATCAAACTACATTTTTTTTCCCACTGAAAATTCATTTAACTTATCTTTTTGTTTGTTCCTAAAGTTAGTGAGAGTATTTTGCAACTTCAGTTTTCATCATCTTTTCTGGATAAAGCTGTGAATCTGTCTGTCTCTTTCACTATTGATAATCTGGAGACATTCCAAAATTGCTTCAGAGAGTGCCAGAAAGTCTTATGGGTTCCTCTGAAGGTGGTACAAGAAAAGGCATTTTAACTTTCTGATGTTGCCAGCCAACCTCACACAGCCAGGTCATCTTGCCAATAAATGAGGGAATCTTGGACACTGCCAGTGGCTTTTGGATTTACTCAAACTCCTGCTTCATTTACTTTCAAATGCATGGGTTTGTAAAGTTTCATCTGAATCTTTTGAATATTTTTATACTTCTCCTGCATGCTCCTTGTTTATAACTATAGCTAAGAGAAGAAAAGCTCCAGAAAATCTACAAAGCAGACTTAGGAATAAAGAAACAAGAGGAATAGTTTTTTTTTGGGAAGAAGAACCAATTATGGCTACTCTTCTTCCAGGTTAGGATAATGAACTATGAGGCCTTATGAATACATGCTTTAGGGTAAGATAATGACCTTTGACCAACTTCCAAGACATTTTGAAGAGCAATTTAAGCCTATCTTTCTAAAAGAATGGCTACTTGCAGAACAAGTAAAATTACTTTCTCTTGTGAAAGCAGTGAACGCAGGAGTTAGACTGTGTGGAATCTGATTACCAGCTTCAGGATTCCCAAGAAAGACTCAGGCAAATATTTTATGTTTAGGAGGTACAAAAGGTTAATGCATTCTTACATTTTTTGAAGGAGTTGAAGTGTTCTTTGTGAAGAAATATTGTAGACTCTTATTTCATATGACGATTTTTAATTCTGCTTTACCACTCTGGATCCATTCAATTTCTCACTTCCTCCCACTTGTAGATTAGATAATTCTGTGCATTAAATGTCCAGAAGAAAGGAAATTTCTTTCATTTGTTATGTTAGGAAGAAACTATAAATTCAAAATGTTGCCCTTTTCACTTTGTTAAATGCATTTAGAATATTGACTAAACACTTAGTAGCACCAGCTTACATTCACTAGCAAAGTTTCATAAATACCCATATCTTCATGAATGCCTGATATTGAGAAAAACGATGAGTTCAGATTTCTGCAGCTTCCCTTGCATGATTCATTCCGAAGAGTTACTTTCCTAAAGAGAGGTTCCAGAATGTGAAGTAATGTAAACTTTTCCTCCCCAAGGTGGATTTCAGATCTTCTGTAAAGCTTTTAGGCACTGATGTGGCTCTTCCTTGCTCATCAGTAAATTATGGCTAAAGCCATAATACAGTAAAACTTCATCTTTCTTTGTGCGAGTAATTGGAGAGCAATACCATGGAAAGGGACCTGAGTGTCCTGATCGATGGCAAGCTGAATATGAGTCAGCAGCGCTCTGGCATCCAGGAGGGCCAACCGTGTCCTGGGGTGCATCAGGCAAAGCATCGCCAGCAGGTCGAGGGAGGGGATTGTCCTGCTCTGCTCTGCACTGGTGTGGCCTGACCTTGAATACTGTGGCAGTTTTGGGCACTGCAATGTAAGAAAGATATTAAGCTCTGAGAGAACATCCAAAGGAGGACAACGAAGATGGTGAAGGGCCTTGAGGGGAAGCCGTATGAAGAGAGGCTGAGGTCACTTGGTCTGTTCAGCCTGGAGAAGAGAAGACTGAGGGGAGACCTCATTGCAGTCTACAACTTCCTTGTGAAGGGAAGAGGAGGGGCAGGCACTGATATCTTCTCTGTGGTGACCAGTGACAGGACTCAAGGGAATGACCTGAAATTGTGTCAGGGGAGGTTAAGATTGGATATTAGAAAAAGGTTCTTCACCCAGAGGGTAGTGGGCACTGGAACAGGTTCCCCGGGGAAGTGGTCACAGCACCAAGCCTGCCAGAGTGCAAGAAGCATTTGGACAATGCTCTCAGGCACATGGTCTGACTCTTGGGGATGGTCCTGTGCAGGGCCAGGAGTTGGACTCAATGTCCCTTCCAATTCAGAATGTTCCAAGATTCTATGCTGTCAGTGTACCTGTCTCAAGTCCTGCCTCTAGCCTTGTTTCCTGCATAGATATTGACCTACCTTGTAGGTAGTTTGCTTTGAGTTCTGTCTCCAGCAGACCCATGTAGCAGCATTGCCTCCAACCCTGTATCTGACTCCATCTCCTGCTGCTTCTGACTGGACTACCGGGAGGGACTCTGGATTTCGTTCATCATCTCACTTCTACTGGTACTGTCAGTGTTACCAGCACACTACTTTGCCTACCCTATTCAAATACAGTGGGACAGTGCCCTGGTCAGTGATGAGACTGTGCCATGACCACCACTGGCTTCTCACTCATTTTTCCTTTGCAGCAATTTTCCCCTGTAGAAGCCCCGCTCTTGCTGTACTCTGAGAGGCATAGTCACCATTATATTTATTTTTCACACAATGTACATAGGTCTGCAAAAAGTACACAGATGAATGCTTTTATCTTGTTTCTGCTCAGAAAAAAAAAGCTACTAAGTTGTTCCTGGTAATTATCAAACATGTGATCCATGTAGTTAATTGGAATGCAAAAGCTGCTTAATGTTCTAAGCAATACTCCTAACTTGAATTTCTTCCACTTCTGAAAGGGATAGTAAGAGAGACAGAAAAATATTTTGGGTGAGTGAAGAGCTGCTCAGGTCCTAAGACATCAAAAAAATATTCTGCTCTTATTGGCTATTGCCTTCCATTTGAAGGACAAACACCTACATCAAAAGCAGACTTCTTAATCTAACAAATTCAGCTTTTGGCAGAATATGAGATAAAACAAGGCACTAGTTGTCTTTATGACTGCAGCTTAGGGGGGTTTATATGTTACCTTACAGTATCCATTCAGTAATCATTCCTATCTCTAGCTAACCAAGAAGACATAGTTCCTATAAATTTCTGATGAAAAGGGCCTTCAGAAAGGGCAAGAAGGAGGACCCACAGAACTATAGGCTAGTCAGTGTCACCTCAATCTGTGGGAAGATGATGGAGAAGTTGATTGTGGAAACAGTTTCCAGGAGCATAAATGACAGTGCATTTATCTTGAGTAAACAGCATGGATTCAACAAGTCATGATTGACTAATTCGATAAACATGTATTATAAAATACTGGCTTGGTAGGTGAGGGAGAGCAGTGGATATTGTCTACTGTGACTTCAGCAAGGCTTTTCACACTGTCTCCCATAAGATCCTCATAGAGAAGCTGATGAAGTACGGACTGCAGAAGCAGACAGTGAGAAGGTGTATTCGTGCTTAATTAGATGCTGCTGCTTTGGCCCAGCCACTTGTGAAAGTTTGTTCTTTTCCTGCCAAGTTATGAGAAAACAAGCACTGATAAATGAGAACTTCATCCTTGAAGCAAGCATCGTGTATAAACTGAAATGACTTGGTACCTCGCGATTGGTTGACTGTCCTCCAAGGGCATTTGAAGAAGAAAGTGAAGAGGAGGAGGATGAAGTACGCTCCCAGACTCATTTAGAAAAGACCCCCTGCGCAAGCGTGGGAGGAATTTCAGGGTACCCACACATGTGCAGAAGAGATGCCACTTGCATAACGGAGGGTGGGACTGAAGGCCTCTAGCTGGGTGGTGCTGGCCACACCTGCCCAGGTAGATGTCACCAATTAATTGTATAAAAAGCAGAGAGCTCATGTGGGGGGGGATGCAAGCATCACATCAAAGGACAACATTGCCTTTTGCGGGGATGCCCATTATCTTGTGAGCCTGCTGACTCTCTGAGAATGCAGGTTCTGCTATGGATAATTCTAGGCATTCTGGGTCAGTAAGATAACTTCATAAGCAAGACCTGGGTGACTGGGGAAATCGTACTGAGGGCTTATTTTTCTCCTCCTTCCTCTCTCTTGGGTTTCTCGTTTTGTTGGCCACCTCTTGGTAATAAATATTGTTTTTTGTTGAGCTTTCAACAGTGTATGGTTTCAGTTTCAGCATCCTTTCGAACTTTCCCTGTTACAGAAGGGTTGAAAACTGTCCAAATGGGAACCTCACTGGGTGATAAGTCACATGAAGTCTAGTTGGAGGCCAGTAATTAGCAGCGTACTCCGGGGATCAGTACTGGTTCCAGTCCTGTTCAGCATCTAAATTAACTATCTGAATGATAAAGCAGAGTGAATCAAGTGACACAAAACTAGGAGGAGTGTCTGATACAGTGGAGGGTTGTGCTGCCATCCACAATGGCCTCAACAGTCTGTAGAACTCGGCTGACAGGAGCCTCATGAAGTTCAACAAGGGGAAGTGCAAAGTCCCCCTGGCACCAAATGCACCCCCCAGGCACCAATATATGCTAAGGGGGGCAACTAGATGGAAAACAGCTTTGCAGAAAAGGCCACCAAGAGGAACATGAGCTAGAACATGTGCCTTTGTGGCCAAGAAAGCTAATGATGTCCTGGGCTGCATCAGGAAGAGTGTTGCCAGCAGATTGTGGGAGGTGATGGCTCCCCTCTGTTTAGCATTGTTGAAGCCACACTGGCTCTATGTGGTCAAGTGAGGTTGTATAAGATGACCTCCAGAGCTGCCTGCCAACCTCAACCATGATGTCAGTTTGTGATTCTATGAAATTATCATTTGTTCTTTACTTGCCGTAGAAATATAGGTATGGAAAACTTACTGGGGGAACTGATGTAGTATTGAATAAGAGAGCAAGATGGACAATAACAGAAGAAATTGAAAATTAATTTAGAAGGCAGGAATGGGACAGCTGTGCTGTGCTGTCAGATGTGATTGTTATCTACCCAGAAATGGGGAAAGCAGGGAAAAGTTAGTACAGCCCAGTTTAGAGGTCTAGAATGCTGCCATGGTAGGTGTGAGGAGGTAGATGTGGTAGCTGCTAGATTACTGTTGATAACTGTAGAATATTGAAGGTAATGAGAATAGCAGGGACACGGTGTTAGGAGTAGCTCCCAACTCTTGCCACACTAACATCTTAAGTGACAGGAGCAGCCTGCTCTGACTCACGCTCTGATCAGTTGAGTTCATCTGCTCTAATGCTGTTTGCTGCTGAAGTAGCCATTTCTCATCAATTTCTGAAAAAAAAAAAAAAAAAAAAAAAAGGCAGTGGGTGCATATTGGACCACAGTGAAAATTTGAGGACTATTGGACTACTTGCACATACTGAATTGCTTCTGCAGAATACTCAGCTGCCTGATAATGCTTTGATGTATGATCCCAGGGAAAATCAGTTTCACCTTCTTTCAGCCTCTGAAAGGATTAGCCAATTGTATAAAAGATAGTTTTAGACATTAAGGTAAAATCTCCAACTAGTATTATGATCCTGTGCAACATATTTTAGAAGAATTCCCACAGCCACATGGAACTCATACATTTTCTCACAATTGAGAGCCTTAGGGTCAGAATTGCAGTTTGAATGAGATACTTCAATTTTGAGATACTTTTTAGTTTGCATCTCCACTGTGAACTAACTGCTTGACATCATCCTAAACAAAATACACATATACACATACTCAGAATTTGATTACTTGGTTTCTTCTGAATGTGAGGATCTCATGATTTATCATATTTTTTTTTCCTTGGAGCTTTTGTGACTAGTTATATGGATTCTGAGGGATAAAGCAGTGGCTGGAGTTCCTCCAAGTTTGAGAGTGGAGATGCATGAAAGTATAGAGGATGGGCAACATGTAGTCCCTGCTGGAGGCTAGGGTGAAAATATGCTGAGCTCCCACTTGAAGGATTTGGTTTGTGTTTAAAATGAAACCCATATGTATAGTACATTTAAGGTAGCTACTGCTACTGTCAAGTTATACTTGGATTCTGCAGAACCTCAGTGGATCTGTTGGTACTGAAGGGTCTCTAAACAAATACCAGAGCACTGGGAACAAGTAATAGAATACAAGGAGAAGGGGTTAGAAAAAACAAAAGACAATGTTGGTTTGCAGGTGGGTTTTTTTTAAACAAATCAAGGAGAATTAAATAGACTTATTTGTGAAAGTATCCCCTTATTCATAAAGACGCACACCATTCCAGCATCTTTTGCTTATAAAGACAAATAATATATTTCATTTTTTCTAATATTCTCCAAGTTTTTTTGCAACATAAAAAGATACATATTTTGGAATGTAGACTAAAAGATGTACAATGGAGAACATAGGGAAAACTTGGCTGTTTGCTGTCCCATGCAATTACCAGATGTTTGTCATGGTAACCTCTGAAAAACTCTGACCAGAAAAGCATTCTTAGGAGGCTGGACAGCATGCCAGCTGGCCACGTAAAGCCTGCAATATCCAAAATAATTTTGTATCACCACCTGTTGCTACTTAAAAAAAAAAAAAAAAAGGATTAAGAAGCCTGAAAGAAGAAACCCCCTAAAAGAATACACATAGCATCTATCTATTTATTCTAGGATTTTTTTGTCCATTTTTTTCCATTGTATAAAATGCTGTGATACTTGGAGTTATCTGGAGCTAATAGATTGCATAACAAAGATTCTACTGAACTCTGTGGAAAGTTTAGAATAATTTTTTTAATGTCTTTTTAGAACGGGATTTTGAGGGGGTGGGGAAGTAGCTAAACTTGTAATAGAACATATATCCTGATATAAAGAAAAAGTTGAACAGGAAAACCATGAAGAGAATAGAATCCAGGGTATGGGTTATTACTGTGGCTGTACTAGCACAAGGAAAGAGGCACTGTCCTATGACTCAGACATTGCTTTATATTGCTGTGGTATAGCAGAGAAAAGATTAGTGAAAGCCTTGGAATACTGTTAGTTTTATGTATCCATTTATAAGTGAAGCAGTTGAGTTATTGGTCACAAATACAGAGGAGTCAAATTCTTTTGAAAGGAAGTGGTTTGCAGCATTTTATTAGCAGACTTTTCTGTGAAGCAGAAACACCCCATTGATGAAGTTATCTTTTACAGCCCCTGAGAATGAGGTCTTAAAGACTTAGAAGTAGTCCAGATGACCAGTGCTTTACTTAAGGAAGAATACTCATCCTGAAGACACGTTCAGGAAGGACAATGGATATATGAATTTTGTTTATTTTTCTCAGGAGAAAATTTCTTTCATAGGATTCTGAAGTATCTTACAAGTATAAGATTAAAAATAAACTTTTTCTTCAAATTTTCTATTAAAAGGCACTCAGAAGGAAAAGAAAAACCTCCCTGAAATTTGTAAGCAGTGCAACTGGGACTCTGTCTGAGGCAAGGAAAAACATGATTAAGGCTGATTTTTGGGACAGATTTACTCTACACAATGAATAATGTTTGATAGGAGCCTAACTGAGGGCAAAATCTTGCAATGCCACATCTGACCATAAAGGGGAACAGCAGACATATCAGGCTTATGTTTTATTTCTCTCTGTCTAGGATATTTGAAAGAAAGATGTCCTCAAAGTTACAATAGTGCCTTTGCTGTTAATCACAGTATTGCATCATGATTGTGGTTGGAAGGCACCTTTGGAAGGCACCTTTGGAAGTCACCTTGTCCATCCACCCTGCTTCAAACAGAGTCACCTGGAGTCAGTTGCCCAGCATTATGTCCAAATGACTCTTGAATATATCCAAGGAAGGAGGTACCATAACCTCCTCTGGCAGCCTGTACCAGTGCTCATTCACCCTCACAAAAAAGTGGGGAAGTAAACAAGTGTCTCCTAGTGTTCATAAAGAACCTCTTGTATTTCAGTTTTTGCCCATTGCCTCTTTTCCCATCACTGAGCACCACTGGAAAGAGTCTAGCTCTGTCTTCTTTAAGGTCTTCCTTCAGCTCTCCGATGGCTGATGTCATTGTCAGGCCACTGTCAGTTATCTTGGAAAGATCATGATGATCAAGAGAGGTGCCTGAAGACTGAAGGAAAGTAAATGTCACTCCCATCTTCAAAAATGGCATGAAGGAGGTCCAAGGGAACTGAGAGACCTTGATCCCTGGAAAGGTGACAGAACAACTAACTCTGGAAACCATTTCCAGCAACTGAGCTCTGGCACAGGTTTCCCAGTGAGGTTGTGGAGTTTCACACCTTGAAGATATTCAAAACCCATCCAGACACAGTCATTGACAACTGACTGTAGGTGAGCAGTGTAGCTGGACAAGATGACCTCCAGAGATGCCTTCCAACCTCAGTCATTATGTGATTCTGTGAAAGCTGCGGCATGGGAAGCATAGGCTGCCCTTCATGTTTTCTTTCAGGTTACTTCCCAAAAAGTAAAGCTTTTTGAAAGTATAAATCAAATATATGTTCTATGATGTGTCCTTCATTGCCTAACCTTTGGAGTCATATGTGTTAGAATGCTGGATATGAAAGGAGACTGAGGTAGCTAGTATTCCCCTTTACTGTCAATAGGAAGCTTGAACAGAGGCAGGTTATTCAATAGACCAAATTCACAATGTGGCCATTGCTTATTGAAAGTCTCTGAGTATTCATGAGAGAAAACAAGTTGAAAAATGTTTTTACATCTCAGTCACAGTAATTGACTGCCTTTATAAGTTGCTTTTCTTTAACTGTAGTATACTCTTAAATTGGGTTATTTACAACAGTTTTAGGGTAGAACTAGTTTGACGTGAAAGGTCTGGTTACTGTAAGCTCAAAATGTCTCTTTATATCAGTAGCTTTGTTATACAGGAATTCAGCCATATACATACTATAAAGTTTGGAGTTAGGCTCTGTAAAATTTTGTATTTTCACGCATTCAAAAATGTCTCTTTTATGCTTTAGTAAGTAATAGCAGTTGGATCAGTCACAAAGTAATGTTTTTGTTTAATTATGCCTGTTTCACCTGGGTGAATGAAACCAACTTGGCATTTAATGCATTCTTACACATACATGCGTGTCTACAACAGAACAATGTGGTGTAAAAATATAGAACTTTCTGCATGTAGGTTCAGTCAATTGAATTTACATAGCTTCTGTGCTTTCACTGGCCAGGAAAAAGTGTATATCACAGATGTTGGCAGGAGATTTTAGTATTTCAAATTTGTTCCTGGACCTAGCATACATTAAAAAAAAAAAGAATATGTGACAGCTGCATTATAATGAAGTATGTGAATTTGTTTTGTAACAAAAAAGTAGGTTGACAGCATTCATAATAAAGGCAAAAGAAGAACACAGGTTATTATAAGTCTGTTTTATACCTCATGGGTATAAAAATAAACCTCTGAAATGAGGTCTACATATGTAAATGACAGTTCTGAATGGAGTTGAAACTTGTACTAAAATGTGTTTTAATATTGAAGAAACTCTAAATAGTACTTTTTTCCCCCTTAGTTTTGTATTGACTGCAAAGCTATCACAGTTCTTTACAACCATGTATTTTTTTTAGATGGATATTAATCTTCATCTCATTAAAAACATTTTTATTATTAAATGGTCCAAGTATGCTCAGCTACCAAAAACCTACTCCACAATGCTTCTTGCAATATTAACATGAAAAGCAGGAAATTAATTCTTTATATTAGATTTAGATGCATTACTTCCTTTAGACTGTATTAATGCAAATAGATAAGAATTTATTTACAGTTATAGGCTAGATATAGCTAGATTTATCAGTTTGGAATGTCATTTTGATATTGCCTTTCTTGAATTACCATATAAAATAAAACAAAGTTTAAATATCCAGATTTGGTTGTAAGAAAAACAAGCAATAATTATTTATGTTATGATTCCACATACCATATCTTCATTTGATATAAATTACTTGAGGAAGATTTCTAAATCTTTACAGAGCAGACTTCCACAACAGCTTCCTCTTAATGCAGGAGTTCAGCTTTCCCTTTTGAGATGGCTACCTAGGGTAGCTTAATGATAGGCATTACAGCTCCTAATTTCTAATTACTGATGATGTTTCTACCTCTGTAAAATAAACAAGGCCAAAGCATGTGTTTGGTCATTGTCCTGGGGTAGTTTTGTGTGTTCTTTTTGTTTTTAGTCATTAATGTTGTTTAATGTCTTTCAGTTTTTTCAAAACCTACTGCAGAGATATTTAAAACTTAATTTGTGAATTTACCTTTGTCAATTTGTAGACTAAGGAAAACGGATGAGATTTCAGTGGGATGTCATGAAAATGGCAGTAAAAAATGTAATTTTTGCTTAGTGTTAACAACACTGAAATTTCTCTGTAGGTGTGAACGTCGTTTTGAAGGGCACAGTAGCCGCTGCTATCCATGCGGAATTGCAGTATCTCCCTGTGGACGATTTATAGCCAGTGGATCAGATGACAAATATGTAAGTAATGTTTTTGCTCATTTTCCTCCTAAACTATAGGAACTACTCATATTGTATATAAAAGAGTCTTTTTAAGTGTGTTTCTAGGATTCATTTTAATGTGTGAAACTGAGGTCTATGATACTTTCATGTAATTAATTCATATGTAGCAGTTACATATGATTCATGATCTTTTTGTCTGAAAAATCCCTGCACAGCTACATCTTAGTGCTCAAACTAATTGTTAAAAGCTTGTTTCTACAGGTTTTCATAATGCTTGACTCTGAATTGTCATGTGTCATCAAAGATGAGGAGAATGTAGCACATTCCTGTAGCACAGCTTTATCTGTTTTATACATATCTGACCACTAGGAACCATGTAGCAACTACATATTAATTTACTTAAGCTCCCAAATACAGGGTGGTAAATCTTTTTTCATGGGTTTCTTAGGAACCAGTCAGCTGAATACAAAATGAGAAGTCATTCAACTGGAATTAGAACTTTCCACACCCTTGGTGTGTGTTTTCTCCCCAGACAGGTTCTCTTTTCAATGTCAACCATCTTTAAATTATTACACTTAGAAAAGAATCCTGAGTAAATGTGTATTTCTACCTTTTTGAGTATGCACCTAATTTTAATTCGGTTGTGCCTACATTGTTGGCAGAATGTTTTCCACAGTGTTTGCTAAGAGATAGATGATTGCTAACTTGTACTATAGGCATTTGAAACCAAAGTTGAATTGGGTTTGTTGCAAACACAACCTTTCAATACAGGTGGGTAGGGAAGTTTTAACTTTCTTCTAGGTATTTCTAGGTGAGTCATCAAAACGTGACACAGTTTCTGGTCAAATTCAGAATGAGAGGAATTTACTGTTGTGGCTCGTTTTGAAATACTGGCTCAAATCATGTAAGAAGGTTAGAGATTTTATTGGCAGATTTCTGGGTGTCTGGCAACAGGTAGTGTGTTCTTGACATTTCCATGATAAAATATACTTTTCAAGTTTCTTGTAAATTGCATTTCAAAATGCAAATTGCAATACAAAAGAAGGACTTTTTGTTTTGTCTGTGAAACAAACACATCTAATATTCATCTCAGCTCATAATGTACATGATACAAATATATTTATTTGAGATTACTAATTAAGGCTGCTTTCGAATTGTATAAAAAGAGGTGCAGTCACAAGACCTGTTCTCTTTTGTGTTAAGGTATTTGTTTGGAATTAATGCTGATACAAAAAAGAAAGACAGCATGATTTTACCCTTACTCCAAAGTCTTGGCACAAGTGGGTCATCAAATAAAGCTGAATAGCTAGAGTGCATCCTGCTCCACTCGGCATGCAGTCCCTGGTGGGCACAGTGCCAGCCAATACTTTCTAGTGTGGCTCCCGGGTTAGAATTTTTTGCATAATTTGCATCCTATGTCTGTAGAGAATTTTCATTGTCCTTCTTGTCCCCTTAGGAAAACTGGGTCAAGTTTTGGAATCATGCTTACACTGTACTGTTAGGACAAAATGCAGGTTTTGGGCATTTTTAGGAGGCTTCCTTTTGAAGTGTTGAGACTGAATATACTTTTGTGTTTCCTTTTGAAACAGAAAATTGAATGTGGCATTGAATAGCCCATTCATATTGTTCAATTAGAAACATCCTGACAGATGGGCTAATGTGCAACTGGGGCAGTTCTGATAGAATCAAGAAGTCACATAGTTTTGCAGATTGTATGAATGAATGTCCATTGGAATTAAAAAAAACTGCATAAAAAATCAGCACTGTGGATACAAAGCGCATTCTGGAAATAAGTTACATAACTTTCCACTGAGCAGTAACTGTATCTTCAATCATCTTGGAGTTTACTTTATCAAGTGCAAATCTTACACTCTGTGGTTAACAAATGTGATTGATTTTAAAGCCAAAAGAGGCATAATTGGAATATAATTGAGAGACATTAATCTTGAACTGCCTTTTATATTTCACAATATCTGGAGTATTTGACAGAGAGAAATACGTTGTCTACATTGATTAATAACAAAATCACATTCCTTCATGTCATAGGAACAGGAAACCAAAATACGTTATTGTAAGATAAAGAGATGAAAATTCTGTCTGCCTTTTTCTCTACTTAGAAAGCGTATAACATATTTTATATAAGAAGAGCTTGGTTTAGCTTCTGTGTGGGTGAAGTAGCCACTTGGTTTTATTTGAACTGCTTTCGTGCGTGTTAGTGTGAGATTTGTAGAAACTGTAAATTGAGGGTTGAAAGTGTTTCCCTAACTGATTACTCCAACTTCTTTAAGAGAACTTTTATCAAGACCTGTATAGGACCTGATAGTCTGATCAAAGTGGGTAATCAGTATCCTGGTTTTGAATGGTGATTTTCCTTTACATAATTAATCATGATTAGAAAATATAGAAAGTTAACATTTCTAACATCAGATTTTCTCTTAATTTTAAATAGTCTAGGGTAACAACTGAAATTGGTTGACTTTTTCTCAACTGAATATACCTAATATTTTAATTTCTAGCCATTTTACAAGGGGACAGTTTAAAGTTTCTGACTATCAAACAGCACTATTAAGGATGTTTGACAAATATACTCTAAATTTGGTTTAGATTTCCATTTTGCTGGGCTCTGTACAAAAATGTTTACCTAAACATTTGTTGACTAAAGAAATCTTAGTGTAAAAAACCAAAAAATATCTGGAGAGTGTGAAATGCTGCTTTTTATTATAAAAATAACTAATTTTCTTCTGTGCTCCATGTAGTTATAGTTGGGTGTTTCACTTCATGTCTAATTAGGTTCTTAGTTTTTGTCTTTGAAAACCTTAGGGCTCCCTGAATAAATTTCAAGTTTCCAGAAATGAAGTAGGGAATGCAGAAAAAAATATTTTTTGGCTCTTTAATTGTTTTCAGACTCATTCTTTCTAACTCTCTTTGAACTGTAGACTCTAAGAGGCACATTTTGACCCTAGTGCTGAAATGGAATTTTCTGAAATGAAACTCTCTGTTCCTGTCAAATCTCAAAGCCTGGGTTCACAGTTAACATGGATTGACCCATACTACAAACCCAGAAGTTTTTCAGCATAACAGGTTGCTACATCAATAACATCAATAACAAAAATACATGGGTAATATATGACATTGTCTTCCCTTTTATTTACACTTTCCACAAAGTCTAGGATTTTGCCCACTGCCTACTGCATTGTCTTTGAAATTTTAAATCCAAGTTTAAATTTATGCCTTTTAACTGTGAAGGCACCAAAGTTAGAGGAGGAAGATTGTTTCTTCGTACACAGAGGGCATCAATACTCGAAGGTGTAACAGAAGACAGGATAAAGCAATTTCATGATTATACATAACCTCACTACTTGATCCCCTAATTGTTTTTTTCAAAATTGGTTTTAGAGTAAATTCCTATTATGCAAATGATGCTGGAAAGTGATTCTGGTCGGGGGCATATCCAAAGAGTTCTGCAAACCTGTGAGTGGTGTCTGAATGCAAACCCAGACCTGATATTGTGTGCAGACTTGGTTGTTTTCTGATATAAGATTCTGCATCAGGCATAACACCAACTGTAGAATTTGTTTACAGTTGACACCTTGATTTTAAATAGCTACAGAGGTTGATATTCCAAATAGAATATCAGTCTTCTTGTGCAATAGAATATCAGTCCTGCTGAGCAATATATTCTAGTGTTCTGCTACCAGAAAAATACATTTGGAAGTTGGTTTGCCAGCACTGTTTTGTTCTGTACATCTTGCACTGCACTACTTCTTAATGTAATCATTTCCATAGACGTTTATGTTGTATTTCTTAATTCCCATAAATATAGTATTAGTCACATTGGTCTTTCTGTGACTCAGTTCTGACTTATGAAATGGAGATTAGCAATGATATGTTTCTTCTCTCCTTTTAGCTTTAAAAGAAGAATTTAAATGTGGCCTATCTCAGTTTGTTATTCCTGTGATTAGTTGATCTGATCTCATTTATATAAATACTTCCATCCTTGTGTGTCTGTGGTGTGATAAAATTTAAAATTTCATCAGATTAGGCCCAAGATTGCAAAAAATGGTCTAGATATCAAAGAAGAAACACCTCAAGAGTGCCAAAATGTAAATGATAAAATAATGCGGTTGTTTGTTCTCCCTTTGAGACTCCAGTTTGCTAGAACTTTCTGGTACGAATGAATAGAAGGTGAAAGACTACAGATGAGGGAAAAGGCAAGGGGTTGGGAAAGATATTCTGGTATGGATGAATGCAAATATAAGAGACAGGATTTGTTAACAACTTAGAATGTTTAGTTCTATATCTCTTAGGAGTGTATCTTGGAGGCATCACTGATGCTTCAATTAGGTATCTTTGATACAATAGAGTATGCTTTAATATTTGACTTGAAAACAATAAGAGAAATTTTTTTACTGCTTTACTGGAAAATTACTTTTAGAAATGTGTGATAGTGCTATTGTATAGTATTTATTGTTGTGGTCTACGCTTCATACCAGAGGGCTTGCAGAACAGAATGTATTCTATGAGGCAGTAGTAGCAACTATCTGAAGTATTTTGGTTTTCAGTGTCATTGGTATCCCAATTATATATTGCTCAAGTTTTATTTTATGTGTCCAAACTGTTTAACTAAGATAGGCTTTAAGAGAAAACATCTGGAGAAAATACCATTAGTGATGTTTACTGTGGAAAAGGCAGGAATGACATTGTTTGGCAGAACAAAATCCAGAGAATAATGACAGCAGAGAATGAATGACAGAGACTGAGACTGCCTCTCTGTCAGCTATTGTTAGAGAAAATCTATCTCTTCCAAAGAAGAAGAAAAATTTGTGTTACTCTTGAATCTGAGTTTCTTGAATTCTTTGGTAGTGTAGTTGGCCCTTAGGCTGATTGTCCTAGGAATCAAGAGATAAATAGTGCTTTCTTATTAATACAGCCATGATTTTGGGTATGCTGTTACTTCACTGCCTCTTTGGGTGTATCTTTGAAGATGACTGAAAATTGTAGCCTTGGTAGATTATTTTATGAACCGTGGAATTATGTGAATATGAGCAGATTAATTGCTCTTGTGTGCTTTTTGGTCAGTTCGGACTATTGCTTTGTCTAGGCTGCTGCACCTCAGACCTGACCGCCACAAAATCAGACTGGCACTTAAGAGAAGTGGATGATTTTCTGCTGGCTATATATGTGTTGTTATTTAACTAGTACAAAACACCTTTTTTTTTTTTCCAGTCAAACTGAATTTCGTTAGTCTGTAGTGTGTTACTGTGTTAACATTTCAGTTTGGTAATGTTTTTGAGAACTGAGAGGAAGTATGAGAAATTAACCTTTTTGCTAAAGAAAACTAACTTTATAGAAAATAACATGTGTTCAAATGTAGGCAAAACACGAAGTCAAAGTAGATATGAATACCAAAGGTTCATTTTGGAATGTATGCAGCAGTGAGGTGCTAAAAGTGGATATGTATAGTTTTGAACCCACAGGGCTTACATTTTCTATACGTGCAGCTCTTGGTCTACAACTCTTGACAGTAGTTGAATTTTGTGTATCATTGGTACGTATGACTGTAATCCTACCAGTTGATTGCATTTTGCTTGCAAATTTATTAAGATGTGGTAATTCTCTCTAAAGGTACTAAAATTCCCTGTTATGCATAAAAATCTGATTAAAAATCCTCTGTACCATCTGAATCTTTCAGTACTTTTGTCAAACAGTCAACACCAGTACATAAACAGGGAATGTGATTGTTGGTAGACTTGCTATAGAGAAGGATCTTAACAGCAGTCAGAAAAGAGCCATTTTGAAAGTGAGTGTGATCCAACCATGATGTTTCATAATGAGAAGTGAGGTAAATTTTCTTATAACAAAATCTTCAATTAATAATTCTGCACTCTGACAATACCACCTATATTGTAAAAGTAAAAGCAAAAGCAACCTAAATACAATAGTGTTTGGTGCTACATAAATTTCTTAGGCAGACAAATGAAAACAATCATATATATAAGGCCTTGAAATTGACAAATGAAATAGAAACTAAAATGGGCAAAAATTACAATTTGGATGCTTCAGAGAAGGGTGGCTTACAGAGGCAAGTCAGAGATACGGTTTCTGTAATCTTTTTTTAGTGAGGAAAATTCAAAATGTGTTAGCTACAACTGCCATCAGATTGATATATCTAAAAAGTATCTTCTGCAACCTGAAAGATGACTGACCTTGATAATATTGACTATTACTAATAAAGAGCATTTTTAATGTTCACTGGTACTCTTTTTGTAGTTATGTCAAAGGAACTCATATGGAAACAGGAATCTTACTGTAGTGGGAAATTTCCTGTGACTAGCACAAAGACAGCCTCCATAAGTGGCATTAAAAGGGGAAGGGACTCTGAGGGACCATACTGTACTCAACATTTTGATGCCAAGCTTGATTAAACTTTCCATGTAACCATGTGGCAAATATGTAAGAAATCTTGGGACTGAAGAGCATTAATCAGTGCTTAGGATACTTGTGAAATCTTTTTTATTATGTGTGGATTTGGCACTGATACCTATAGTTAAGGTAGTCTAACACTTTCCACTATAATTCTGTTTTTGTTTGCTTATAACTGAGAACATTTTGGGCTGAAACTTTCCATGTTGGGTGTCTGCTTCAGGCTGATTGGTTTTTTTTCTTTAGTATAAGTATTTGAGGAGCTTTTTCAGCTTGAGATTGAGGAAAAATACATGATTCAATGGGATATGTGCCCCAGTATAAACAGGGGACAATGGAGTTCAAATCAAGCAATTATATCATAAACTCTGAGATTATGCATCAAGTTTGATGGCACTGATGGTGACAAATGAAGAATAAAGCCTTATTGATAAATGCAGATATCTTTTATGAAATCATAAGTAAGATTATTTATTTATTTTTCCATCAAGGGGCTTTAACACTTCTATCTTCTGTAGCTCATTTGAAAGATTAGAAAAAATAGTCACAGAAAAGGGATGACTTTGACCAATCTATGCAAAACCTGTGAAGAAAAAAATTCTCTATTTGCTTATGGCCAAATTAGGCATCCTAGACATCAATGTCTTTTTGGTTTTTGTTAGTGGGGTTTCTTTCTGTGTTCTGTTTGTAAACTATGTACTCCAGTTTGAGGCCACAGCAGTTACAAAGGGTTTTCCTGGAAGCTGGTGTTGCTTTTCTGATCCCTGTCCAAAAGCTGGTAACAAGGAGAATTTTTGTGTTATTCTTCAGTGTTTCTGTTTCTGATTTGTTTCCCCCTCTTTCCCATCCCAGGAGGGGCTAGGAGTATAAGTAGTTTGACACAAATGCATATGGCCATGGATTGGATTAGGGAACAGTGGGAACAGATGGGGACAAGTTTCCTTTGAAGATAACATGTGAGAAAACAGAGGAAAGAATTTATAGTGAAACTTTGCAGATAAAGAGTCAATTTATTTAGCACACTCTACCAATGCAGTAGAATAAAGTAGTTTTCCATTTGGATATGAATTCCTCCACTCAAGGAGGGGCCTTCACCCTTCTTTTCTGTCTCTTGGTACAAATCTGAAGAAGAAAGCACAAGCTTATATACTCTTGTAAGGTGCTAAATACACTGTCACACTCTGGGTTAATGAAAACTGACTACTCCAAATTTTCTTCAAACAACAAGTGAAAGGAAATACAAGTAAGTATGTGGTTTTGGGTGCAGGAAAATTGTTTGGAAGCTAATGGTACAGGTAAATTATTTTTACTTTTGGCTGACCCTTAGCAAGAAATGGAAAGGAAATACCAATATCTACTGAATCAGTATTTTTATTAGAAGAAATTGGTCTTAATATATAAAAAAGGGATTGACTTTGGCTAAAGTCTACAACAGATTATATGCACATATGTATTTTGTGTATTGCTGAGTACTTCCTAGACTGTTTTGTTTTCTTTTTTGTTATATTTGGTTTGCTGAAAATCTGTTCTTCCTCTGTCATTGATTTCATATTTTCAAGGGTTTTTTAATTCTATGGCTAGTGTTATGATATCATTTATAACTCAGTTACTAACCGTTTTTTGGGGGCTTTTTTGTTTTGTTTTTTTTCTGTAGAGAAGAAAATCTGTTAAGTATAGTATAGCAAAAGAATTTGAATGACACCAGGAAATACAGTAAAACTAAAATTATGGCAGACTATGGTAGAAGAATGTTTATACTGGAGTTATTTCTCTTCTTATGAATGTTATTTCTGTTAAAACACAATTCTTTTTGGTTTGTTTGTTTGTTTGTTTGTTTTAACTATTGAAGTTAAAAATGAATGTACCGAAAAGTTTATTTTCACTCTTGAACCAAGCTAACTTTTATTCTCAGAATTTAGTCTATCATTACCTAGTTTAAATATCTGTGACTAGAGTTACTTAAACAGAAGCTGGTTTTATACAGTTTTATGTGATGATGTTTTTCTTTTAATCACATTTCATTGTGTTACATGTCAAAATTACTCTGATTGAAAATTATTATTACTTTCCCTTAAATCACAGTTATTGGAAGAGAAGATGATAGCTGCCACAACATAATGAACTATTCTTGGATGTAGCTAGAGACTGTGCCCCTTTTTCTGTTGAAGTTGAACTGTGACACCTAAATATTTAAGATTTATAGGGCTAGAAGTACAGTATCAGAAAGATGTTTACCACTAGTTCCATTAGGATAGAATTGTAAGAATGAAGTACAATGGGCAGGTTGCATTCCCAGCCATGTTCTGTGTGTTTTGTTTAGCAGCTGTTCAGTATGAACTTAGTCTTTGTAGTAAAGGTCAGAGTAAAGGTCTTTCCCATGTCTTGGAATGCTTTGGTGATTGGCTACAGATGGGGTTCTACCTGTAGTTGCTTGTCACTACTTTTCTCTGGCTCAGTGAATCTTCTTATACAATGTGACAATTTAGAAGAGTGCTGTATCCCAGCCTAATCTCTAACTCAGGGCTTAGAATAATTTCTTGAAAGGTGGGGGGTAAGAGTTTGAATGCTTTTTAGTTTGAGAAGTGTGATTAGACCACCAAATACACGCTTGCTGCATTGTACTGAAACGGCACAAATGCTTCATAGCATTTTTTGAAATAAAAGTATGAGCCAAATGGTTGATTTAGAAACTGTGTGGAAGAGTAAAAATTACTAGAATACCTGGGCTTCACAAACTTTGGATTTGTCTTCAAAAAATAGTGAAATATTATCACATGTATTTTACAGAGTGGAATGGGAACATAAAGATTTAGCCAAAAATGAATGTGGTCCTTCCTGAATTAAACTGAGAACCTGGAATGGAAAATTAATTTTTATTGGATAATTTTGGCAAAGTTCTGTAAGCTACTGGATTATGATGGAAAAATTTCAGCTTCACTAACCATGTCTCTCTGTGATAGGTTCTCTTGGTTAAAAAATGGAGCATGTTTCTTCTTAGCTTAAAAACTGTTGGAAGGCATTGTAGATCTGTGAATCGGAGCATTTTATGCTCTTGACTCTTGCTGTCATTGACTTTACCTCTTCTTTGTGCCTCCTTCCGATAAAGGGAAGGAGAATAGACTTGAACAGGAGAAGTAGCAGTAAAGCAATTTGGCCAGAAAGAGAAAATATGTAGGTGATAGAAAGCATAGTCCTGTCTGCTGCCTATACCTTTCTGCCAAAGACTGGTCTGAGTATATGGAGAAGAACTGATGCAATTGCAGAGTAATTAACTTGTGACGGGAAATAATTGCTTGCAATAGAAGTTTTGTAAACCTATTTTACTAGCTACCCATGTGTCAGTTGTGCAGAGTCCAGATAACTTACAGTATGTACCAAGCACCTGAATTTTGATTTTGTCTCCAGTGCAGTTCTATTCTGGTTAAGTTCTTATATCTAACGAAGTTCTGCAGTTTGTTAAAAAACACAATTTATTTGTCCTGTTTTGGTCATTCCCACAGTTCTAAAGGGGATAGATGTGCTCAATAGCTATGAGGAATAGGATTTGACTCTTTTATGATACAAACACTTCAAACTGTCATGACATTACTGAATATTTTGATACCATTGAACCATTTTGACAAGAGATCCTCAAGATTTTGGAGGGCTGTTTGGTAAGAATGATTTCTCCCTGTTCTCACAAATACTCTTTCTTTAGTTAGTTAAATGCGGAGGAGCATCCAGTTCTGGAGAGTGCAGTGCAGCTTGTAATACTTCTTGCTCACCTCTCACTCAGTGCACTCCTTTCCTTTCTGGAATCTCCCTGGAATATGGATTTCTGTACCATCTTATCTCTCATTTTCTTGAGACATGCATATTCCAAATAATTTTGTAAGCATGGCTGTTGTATTCTGCTCTGGAACTGTGGTGGTGATAGTACAACCTGACTGCAGTCTCTGCTACACCTCTTCTTTGCTGGAGTACAAAGGTAATTTCTAGCACTCTGTGTCCAGCCCTATCTGGACAATAGGGCTGTCCGATATAAAGTGTGGCAAAGCTTGGCTAAGAAGAAGAGAGCACAATGTTACAGGTACTGAGATATCACATACGTGTCAACGTCTGATAATTTTGACACCGTTTGAGTCATGGTATGGTATCATCAGAGTGAAGAATGGAAAGCCACGATGTAGGAAGGAGAATGTAAATAACCAACACTGCCTCTTTATTCTTTTATATCAATAAAAGATGAATCTGGAGGTACTGGAACTGGAGGTACTTATAAAGAGCTGTTCTTCAGTTTCTGTATGGTGACAGCAAGAACTTGAGTAGTCCTGTATACAGACTGATTTTACTAATACGTGGTCTTGTACTTCCTATTAGAGCAAATACTTTCATGTCTACAGACACATCAGAATGCTTTCCTTTGTGTCATTATATCACTTTTGTCTTGTTTGGATTCCCCTTACCTATCTGTTCCCTTGTGAACTGATCATGTCCCAGGTGGTGGAAGTCACAGTAGCTGTGTTATGACCATGTGTTTTAAAACAAACAAACAATTGCTGCTTTCATACTACTAGCAATGACTACTCATTATTATAACTAGTTTTCTGAGATGTTTTAAAGTAGGGAGAAAGGTCTTACTTTTTAAGGCAGGATTTGCAATTAACAAGCATTTGCTTTATCCATTTAGGAAGGACAGAATGATTTTACCACATTGCTGGAGACAATGCTACTTTCCCAGTTAGCATGGCAATATCTGTGTGGAATGCTACCAAAGATCCAGAGTTTAAAAATTCATACCTACATTTCTGTCTGTATTTAGGTACTCCATTTGTGCCAGTAGGTGGTTTTAATTCCATATCCTGGGCAGAATCCAGGATATGCGAGGTTTATAAAGTGGATACAATTAAGTAGATTTACATTTGGCTTCTTGGTTTGCATAGGAGTGAATTTGGTTATGAATGGAATACTTGACACTGAGGACAATCCAGTGTTGCTTCAGTGCTGGTTAGGACTACAGAATCTTGGGTGTTGAATCATAAGATTTCTTTTCTGAGTAGAACATTACAAGTTTTTCAGGACCTACATTGGTCCATGAGTCCTTTCATATATTGGGAAGACTGTCATTTGAGTCTGTAAGTTTTTTGGACATATACCTTGCCATTTGCTGTCTGCTAGGGGAAGCTCAGCTGCCTTGAGTCTGAATGATTTAACTTATTTTAGGGTACTATCAGCAAAAAACTTAAGTCACAGAGTGATACACTGTTGTAATAGCATCTATACACAGTTTGGTTTAGTTTATCAGGCTGTGTTCTAAATTCCACATTCATTAACTGCAGAGATTTGGTAAAGACAATGAAACTTTAATTTTTTTTTTATTGAAACTGTAAAGTTTGGATTATCATTTGAATATTTTTTCACGCTTTACAATTCATTCTATCTTTTGAGATACACATTTTATTTATAATGTACCAAATAAGTCTACATATGTTATGTGTCTGTTTAATATGCCTTGTGTATGCCTAGTGTATCCTGCAAACAATTGTTATTTTACTAGATAAGGAACAGTCTAAAACAATCCTATGTGTCTGCACATGACTTTCACAAGTATTTCTTATGTGGAGGACTTATACTCCTGGATTTATTTTCAAACCTTTTTTTTAACGTAAGATAATGCTAATTTGGAATCACAATGCGATCATTTTCATAGCGTCAGTATGCTTATGACTTTCACTGATTTTTGGATTGGTTTCTTGATGTAGTGTTGCATTTGCACTTTTTCATTATTTGAGGCTGTACCAGTAAAAATTTAATTTTCTTCTTGGAAGGTGCTTTTTCCCTATTTATTTTGAGAAACAAAGGCAGGCAGTATATTTTGCTCATTGATACCTGCATCATTTGTAATATTATTGAATTGTTATTGAATTATATGCTGTTCAATTAAAAACTGAAAAGATCTGTGTTGAAACTGAAAAATTTATTTTAACAGAGGAGTTTTCAAATTTAGAAAGGTCTTAGATTCTACTTAAAAGAAAGGATTTAAATTCCAAAGAACACCATTTAAAATATATTTTAAGAGGGTAATTGTTTTACCTACCTATTTGAAATATACCTAATGTTTAGTTATTTATGGGGAAAAGATTCTAAATATTCTCTCTAAATACTTTTTTTTTCATTTAACTTAAGCATTTGCTAAATTATCCCAAATTATAGAAAACAATTCTAAGATGATGATTTTTATATCTTTTTAGCTATGATTAAAATTTTCTAACTTCTCCGTAGGCTGAATATTTAGCCTTCCTATACAATTTAGTGCTTCTAGAACACAATAAATCTTTTTATAGTGAAAATATGGTCTCATTTTTTAGGCTTACATATATGAAATGCGTTCAAGCACTTTCTTACATAAACTGGGGAGACACACAGAATCTGTCATCAATGTCACCTTTAGTCCTTCATCTCCACAGGTAAGTCATTGCTTTTTTTCCTCTGTAATTAAAACACGTAAAATCTTGTAATTTTGTAATTTTAAAATTACAAAATTTCCAAAAAACTCCTCACTGTAATCTTGCTTTTTACTATTTTTTTTAATTGCCAATATGCTGTGCATATGTAAGGCTGTTCGTCTACTTCCAGCTATAGTGTGGTTATTGTGCCAATTATAAACTCTTGCAAAATGCCTCATTCTACAGAGACAAATGCTCTGACAAAGGGTCTATAAAGAAGACTTCTGGCCTGGGAACTCTATTGAGCCTGTATATGTTGAAGTTTGGGAAAATGTACATCCATATCAAATTACCTGAATAGACTGCTAATTCAGAGTATGTAAGGGAAAAATAAGCAGGGACAGGAATGTGACAAGGGGCTCAGGCCTGCTGTCATTACTCAAAGGCCTGAAAGATTTAGAAAGCAACATTATTTTAAGTGTGCTGTGTCAGAATAAATATTGAAATAGCTTTATCACGATATTTTGAAAAACTGTTAATGTTGTACTTTGAGCCTTTCAGATCTCTATAGATAAAAAGTACTCCAAAAAAGTTAGGCATTATGCAATAACAGGTTCGATTTTTTCACTGATCATTAATACTATGCTAACAGCATTATATTTCAATGTAATGGTTTAATTATAGTGCAGCATTATATACAAAGGACTTTGCTAAGTTTTATCTTGACACCCAAGCTTCCCTGCAACTTGTTTGTCATGTTTTTAATCCTATGGATTTTCCTTCTTTGTTTTAATATATTGAATCTGCATTGAAATGTTATACTTTCTACTTTTTTCCTTACTTAAAAGACACAACAATGATCACTATATATACATAAAAGAGTACACAGTAGCTCCTGTTTACTCACTATCTCCTCACCACTGGCTATGCATGCTACTATTAAAAAATATTTATGTGTAAGTAAAATTTCTTTACATTCTGGACTATTGTCATATTTATGTATCTCCTTCCATTTTTTAATAAATGTTCTAGCTTTTTAGTGATTTTAGACTTCCCGGAAGTTTTATTCGTTGTGTATATGTTGTTTGAACTGCAAAATTGTTGATCGCTATCTTGTGGTGAACATTAAGTATTTCTTGGTTTGGGATTCAGCAATACTATATTCAACCAAATGGTATGTTTTATTAAATTTTACACCCAGATTAAGACTAATGAAAGTTTTAGCACTGAACACATTTCTGCAAAAAGGTGTTATATACTAAAAGAGTAGACCTGACTGGAGTCTGGCAGCACCTTGATCTGTGGTGCAGCTGTTGGAATGCAGCTTGATGGGAAATGTCTTATTAGAGTTCATCTGTTAAAAGTCTAGTGGCTCAGTTGTAGTAATATTATGGAACAAGGCTTTGAAATAACTAAGTTCAGGCAAATCAGCTGTTGATCAAGGAGGAAAGAATCCATAAATGGTGTAAAATAAACATTGACTGTGGCTCCAAGCCAGTCTGCTCTCAGAGTGTGCCTTGGGGCACAAATTCTGAACTTTACGAAACATCACATGGTCAGTTTAAGAGCCAAATCTGAAGTTCACGGGCCACAAATCCTTTTCTTGAAGAGCTCTTTCCTGAGAAAGAAGATCTATTGGATTTCAACCAGCTAATGAATCTCCCCAAAAATATGGTTCTGGGGAAAGATTTTGAAGCTGATATTATCAGGAACATTTTACTAAAAAGCAAGACGTGCAAAACCTGTTCCTTTAATGTATTACAGATAAAATATAAATTTGATTACCCGACTCATTGTGCATAGTAAGCACTTCAAAATGCTTTCTGAGTAAGTATTTTTGGGGGAGTCACAGAACAAAAAAAAAAAATAAAGTTACCTGGGCTTTCCAATATAGAATTTAGCATTAAGTTACATTCAAAGGCACTAGAAGAAAAAACTAAGCAATGCAATGATAAGCTTGTATAGTGGAAAAGAAGAAAACCACAAATGAATCAGAAAAGGATAAGCCTTGAAAGAGAGACTTTGTATTAGGCATCCAGAGTTTCCAATACTGGAAGACTTTTATACCTGCTGCTACCACTAGTTAGGGATTTAAAACTGACTCTATTCTTGTTTCATCCAATATTTTAATGAAAACAATTAAGAGTTATATTAGGTCCTGAATAGCTACTGCACAAAGCCCCATTGCATTCAAAGGGATACACTGGCAGGAGAAGGAGAAAGGGGAGAGAAAAGAAAGTGGCCGATGAGTGAAATTCAAACATTATGGCTAAGCTTTCTGCTGTGGAAAGATGCAGCCAAAAGTGAGGTGTACTGGCAGCGCTCCTGTTCTGTCGTTGCTTGCCCAGCACCTGTCCATGAGGTAGCTTGTTCCAATCAATTTTATAACTCTCACTTGCATAAATGTTCTTCTAGAAAAGAGAGAAAAACCCTGAATGGGTATAATAGTGTTGTTTTTTTTTTTTAATTGATGGGGGCATAGTTGCTTTCATCATATGGTACTCTGGAATGATTTATAAAATTATTACTATGAAAGCTGGAGAAGGGAAATAAGATAGAAAATTTGCATTTATTTTAATTTTCAAGATGATTTCTCAGTTTTTGCTCCTTATTGTCATTTCCTGTTTTTCAGACATTGTTCAAAACTTATGTAGGGAAAAGTGGTTCTCTTACTATAACCACTAATAGAATTTCAATTTATTTTAGGGAATATACATTAAGGAATGTTATAGTGTTTAACTATAATAACTATAGTTATTAACTATAACACATTTGAGCCAGTCTAAAGTAAAAAACAGTAGGAGTCTTATCTTCCAAATATGGGAATGTTAAATAATCTTTGAAATGTTTTTCAAGCAGGATAAAAGCAAACGGGGACACCGTTGTCGTCTGCTGGTTTTTGATGGATTTTGTGAAGTTGGATGTTAGTATATACTGTGATAGCAGTTATTTTTCATGACAGAATCATGACTTTGAAATCAGCATGCATTGCTACCACCCTACTGATATACTGAAAGGTAGCTCATCCCTTTGATGTGCTGGGGCTACATATGCAGTCAGTCAACTGGCTTGGCTGAGAACCTTCTGATGCAGTGTGATTAAATTTGGGTGACAAATCAGAAGAAAGAGACTATTTAATATTTTTCCAGCATGTTCTCATGTACCTCAATAGCAAGTCTGCAACTCTTTACTCATTTCACCAACCAGTTCTCTTTTCTTATACTAGTTTAATCTGCTGAGGAAGAAATTTCACAAGTTTTCTTTACAAGCAGTAGTGTGTAGTAATGTAGTCTTTGTATGAAGACTGTCTTTGTCAAAGACTGTTCAGCAGTTTATGTCTGGTAAGAAGATATTTCCTTTACCAACATCCAACCAAAAAAGATAGTTGTATTAAAAAGAAAAAAAAAGAGTCTACTGCTGACTTCATATATGGGATTTCTGAGTTTGAATGTATTTTTCTCCTTGTCTTCTTGAACCGTTAGCTAAATCTGTGTACTCACAGATGTGTAATCTCACAGAATCACAGAATATGCTGAGTTGGAATCATTGAGTTCAGCCCTCAGTCCTGCACAGGACCATTCCCAAGAGTCACACCATGGGCCTGAGAGTATCACCAAAACACTTCTTGAACTCTGTCAAGCTTGTCACTGTGACCACTTCCCTGGAGAGCCTGTTCCAGTGCCCAACCACCCTCTGGGTGAAGAAGCTCTTTCTAATATCCAACCTAAACCTCCCCTGAAACAACTTCAGACCATTCTCTTGGGTTCTTCACTGGTCACCACAGAGAAGAGATCAGTGCCTGCCCCTCTTCTTCCTCTCATGAGGATGTTGTAGACTGCAATGAGATCTCCCCTTAGTCTCTTCTTCTCCAGGCTGAACAGACCAAGGGACCTCAGCTACTCAGTGAATTGAATGAGAATTTGGAGTGGATATTTCTTAAATTTAATGAACATATTAGTTTAATTTTTCCAAATTATCGAAGTATCAGTCTGATGAAATTTTATTTATATTTTATTACAATATCTTTTTTCTTTTATCCTCAGATTTAAGATTTATTATCATGGAATTAATTGAAAAAAGTGATGGCAGTTAATGCAATTAGTATTAGTCTTTCATGGGCTGTTCCAATTTGATCAACTTGTAAATGGTACCAAGTAAAGTAGTATTCGTGTAAAGTAGTCCAAGGCAGCTGCATGTGCCCTTTCTTTTTCTTATAAGACTCTAAGACTTGTGAGAGGGAGAAGCTGGGGTGAAAAGATCATTTCAAAAGGTAACAGCAGCTGGAGTATTTTTGAGCAAACAAATCATTGTGACAGTGAGGAAAACCTTTGAGGTTTTTTATGTAAGATGGTGCTTTTTAAAAAAAATTATTTGCCATCATTGACTGATGTAGCTGTGTAGTTTACAAGCCTACAACTTGTTAAAAATTTTGAGATAGTCTTCAGATGTAGAGAATTGCATAACCGTTCAACTTCCAAACTTTCAACAGTTAAATGGATTTAGAAATGGAGCCAAAGCACAGAAGTGCTAGTCTAAGTGGCTTGGGGGAAAAGAGGAACTTCAGCTTTAGGCACCTTTGGGAGATTCTCAATGTGGGCTTGGTTTCCTACAGTGCCGTGTTTGGCTACTGCCTTTAACTCTCTGGTTACATTTGCAAATCTTGGTCCTTGTCATTTTAAAAACTGCTTTGACGGCAAAGAACGTAGAGCTCTGGGTTGTACCACACTCCAGCTACGAGGGCAGTTGAGCCTGTGGAGACACAGCAGATAGTTCTACTGAGTTTATTCCAATCCTTGAGAATTCAGACTTAGAGTTCATTACTGCACGTGTAGGTCTCTGTTTATAGCAGAAAGATAACTTCTTTTGCAGTTTCTAACAAACCTCAATAATGCTGTGTAATGATATAGTAAAATAGGAGTTTTATGTTGTTGTGGAAAAAATTGTTTATACCAAAGAAATTCTTTCAAGTATGTATGACAACTCTGAAGAAGGATGGCAGATTTTAAAAGAAAAAGAAAAAGCCTCTATAAGCTAGAGAGGATGATACAATTCAGTTTACTCATTGGATACTCCAGCCATTCTAACTGTGTTGCCAGCAAACAACAGCTGTACACCACATGATTTTAGAGGAATATGCTTGCAGAGGCAAGCTTCTCAACTCAATAGCACATTTGTCATAAAATCTTTATGGCATTTTTTACAAGTAGATATTTTACTGAATGGCACTACTAGGTTGAAAGAGGTGGTACAAAACAATTGGTTACTGAGCTGTTCAATGTGAATTCTGTTTACCAGTATCTAGGCAGGATTCCCTGTGGATTGGAAAGAGAGAGAATTGACTGGGAGTGGGAAGGAAAGACACTGACTGTAGGGATAGGGATAATTTGGAGAATAGACAGGTTCTTGGAACCTGTCAGATAGAAAGCAAGAGTGAAGAGGTAGTGCTGGAGACAACTCTGAGAACTGGAGGGAAAGAACATATGTATGGGGAAGTGATGATATTGGAGACATGAAGAGAGTGCCTAGAGGGAGGGAATGAAAGCCCTGAGGAGAGAAGTAAGAGATGATAGCTGCAAGGTTAAGACTTACAGTTTCTACACTTCTAGTTAAGCCTTTTTTTCTGAAAAAGATAGGAAAAGGAGATGCCCGTGGACTGGTTTTCAGAGTTACTGAGAACCAGAGGTTACTCTTGACCTAACAGTTCTGAGAATCAGTGTGCTCAATGCCTAAGAAAAAAAGCTGCTTTTCAAAGAACGTAAGGGGAAGTTTCCAGATGAAATCAACCTCTCTTGCTCCCTTCACACACTACACAACTGTCTTCAGGAGCCAATAATGCAATATTGAAAGGAATAAGCAAGTGAGTGTCTACTTTTCATGCTCCATGAAGGGGCATGTAGAAAAATATTTTGTGAAGTGTACTTTCACAAAATACAGTCTCCTCCTCTGTCCAGGCAAGCTGAAATGAGGAAGCTTTGCCAAATAGGAAGAACTAAAGGACTAATGTTTAGGAGTTTGTTCAGCTACGTTTTTTATACAGAAGTTATTCTATAAGAATTAGAATTTAATTATCTTACATAGCTCTCTAGGAAGCTGTCAAGCTTATTTCTTTTTCTTGCCATCTTGAAAAGTGTTGCTATCATGTATTTAACCCACTCAACAAAGAATGCAGTTGAACATTTGCTGATACTAAAAACTATTCTGAAGGAAGATTCAGTTCTAAAATTCCTGAGCTTTTCATGTGAAACAGGTACAAAGCTTCTTCCCCCACTTCAATTAAGAATCCATTTGTATTCCAAGAAGATTCTCTCCTCTTACATGGTCTTTGGGAAATTTAAAGCCAAATCAATTGGCGATCATGATACAAACGTGTAGTGGATGTATAACAAATCAGAATTCAGACATTAAAAACATATTTAGATGAAATACAAGGAAAATGAAGTGTGAAATAAAGTGCATTCTGAATGAGCTTTTGGAAAAGGGAAAACTAAGTCTTAGCTAACAGATTAAATATGAAAAGAAAAACAGACTCAAATTCTGTCTTAAATTAAAATAGCAACATAAAGTGATTCCAGCTGTCTGATGGAGTATGATATAGCCACGCCAAACATTTTGGCTGAGCTCCTGGCTGTATCTGAACTGTGTAGAGCATAGTAGGGGAAAGTGGAAAGCAGAATTCTTTAAAGCTACCTTTTGTACCTCTTTTCTTCCAGTCCACTGCATAAAGTACAGCAGCCTCAGAAGTGCTTGGTGCTGCCCTCCCTAACAAGTTTTCCCTGTGAGCTGATCTGGCAGTTGAGAGGGACTTCTCCTTTGCCTTCTTCCTTTCAGGCCTATGGTGTGTGCTGGAGTAGGCAGGCAAGAGTACCTGTTGATAAAGGGATCCTGTGCCCCTTTTCCTTATCTCATATAAACA
Source organism: Pipra filicauda (assembly GCF_003945595.2). Taxonomy (NCBI): domain Eukaryota; kingdom Metazoa; phylum Chordata; class Aves; order Passeriformes; family Pipridae; genus Pipra; species Pipra filicauda. Next base: position 2,496,734 of record NW_024104207.1, on the reverse strand, counting down.
TTCAACATCTGCAATCACCCAGCCACTGTGCTGCTGAAGGGTGGTATTTGATGTGTTTAAAAATTATGGTAATGCATGCATTAGAATGTTGGCATTGTCATCTGAAGGGATTGGTTCATCTATGCTTTTTCATAAGTCATTCACATTGTATCTACTTTGTCTGGAATATCACAGTAGCTGAGACACACTGTGACATGTTTTTTTACAGAATAGTAGCTGTATTCTATCCAGCTAGTTGCTTACTAATGTAAGAACATTTCTAGAAAGAAATAGATGATTCCCCACTGATATACCATGCCATGCCATGCCATGCCATACCATACAGTGCCATACCACGCCACACTACAAACCCACATTTGGGACTTATTCCAGCATTTGCTACCTTCATTTCACCTTCTCTGCTAATGTCTGGAGAGAATGATTCTGACTCTGCTGCTACGTTTTTTTTCTCTGACCAGGAAGTGGGTGACCTACATTGTTCATTAAAGAGGGAAGTTAGATCTAGAGCAAGACAAATGACAATGATGAAGACTATCTTTTAAAATGTCACCTCAGTATGTGCATCATTCTTTAACCTGAAGCATAGAATTTCTTGGGGTGGGAGGGACGTTAAATACTATCTATTTTCAATGACCCTGCCCTGGGAAGGGATACCACCCACTAGACCAGGTTGCTCAGGGGCTTTATCCAACGTGATCTTGAACCTTTCCAGGGATGGGGCAACCACAACCTCCCTGGGCAACTTGTTTCAGTGCTTAACTACCCTCCAAGTAAAGAATTTCTTCCAAACATCTAATCTAAATCTCTCTTCTCTTAGTTTAAAACCATATCCTGTCACTATCTTCCTGTCACTATCTTCCTGTGTAAAAGACGCTCTCCTTGTTTATAATCCCCTTTCAAGTGCAGAAAGAACACAGTAAGGTCTTCCTGGAGCCTTCTCTTCTCCAGGTTGAACAACCTCAACTCTCTGCTTGTCTTAGGAGAGGTGCCCACTCCTCTGATCATTTTGTGGACATGCTCCAACAGGTCCACATCTTTCTTGTGCTGAGAAGCCCAGAGCTGGGTGCAGTACTCCAGGTGGGGTCTCACAAGAGCAGAGTAAAACTGGAGAATCGTATCCCTTGACCTGATGGCCACACTTCTTTTGATGCAGCCCGGGATGTAGTTGGCCTTCTGGACTATGAGCACACACTGTTGTCTCATGTCCAACTTTTCATCTACAGGAAACCTCAAGTCCTTCTCCACAGGGCTACTCTCAATGAGTTCTTCTTCTAGTTCATACTTACAGCTGGGATTTCCTCGACCCGAGTCCAGTACCTTGCTGTTGGACTCATTGAACCTCATCGGGTTCTCGTGGGCCCACTTACCAAGTTTTCCCAGGTCCCCATGGATGGCATCCCTTCCTTCTGTTGAGTCATCAGCACCACTCAGCTTTGTGTCATCTGTAAACTTGCTGAGGGTGCACTCAATCCCACTGTGTTTTAATTGATAAAGTTATTAGAGAGCACCAGTCCCAAGATGGAGACCTGAGGGACACCATTCATCACTGGCCACCACCTAGACATACAACCATTGACCACAATTCTCTGACTGTGCCCATTCAGACGATTCCTTATCCAATGAATAATTCACCCTTCAAATCCGTGTGTCTCCAATTTGGAGATAAGGATGCCATGTGAGACCATGTGTAAGGTCTTACATAAGTCTGAATAGATGACAACAGGCAGTTTTCCCTTGTTGACTGTTGCAGTCACTCCATAATAGGAGGCCTCCAAATCCCATGAGGAGCAGCTAAGGACTTTGAGCTTGTCTAGATTGGAGAAAAGAGGCTAAGAGGTGACCTCATTGCTCTCTACAGCTTCTTGAGGAGGGGACATGAAGAGTCTTTTCCCTGGTATCCAGTGACAGGGTATGTGGAAATGGCTCAAAGATGCATCCATCAGGGGGCTTTGGACGTGATGTGATGAAACATTTCTTTACAGAGAGGGTGGTGAAACACTGAAACAGGCTTCCTGGAGAGGCGGTCAATGTCCTGTGCTTTAATATCATGCTTTAATTTTTGGTCAGCCCTAAAATGGTCAGGCAATTGTACTAGGTGATCCTTATAGATCTGTTCCAGCTGAATTCTGTTCTATTTAATTCTAATTCAATTTCAAATTCAAATCTGAATTCTGTTTCTGCTATGGAGATTATGGGCGCTGAAAGAAATGAGGCTGCACACCACACAGAGTTAGATTTTGGGATTTGTCCCTCAATCTTTCTGGCGTTCCCCTTTTATTAGGGTTCTCTCATAAACAGCACCTGGTATGTGTCTTTTAGTTAACCAAAATTACCAGGATCATCTTAAACCCGGGCCTTGATCCCACACATTCACTTTGCATCACGTGGCTGTGTTCAGACACGAGAGAGAAACACACACTATCATGCAGACTGTTCAAAGTGGTTTTCACTTTGAGAACACTGCGCTTTCTTTATCAAAAACACCAGTCAAGGCCAAAACGCTTCTTTTTGATCCTAATTAACTGAATGCAGGTGCTGCTGGCTCAACTTGTTCCCACATCCTGCTATCTCCTCCTTTCCCTAGCAGTACATGCTGAAGAGATCTCTGATATTTCTTCCCAGCCCTGCATTAGTAGAGGGCACTGAATGGCTAATCATGTCGCAGCCTAGGCATTGGCTCTATCCCTTCTTTGTGGAAAGAAGGCGTGTACCTTCTGATGGGTGTGAGAGCTGTGAATCTTCTTGCAATGATTTGACTAACTGAACAAATTTGCAAAAAGCGTATATGAAGTGTGTTTTTTGGAAGTCTTCCAGTTTAGCTGGGTTTCCAGTTTTCCTGTGAAAACAGGATGTCAAACCCCTGCATCTTTGACACTAGCAAGGCTCAGTGATTAAGCCCTCAGTCTGAAGCAGAGTGTGCTCCTGAACTAAATGGTTGCAAATGTTTTTGAACTAAGCAATACCTGTTCATTTCCCTGTGGATTTTTTTTCTCCTTCTAATAAATTTTAGAAATGCCTGAGCTGTTTTCTGTGGGAAAAAATGCTAAAACAAAAGAGTCTGAGAACAGTAGTACTCATCAGAGCGAAGGTCCATCTGGCCCAATACTCTCTCTCCAAAGTAGTCAACCATCATTTTCTAAAGGAGAGCATATGAGCTGTGCAGGTGCCAGGGAGTGCTTGTAGGTCTCAGTGGCTGGGATTGGCATTCCCTGGGACCTCCACCAACATTATCTCCTGTGAAGGGCCCAGAGGATGTGTCTCAGCTCAGCTGGGACCCTCAGTCCCTTCCTGAGCAATGTTGTAGATGTGTCTGTTTCTGACCTCATTTCCTTGGTAGGCCTGGGACCTGCACTGCAGATTGTTGCTCTCCTGGATGACCCCTCATGCTAGGTCATAGCTTGTGAGGCATAACTCTCTATTCTATTCTATTCTATTCTATTCTATTCTATTCTATTCTATTCTATTCTATTCTATTCTATTCTATTCTATTCCTTGTGCTCACTGTGAATTGAATAATGACGAGACTGCTACTTGCCTGAAATGCAAGGGCTTTTTCAGCTCTAAACCCACTTTCAAGGACACATGTCACAAAGATTACAAGTAGAAACAGGATTTTTATTTGTTTCCTTTTGTCTTTCTGAATCTGTTTCAGAGCCAATGCTCACGAGAATTAACACTGTCTCACAATCTTCAGATTATTCAATTTTTTTCACAACTAATGTAGAGATGTCAAATCTTATCATTTAGTGGTCTTTTCTGAATCCCAATAATGTGTTAAAGTCTATTTATTAATTATGATGAATTACTTACGATAAAAATTATTTTACAAACCAATTTTTCTGTTGGCATGACTCCATAGACTTTCCTTTCTTGAAGACTGTTTCTTGTGATGCCAAGAAACCTCGGCATGATTAACTGCTCAGGGACTTTTGCATCTTTAAACATTAAGGTATTTGTTAATTCAACGTTGGGAGCAACCCAGCTCGCGCCAGACAAACGACCTGAAAGTGCAAAAGCAAGCACTTTAGATACATGGTTACATCATTTAACATATATTTTAATAAGTAGGCTAGTCTCCGGGCGGAGTCTTTCCAGACATGTGCAGTCTTCTACTGCGGGGGTCTTCTCCTCAAGCCTTCATCCCTCTGGTGGCTGCCATGGATGTCTTCCTTGATTTGACCTCTTCAAGTTAGGTGACCTGAATTCTTCAAGCTTGAAAAATCCTGGCTCTGGGCCTTCTATATGTCATTCGAATGTCTAGTTTACCTAATTTGTTACGTTGCGTATACTACTCCTATTCTTTCTGTAATAAGGACTTTGGTTCAGCAAGCAGAACAGCACATGATATTAACCAGTGCTCCTAAAATGTTCTTCTAGCAAAACAGGTAGAGCAAACAGGACAAGGTATACCAGCTGAACCATTGTTAACTCTTTTTTTGTGCTTTTTTACCATCATTGTGTCTTACTGAAGTAAAGGAATTATTTTTGCCTCAAAAACGTTTGAAGAAGAAAGGGCTATACTTTTTATTTAGAATTTTTGGGACAAAGTGAAGCCTTTTGCTTATTAACAAGTTGAAACACAAGCTTTCATTTAGAAAATTACTTGCTCAAGGGAAGTACAATTGCTGTGATGCAGAGTCTCTGAAATGACGAGGATAGCTAAATCCTAAATGGGTGTATGTATTTACCATCTATGTGTACCATATCCATCATAACTAGACATATAAATAATGCATTTTAAAATAATGAAAGAAGCACTTTTCTGTTAGAGTGTGAAATCTGTGAAATTCTACATTGAATTGTTAGAGCCAGAAAAACTTTTTAAAAAAAGAGTGGTGTTTTTATTTCTAAAGAAATTTTGACCTTGATTAGAGAGAACACTTTTATTAATGCATTTAAAATATGTTATTTTTTTTACTTTCAAATTTAGCAATTTAATAAAATATGAATTCTTGAAATGGAAATGAAGTGGAAAATATAATTATTTTCTTGTGCATCTTTTACTAACACAGGTCTTAAAAACTGACTAGTGAAATGTGAATCTTGTTTCTTATTACTATGCTGAGGTAAATTTCAGGCGGGTATAGGAGGGTTCCTGAGTTGCAGCACAAGTATGGCTTTCTCAGTCATAAACTGTGTGGATCATCAAAGGATTTAAGGAACCTTCTTGTTATCTATCTTCCATCATGCAGTTCTGTTTTCACTTACCTTTGAGTTTTTTGGTGGTTTGCGTTTTGGATTTTCTCTCCTTTTAAGCATTTGAAAAAAATTAAAGAGGGGCCTTTCAGACTATTGAGATTTGCTGGAGCTATTTTAGCATCAGAAACTTCATGGATAAGGTGCAAATTAGTAGGACCACTATCAATATGAAAACATCCTTCACTAGTAAAAATGTTGAAAGAAAAATTATTGATATGCTGATAACCTATTACCCAGGATGAGTGATGGACTATGCAAGGAGAATTGTTCCTGTGTATCTACTTTAGTTCAAAATTTTGAAATCCAGCCTTTTCCCACCATTTTCCCCCTTGGTTCTGTAAAGTCTGGCATACTGCAGGCAGTGAAAAATTGGATATAATATGAAACATTTTATTGTAGGCAAGGGATTCTGGTGCAGATGCCGATCACATGTAGGCAGTTTGAGTCCATTAGCCTTTACTAGCTCTGTCTCAGCAGTAGTCCTGAAAAGTCACCAGTTGGTCTTCACTGGTTTAAAATAGTTTATGCTGAAATGTAATATGTGCCATTACAAAATGAGATTATGTTTTTTACAATTAAAATTTTAGGTTTGAGTTATAATGAGTGTAGTATAGGAGCCTTTGTAAAGCAGAATAATTACCCACTTTGGAATTTGGACACAACACTGGGGGTGAGAAACCTGCAGTGGTGAAAAACAACATCTGATTCCAGTTATCAGCTAACCTTCCTATATTAAAGATTTTTTCAGATCAATGGGTAGTGCCAAATATAATAAATAGTGTAATAATAAAAAGGGAAACGGAAATCATAGAGCTATCATTCTAAGAAAAGGCATGAAGTAAGATTACTGTTTATACAGAGTATGACATAAATGCTGCTCTTTCAAGGGTACATATTTCTATTAGAATTTCTTAAGAATAATACACATAGAGCCAGCAGATGAATCTTGAGGACTTCCAAGAAGATGTACTGTAAACTAAAAGACATAATATGTCTGGCAGCATTTTATTGTATCTGGAGACCATAACATTTTCTCCTATGATTCTAACTAGAAGTTGAATTCCTTCCATTTTATTTTCAGGACTGTTTTAATATGAAGTCTGATACAAAATTGAGAAATATCTTTCTTTGGTTTTGCTTAAGAAGCAGTCCAAAAGTCTGTAGGAATATATTAATTGTAACAATAGATTACTATAAATGCCTACCATGCCAAGTAACAATAGTTACAAAAAAAATGTTGTTTTGGAAAAATCACTTTTTCATTGGGCCATTTTAGAGAAATATGTATTAGTTCTCATCTTAAGGTTAAAAAGTACCTAATGAGGAACACCCAAGGTGTGATTCATTAAAAAATTCATTTGGATTTCCAAAATCCCTTCTCTACCTTGCAGAATATTGTTTTAGTGTGACGTATGAACATGGACTGTGTGTACTGACTATAATATATATATATATATATAATGGCCAGTCTTCGCGAGCGAAGATTTTGGGAAAGGTCATTAACCCTTCCAGCCTGCGCAGTGGATTTTTAGGTGAGACACAGCGTGCGCTGAACTGAGCCCACCCTTTAGTCCTGAGGTTCATCTGCCGGGGCCGAGCAAAGCCTGGACAGTGGCAGTGAGGTCCCCAGGATGTAGGTTTGTTTAGAGTGACCTTCTCTTAGGTGGATTGCCTACCAAGGCTGATGAGCTCCACCTGCCCAGGGGGCCGGGAATCGAACCCAGGTCGCAGAGGTGAGAGTCAGGCACTCTATACATCCTGGGGACCTCACTGCCACTGTCCAAGCTTTGCTCGGCCCCGGCAGATGAACCTCAGGACTAAAGGGTGGGCTCAGTTCAGCGCATGCTGTGTCTCACCTAAAAATCCACTGCGCAGGCTGGAAGGGTTAATGACCTTTCCCAAATCTTCGCTCGCGAAGACTGGCCACTACTATGAACATGGACTACCTTTTATTTTGCTTGTAATCTAGTCGTGATCTGAAAGTTTCATATAGGTTCCAGCTAGTACCTGAAATGTTGGCATACTTATCAAGAGAAGTGTTTTTCACTTCAAATACTTTTGCTTTCCAAATTTCAGACTTACTCTATATTTGAAAGTTGGAACAAATTCTGTCTATGAATGACTCAACTTCAAAATGTTTTGTTTGCACTGCAGAATATGATACACTCTCCATTGGGAAGCTGCTAGTCTGGCAGGTTTAGCTAGTTTTCCCATTGACTTACCAAGTGTTATGCAAGCACTGCTATCCCATGACTCGAACAGCTCCTGTTACTTTTACTTTAGATATGGAAACAGAGCTTTAAAACATCTTATAAATAATAAGGTCCTTCATGAAAGTTAAGTGCAATATTTCAAGATACAAAGGTCTGTATGAAATAAATATAATTCCACTTTCTTTAAGTGTGAGTTATATGCCTTTATTATTTTTAAACAGAATATCCTTTTCTCTTGAAAATATTTAAATATGCAATATGTCATTTAAGACCATGGTTTGGCATTTGAATTTGCTATGATCTGAAAAATAGTTTCCTGAGGAAAAGTTGGATTACCTAGCAATAAAATGAACTTTCTTTCTGTAGGTATATAGATATACGGTGAAATAATTCATGAAAAAATTGTATTTTGAGTCCCGAGCTATATCATCCAGGCACATATACACATTATAAATTGCTCAGCCACAGAGGATGAGTACTATCCAGAAGAAAACAAAACCTTTACAAAAATGAAGCAAGGTCAAATTACTAAAACCAGTTGTTACCTAGGTCATTCAGATTGAATGATGAGGTTGTGTGTTATGGAACTGTGGGGTTTGTTAGAATGGCAGAAATACTTCTTCCAGCTACATTATTTTAAAAGGCAAATCTCTGTTAAACTTCCAGGAAAATCTGCCTAACATATAACCAATAAATTAAATTTGACCAATGTGATGGAGTTTTATACAGTGAAATGAGTCATATTATCTCCTGTTTGCATGCAAGGAGAGGTAATAAAATTAGCTAGCATTTCTGGCCTCTTCAAGAAGGGAATGCAAACAAAGGAGACCATGATGGAGTGTGAAGGAAAAGAGGCTGTTCTTCAGGAGCAATTTAAAGAAAACAAATGTTAATGTATTTATTTAATTACATAGTTAAGACTTGTACTAGAACAGGGAGAGGCTTTTCATTAACCTATTACATTACATGGGAAACTGTAACGAAGCAAGAAATTTTTATTTTTTTCAGTAAAGGGTTTTGTAAATATACTGTATTATATCAGGTCTGGAATCCATTTGATTGACATCACTGCAGCTGGCCAGCCTGTCACAGTGCTTACAGCTGAAGTGAAAAACTGCCATAGTTTCTAAGCTCCCACTTCTGTAAACATCTCCTGTTGCATTGAGTTATTTTTGGAGTTTAAATGTGCAGTGGTTCCAAAGAAATGGTGCCAATGAGTAGAGTCTAAAAAGCAGTATTGAAAATCACTTACTTTAATTTAGTAAAATATTATATATTAGATGGCAAAGTGCCTTTCAACTTAGCTATGAATACCTTTATTTCTGACATTATTTGATTTATTAAATGTTTGCTGTTTTGTGCCTGATGGACACCAAGTATGGCCTTACAGTTCAAAAGGAGAACAAATGAGATGGTCCATCAGAGTTATACTCAAGATGTAGAATGCAAGGCTTCCTAAGAGCTAAATTTAAGTTACAAGACATTAATGGACGATATTCAAACCATATGCAATGTGCATCCTTCCATTTTCATTTCCACTGTTTCTAGAGTTAAAAATTGGAAAGATTTAAAAGTAAAAATAAATACTGCTACAGTTAAAACAGAATGTTAAAGTGACTGAGATTTATACAGTAAGTGGGAGGGACAATACTCTGTAGGAAATAGAATTTTGGAGTGTAGCTAGATCATATAGCAATGTTCATGACAAAGATGCTCGCAAGACAACAGTGGCTCTTTATTAATAGTGATACTGGAGACTGGAAATAAAAGTAGATTGCAAAAACATCGACCCATATTAATGAATCTGGTTTTGTACTTTTCCAGGATTTCATGCAGAAGAGTCTGAGTAATCTGCTACAGATATTGGCTTATGGACTAAATAGTAGGATATAAAAACACTCAAGTGATTTAGGCTTCTGAGAGCTTAGAGATCCTTTTTGAAGATAGAATTGGAACCTGCTCTTAAGTCAGTTATTTAGTTATCAGTTATTTAGTTTATTTATTAACTTGTTAGATATTTTATTCGGTGTTTGAGCTTTTAGTCCTTTAGCTCAACTTATGGAGGCTCTTACTGTTGTTGAATGGCCTGAGTCAAATTCCTCAAGCAAACCCACAATGGGTGGTCATAATACGTTGACAGTCAGGGAGAGTCCACCAATAACAAATAGCTCCTAAATAGCATGTATCATGGGTGGTCCAAGAGTTTCCTGGGAGGGACAGTTTCAGGAAGACACTGTGGCTTGAATGGAAGTAGTGCTCTCTGTTTATAGATATGTTCTTTGTTTACTTCTGCTAAGCATGGCTAACCTTGTGACAGCCACTCCTATGGGAAGGAGGCATTGTAGAAAAAGAAGATTATGCATACATAATAACTCCATATGAAACAGTCTCAGTGGTCACAGTCTCATTTTTAGGCATACTTTGGTTAACTGGCTTTCTATTTTTCAGTGAAGAAAATCAGAGTTTACAACTCAGTTTGTAACTATAGAGGCAGGTGTGGCTACTGGATTGTGGTAAAGTAGTGAAAGATCAGAATATCTGATTACACATCTTGTAATATCTTTACATTAATTAGTATAGTTGCATTCTTCTGAAAATAATATAGTTTTACTACACAATACTGTGTACAGTTGCACTCTTGTACTACTCTCTTGCCAAGTCATAGAATTTTTCCAAACCAAGCTGAAAGGAATTTGTGTGCCAAAATGCTATAGGGAAATGTTAATCTGAATTATGTTTGCCTAGTATGGAAGTGAATCACTTCGATTACCTCGTTATTACAGCAGAGTTTCTTTTTTGTTGACTATTACTTAAGAATGACCCTACCTCCAATAGTACAGCTCCCTTTGTTTAAAAATCAGTGGTGCTGTCACTAATGGTTTCAATGCCTTCCATGTATTCTCCATCTGCCAGTGCATTTATCAGTTCTTAGTGGTTTATATTAACCTATTTATATCAGAGATGGCAAACTGAAATTTAGCCATGACAAATCAGCAAAGTAGCCATTTTTTTTTCTTTCCAGTCTGGGTAGTATATGCTTATTCTTCATTAAATGCAGTCTTATGTCTTTCTTTTTATAAAATGCAAATCCTGTAATAGCAAACCCAATTGTTTTAAGTGGAAAAAATGAAGAAAAACCAGAAAAAGCATGTTGCTATAAACAGCTATTAGGGTTGAATCATACTAGAATTTTGCGAATGTTTTCATTTTAGCACGTCGGTTATTAATTTCTGATGTTTTCTGCTTTTTGGGCAAATTATTAACACATGTTTTTCTTCTCAGCTCTCAAGAAAAAAGTGTTTTCTTATTTTTAAAGTAAAAAGTGAGCAAAAAGACAATTTGCACTTGTGTGTGTCTGTCTTGAAAAACACAAATTCTTCAGCAACATGAAATAGATGCTAAAATCATATGAAGGATCTCATATTTTCATAAAGTATTTTCCATTGGTTTATGAGAAGAATACTGTTGCAGTTCTCTACTGCATTATGTTGTATATGTGCAATAAACCTGACATGAATCTTTACACTGCTTAATTTTGGGGAAAAAAAAGGATCACAAAGAAACAATAAACTACACTGGATTAGTATTGATTCATTCTGACACACAAAATAGCTTTAAAGTCAGTTAGAAGTAAGCTATTGGTAATTTCATAGTTAGTTATGCAAGCATATAAGCCAGTCTCTTCAGTTATTGAAATCAGTAACAACTCCATTTGTTTTTATTCCCCTACTTCTCTGATAGTATGAGAATAGAAACAGACTGATGACATCTTTTTTTTAGCTGTAATTAGCCTCTTTTTTTTTTTTTTTTTTTTTTTTGGTTATTTACTGTTTAGAAATTCGTAATAGTTTAGGCTTCAGAACTAAAAGTTTGTTTCAAGATCAACATCCATCATGGAATTTGAAAGCACAAATTTGACAACCTGTTTGAATTTACTACTGTTTGAATTCTTCTTGGAGAAGAATTCAGAAAAATTGGCTCTTGGTTTTGTTTCCAAAATTCATAATGTGAATCTGAAACCAACTGTTGCCTCATAACAGTTTGATCTCACAATTGATTTATTGGATGATATGGTTGCTCCTCTGTATACTAGTGCTGATGAAAAGAGTAAACTGTCCCTTTTAGATTTTGAATTCACAGAATTGTTTTTCAGCACACAAATAAGTAAGACTTTCCATATGTACAAATGCTAGTAGAGATCGCCAGAAAACCTATAATTTACCACCCTATTCTGAAGAATGCTTCAGGTCTAACTAATATTACCAAACTACAGAGGGTCAGCCATGTTCGAAATTCTTACCTGGCATTTAAATCTCTCTAGTCAGCAAAAATATGTGTCTCTGAAGATGGTGAAAGAGGAGTTGGGAATGCAGTCTTGTAAACTAACGTTCTTTGTAGGAGTGGCACTAGCAGTATGGAGGAAAAAACCTGTCGTATACCTTATTAATGGCCCAGTTCCATCTCAGATCCTGAAAGTGTTAGCCTGATCTATGGTGAAATTGTTCTCGTAGATTTAAGCGCATTAGGAAAATTGTTTAGCTTTCATACTTATGTACATTAAACCATTTGTGCCTGCCATTACAACCTGCTTATAATTGTGATGCTATAAACATTGTTACTTGTTGTTGAAGACATTTATTCCTTCATGCTATTTAAGAAATGCAGATATTTTTTAAAAAGTTAAATCATTGGGCAAAATAAAAATCTTTTTTTCTTATAGGTATTGGCAAAGAAGTCTTTCATGGGATTGCAGTAAATGAAAGCAAATTAATTATCTATTTGTGCTTTCACATGTGTTTGAGTATTTCTCAGTGGGAGTCAATTCAGGCAGCAATCTCTTCCTGTCAGTACAGCTGAAAAAATATTTTTACACAGCTAGATCCCGTATATGATCTGATACCATGTGAGGATAATTAAATCTTGCGGAACTGTTGACAGCAGTTTTTAATTTCCATGTGTCCTTATCCAAGCTGCTCCACTGTAATTTTAGGGAATCTCTTATTGGTAGGTGACTGTGCTTGACAATACATAACCTTAGCCTGAAGATTACTTTGCTTTGCATTTGCTTTGGAAATTCAGTAATGACGATATGCCATTTTGGCTTACTTTTGTAAGTCATTGCAAATGCTCCCAAATACAGTTGAAAAGAAAGTATATATTGGCTTAGTTAACAATACAGATCCTGATGGTAACTGTCCCTATTGAAAATCAGCTTAATATTAATCTTGCCTTTGATAGAAAGGTGCAATATTGTGTTTTAAGAACTGCTGGTGAAATCTCTTACCAGTTCAGTAGCAGGTTTTAAAAGATCTCATGCTAACAGATTTTTCAGAAAGGGAAATATCTGCAGAATAGCTCATATGTCTCTGCCTCATACTAATGGACTGTGAATGCTGAGGATGAATAATGAGTGGTAGCCTGATGTTATCAACACACTGTAATTTTGTTCTTTGCCTTATATCAAGTAGCAGAATAAGATCAGTCATAAAAGTATTTGTAGCAAAACCTAACTGTTACTTCTCTCTTTGCTGGTTTGGGTTTTTTTTAGGACTTTCTATGTAAAAATTATGATAAGGGAAAACTCACAAGTTGCCAATTTTCTTAAGAAAGTGTTATATGTCAAGAACTGGGTGTTTGTCAAAAGTATTGACGGGGCAGTGACATTGCCAGAAATATAGTCACCATCTAGTCTTCTGCATAGCATTTGATCTACAAGGAAACTGTGCCCTTTGGAAACTGCATGGGTGCCAAGTCAGCAGTGGAGTGGAAGTGGGAAGGAAGTAGGTTGATGAGAGTGAATTAAATGTAGGTAAGGAAACAGTGCAAGGAAAAGAAAACAGAGGAAGCCACGTGGAAGAAAAATGAATAGAATTACCTATTTTGACTGAATTCTAGACATTTATTAAGGATGTATTTCTTTGGGATAAGCACTAGGGAATTTTCTAAACCTCCAACAGATGAGCCAGAGAGTTTGCAACAAGGGAAAGAATATATTTTAAAGAAATGGCTACATGAGCATCCATTGTGTGTCTGCTTGATTCAGCAAGTTTCTTGTTACAGCATTCAGAGATTGCATACCCTGACTTAATTATAGATTATCTTGTGCTATAGAGGAATTCTACAGTCAATGTGTGGCTAACTGTGAGTATTGGAATTTCACATCAGTCCAACATTCAGCATGCCCAAAGCTAAACATCCCACATTCCAAAGAAGCTTAATCTGTGCTTGACATTAGCAATTTTTATTGAATGCCCATTTTAAGCTATTTTTTGGGCACATGCAAGTCATATTATTCTAGCTGATGTAATATGGTCCTTTTTTTTAACTGGGAGGTTATATAGATTATATGTTATATATAGCTATATATGAAATATTTTGAAAACAGTAAATCTTTTAAATTTTAAGAATTGTGATACTAAAGAATAATAGCTGTCTGTCTGAATTTTTAAATCACAGTTATTTTTTTCCACTTGCCTGTGAGGCTTCCTTATGTTGCTGAGAATAAACATATAAGAATTTCTCCATCTGTAAGTTTGTACTGAATCTTTGATCATTTTGTGAAAGAACTTTATCAAACATGGACATTTTCTATTAATAACCTTCAAGTTATAATACTCTGGAAGATTAACAGTGTACCTTACGTTCTTTTACTTTATACTACCATAACAGTAAACCTCAAAGATTATTACAAATATGTTTATAAACTTTTCAGAAGTAATTTGCTTTGTCACACAAACATAATCTTTTTGATTTTCCCATTGTAGCTGTTAATTTAGTTTTGAAACCATTAGATGGATTTTTATCCATGCAAGTAAAAATATATCCTTGAAGTACTAATAAACACTGCAGCATCCCACAGCAACAGTTTGGTTCTTTTAAATGGAAGAGCTGGCTAAGGAATTACTTATAGCAGTTCTGTTTAATGCAGATGAGTTGTGCTCCTGTGTAAGCACACAATGCTTAGATGCTCAAAGCTGGATGCAGAAACAAACTTTGGAAATTTGGTAGTGAAAATGATTACTTTAGGTCTGCTGCAGTGAAAAAAAGAAGGGAAGGTGGTGGCATAGTCACAGTTTTATTTTGAATCAGGGGTGACTATAGTGAAAGAAAGGAAGGATAAAAGCAATTAACAAGCTCAGGTAAAAGGACATTGTGGCAATCTTTATGCAGAGTTAGATAAATATTTTAGCTGTTTAAATGAATCTGGAAGACCATACTCTTGAGATCTGAAGCAGGAAGAATTTTTAGGACTAACACATAACCTAGAGGTGATGATGTAGAAGGAAATTTAAATTGTAGGTAATCTTCAATTTTTCTGTCCCAGTAACAAGTTACTGTCTACAATGATGGAGAAGGTTTGAGAAAAAATTGCAGTGAAAGAGAAATAAGGATCCTTGTTCTAATCTTGTTGAACTTGAAATAATGGTGAATCATTAGACTGGTATGGAGATCGGTCTGGAAGAGAGGTTTAACTGTGAGTCATGCTTAGAGAAATACTAGCTTGACATTATCTGAAGTTAAGATGTGAGGAAGCAGGATAAGAGAAAAGTAAGAGCAGACTTTTGTGAAATTTTGTTGGAAACTGACTGGGAAATAAGAATTCTCTTCTGAAGGACTGATAAAAGGTAATCAGAACAGAGAAGAATCAAGGAAGCCAAGCCAGAGCTAAAATCCAGGAAAAGTACTGTCAGCTTTATTGAAGGCAGCTTGATGCATGGAAGCAAGTCAGGATGACATATTTATTGTCACATATGTCTAGGAAGAGATCATTAGAGAGAATGTTAGGCATTGTTTCAGTGAAAATCAAAGGCAAAAGGTACATTTGGCAAGAAAACTGGAAAAAACCCCCACCAAACCTGACTGCAAACAGCATATGCTTTTTTATTAAGTAAATGAGAGATGATCTGTAACTGGGGAAACAAATGTGGACAACAGCAGGCCTTTTAAGGACACAGAAACTAAGGAATGTTTACATTGGAAGAAGGAAGAGTCAGATGACATTGATATGTTAATGGAGAGAATAAAGGAAATAAGTTAATATGTGAGATTGGGCCTCTGAAGAAGGGGAAGGAGAACAGAAGAGAAATATCTCAACTGACCAGGAAGCACTGCAGTAGGGGAAAAGAAAAGGAAGGCAGAAGGTGGAAAATACTGTGGAAAAATAAAGCTGGTTAGGAAAGAAACCGTGGGAATTACAGACATGAAATTTCATGCTAGAAAAGAAGCATTATTTAGCCAAGGTAGTAACCTCACCAAGACCAGAGAAAGAAAATTATCAGAATCATAATTGAAATGCTTGCTGACAGTTCCTGAAGTTAGACCTTTTCAGTTCATCTGCTCAGCTGAAGCAGCACAGTTAGCCAGATCGCCCCTGGATCTGTATACGTACCAAACAAATTTATTCTGTCATTAGGGCAGGGGTATTTCTATTTCAATTCCTGATATCTCCAGTAGAACTTGTCTTTGAGATCTGTACTCATAAATGTAGAAGAGATAAAGTTTTGTAGAATGTGCAGAAATCTCTACAAATGTTCTTTATTTAATCTTTTTTGGTAATACATATCTTCATGCAAAGTGCTGTGAAACTCATGCTTTTGGGGAAGAGGATGGAGTAGAATTTTCTTTAAAGGTCTTTAGAATGCTTTCCTCTCAATTCTAACTGACATCAGTTTGAGTCTCTTAAAAAAGTTTCTTTATTAGCTGTGTAGGGCAATATAGTATTCTTTATGGACTAAATTTCATAGGAATGATGGCACCTCAAGGATATGCTCTTTCAAAGTGATCCATCAGTCTCACAACACCTTTAAGTTCTGACTTTTTCAACTGTAAAAACAACCAAGGGAAAAGATTTACTTTATGGATACAATTTTTACTCGTGTTAGCTTATAGCATTAATGTTTAGATATTTACATGCCAAAATAGTTAAACTTTATATTCTCCCATATGAATTGAAATACTATATTCTTAGAAGGCTAATTGCACCATCCTACCTTACATTTATATAGAACATATTATTATTATGATTGCTTATGTTTATTAAAAAAGTAGCTTTAAAAGGTGAGGCATTAGCACTGTGCATACCTTTCAGACCTTGACAGTTTAATGTTCTTGACTTTGTACTGGCACTTTAAAAAATGAAGAAAAGATTATTTGTTTCCATTTGCAAATTCTTTTGTTCCTGAAGGAAATACATGTACTGGGTAAAAATGTAATAAGATTTACCCCTGTTTCTTATCTGTGTATGACTTAAAGGAGAAGTCTTACTCAGGAAAACCTACAGAGAAAAATATATCTAGATCACAAGCTTGTTCTTTGGAATATATTGGAATATATTTGACAGTGATTTGAGTAAAACTTAATCTTCAAAAGAAGTATTATCAATTTATCACATCAGAGTACTAAAACATTATGTAAAATAATTGTATACAATTAAACTCACCAAGCATAATAAAAGAGAAACAGAAGTAGAACAGAATCCAGAAGGAAAGAAAGAGAAAAAGAATAACTGTTTGTTCACACCATTTTAGTGCAAAGCTTTAAAGTTGCGCTAAAGGATAGAACTGACATTTATTTGTGTAAGGTAAAAAGTTCTCAAAACAAGAAAGAGTAATGAAAAAATACTAAAAAAAAATGAAGTGAATAAAAAAGGGATGTGCCTTGTACTTGCAAGACAGCGACATTAGAAATGTAATACACTTCAACAAGAATAAGAAATAATTATATTATTATTACATTAATATTATTTATATTGTTATTAACATCATCAACAAGAATAATAATAAACAACAATTAAACAAATAGAGTTTGCTCTGATAGCCATATGGGAGAAGATTTGTGTTATGCAGCAGTCAATTATCTTGTTATTGTTTGCATGTAATATGAAGAGGATTTTCTGGATCACTGAACATAAAGATGGACTGTAGTTGTAGTGTCACACATACTTTTCTGAGTAGATCCAGTTTTCTAGACTTATAACTTTAAAAAATATATTTTTAAATCCCGGTGTTCTGGGAAGGAAATTGTTTTAGTAAGTATTTTATTTTTAAAAGATATAGCATATTATTAATTTATACCAGAGCCACTTTCCAATACCTGTTAAAATTATAGAAAAACTGGAAAATAGCTTAATTAATTATACAAGGAATTTCAATGCTTTATGATATACAATATACTCACAGGATTGAAAACTCTGGGTTTGACAATTTTTCATCCAGTGTTTATAGACAGATCCACAGTGCTATTTTATTTGGCTGTGGAGTCTGCTTTTTAGGCCAAGAATTTGAGGTTTGATTAGCCTAAATAGGACATTATACAGTATGGTGAAAAATCTTGATATTTAGGGACAGGATCTCTTTCTAAATAGGGAACTTTGTTTAAAGGTTTGTCATTGTAGTTGTACTTAGTTTGACAGTGATTTCAAAATACAATGGAGAGTTGTTTTGTGTTTGTGTGCTCAAAGTACAGGATTGAAACTATAGACCTTTCTCTGATTGGCATTAGTGGAAACAGCCCTCTGTTTCATTTGGAGCAGTGTCGTGTCTGGAGGCTGTCATGAAATAACAAATAGTAGCAAAGTCTACTGGAGTAGTACCTAGAGCCACAGTCACGATGTTATATAACATAATAAATTAGGAACCCAAATACAGAAACTAACACAGCTTGTTGCAGAAAGGGTTTTTTTTCAGAACTTATTCAAGAAAATGTTAACATCTTGAAAATCTGAAGAAAGATTTTTGTAATTATTTTCTGTGTAAGTATTTCACGCAGGTGGGTGCAACTGATTTCCCTAAGTTTTCATGCACATCTCTGTATCTGCTAATTAACTTGATGGACTTAGATGTATAAGGATAAAATTAAAAACTGACCCACAGACCTCAGCAGTAACAAGATCCCAGGCTTTTATAGCCTCTGCAATACCCTGGGACACGTTCCTAATTTTTCACTATATACTGTTTGAAACTCTTAGAGAATGTACTACCTCTCTTCTTAACTATTCCACAGAGGTAAAGTTCTTCTGATGTAGTGCTTTAGTTTTATTCAGCATGTTCATGTTCTATATTAGTTACTGGGTTTTGGTTTATGTTGCTTGAGTGGACATTTTAATTTTGTAATTTTTCTTTCGCTGTTGACTTCTCTATCTTGTCCTAGAAGTCGCATAATCGACCTTTTGATGTTTTTCCTATATTGCTAGATCTTCTGCTAACAGGACCCCCTGTAGGAAGATGCCAACTTTTCTGCTTCAGAACCAGTTTAATGTTCCCTGTTGGATCTATCTTTTGTCATTATTTGAGGCTCTAATACACTTTGTTTTGTTTCTACTTTTCCAAACTGTTTTCCTTTAGTAAATACAGAGGAAAGCAAGGCAGCATGTTTCCAAGAAAATTACTTCCCATGCATGGTAGAGATAAGTCGTGACTTCAGGACCTGCTCTGCTTACCAGTGCAGTCTTGAACTTTGGTGACAGACTTGTTTACTGGATTGGAATGAATCTTCCAGACAAACTTTATAAATCTGTTCCAAGGAATATTGTATAACTCTGAGGGTTAAAGCAAATTTACTTGGTGCATAATTAATAATGTAAGGGAACCTGAAAATACGTAGTGCAGTGGACATGGCTTCCCTTTATCCTCAATACTAGAGCAGAGGCACCCCAGCCCCACCCCTCTCGACCCAGGAGTCCAGGGTAAAGGAATTTTGGAAGGAAGACTTTTCCTTCATCAAGGAGGATTGGGTTAGAGAACGCCTAGGCAAACTTAACGTGCAGCTAAGTCCACGGGCCCTAACTGGATGCATTTGTGAGTGCTGAGAGGCTGCTCATGACCATGTTTGAGATGCGACAATCAGGATAGGTGCCTGATGACTGGAAGAAAACAAATGTCACCGTCTTCAAAAAGGGCAAGAAGGATGACCCAGTGAACTACTGTCCAGGCAACCTCACCTCAATTCTTGGAAAGGTGATGAAATGCCTTTTTCTGGAGGCCGTCTCTCTTCATATAGACAACAAGAATACGATCAGGAGTAGTCAGCATGGATTCACAAAAGGTAAATCATGCTTGACCAACCTCATGGTCTTCTGTGATGAAACAAATGCCTGGATGGACGAAGGGATATTGTCTACCTCAACTTTGGCAAGGCTTTTGACACCATATCTCACAACATCCTCACAGGCAGACTCAGGAAGTGGGGACTGGATGAGTGGACAGTGCGGCAGATTGAGATCTGGCTGAACAGAAGATGCCAGAGGGTCGTAATCAGTGCCACAGTCTCTTGCTGAAGGTCTGTCATTAGTGGTGTCCTTCAAGTTTGGTACTGGGCCCAGTATTGTTTAACCCATCCATCAATGACTTGGATGAAGAGGCAGATGCCTCCTCAGCAAGTTTGATGTGGCACAAAGCTGGGAGGAGTGGCTGATACCCCAGAGAGCTGTGCAGCCCTTCAGAGGGACCTCATCAGGTTGGAGAGATGGGCACAGAGAAACCATCTGAACTTCAACAAAAGCAAAGGATCCCCAGGATCCTTCACCTGGGGAGAAATAACCCCATGCATCAGTAAAGGCTTGGGGCTGACCTGCTGGAAAGCAGCTCTGTGGAGAAAGCCCTGGGGGTCCTGGTGGACAACAAGCTGTCCACGAGCCAGTAGTGTTTTCTTGTGGCCAAGAATGCCAATGGTATCCTGGGGTGCATTAGGAAAAGCATTGCCAACAGGTCAAGGGAAGTGATCCTGCCCCTCTACTTAGCCCTGGTGAGGCCACATCTGGAGTGCTGTGTCCAGTTCTGAGGTCCTCAGTACAAGAGACATGGAGCTCCTGGAGCAGTTCCAATGGAGGGCTTCAAAGATAATTAAGGGACTGGAGCATCTCTCTTACAAGGACAGGCTGAGGGAGCTGGGCCTGTTCAGTCTTCAGAAGAGATGACTGAGAGGGGACATCACCAATATCTATAGGTATCTGAAGGGAGGGTGTCAAGAGACTGGAATCAGGCTCTTCTCAGTGGTGCCAATCAATAGGACAAGAGGCAGCGGCCAGAAACTTATGCACAGGAAGTTCAATGTGAGTATGAGAAAGAACTTCTTTACTATGTGGGTGACCAAACACTGGAAGAGATTGCCCAGAGAGGTTGTGGAGTCTCCCTCTCTGGAAATATTCCAGAACTGTCTGTACACAATCCTGTGCTATATGCTCTAGGATGACCCTGCTTGAGCAGGGAGGTTGGACCAGGTGACCCACAGTGGTGCCTTCAAACCTTACCCATGCTGTGATTCCGTGGTTCTGTGATATTTATGTGGGTGTGCATGAGGGATCCAGCCTTGTTGTAGTCACACCAGACTTAAACTCATCAGTGGAGTTCTGACAAGCCAGTTTGTGGCCTGGGACAGTTAAACTGTTTTATTCCAGCACTGTAGATGAGCTAATGACTCTTGCCATCCTTACTAACTCACAAGGTCGCACCAAACTAATGTGGCTACATTGCCTGTAGCCACAGGCAATGAGCTCACACAAGTAAGACTGCATAGCACTGTGCTAAACCATTTGGACATATTGCCTTGATTCCCTGTTGACTCAAGGATAACCACACCATGGTCCATTTCACAGTACAGACATACCCTAAATTTCATGCCTTGAAAGTTCTTTGTTTTTGTTTCTGTGATGATATAAATGGAAGACTTCTCCTTATAAGACTTACAGTCGTTTTAAAGCTTGGGTTTAAACATAATGTATTCAGTCTAACCAATCCTCCTCCTCCCCCTCCCCAATTACTTAATGCAAATGTTTTTATATGTATATTTGAGGTACAGCACACTGAATGAACTTGTTACTTGACATGCTACATTTAAACTTCTCATTTGGCTGTACAAATCATACACTTAGGAAAAACACATTATAAGAAAGCTATTAATCTACTTTCTCTACTGTTTTTCTTTTGTGAGCTAAGAAGTTCCAGGAAACTAACTCTGGTTAGTCTTCAGTGTTCTGAGTATTTTGTGAGTGTATATTATTTTAGTAATTGATTTTGCTCCAAATTGCAATTGGTGTTGCATTTTTTCCTGGAAAATATTTCTCCATATTTACAATTTTGAAAAGTTAACAGAAATTGGTCAATATTCAGTACTCTGAAAATTAGAATATTATTGAAATTGTGTGTTCACTGTGTTGCTAGCTAGAGGGAATATTTATCGGGGTGCATATTTAGGTCCTTTCATATTTTGTATGGTGATAGTAAAAAATATATATCGGAATCTACATACTTGCCAATGATATGATAGAAAATAAATTAAAACATGATTTAAAAAATAAATTATTTTGCAGACGTACTTTTGACACAGTGGAACCTGTTTCATTCTTTGGGAAAATGATATAGTACTAGTGCAATGATTTTTTATGAAATCACATTTCCATTACCTTGATCAGGAAGGTACAATTCTGCAGTTCATGTATAAGGTTATATTTCAATTTCAGGTTAAACTTTGTTACATAGAAATATTATGGAAGATGTAAATATAAATTTCCTTGTTTTCAACCATTTTAGGCCAGATCCGCAGACATCTGAAATTATTTTTATTTAATCTATGTACATTAACTTTAATAAATTTCAAAATATATGGGTATTAGTCTGCCTAAAAGTCATTAGTAAATATAGAGGCTTTAAAAAATTTAACTCACATAAAAAGATCATACTGCATTTTGTAGAGTAGAGCAGAACTGATTTTTTTTTAACATTTCCATTAATTTAATGTATTTTAAAAATTACATTTATTGTATTTTTAGAAAAACAATATATATTTAAACAGACTTACTATGTCTCAGCAATTTTTTTGGTATAAACATATAAGAAGATCAGTAACTAATAATTGTTTATTTTCTTTATTTAAATTGTTAACCCAGAATTAAACTAAAATGCAGCTGAATTTAGGTTTTCTCCAGTCACTGTGGTAATTGCTAAATTTTTTTATGATCTGTCTGCTTTTATACCCCTTTCTTTTAAACAACCAATCGGAGAGATTTTCTATGAATAAGAGGTCTTTTTATATTTTAAGATCTTTTAAATTATTGTGATGATTTGAACTGTGTATTTAGGTACCCTGAAGAAATACATCCATTTGCAGTTATTTTCTATTGGGTCTAGATCTGGCAGGCACAAATGACTTCATAATGCTGCTTTTTGCATATGTGGTCAGCACTTAACACTACTTGGAAAAAAAAATGTTGCTCTTTCTTAAAGCTTTTGTACAGACTTTATGCCA
Source organism: Pipra filicauda (assembly GCF_003945595.2). Taxonomy (NCBI): domain Eukaryota; kingdom Metazoa; phylum Chordata; class Aves; order Passeriformes; family Pipridae; genus Pipra; species Pipra filicauda. The sequence continues at coordinate 2,474,082 of NW_024104207.1, read as the reverse complement.
CTTGGAGAAATTTTGTAAATACCATATGGGGATAGAAATGACACTACTCAAGATGAAACATGTTGAAAATTTCCTTTTATTCTTGCTTTTTGGTTTGAGAATGTTGAATGCAAGAAGTAATAGAGGTACCTTCATACAGAAGGTTTACTCTTTGGATAGTTGTCTGTCTTTTGTGATACATGATGAATTGACTAATTTAAATATGGAAATTGCATGAGAATATCTGGCTTTTGGGGGAAAAAAAGCATTATACTCTAAGTAAATGTGAGTGTGGACTAATAAAAGAAGAAACGTGGGCCTGTTAAATTCTGATATGAACTTCAGTTTTAGGAAGGAAAATCCATTTCTCTGGTGGTTCAAGGATAATTAGGGGTATAAAACTACTACTTTGAAAGGGACTGCCTAACTATGCTTGTGTGGCTAGGTTTGCATGAAAGAATTTTGTTTTTTTAGTGTATTTTGCTGTGAGCTAATGTCCAGATTTTGAAGTGGAATTTGAAATTATACACCTGAGTAGGACCCTAGTAAAACTCTTTTTCATGTTTCCCTCAGTTTTTTAGTTACTGAGTGAAGACACAGGATTGTAATGAAAATGATGTCATGCAAACATTAGTAGCCTCAGAGATTGTGACAGGCTTTTGAAGAATGTCTGAGATTACATTTAAGTTGTTTCAAACCCATCATTAAAGCAAATGATCTGGAAAACATTCCTGATCATTTGTCCAGCCATGTGAGTTCCAAGTGTATTTTGCAGACTTTCAAAAATTGTTATTGTAAGAATATAGTAAAAGTGTTTTCTGCATTAAAAGTGTATTGAAAATACCACCAATTATATATTTTAATTTTTGAAAATTTAAATGGGTTTCACTTAATTCTACCAAAGTTTGACTAATCTTGGCACCTTCTTTCTTATATAATAATGATTGAGGCAAATAACATACTGTACTGCATTGCACTCTTTGTTGTTGTTCATCATGCAGTATCTTCAGATCCCTGCTTCACCAATCTAGTATCACAGAATTACAGAATGGTTGAGGTTGGAAGAGATTGGGGGAGGTCATCCAGTCCAACACCCTTGCTCAAGCAGGACCTGCTCAGCAGGTTGGTCAGGCCCATGTCCAGTCAGCTTTTGAATATCTTCAAGAATGGAGACTCCACAATCTCTCTGGGCAAACTGACAGTAACCTGACTGCTCCGAGATGGCCTTCAATATGCTGTAATTATGACAACTGCTTTAGTACAGTGCCCCACATTTAAAGTGGAATAGGTGAGAGATATGTCTGGATATGTGGCTGAAAAAATGAGCAACCAGATAAGCAACTGTCCTCTGATCTGTGCAAATTTGTGTCTGCTGTACAGAACTTGAGCTACGGAACTATACGGAAGGGAGAATTGCCTGAAATCATGAAAGAGTGAAATATTGTAGAATGTGGAATTCTTAGTAGAATCCTTATTCCATCCATGAAACTTTCAAAAAGTATTCCTTAGAAACTGCAATCATGGAAAAACTGAAAACCTTTTTTCTATTTTCCTGCCTAATAATCAAATGAGTGGGGACCTGGAACAACTTCTAATTGGAAGAGCAGGGACAGAAAAACTTTTAATGGCAGAATGGATCTTGATGATACATGAAACAGATCAACATTTCTTCATCTAGAATATTCTTTTCATTCCCTGTCCTATACTCACTTTGTGGGGAAATGTCAGTGCAGGTTATTATTTAGTTCATCTGGAGATGAATGACTGCCAACTCCTGCCCATAACTGCAGCCACATGCCATAACACATACTGGAGTTTCCCTTCCTAGCATGAGTTTCTCTTACATGGTATCAATTCTTTGATAGTACTGAAAATTGTGGAGGTCCTTGTCTAAAAGAGTTTGCTGTTTGGAGTACCTTTATATATCTATATCTCTATATCTCTGTATCTCTGAAGTGAATATTGAATAAAATATTCAGAAACTAAAAAAAAAAATCCCTTGTGAATTGCAGTAGTCAGCCAATAGTTACAGCAATGCAGGCCATAAACAACCATTTTAAGGAAAGTGTTCTAAACTGTGAATCCTGAGTGGAGGTAGCTTCCCACTGCCTAGTTCATGGTAAGGAGCCAAATCCTGGGAAAGGATGGAAGGCATACCTCTGATTTCATCATTTCTTTGTTGGATGTGTTGGCAAATATCTCCCTACTCAGCATGCTGCTCTTATGGATTCCATTCTGAGGTGTGTACCTTTCCTTGTGGTGTTTTATGGAGAGCTGTAGTGGGTTTCTGTGGCTAGGTTTTGGTAATGAGGGGACAGCTACACGGATGGCTTCTGTTAGAAGCTGATAGAAGCTTCCCATGTCCAATGGAGCCAATGCCAGCCAGCTCCAGGACAGGCTTCCTGCCACTAGCCAAGACCAAGCCAATCAGGAGTGATAGTAATGCCTCTGTGATAACATATTTAAGAACAGAAGGTTGTTGCACAGAAATAATTCCAGCCAGGGAAGAGTGTAGTGAGAACATGTGAACAACAATGCAGACACCAAGGTCAGTGCAGAAGGAGGGGCAGGAGGTGCTCCAGGAGCCGGAGCTGAGGCCCCTGCAGCCCGTGGTGCAGCCCATGGTGGAGCAGCTGTGCCCCTGCAGCCCAGGGAGGACCATTGGGGTGCAGAGACCCACCTGCAGCCCATGGAGGAGCCCATGCTGGAGCAGGTGGATGCATGAAGGAGTCTGTGACCCTGTGGGAAGCCCAAGATGGAGCAGGGTCCTGCCGGAGACCTGCAGCCCATGGAGAGGGGAGCCCACGCTGTAGCAGGTTTTTCCCGGTGGGACTTGTGGCCACTGTGGGGGATCCATGTTGGTACAGCTCATTCATGAAGGACTGCACCCCATGGAGGAGTGACCCACAGGACAGCAGTTTGGGAAGAAAACTGCTTCCATCCAGGGGATGGACTCGTGCTGGAGAGGTCCATCAAGGACTGTCTCCCGTGGGAGGGACCCCAAGAGAGCAGGGGAAGGACTCCTCTCCCTGAGCAGCAGCAGCAGAAGCAACAACTGACCATAACTTCCATTCCCTATCCCCCTGCACCACTGGGAGGGAGGAGGAAAACATGGAAGGAAGGAGGGGTGGTGGGAAGGTGCTTTTAAGATTATTTTATTTCTCACTCCTTTTCTCTTATCCTGTTAGTAATAAATTTAAGTACTATCCCCACTTTGAGTCCATTTTGCCTGTGAAGGTGATCAGTAAGTGACCTCTCCCAGGTTTTCTCTCAAATCATGAATCCTTAACTGGTTTTTTTCTCTTCTCTGTCCAGCTGCAGAGGGAGAGCGAGAGAGAGCCTTTAGTGGGTACCTGGCATCTGGCCAGGGTCAACCCACTACACCATCTAAAGAATTAGTTGCATGGTCAAATTTTGTGGTAGAAGGACTATTTGCAACTGAGATGTAACTGACAAATATATCAGTCAAAACAATGGAAAAGTGAAGTTAAAACATGTAAGCCAGTAGAATTATCCAGTTTAAAATCTGATCAGCAAAGAGAATCTGTTCCTAAGACTTTCATTGTTCTTACAATTCAAAATATTTTTATAGCATTCCTATTCCACATCTCAATCTCCTCAGGATTTTTAAGTTCTGCGAGTCTCTTTTTGTGACTACAAAACAGATGTAGCAGTCAATATGAATACCTAAAGCAGAAGTGGTAATCATTGTTGGTGGTATAAACCACAAACCCCTAGAGGTTATTTCCAGCTCTTTGTAGTTGCTGGTGACTTTCCTCTCAACTCCAGTGGGAGCAGGGCTTCATGCAGGAATATGGAAATTCTTCAGCTTTTTTGTCAGAAAGCAAAGAAACGCTGACTCTGAGTATGAACTCTCCAAGGGAATCCCAAATGTGGGGATAAACATCTTACAGGCTGTTTAGATACTGTAGATTTAGAACCAATTGTATAGGTTTAGGTTGAGTTACTCTAACAATGGATAAGTTTATTCCTTATACTATTTTTATGTACGTGAACCAGCAAAGTAAGACATTTTAGATTTCTTCAGTGTAATATCCCGAGGCAAGCCAGCTGTATTTTAAATTGTGTTGTGTGTTTGTATATGTTAATTGATGTGTATTTATAAAGACATGGTAATACTAACATAGCACTCTTGTTTAAATGCAGCTTCCTGAACCTTTGTGGGTTCAGTAAGAAAGGCTCTGAGGTATTCTTTATCTGAAACACAATCAGTACATAAAACAACTTTTAAAGTTTGAAGAAAGTAAACATAAAGTCTGTGTATGTGTGGATATGAACTCATGCATAAATGCCCATATAAACATGCATTGTTAATGTATGGCATGATTTTACCAATAGGGCAGTAAAGCAAGGTTATAATAGAAGAGGAAATGTTCATGGTGTGTTCTTAATTTCTTATTGATGATGTAATTGAAAGAAAAAATTGAAAGAAGAATTAACAGTTGTAATGAGGCATAGGAATAGAATGTATTTTATTTGTGACAGAAATAAAATTGAAATAGTGTCAGGTGATTAGCATGATACCTCTAATTAAGGTAAGATTGGTAAAAGAACGCAACTGTGTTTATTGAGTCCTTTCCTAAGTTCACTTTTTACTGCAAAGGTGTCTGGAGGTTTTAAAGCGACTATTCTTTTACTCTTCATCTTTCTGCTTGTAGTGAAATCAACAACAAAATTAATAATAGTTTTTGACATAAAAACAGGTATGATGTAAAGCCCGAGCTAATATAATGATGTCATTAAAAATTAAAAAGTTTGGAGAAAGACAACATATGTAGTGAACAAAGCTCACACTAAAGAAAGGAGAAAATAATTTATTTAGGTTCATGGTATAAATTTTGTTTGAGACACTTTCCCAGTAGTTCTCCTGTCAAATAACACTTTGTCCTAGTGTTCTTCACACATGAGAGTCTACTGCCAAACTGGCATGCTTTCTGGAATGGAAATATTTAATATGGACTTTTAAAAGAAAAACAGCATTTGGGGGCCTGTTTATGTTGTCATTAATAGTATAGCAGCAAGTAGTGAAAAGAGATTCTTTGGATTGCTGTGAGTTGTAAAGAGTAACTAAATTAATGTGTTGTTCCAGTTTTAAGATATAATTTAAAGCCCCTTGAAGTTAGAGGAAACTTAAAACAAAATTTGTTGGACTTAACAAGCATTGGCTTGTATCTTAAAGCTGGAAAATATACAGAGCTTTCCCTAAAACCCTATCCTGCATCGCATTTATACTCAAAGCATTTGCAGTGCTATGGGGTTGATGTGTCTTCCAGGAGTGGCATAAAGATATAACTACCTTCTCTCATGTATTTGTTTCTTCATTAGCTCTAGTGGCAGAAGAATATGAAGTAGATTATATTCTTTTAGATTAGGGTCTTTAATTTAGTTTTTTTTTCGTCTTGCTGCTTGAAGATTATTATATACTTACACAGATTTCTACCTATGTTTGAGAAGACTAAGTCAAAAAAATCGGATCCATTATAGGAGTTTGCATTTATTTGGGGTGGCTTATTACTTCAGGTTTTCTTCATCAATATCATATATAAGTGAAAAAGATTTCTGAATATTAGTATAGAAGCATTAAGATGGATTTAAGATTGTTTGATATATTATATTTTGGTCAAGTAATTTTAACGCATCAAAAGACTTGCTGGGAGTTACTAGTTTTACTTGCCTATAAAAACGTCATGTTAAATACAGATGAGAATTTTGCTTTTATTGAGCACATAAATAATATTTACTAAAGTCTGACAACAAAGAGATGCAGGTGCTGAAGTGGGTAATGCATTTAAAAATATGATACATTAGGGAAACTCACCAGGACGTTCCAGGAACATATATCCAGAAAAGATTAATTTAATCTGAGTCATAATGGAACTAAGGTTTTAAAACTGAAGGTCGAGTTTGGGATGACACTTCTGTGAAAGATCAAGATGCAGAATTTCTGTAGCATCACAGGTATGTCAGAGGCTAAAAATAATCAGGTAGAAAAACGCTTCCAAAAAAAGAACTAGTGATAAATTTGCACAAATAATAAGAAATAAAATGGGAAAACAGAGTGGTCAGCACTGGGGAAAAGCAGCCTGGATGATCTGTTAGGCTTATCACAAATTTGATGGAAGAAGGGTAATCAGTGAGGCACTCCAGTACATGATTGCAAAGTGTACAGGGAACACAGACCACATCTTGCTAGCAGTGGAGATATGCTTTATGTTAATGACAGCATAGAAGAGAGGCAAATTAATAAACCTCAACAAGTAATGAGTCCTGTAGAGACTGAAATTCCAGTCCTGTATAGTGAATTTATACCCTAATAACAAGGCCAGGATGGCAACACTGTCTGTGTTATGATAGATCAGTGAGGGCAGGAAGGTCCATTACTCTTCCATATCAGAGAAGATATGCTAGGAATGACTGTTTCATGCTGAGGGTGGTCACCGGAGTCAACCCTTGACTACATCAGCAAATATGTAGAAAATGTATTTGTCTCAGGAAGTCATAGAACCATAGACCCTTAAGTTCATGGAGTATAACCATTAACCTAGCACTAGGTTAGACTCCCTAGGAAAGACTATCTCACTCTTTCATAGGTATTTGTTTATAGCACTTCTGAAGATACCAAGACAGACCATAGCTCCAGCTCTTTGCTCCAGTTTATCTATTCTTCTGCTCCAAATAAAAGCATTGCCTTAGGCACCACTTTCTGAACAGGAAAAATATAATAAAAGCCATTTCCACAATGTCTCCTTTTACTGTTGCTCTTGATTGTTGCTAGTTGTGAAACCAATGCAAGATTCAAGAGCAGAAATGTGCTTTTGAAGTGATTCAGCAAGTTGTCCCTATTTATCCCACTTCACTTCTCACTGCTGTATGGTTTGTGAGAATGCATTTTGGGCTTGTCTCTCATAAAACCAAACCAGAAAATGAACTCCAGGGATGCACTCAGTGTGCTAACAGACTTTCAATCCATTGGACTAGAGCAGAGCTAGTTTACATTAACCCATATAATGTCTAGATGTAACCCAAAGGAACCTGAGTCTGAGAAGGAAAAAAATCCACACCAATATTTAAAGAACTCAGAATGCTAATGACTCATTAAGCCCATTGAAAACTCTATTTTTTTATAAAATATTTCTTTAATAATTAGGCAATTTTTTGGATTATGAGTGTTGTTTTAACAGTCTAATTATTGATATGGTGCTGCCAAAATTGTGGAGGTGGTTAAATGGAGTAGAAAGATAATTTTTTCTGATTAGTGAAAACAGAAGGACTCTGGAAGAATGTAATAGCAGTGTAGCAAATACATTTAGCAGGTGGCAGCCAAGCTGTGTTTCAGTACTGTCAGAGAATATGATTGGAGGATTGACCACACATTGCAGTTTTTGAGGTTCAGGTTGGATATTAAGGAAGGGCAGTGCAATACTGGAATGAGTTGTGAAATTTTCTTGAAATTTTTCAACATTTAGTCAGACAAAGCCATAGCTAAACTCTTCTAATGTTTCCAGTGGTTGCACCTAGAGCGTGAAGATGGACAAGATGACCTCCTTGGGTCTTGTAAAACTTCAGTTTGTTTAAAATTATTTTGTTTTAAATTGAAAGCTAAACAAGGTTTCTGTATTATCTCCTGTAATAATGAATCTTCAGTATAGAATAGAATTCATCTCTGATTTCTCAGGTAAGATCATTTCTCTTTTGATAACATGAAATAATAATAAAAGCATTTTCTTTTTTTGTTTTTCTTCCACAAGATAAATGGCTACAGAAATTTAGAAAGGATACATTATTCAGATATTTTATAGATATGTCATCTTTACAGTATGTCCTGTTTTTAGCTGTGATAGAGTTATTTTTCTTCCTAGTAGCTGATGTGCTTTAGATTTAGTATGAGAATAGTGTTGATAGCACACTGATGTTTTAGTTGTTGCTAAGTAGTGTTTATAACAAGTCAAGAATTTTTCAGCTGCTCATGCCCCGCCAGTGAGAAGGTTGGGAGGGGACATAGCCAGAGCAGATGACTCAAACTGGTCAAAGGGATATTCCATACCATAAGATGTCATGCTCAGTATATAAACTGGGGGAAAACTGACCTGGTGCATCTGCTTGAGAACTAGCTAGGCATTGGTCAGTGAGTGGTGAGCATTGTGAATCACTTGTATCTTATAATTATTTTATCATTATTTCTTTTCTTCCTTTTCCTTCCCATTAAACTATCTTTATCTCAACCCATGAATTTTCTCACTTGTTTTTTTCTGATTCTCTCCCCCATCCCACTGTGAGTGGATGGAGGAGGTAAGCAGCTGCACAATGCTCAGTTGCCATCTGGGGTTAAACAACAACACAATAATAAGTTACAGAGGTAGCTAAGGAGATACTAGAAGTCTATGGAGATAATAGTCTTGGATAGCTGTAAAAAATAGAGCTGGAGGAATTAAATCTGACAGTTTTTGGTAGTCTATACTTTCATGTTACATAAATGAGAGTGAGAAAGAAGAAAATAAGAGAACAACAGTCATGGTCTTGGGAGATAAGAGTTATGAGAGATTAGAAGAATTGATCATTGGAGATGTTGAAGGAGGGAATACAAACCCAAGAAGATAACTTATTGACCACAGAGGCTCTTCATCCAAAGGAATAAAACAAATTATTAAAAGCATCAAAGAAAGAACAAATCAAGAAAAATGAGGATGTGCAAAGTTAACTAAATGAACTGGTTGGAGAATGAGATGCATGTTTGGTTCCTGCTATTCAGACTTTTATCGCTGGTATGAATAACTGTAAATTCTAATATGCAAGGACTAAGCATCTTGAAATTTTCATGGAAAATAAGTGGTACAGTTTGTAGATCATCCCTTTCTGAGATACAGGAGGTTTTCAAGTGCTTGTTGGTAGAAGTAATTGCAGAAAATAGTATTTTCTCTTATTTTATAATTAAGATCTGAGACTGGTAAAAGAAAGCTAAATGCAGTTGAAGGCTTTTTATGCATGTATTCGAGACTTGCGTCTTCATAGAAGTTTTTCAACATACTTTCTTGCAAAGGAAATTCTTATTCTACATTTAACACCAATAAAAATTAGAAAACTGCATTTGTTGGTATGCCTGATTTAATTCACAGTATTTTCCATTTTCATTTATTCCAGCTTTTTCTTATTTCTTCCATACTCTCTTCTTGAGTCATACACATTGAAGTCTGTTTGACTTTCTATGTGGTTTAAACATATGCTTCAGTTTTACAGACTGTTGATGTGTTAGCGGATGTTGACACAAATTTGAAAATAGTTGGAAAAGAAAAATCTAAGTAAAATGGAATTTTCAGATTAGCTTTGTTGAGAAGAGTCTATAGGTTAAGTTGCTCCTTTTTTTGGAAGTGAATCCTGGACATCTTAACATAAAAGAAATATCTTAATGATCTTCATTTGGTTTGTTACTCTAAAGCAAACTGTTCTCACTGGAAAGATCTTTATTAAAGCCATATGTTCTTTTCTTTTGAACTGCAGCTCACCACAGCCACCTTGGATGGTAGACTCCAGTTGTTTCTACCCTGATACTTGCCAACCTGTGGGGCTTTGGCCGTGGTACTCTGAGAATAACAACTTGCTGAGAGAAAGAAGACTGCTAATTGGCCATAAGCAAGTGGCATAATGTTCCCTCTAAACTACAATTTTCTTCTGACTTAATTTTCTGCAAGTTCCTCAAGCTGTTCTCAAAGTTTTTCTGTTGTACAATCTGTTACCTTTATTGCAATAATAAGTACAGAAGATCAAGAAAAGAAGTCTATTCATTCTGGGTAGACCTCAGAAGTGGCTTTCAAAGGACTTACTGAATGTTTGTAGTTAGGTGTATTCTGTAGTGCTTTGCTAGACTGAGACTACTTTAGACTGAAAATGCAAGCAAAATAACAAGTGTTACATTTTTAAAGCTAGATCTGTCTCTGACAAAATTTTTAAATTAATTTGAAAGAAAGAAGGTTTGTATATCTTTCTGAAATGCCATGGGAGTCCTTCTGTTACACTTCTTTCGGATTACTGGAGTCAGCATACCTGTTGTTTGAAAGCAGAGTTTTACTGGCTTACTATTTACACTACATTCTGTAAATTTATTAGGGAATATGTGACAAATATCTTCTCTTTAGAAGAAACTATTTCTGTCTTTTAAATAATTGTTAAATATTTTCAGAAATGTTAAAGTAATATGAGAATAAAATAATGGGAAAAATGTTCATTTCTTGTATTTTTCCTAGTTTATTTGTCTCGATATTAGAAAAGATTTTTTTAGACAACTGTTTTTTTTTTAAAAAACTAGACATTCTCAATGCTCGTTGACTCTAGGTGGAGAGAGAGAGAGAGCATGTATGAGACTGGTGAAACGACACAGATTTTTTCTTTTGCTTACAAAATTGTGCTGCCTTTTCAGTTAAATTTGCCAGAAGAGAATTTATTAATCAGTTTTCTTTAAAAAAAAGGGAAAACCTGAAATTACCACTCCCACTTTAACATCAATCAGTATGGCCAGATCACTTTCAATACTGGAAAGAATATTATATTTAATAGGCACCTCTAATTTATGCATAAAATATTTAATATAAATAGATAAAGTTATTTCTGTAAGTTGTTTAGTTTCCATAATGCTCTTTGGTAAAGGCTTTAGCAGTTTTTTGTTGAGTAAAATCATATACTGTCAGTATGTATCGTATCCAGATATTCTCCAGAACACAATGGTCTCATAAATAACTAAAGGAGTGTCGTGCAGCCAGATCATACCCTGCAGGACTCTGAATATCAGAATCAGGTTTGGTATGATCAAAGCAAATGTGGAATAACCCACTTCAATACTTTTTAATACTTGTTCAGTTCAAAATCAGATTAACCAAGACTTTACCTTCTATGCTGCAGCTTCATACTGGTACACTACATTCACAAATTTTCTGCAAGATTTAAATATTTATTCCCACCACAGGGATTCTCAGGATGATCTTTTTCAACCTTCAGTTATCTTACTTTCTCATCTGTGTGCTTTGGACTCCACATCAAGAGTCAGTATTCAAATACAGAAGAACAGCATGGTCCATAGCTGTATTTGCAGGTAAAGTGTTTCTAAGCCATGGGTTGCAACTTACTAGTGACTGACTCTTCAGAGAGGTTGAAACATCTGCTGAGGAGGTGTGAACTGTAATTATTACTTTTTTTTTAAGGAACCAAATTTTTTAAACAGAAGAGTAACATTCTCAGGCTTAAGGCAGAGGACACACGTAGAAAAACTTGCTTGCTGCAAGCATGGACGTTGTCACAATCTCCATGGGACTGAAATAAAAGGGAAAGACTTCCATTTTCTAGAGATCCTACCTTCTAGGACTAACTGCTCTCAGTCCCGCGTCAGCCAGTATGTATACCCCAAACCCCTCTTATTCCTGGGCTGGTTTGATCTCTGCAGGAGGAGCTCTTCTTCCAAATCTAATGGATTATCTCTCTTTCCATTAAGTGAGACTCAGCTGTATGGTGCTTTCTGTTTACTTTCATCAAGGACTTTTCCTGGACAGAAAAGCCCTTTGGAGCATTTTGGCCATGACAACAGCATTACCAATCCATGATGAATAGAGACCTTCATCTGTTCAGCCCTCGCAGATGTGCAGCTCTTCCACAGCCCAAGAATTTGTTGACCCCTTTTTCCCTCAGGGGAAAGAGAGAATTTGCCCTTCCAAACAGGCACTAAAGCTTTTCAAATGGAAATTCACAAAAAAAAAAAAAAAAAAAAAAAAAAAAGGAAAATTCCCCCCTGGATTCCTCATAAATGCTTGAATGCTTGTGGTTTTGAGGATGGAAAACTTCAGCTGACACACTTCAAGTTTGGCAAAATTAAATGCTTGAAAGCAGGTTTTCTAATGGCAACTAGGAGGATAGTGTTACCATCTTGTAATATTATATTTAGAATTTTTATCATCACTAAGTTTTTCTTCTGAGGCCTCTTTAATAGAAAGACACAGGAGGCTGTACTTAATTGCTAAAGAGGTACAGTCATAAAAGATTAGTCTTCAAAAGAAGAGTGTATCCACAGAAGCACTATCTATACCTTTGTTTTTTAACAGGCAAATCTGACTGTTTATATGTTCAGTTTCTGTCATAAATACATGACTATTAGAAATAAGACAGTCCCAAAAGCAGATAGGAAACGTTCCTGGTTAGCTAAGGTGGATAGCATGTCTCAGCAATAAAAAATTGACACAGACAGCTGTAAGTGTAAATATTTAATAGGTCATTGTGAGGAATTTTGAGTATGCTTTCAGACGGCTTTTGAAAAAAAAATAACTCCCAAATATCTTTAGAAAATTAAAAGTCTTGCTTTGAAGGAATATGTAGCAATACATGAAGAAAACCATTGGCAGAAGAATAGTCTAGTTTCATTAAATATTTGCTGTGTCATCTGTCCCTGAATGTCCTATATGCTGGGAGGAGGACTGATGTGACTTTTTGTGTGCTGTTATGCTAGGGACTTTTCCAGCTGAACATCTTCTACCAAATGCCACAGAATTCTTAAAATGGATTTACACAGCAGTTTACACAGCATCTTCTGGTGCTCTGAAGGTCAGAAAGCACAGTAGGGTGGCCATCACTGTTTTGAGGTGGATGTTAAAACTCTTTGGGATTAAGTGGCTTGCAAAATATGAGGTACTACTCAGTTTTCTTTGTAGAATGAGAGCTATGGGCAAGTTTGGGTTATACTATCAAGAAGAGGGGAGGAGCAAGCCCACATATGAACTCTGCTTTACACCATGAAAAAAGTGCTCTTTGGATGTATTCTTCAAGACTATATTGCTTTCAATTATAAAGGATGGTTGTATTTAAATGCAAAGTTATATACTCCTGGAATATCTGGAGGTAGTGAGTGGCACTTGTTCTTTTCTTTCTTCCATTATTTCTTCATTTAATCATAGCCAATTATCTTTTCAAAATTGTGTTGTTACTCATATTTTCCCTTTTGAACAATGGTTAGATCTATTTTTCTCATGGTATTTTATTGCAGAAAAAGAAAATATCAATCAAAATGCTTAAAAATATTTCAAAATATTTTGGAGTATGCTCAATAAATAAAAATGAAGTAGCATGGAATTTCTCTTAGAACGTAATTTAGGATGCCTTTCTTCAATGCAGGACCAGCAGTTCAAAAATACGGACAAACAGAAATTAAAGACTAAAATAGTGATTTCCCTGAAATCCTTGCAGGTTTAAAAGTGCAATCTTTTTTAAGGACAGTAAGATATTTTTCTGGGAGATATTACTTTTTACCTAATTGTCTACATTGAACTTCTACCCACCTGCATTCCCATGATTACTTGAGACAAATTCTGCTCTTCAGAATTTTGTACTTCAGTAAAGCAAGAGTAATTCTGCTTGGTTTTGTGAACATAGTACTTCTAGGAGTGGACTCTGTCTCAGTGTTTGCTGGATCCTGTATTTCAGCTCATTTTTTCAATTCTGATCCTGTGCTCCTAAATGCCACCAGTACCTCCATTATTAGTATTTTCTGTAAATTGGATAATTTACAGAATTCGAGAGAGTGGTGGAAGTGAATTCCCTGCTGATTTGGTTCCTAGGTTATATATTCACTGCCAAAGAAGGTGTTCATTTTATTGCACTTACTCTAGATATGGTCAGGGGGAGAAAACATTCAGTGAGACAATTAGCTGAAATTACTGCTTTCATGGAAGTCAGGACACTTCAGCTTTTACTGATGTTGTTGAGGTCAATAACATGTAAGTGTCATTGTTACTTTGTAAGTGTTATTGTTACTTTACTATGTCACAGTGCGGATTTCTTTTTCCTTCACAAGGACAAGGACTCTGCATAGGTGCATTATTCCTCTGCTGTAAAAAACAAACAGCCATGTACACATCTTAGTCTTATCAGAAGGCGTGGGCTTTGAAACACTATGTGGGTCTGACTGTTCAAGGAGGTTCACAGAATTGTAGAATAGCTTGAGTTGGAAGGGACCTTTAAAGGTAACCTAGGTCAACCCTCCTATAATGAGCAGGAACATCTTAAAATAGATCAGATCGCTCAGAGTCCCATCCAGCCTGACCTTGGATGTTACCAGGGATGGGGCATCCACCACCTCTCTGGGTAACCTGTTCCAGTGTACCTACCATGAGAAAGGCAACTGGCACTTGGACCAGCTCTGTTGGCCGCAATGACTTCGTGATTGTTTTACACCTAATCTCTGCATTAATTTTCAAAGAGCTGTTCCTCATTTGCACTGATAGAATTAAGATCAGTTAAATCTCTGATTTTACTTCCCAGCAGAGTCCTCGTATTGAGGTAGCACTAAATGCTGCTGCTTGGCTGTGTTGATGCAGCCTCAGGGAATTTGCATCTTTTGGAAAGGGACAGGGGAAAAAAAAAGGCTACCACTCTCATCTTCAAGAAAGCATTTTCTAATGTTTTATGCAGCTTTCGTGTAAAGGCTACATTGCACCACTTCAAGAACCTACTGGACCTACGGGAGGCTCCTGACTGCTGTTTCTCTCATTAGCTATGTAAAGTACAAGGAGCTTGGATATTATTGCATAATATTTCTCTGAGCAGTTCAATTAACAGATGAAAAGAATTATAAAATTTTTTTAAAGCCAGAGGAAAAATGAAAACTATGTGAAGTAAACAATTTCCCCATTGTTTCAGGCTTTTCATGTGGCAATTAATAGCAAAAAAAGCAAAGGATAAAAGTTAACCTGATTTTGCTATGACTTTTTTTGATTTTAAAATAGGACAGTTTTTCAAAATTCTGAGCTTTATTAGACTTAAAGCTCTGTTAATTCAAAAATTTTTAGTCTCTACATGAAAGAGGACTTCTAATCATCTACAAGCATCACCCAGCATCTTTTTGCTTGGGGACTTCAATGTGGGAAGTTGGGCTGCACAGGGAGTAAGCTTATGCACTGCCAGATCTTCATGACACATTCCATTATTTCAAGCCACAGTAAAACAAAAATGAAACAGTAAATAAGAAAAGGAAGCTATAGCTTAAATACAGGCTCAAATTAAGGGTTCACTGGAATATTGTTTGAGTATTTGCCGTTTGTGGAGTATGTAAGGGCAAACCTACCCTAGAGCCGGCTTTTAATGTGAGCTGTGAAAAGTAACAGCCCATACTAATGTAGCTGTGGTTCTGCCAAAATGCCTGTATGAGGCACTTTTTGCTTTCTCAGGACAGCACCTGTCCCAGATTTGCCATTTAAGCTCCCATTTTGGAAGAGAGATGTCTGTGTATAGTTTACTTTCCACCAATGCCCAGAGGTGTCTCGTTTTACCAATTTATAGACAGGAATCACAGGCAGCTGCCAATCCCTGGGCAAAAAGCGTTGCCTCACGTCTGTGCACGCTGACTAACTGATCTGAAAGCCATGCCCTGGGGAAGGATGCCGGTTTCAGGTGGTAATGATCCCAGCAAGAAGGAGACCAGAGTTTGAAATTGTTCCTGGCCCGATGCCACATGCTTGGCTAGGGTTACACCAGGTGCAAACTTGACCTAATGAATATAAAACACACCCTCCACAATCATAGATAAAAAGACATCTTGAGGAAAGGAAATAGAAGCTGAAAAAAATGAATGAAATACCTTCCACCATGTGTGATCCTGGGGTGTGAAAAATACAATTGGAAGGAGCTTTTTTTCCCTTCTCTAGCTGAGACCATTTTGTTTGGTGATGTGACAGAGTGGTATGTTTCATTTTACCCATTCTTCCTCTTTGCTCCCACCCATGAAGTCATAACAGTGCATATATTCAAGTGAAGCATGATGTGTAACTATGGGATTCAGTAAATGCAAAAAATTACCTTTTTTGTTCACTCATCAAAAGGCTTTTTCATTCACTAAATTATATTGCTTAATTTTTTATTTCATGATAGCAAGATATACTGAAAGAAAACAAAGTTGTGTAATAAGATAGTGGTAAAAAAATCATTTCAGGTTCCACTGAAGAGACATACCAATGTGCTTTTATTATTCTTCTTTAGAAACATTTATGCTTTTACACTTTCCAGATTCCCAGTTGATACCTGAATAGAAATAGTCATCTTCATCATCTCACTTTTAAGCACCCACTAAAATGATTTGCATGCTGAGAAAAGGCAGAATAATCTAATATCCAGTGATTAAAATGAAGACTGTAAGGATGATGCGAAAGCAACATAGTTGAGGTGGAGGAAACTGGAGATTTAAGGCATTTTTCTTCAAAGTGTAGACATGCACTAAGAATAATGAAGTTGCACACCCATTATATATGTCATAATATACACACGCATCATCATCATCCTTCATAGTTCTTTGGCAAACAGACTGGAAAAACATTTGAAAGTAACATATGACAACTGGAACTAACACCCAGCACTATCCCTGCGAATTTCATATTTATTGTGTAGTTAATGCATTGCTGAAGAATACACCTATAAAATATAATTAGGAAGGGAAATAGCTTTCTCCCAAAGGGAAGCCTGGGAGAAGGGTGAGGTTTCCTCTTGTAGTGCTTTTTCCAAACTCTTTTCCAGTAGGTTGTGTTCAATTCCCAACCTTCTCTGAGATTCCCTAGGAACATATACTCCTTGTATTTTCTCTAAATGGAGCAGAAGAAGTGATGTCCAGAAAATGAGCCTGGTTAACTGACTAATTTTATGTATTTTGACTTATGGTGTTACCAAGGCCATATGTGATAACAAAAGCTATAGCCAAAATAGAAAGGATTTTTTGCTGATAATACTGACTCCAGGTTCATGGGACCCTCACATCAGGTAACCCAATGAAGAGTCTTCCCAATAAAATTGGCCTTCAATGTGATAGAAAAGAGATATTTCTCTAAAAAGGATAAATAAAATGAAATTAGTTGCTACAGCCACTTCCTGACAAATCCTACCCCCTTCACTAATATTCAGTTGGAAAAATTTCTTAATGTAGAAGTCTGGATTCAAAAGTAATGTCAGAAAAAGACACTCTGAGCTTTCCTTGGTCTCTTGACCCCTCCTCTGCGTCTGCTTTTGCAATTTGCCATTCACTAAAAAAGGACTCTTCTAGCCTTAATTTTGAGTAAAAAAAGCCTCATATGAAATGCCTCAGACTCCAGAACTCATCCTTGGCATTTTTTCCTTAAGGAGTAGAGCTCTGCAGAAATTCAAAGCTCCAGTCACATTTAGTTCTTGCTTCCCTCGCCCTTTCTTTGTGTGCACACTTCAGAGAGAGGGGGAATGTGTCTCTGGCTTCCATCTGAAGGATGGAACTAACAAATAGCCCCATCCGTGGTGCTGACAAAATGAGAATCTCTTCTTGGGAAATGTTGCTGTATTGTTAAAAGGGCTTTGTTCTAAATGAGGACAAAATGTCAAAGGGCAGACTTTGGGGTTTATTTCCCATCACGGGGAGATTTCCAGGAAATTCTACTTAATGAAAGAAAAAGTTAAGTGCTCTGCTCTCCTTGCTGCCCCTGTCTTGTTTGTAAGCAGCCTGTCTCCACATTCTTGCTGGTCAATATAGAATGGATCATGGGAAGGTAGTTAGTCGACAAGACAGATACCTGGTAAGGAGACCCCCAAAGTCCTAGGTGAGCTCTAGGAGACAGTGAATAACTGCTGTTTTTCCCAAGCAGTGCAGGGAACAGCAGAGTCTGGAAGCCTGAGAATCAAAATTACTGGATGGGCAGGGAGCTTGCCGTGAAGTTCACTGCTTGACTGCCAGGCTGGCCCATGCAGAAAAGGAGAAAAACTTGGAGAACTGGTGAGCTGCTTACTCACCTTGGAGTAGCCTCTGACACATATAAACCAAAGGCCTTCAGGTTCCTGGCATGTACTTGGAGAACCTGAGCAAAAAACAGAGAGGTGAAGACCTCAAACAGGTCATTCACCAGAATGTGTACAGAGAAACCAGAAGTTCAAAGTATAGTTGGGTTGAATTGACAAACAAGCAGCCAGTCCTCTGCTTTTTCTCATGGAAAATTCTCTCCATGGAAAAATTTCCACTACAGCTAGTTAGCTGTTCTGTATCAGCAAACTCCAGAAATGTACAGGTTTTCAAGACTAGGACTTAGAGTGCCCATTTGCTCTGACAGGATATGTCTGCAAATCCAACCTAGAAAAAAGTCTTGCTACTCTGCCCTTTCAGAGTAAAAAATCTGCTGGTCCATATGCTATTTTAAAAAGTTAATTGCTTTTCTTTCCACTAGTGTTCTCTTAGATGGTCTCAAATCCTGAATTTCCAGTCTGGGAATAAACTACACTGCTCATCTCATCTCACTTCCAATGTGTATTCGCAGAAGAACAAGAGATTACATTTTTCACATTTTTGTCTCATAAATCATTGTCTGTTAAACCATTTATCATTTTAATAAAGGTTTCAATCAGAAGATGAGGTTACGACTAGACTAACTGGCAAAATCCCAGTGAAAGTAGTGAGCTGAGGATGCATCCTAATGCACAGCAACTACATGGGATCTCCAGGCTATGAGAAACATATTTTCTCAGTGCAACCCCCTGGACAGCTGCTAGACCTGGCAGATCACTTTGCGTTCAAGAGGCCTAAATTCAGTAGCAGAACCACAGCTTCAAATTGTATTAACTTTGTTTTGCTGAACAAAGCAGAAAGTGCAGTTTTAAAATCAGTTGCTTGCCATTCAAGACCTGTCACTTATGTTATGCAATCTGCTCCCTCATTTCTACCTGGAGATCGCAGACCACAGGGGATTTGCAGAGCTTGATCAGCCCATTGTGATGCTTCATTCACCGGAGAGCCCATGTGTTTGGGAAAAGTCAGTCCTAGCACTGACCCATTGCCCTGATGCTCTGTGCAAGCACAGGGTCTCTGCCTGCAGTGTTAGTTGGGATAAGGCTATGACAGATTTGTGGGATGTCTGCTAGATATCCCAAGTCCCCCAGTTCTACTTAGACATAGTTTCCAGGCAATATGGTAGGAGAACTAGCCCTGTGGACATTCTCCCGGATCTAACTCAGGAATCTCTTGTATGCAAATCCAAAGGCTGTTCCTTTGGACTGGAAAACAAAATTCAGGCATTAGGGTCTGAAAATTGTCCTGCTTTACAGATGAGATTAACTCAGTTGGTTAGAGCATGGTGCTAATAATGCCAAGGTTGCAGGTTCTATCCTAGAATGGGATATTTGCTTAAGAGTTAGACTTGCTGGTCCTTGTGGGTCCCTTCCAACTCAGAATATTCTGGGCATATGGAATGCGTGGAACTCTGCCTTGAGAGGAGTCAGGAACCATTCCAAAGCTTGCGGGTCAAGGTACTGGGCAATGTGCTTTAGGGAACCTTGCGTGCGCATGGGGGGTTAATGAGATGCTTTCCTGAGGTCATCTACAACCTCAGTCATACTGTGGTTCTACAATGAGCTAGGTAGGCATGAAATATGCTGCATTGCCGTGATTAATCAGTCACAGGGAGGCTGGAAAACACTCGTGATGCTAAGATAAGAGGACTAAACATTAGCCTTTTGAAAGCATGTCAGACTCCAGCTTGACTTTGTTGCTCTGGCCTAAATGCTACCTAAGGGTTTTGTCAGCTAAGCTGAAAAGCTACATGCAAAATTACTGCCACCTAAGGAGTAGAGTTGTGGCAGTTCTGACAGACATACAGTATGCAGAAAAACATATCATGTTTCTGCAAATTCAATAAAGAAATTCCAGTGCCATTTCTTCTTCGGGGTAGCTCAGTGTGTGGCTGAGAGGAATTTTTTTATACCCCAGAAACAAGAAGTAAGTTAGGTTTGAATATTAATTCTTTGGGTTAAATTGTTTTTGTGACTAGTATGTGCTTCTTGGACAAAGAAGTCAAATTTGTTAGCAATTGACAATGAAATTCAGAAGTGATTTATTCATAACCCTTGCCATGTTTTTTAAATAGGAAGAAAAAACATATTTCAACTCCCTCTAGCCTACGACCTTATATCTCTTTGATTTGGTCTCTGGAGAACCTTTGGAAATCCAAATTAAGACGTAAAACTTTCAATATTACTTTGTTAGGAAAATAAAAGCATTAGGTCTCTACTGACATGAGTTTCAAATGCAATTGGAAATATGAAACAATATTCTTGATAGTGTTTTAAGTTTCCTACCACATAGATTTTCTATTTCCAATATTATCTATAGGATGAGTACGTGTAAGTGTGAGGGTTGTGATTCTCAATGATTTTCAAGTAAGGGACATTCATAGCAAAGAGGTACTCATTTGATGCGAATTGTCATACTAGTACAAATGCAGAGGTGCAAAGAGTTAAAATTCTTGGGTCTGTTGAACTCACTGGCCTCAAGGTAACCAGGGCAACTAGAGGCCAGTACTTGTGGGTTCTGTTCCTATCATGTGTGTTGAACTCAGCCTGCTGAGGCATGAGTTACCCTCAGGTTTTACTGTCCATTGTTTGAAATTTCTCTCCTAGACAGTTTTAGCTGCTTTAAATTCCTTTTGTGTCTGAACTCCAGATAGCGAGATGATTCAAAGATTTGTTTTTACTTTGGTAGTGAAAATCAGTCCAACATTGAGTAGTCAGTCTGGCTGGGTATGCTGTGTCAAAACTCAAAGGCAACATTCTGCACAGCACAGTCGGAGCTGATATGTAATGTAGGATTTACCCCAAAGTATAGGCAAAGCACAATAGGTCAGTGTTGCTATCTGGATATTCTTGTGTTGCTCCTTACTGGGATAGTGGGGCTCTGCTCTCACTGCTTCTGTAGGAGCTTTGCTCTCTGTTTCTCGAGACTCTGTCCTCAAAGGCTGAATTTTTTTGCTATGATGTTCTTTGTGAAGATTTAAATATGAAATGCCAAAATGCGATGCATGCAAAAGAAAGATTGTCACTTCCAGTTCCAATTGTGAAGGGTGATAATGAAGGTCACGTAACATATGGGAAACAGTACTGCTTTGTTTAGCCACTTGGCTTGAAATGTAGACTCCATGGTGCTTGCTATGCAAACAATGCTCAGTTGATCCATCAAAACAAAATCATGGCCATATATAAAACTAACAATTAAATGCTTATTCTCCGTGATCATATAACATATGGCTTTGCGCTAGAAAGTACACAATCCCAAAGGATATTATGCGAATATAAAAGATTGTTGACTCATGATGCCCCGTTTGTGTTCTCTGGCAACATCTCTTCAAGAACAGTGAGACATATACACAAATATGACCCTAATGGGATTTTTTTCCCCTCAGCTTAATGTATTACTGCCAGCAGTCTTTAGGATCTTTGCTAGGAAAATTACACATAAATATATTGGTAAATTTGAACTCCAGGTTGCATTGATGATCTAAGAAGCCAGATTGAAGGACAGGACATTTTCAAAGTTTGCAGCAACTTTGAAAATGTATTTTTTTTCATTCTATTTTGCATGATGCTTTTCTTCTGACTTTTAATTCCTTCATGAGATAATAAATAATGAATGAGGTGAGAATAGCTTGCTTTGATTCATACAAATCCTAAGAAATACTGTTGGTGTTAGGCACAGTCTTTTCAAACCTGCGTCCTCTTACTATTTTGGCTTCTCCTTTAGTAATTTTTTTATTTCTCTTTCCTTGGACACCCCTCTTTGGTGCTAACTTTTTTTCATGTCTTGCATCTTTTTTTATAATTCTAATTAGCCCTGACTGACAACTAGTAAACCTTTTATTTTTTGAGATACGGAAGGATGGGGGTGGTCCCCACAGTTCTGTTTATGTGTTTCCTCTGCCTAGGCAGCCCTTACTGGGATCTGGACCCTAGTACAGATGTGTGACCTCTGCTGCTTTCCACCAGAGTGGAGGTGCACAGAGGCAGGAGTGATATGATCAGTACAGGGGTCCAGGCAGGACTCTGAGGTCCTTGGGGGCAGAGAAGGAGCAAATATCTCTCCTGGATGGGAGTAATGACAACCAGGGTCTGACAAACATGCTATTAGTAAGTTCAAAAAGGTGCTGAAACCTCCTACTAAGAGGGAGTAGTGTGCCAAGCCTCCTTCTTTGAGGTGGGAGTTATTGTCTGGATGGCTATACCAGAGTCCTGACTGCAGCGCACTGCTCTGCATCTATGCCCAAAACCTGGAGTCACCTTTGTCCTTCCTACAGCAGATTTCCACCTCTTCAGGTGTATTTAACACCTGAAGCACAGTGTGGAAGCATTGCCGCATATTTTCAAATGAAAATTGGATTAGCAGGATTTACCCAATAATTTGTTCACAAGTTTTGTCCCAGTTCTATTATTATTATTCATTCTGAAGTGTTTCTATCCAAATATAGGTATTGTAAAAGTTTTTTTTTCTTTTTTTTCCATTACTTGTGTGTGTAAAAAAACCAGTGTGTTTGAGTATGTGAATTGCACAGGTGACTTATAATCTGAGTTACCTGCAGCTATTTCAGTCCTTAGATTGGATGAAAAATTAAATTTCAGTAAATTGTACATCTTCCAGCACAAGCAGTGAATACTTGTTCTGACTTAGAGGTCTTCCTGTCTGATTTACAGATGGATTTTTGCAAGAATATATAAGTACTAGATGAATTTCTGCATTTGTGTTAGTCTTTTGCTGACTGTCCAGGAGGAAACATGGGTGTTACAAAACAAAAATCCTAAAGTTTATGAAAATATTTTTGAAATGCTCAACTGTTTCTGATTAAGGTATTATAATTTTCAAATTTTGTTCTTATTCTCTAAGTATGTTCCTGTTAATCTGCCTGCTCTGATGCTTTCAGTTACCTACCTTCAGAATGCCCTGGAAAATCAATAAAGTCCTTTACTTGTCCTCACTGTGGCAGTTTAGTTCCTCCACAGAGGTGGAAGTGGAGGTGCAGAGCTGTTTCATTTACACAGCAAACCTGTAGTAGATGTTGGGGAGAATCTCAGATTCATTGTTCTCTCTCCAGCCGACTCACAAGCTGCCTCACTTCAGTGCTATCTCAGCTGTGAGTTGGCCATGTCACTGGGAAAACAACCGTGATGGTTTGTCCAGGAATTAAAAATCCTATGCTCCACAGCAGTTGATATTTTGCTTCCTGAGCCAGGTTTAGGCAACATATCAGCAGTTTATAAAGCAAATCTTTTATCTTTCCTTCCTCCATTCAGCTAAAGCTGTAAACAGGACATGTTGTGTAATTTTTCTAAACTGAGCTGGACTGAACGTGGCTGCATCTGTTAATCTGTTAATCAAACTGAGTATCTGCAAACATTTGATTGTCTAAAAAGTACTGAAAGGTCTGCTTTGCTCTCAGTTGCAATCAGCCATGCTGACCCACAGGAGCATTGCAATATGTCTTCTGGGCTATCATCTGGATTAAAAGCTATCAGATGGACAGAAATCCAGCTCTGACTTTTGGCTCTCACAGTAAGGCTACAGGTAAGGTAGCAGATCAGTTTGCCGAGAACTTTCCAGCTCACCGAGTAAAATCTCATTTCAGTGTAAAATATTCAACTGCTAAGGCAGAAAGCTGTGTATGAAGTGCAGACAACTAACTGGCAGGCTGCAGTAATGTGCAGGCCAGGTCAGAGATTTATACTAGCCTGCACAGTGATTAGGTCACTGGCAACCTGTGGAAACAAAGCAGGTTATACTACAAAGTGAAGGAACTGCTTTCCAGGTCCTGAGAGGAGGGTTTATGTTTGCCAAAACGTTCAGAAATCTCATAAACAGCCAAATGGAGACTTCTTTATCTGAGATATTTTATCTTGTCTGCCAAATCTTTAGCTCCTGAAGCAAAGAAACTCTGTCTTTGCTCATGCAGAGCATGGCATCTACTACCAAAAGCTAGAGGGGACATTGCCCTGTCAAGCTATCAGGCACTGTGTGGCTACCAGGTCCTTCCCAGAACCACGCTCCTGGCACAGGCTCAGAACCAGGACAAGCATAAGCAAAAGGAAGGGGCCACTGGCGTGCAGTGCTACCAGAGGTGATAGAGCGGGTGAAGGTGTTGGCCACACTGGTGTCCAGGTGCTGATTTCTCAGAAGAAAGGCCAATTCTGCTTGGGGGATTCAAGAACAGGAATGGGAATTGAAAGCACAAATCCAAAGGGTTCCAAAGAGGGACAAAAGTGTCAAGAGAGAAAGAGAAACATTGGTCTTTTTTGAAGCATAGAGCAGGCAGCCATGCATGGAGGTTTTGTGAGGCCATATGATTTACAAGAGAGCTAAATAAGATCTGTGAATCACAGCATCACAGAATCACGGAATCACAGAGTCACAGAATATGCTGAGTTGGAAGGGAACCACAAGGATCATTGAGTCCAACCCTTAGCCCTGCACAGGACCATCCCCAAGAGTCACATCATGTGCCTGAAGCCATGCTTTGGGCTGCGTTTGGCCAACATATTAAACAAAGCAAACCTGCTCCCACTGGTTACTTAATACAGAGGGCAAATTTTGCAGGTCATTGGTCAAGCCCATGTTAGCTGTAAACACATGCATATGCATCGAGGACAACTAGTTTTGGGGTTAGAAGAAGATGGCATTAATTTTCTTCATGGCTGAGAGGGACCATTCCAGGCTCAAATGGAGATACTCAAGGGAAAGGGCACCAGAGACCCCTTCAGTATGACACGTGTCCTTTACTGTGGTCATCACCACCCTCACCATTATGCTTTGCAAATGATGTTCTGAAATACAGCAGTTTACGTTGTGAACAATTTCTCCCCATCTTTTATCACTTTTTCATCTTTGTTGATTTCCTTCTTGGATTTTTTAAGCGCTTCCAGACAACCTTGTTACTCAGCTCCCCCAGCATGTGTGCTGTTGTATTCCCTTGGAGCAGCTAGCTATTTCTTTACAGGGACACAGTTGGTTTTCATTAGTGGATTTCTCTATAACTCACATTTGAGATGATTCCCTTCTCTTTGGAAAGTTTCTTTCCATTCTGAGGCATCCTTGCTCTTTCTCCTTATGCTGACAGTCAGTTGAAAATGCATGTTTGCCTTCACAAGGAGGTTGGGTTTTATTGTTTTCCTTTTGTGACTGAAGGCATATGCTGATCTCACAAGCTGAGTCCTATATGGTGCAGCATCTTTTAATCAGAATAATCAAAATAATCAGAATAATCAAATAATAAAAATAATATTGATAAAAATTATTATTTTAAGGATCTGAAGTATGAATCAAGTTCTATTTAATGGATGCTCTTGGATGAGCCATACTATATAAATCAACAGCAAATTAGGCTCAAAAAACAGGCAGATGTTACTTAAAATATTATGTTGCATTTAAAAATAATAAAGAAAAACATAAATAACATAAGTTGACTGGGACTCTGATCCTCAGAGCCATTGTTTCCTCTCAATATTAGACTTAGAATTTCAGAGCTGAAAAGAAATGATCCTCCTTTCTATGAAGTTCTCAACAAAACCCAGTTCAACCAGGCTTCAAATATAAGACCTGCAATGAGTACACCACTCATTTAATACATGTGTATCAGGTGGGCCACACTGAAAAAATTGTACTAATAGTTATGTACAAAAAGCTTCAGTGTTAACAGGGCAAGAAGTAAAAATGGAACTTTTCCATCCTAACACACCTTAACTTTGAACAGGTAAATGTACCCTTAACATCATTAAAACAAAGGAACATGCTCTCTGTTGTGTCCTATACGCAGCTCCCCTATGGGATGCTGAGTAGGAGGGTACTTTTAGAAATGAGATGCTTCTAGTCCCTGAAGGGATTTGTGTTGACTACATGACTTACTTGCACCATCAGAAAAAGAAGGATGTCTCTGGCCCACAGCCATGATACAGTGGCAAACTCAGAGAATGGATTAAAAAGGAAAAATGCAACTAACAGAAATTGTAAAAGGAGAAAATAGACAGAAGTCAATATATTTTTGTTGTATTCTAATGTCATCAGACACAGGTAACTTAAGTCCAGAAATTCTAAAAATGAGAATATATTTGGCATTCTGATACTAATTTTAAATAAGTCCTTGAAAACTGAGAATGCGCCAGAAAACTGGAGTATGCTAATGTTCTGCCAATATTTAAGAAAAGTGCTACACTGTGTTCAGATAAAAAAACCACTTTCTTTGAATTAGGTCTTGGGTAAAATAATAGTTAAATTGAAGTCACATGATGGTTTAAAACCAAGGCTATAAGTTCTGACAGCATAACACATGAAAAATTATGGTGAAACAAAAGTTATAACATCTTTGATGTACTGTATAATGGAGTGTATTTAGTCTTTGTAAAGCTATTTGCTTAATATGGCATGGTATTTGAAATTAGCACTGCATAGTAGCAACACATTTTAAATGGACTAAGGGTTTTGTGTGAGATGAATCTCATAACATAATGAAAGAGTAATTGTGAAGGACCAGGAATCAGAATGGGGAAAATCTCAGAAGTGGAAAAAGATGTACAGTGTTTGAAAGGACTTTATGATACAGACTTTACAGTATTATGTATATACACATTGTATGCTTCCCCAGAATTTGTATTTCCCGGGCATGTTCAGGCTTGCCCGCTTTCCTGCGGATTGGCTGGAGAAGCTGCAGAGAGGGGACAGCCTCCATTCACCCCTTCTCTCCCCGGTTCCTCCCACGTTCCTCCCTCTTTTGCCCGTGTCCCTATCCTGGTTTGTCCCCCCGCTTGTCTGTCTCATGCTCCACCCTATGTTCTGGCCCTTTCCCCTCCCGAGCTGATAAAAGACCGGGTGCACGCGTGAATAAAGCATTCTACCTGCATCCCACCTCTGTGTCCCGGACTCATGCAGTGCTAAAGTGTCCCCCCCCCCCTTTTCGGACCGCAGCAAGTAATCATCACTGAAGAATTATTATCAAATTAATCATCTCACAGCCATTGTTGTGCTGGCAATCTTCAATGTATCTATAAGATGGAGGAGAAAATATAAAATAGATAAAATTTGCCAATGGAAGTCCTATACCAAAGTGAGAACACAGCAGTTGGAAAAGGAGTCATAGTAGACTTATAGCTAATAATTAATCTGCAACATGAAACTGGAATACAACTGAGGAGACTTAGGAGAGTAGCAGATTTTATTTTGAACTCATCAGACACTGAAGATCAATGCTGCTGTCAACCAGTCATCATGAAAGATGAAAAAAATAGAGAGTGACTGTAAAAAAGAATACCAGAAACAGTTGAAGAGGTGGAGAAATGATTCATATTGCAGTATTTAAGCTGCTTTGACTGTTTAGATTATCAAAAAGAAGATGGGTCTTGATTGCTCTATTTGAATACCTTCAAGTCTGGGGCAAAGCAAATACTAAATTTTTATTTAATCCATACAAGAAAAGATAACAAGAATCTGTGGTTTTGTGGTTTAGCTCTACACAAATAAAAATACCAAGGGAATTTGTGAATTCTTCATCTCATGATTTCCCCAAAAAGAGGTGCCTTTGACAGTACTGAGAATGAATAAAGTATCAAGAATGGAGGAAAAGGACTGTCATGGTTTGAGATAGCCCCAACATCCAATTCCCTAGCTCCATTCCACCTCCCACATCTCAACCTAATGTGAGATGGGTTTTTCCAGACAAAACACACCAGACTCAAAGTGGGGAAAAGGGAATATATTACAATGACTGTACAAATAAATATAACATCACATTATACACATGATCACAACTATCTCTACCATGACATATGTATTTACAATGGATCAGATCTCTTCTCCCCTCCAAATAAAAGTCCAGGAGGGAAAGAAGGACAGATCCCTTCCAGTCTCTGAACAGCAGCATCTTCTAAGGCAGCAGGTTTCTTCTCATGCATGCAGCAGCTGTGGCTGGCTTTTCTGCCAGCATCCACGAGGGAGGTATCCAAGCCTCTCTCTCGGCCCCATCGCCTCACAACCGAGGGGTCTTCCGTGGTCTTCGTAACCCCAGACAAGGTCGTTTCACCACGTCATATCACGAAGACACAGGGGGGTCTTCGTGACGGTCTGGTATCTCTTGCAGGGCCTCTGTGCCCTGTCTCTCAGGCTGCCACCGTGGCAGCAGTGCAAGGGGGGGGAGAGCCAAGGTCAACTCCCCCTGCATTCCTCTCGGAGCTCTCTAGCTCCTTTCTACAGTGCATGTCGCACTTCAAGGCTCTTTCAAGTAAAAGTCCATCATCTTCCTCCTTCCAGGAGGTCTCAAAGGAGTTTTGGGGATCTGGTATCAGTCTTACCCCCAAGAACTCTGTAGCTCTCAGCTGCTGGCTCTCCTTTCCTCGACTCTCCTTCCAGGAGTCTCCTCTGCAGTGCTGCATGTTGCTTCTGCTGCTTCTTCAGTTCAGGTTCTTATCTCTGGCTCTCTGCCACTGTTTCTCTGGTCAGCGTCGGCTGCTGCTCTGTGCCCATGGAGAAAACATCTCCCGGCATAACTACAGGCACCTAGCCCAGCTTTATGCTGTTCCAGGTCCCTGCAGCCCCCAGCCAGGGGCTGGGAGGGGGCCAGAGGCCCCAAGGGGCTCAGAGCCCCTACCTCGTGGCTCTACAACATGGCCACCTCTCCAACAATAACCAAACTACAACTCTTCTTTTCCGGTCTGGTTGTGGTATGTTTACATTTCTGCAGGAGCGCCCATTGGGTAGAACTTCAAAACTTCCAGGGGTTTCCACCCCTTGGGGTCTACCACTTCTCTTAGCCTCTGGGGAGAACAAGGTTCAAACCACTACAAGGACCTCCTTCACAACAGAGCTGTGGGACCTGAGTGCCTTTAAATCCAACCTAATCCTATGTTGATGGGGAAGGTGCTTGACCATATCCCTTCACACAGATCCTTTCTAGGAGGTAGTGAGTGAACTCTGGAAAAACCTTAAACGATCATCTCAAATTTGTTTTTCATTCTTCTGTAAATTATAGTAGAAGTGGTAGATTAGTAACAAAATTTCAAGCAAGAGGACTTATGTCTACTCCCACATCCTTGGCTCCTCAGCTGTTGGTTTTCATTAACAGAATGCAGTTATATTTGAGAAGACAAGGATCTGTATGCTGGTGACATTCATCACCAACATTTAACTCCATGTCTGCAGAATATTCCAACACAGTGGGTGAGACAGAAAATGGAGTTGTGAGCCACCTGTATTCATTTTAATCTTTTTGTCATACAGGAGAAGTTACAAGGCCACTTGTAGTTGCATCTTCTGAAATTCTGCATGAGAGCAGAAAAAGTCCCAAAGGTCCTTTCTTGCCGCCATTAAACATTCCTATCTGGGCTGGTGGGTCTGAAAATATTGATTCAGTTATACAGGTGGTAATTTCTTAAAGTGACAGAGTGGTGGGAGTCAGTCAGATGTTCAGAGATATCCAAAAATTTTGCTTGAATCGAGTGTTAGTTAATGTTTCAAACTCAGAAGGTTCCCTTGGGGTAGACATTTTGCAGTCAATTGCCTCATAATTAGACTCAATTTATTCTTAAAGGTACATCAAGCAGTATTTATTGAGTGTTGGGTAATTGCTGAATCAGTGCTATTAGTTTCTTTTAAACAGAGAATCAGATGCCAAAGGTGTGCCTGACAGCTAATTTAGACTTATGAGGAAATTGCAGGTCTGGGTTTTTCACATGGATAAGCTATGGTAATTGGATTTGGGAGGTGAATGGTAATAGGAGTCCATTCTAATACCTGAGGTTGTGTTTACTTGTAAGGGTAAAGTCAGAAGAAAGGGATGCAGAATCTCAGGGGGAGGTAGAAAAGATGTGATTTTGGTATGGCCAGTGCTTCAAGCCCTTCAGAGGAGGTTGTGCACAGATTTGAAGGTGAGTGTTCTGAGAGCCTGGGAGGCATTAGACTTGCTATGAAGCTTTGGGTCTGGGTTAGTTTTGCCTTAGTGCAAAGCACTTTTGAGTATTCAAGAGTGTGTTTTGGAGTTCCTGCAGAACACATTCCTCTGGTGTCGAAGAAATGCAAATTAAAATTGGGTATTGCAATCCGTGATGCCATGGGTACAGTATAAGCTGATATCATATCTGCTTTGGGTTCCTTTTTTGTGCAGTGCCCTCCATAGGAGAATGGTAAGTTTTTAATATCCCTCGGATTGGGATTTAATTGGGTTACGGTGGAATACCAGACCTCTGCTTGTGGTGTCTGCTCCTTTTTTCTAGCACAGATGAGACACTACTGTCATCTGTGTTACTCTTTTCTTATGTTGGGTATCTGAAAAGTAAATTTCATTTTTACAGCTTTCTTGACAACAGAAGAGGAACAGAGTTTTTAAAGCTACTTACAACGTATTTTCATGAAGTGCTGTTATTTTAAAAATTTTGCTGTGTTAGCTGGCACTTTTTCTACTGTTTTAACAATTTACAGGCACTTCATGGATTTTGGTCTCTGTGCGGCGTGCCCACAGGGACATTTTTGGTCAGAACTAGGAAAAAATACTGAGAACCAGACTGTATTTGCCACCTTCTAATGACAGGGTTATTTTAAGGAATTGTTAAATACTAGGTACATACTGCTGGGTTTACTTATTTCTGTGAAAAATGAAACTTGTCCTTGCGGAATTTGTTCTGTTATTCAGAATTATGCTAGTGAAGACATGACTTACCCTTTTTCTGGCTGACAATCTAGTCATTCTCCACAAAATGATCTCCGAGAAGTGCATCAATAGCCTCAGATCTCAGCAGGGCTTTACTTCTGTCCTGTGGATGACATATCACAGAGAACATGTGGGTGGTCTGCCAGAGCCCATGTGCCAACATCAGGGAGTGTTGTATATTGTGCAGTTTTCCATGCAAGAAATAAATAGACTTATTTTGAAGCACAGATCATTTTACTGCCAATAAGCACACATGCACCATTTTAAGACAGTATGCTGTACCTCCCACTCGCAGGGTTGTTCCTAATGAAAGGAACAGTTCAAGACTTATCCTCTATTCCTCACTGTGTGTCAAAAACTAAGAGTAAAAAATACTATGGTACTAACTCTGCAACATATTTTGGGGGAAATGTTGGACTCTGTTCTCCCTGTCCACCTGAATTTCTGCTCTCCTTTCAATGTTATGAGAAAGTTGTCCAGGAGCACTGTGCTAGGTAATACCAGTTTTAGACAGGATAAAAAATGAGTGAGCATTGTGTGGGAGCAAAGCCCATAAAGCAGCAAAAGGGTTAATTTCTGCCCAGAGCAAAGGTACTGAAATTGAAGTACACAAGTTTATTTATTTTCTATAATCTCATAACAAAAATGAAGTCAGACTAATGCCATCTTGCCAGTGATTCTCACTGAACTATGGCTCATTAGTTACTTTATGTTGCTTAGCAAGGTCTGTTTACACCTACAGAAATTCAGCCGATTCAATGAGTCCCTTCTCTCCTCACAGACATCCCAGTATTCTTGCCTATCTGACCATGCATTGTGGGTTTGCCATCCATGTGCTATATACAGAGCTGAGCACATATGCTCATTTTGAGGAGGAAAAAAAACCCCGTTGAGATGCATTCCAGCTACACCGGCCCTCATCTGGGCTATTTCAGGCCAGGCCTGAAAATATTTCACCATGATTCACTCTACTTTTTCTATGTTTTTATGAGATCAGAATCATGTAACTCAGGTCCAGGACTCTTTAAAAGGCCACATTTGAAGAATACGGTTGAAGTCTCTTTTCACCAAGCCATGGCCCTTTCAGGCATTTTGTTTTGACACAGATTAAAATGACCTTTCTAAAGGTTCTTCTTATATGTATCATTCCTGAGGTACTTTGCTGTCTCAGGTACTGAGCACATATTGCACCCTCATGTTGGACAACAGCTGATGGAGGACAGTGGGAGAGCACCTCATCAATATGGAGCCTTGGAAACAGCTTGCTGCATGCTTTGGAGAGACAGCAGAAGACCACAGAGTAGCTGACAATCAGATTGGAGTTGCTCATGAGCAGATTCGTATTTCCAGTCTGACGTGGACCAAGGTATGCCTTGGAATCAGGATTGCACTGACCTGTTTGCTCTTCTGTGTAATGACCTGATGAGGTCCCAGGGGTGCTTCCTTAGCTGAGTTTTAAGTTATTTTGCAGCACAGATAAATGTGTGTTACATGTTTGATTGCTTTTTTCTACATTCAAGTCTTTATTCATGCTGATGGTAGGAACTAGCCATGGTATTTCATAGCACGTTCTGTGTATCTGCAGTGAAATGATGCATATATGGTAACAATATAAGCAGGCAGATAGATAGAAACACCCAAACTGATGTTGTCCTAGTCCTTTATGACTTTCAGTAAACTTTAGGTCTGATTTAAGGAGACTTACTTATACTTCCCAAATAGTTTTCCATTGTGATTGTTTTCAGATGTGATAACTTTCTCTTAATTAAAAGAGTGAACCATTGAGACAAAAGCCATCCCAGGATTTAGTCTTACCCAAACCAGCAATTGGTATTATTTCCAGTATAGAGTTCAAAGTACACAAATCACCAGCTTAAAACTGTAGCTTAAAACTCCATTCCAGGCACACTAAATATTACGTTCACTTTACTTAAGATATATTTCCTTAGAAGCACAGGAATATAGTCTTTACTCGGTCTCCCATTTCCATGACATTCTTTGTTTAGGTCCTTCCACAGTGAATTTTGTAGCCAAAGAGCCAAGTAAGTAAGTGAATGAATTGTTGGCAAATGTTTCAGTGCACTGAATGGTAAATGACTTTAAATCTCAACTTTATTCCCATTTTCATATCTTTACATGATTTTTACACGAAATGGAAGGATAGTTAAATATGCCTCATCTTCAACTGTACTTTCTGTAGACACCCACACACATACACACAAACAAACACATATTTCTAGGATTTCAAGTAAATATTTTGGCCAATAGGACTTCAGGGAGGCCCAGCTCATCACCTTAGAAAAATAACCATGATGTGCCACTGGAATACCATTTAATATGTGCAATTTCCAATCAGAAAACTGGGTGGTTTTTTTTCACCTGAAACATTGAGGATCCCCATACATGGCTTCCTCAGATTTCAAGGATGCTGAAAATTCAGCTGTTAAGACACACACTAGACTCTGCTCAGCAAAACGTCTTGCTTTCTTGGCACCAGAACACTCATCTCTCTCTCTCACCTTGAAGGTATTTGAATCACTGTAGATTTGCCTTCTCACCTAGACAAAAATAACAAATTGGAAACCAAGGTGGAACAATACATTTTTCCCCTTTCCTCCCCAGTAAGTTTCTCCACATACAGGAATGAACCAAAGGGATGAAACACAAGCAAGTAATTGGGAAATTAATTAATTGACATCCTGAGATAAACAATAAAGCTTTAAAAAGAAATCAAACCAGTTCATTTAACAGGAATGAATGACATGACTAAACTCAACTAACACCCCAACAATAACAGCAGCATCTTTCACAGGTTCTAGGCAAGCAAAGTTCAAGCCAGCAAAATACTTTCCAGTTTATAAAAGTTTTAAAAACTGCCAGGGGATATGTCCTGGCCTTCCCAGCAATGGAGCAAGAATGAGCTCCAGCAAATCACATGGAAAAAGCATGAGGGGAGCAGATTTTCCAGGCATTAATTCAGTGCAAAAGGGGGTCTCCTTTCCAATATTACAGAATACTGATGTGTTAGTAGTCTCCTTTTTCACATCACTGAACACTGTTGGATGGATTGCAGGGGGTGTCTTTCCAAATACCATTAAATCCAAAGAAAAGGAAACTTCTCTCTTCTCTAGTATTGATCAGTTATTAGCAAATGGATGTATAGAAGGTCACAGGTTTTACTGGTGGGGGTTTTTTGCTGAAGGAGAAAGCGGGAATATTTGCTATAAGCACTTTGGAACATAGCCCTTATGGAAAAAATATGATAGATTTTAATAGAGTGATAGTATTCCTACAGAATTCAAAAATCAATTTATATAATTGTATAGGAAGGATGTTAGATAAAATTTCTATTGCACTATTTGGGCTTCACTCTTATAACATTCCAAAGGATTTTTCCACAAGTGAATAAAGCTGAATATAGTGTACTGGATGCTTCTACAGTTTACTTACCGAAATAACTGAATGGGCTTTACAAATACAGAGAGTCTTTAAAAGGATGCAGTTACTACAATGTGCCTTCACTTTTGTATATTTCCATAATGTTGATGTGTTAGTTCTTGTGTAGTTTTCTTATAGTAAATTTTCATGATCTTTTCATTTGAAAAAGCCAAACAATCAACAAATCAAAGAAAAAATCTATGCTTTTTCTGGTTTTGTATTGGAAGAGAGAGGTAGTTAGTGCTTTTAACTCTCTTTTGGAGACAACACAAACAACCTGATCTGTTCGTGTAGATTGTCACTTGTACTTTGTACAAGAAATGGTATTTAGGCTTACAGAAAAATCACTGTAAACACTCACACACAGCTCTGAATACCTGTCATAGTAGTTTTCTTAGACTTCATGCTCACTCTGCAGCAAACCTTCTGCTGTTTCCCTCCAGCCTGCTCACAGGAAGTGTGCTGGGCATCCAGGCATGGCCTAGAGAATATTTAACATTCCCATGCCCTCAAATAGATATTGAGCACTTGACGATACTGATGGATCACAAAATCATCTTGTGAGTTTTTTGGACAGAGATAGATGGCTAAGACCAGTGAAATTAACTATTCTGGGAATATGTCTAGCAGTCTTCATTGTCTGCAGTAGTTGTACAGATAACTAAATAATTTAGCTATGGTTTTGAGACTCAAATTTGCAGATGGCACTGAGCTGGGGGGAGAGTCAATCAGCTGGAAGGCAAGAGGGCTCTGCAGAGGGACCTGGATAGGTTGGAGAGTTGGGCTGATTCCAACCAGATGAGGTTCAACAAGGCCAAGTGCCGAGTCCTGCACTTTGGTCACAACAACCCCATGCAGCACTACAGACTGGGGACAGAGTGGCTGGAGAGCAGCCAGGCAGAAAGGGACCTGGGAGTTTGGATTGACAGGAAGCTGAACATGAGCCAGCAGTGTGCCCAGGTGGCCAAGAAGGCCAATGGCATCCTGGCCTGGATCAGGAACAGTGTGGCAAACAGAACCAGGGAAGTGATTATTCCCTTGTACTCAGCGCTGGTGAGGCCACACCTGGAGTACTGTGTCCAGTTCTGGTTCCCTCAGCTCAGGAAGGATATTGAGGTCCTGGAGCAGGTCCAGAGAAGAGCAACAAGGCTGGTGAAGGGACTTGAACACAAGTCCTATGAGGAGAGGCTGAGGGAGCTGGGGCTGTTCAGCCTGGAGAAGAGGAGGCTCAGGGGACACCTCATCACTCTCTACAACTCCCTGAAAGGAGGTTGTAGCCAGGTGGGGGTTGGTTTCTTTTCCCGGGCAACTATCAGTAAGACAAGAGGGCACGGTCTTAAGCTCTGCCAGGGGAGGTTTAGGTTGGATATTAGAAAGAATTTCTTTACAGAGAGGGTAATCAGGCATTGGAATGGGCTGTCCAGGGAAGTGGTGGATTCTCCGTCCCTGGAGGTTTTTAAGGCAAGACTGGATGTGGCACTTAGTGCCATGGTCTAGTAACCATGGTGGTAGTGGATCAAGGGTTGGACTTGATGATCCCTTCCAACCCAGCTGATTCTATGATTCTGTGAAAGCTAGGTGGGCTGAGTCCAACCCTAAGCAGAGACAAATGCACTGGCCCAATTCTGGAGGATTCCTCAGGAGGAACTCTATATAGAAAAGTATTGCTTTTTCTCAGCGTCTCAGAAGGCATTTTTCTCATACACATTGTGCTTCCAAAGCTAAGAACTCCTTCATTCACTGTGGATGTGCTTTATAGGAAGGAATAACCCAAAGGTCTGGTTCAAACTTTCCTACCTGACTTAATAAAGTAAATAATCAAGTTAACATTTTTATTGTCTCTCATTGTTCCTGTATTTCCTTCTTGAACTTTCAGCTACTCAGACATTTATAGCAAACCCTTCTGTTTACCACTGTGTTCTAGGTAATACTTTTTTTAACTGTAGGCTTCCAACTGTGCAGCTGTAATCCAACAACCAGCTGCTGAGCACTACTGTAGTCAAATATGTTTATTTTCCAGGCCATGGACAAACTAGAATATATTTCCCTTTCAGAACCTGTGGATGTTTACATCTTAGCCCTTCCTGGGTCACAGAGCCCTCCCTACATTTGTTTTCTTTGGTTCTGTAAGAGCTGGAAGAACAAAAGGCAAATTTCAAGTTTCCCCCAACCTCAAATCTCCTATTTGAAAAACAGAATGAAATCTGTCAAAACAATGTCAAAAGAGATTTTTTTTTTTAAATATTTGTGAACTATCCACACTTTTGTTTATTTCTCTAGATACCTCTGTCTACTTGACGAATCATATGCACCAGGAATGTCCAGCTGCAACTTCTTCAAGGAAAATCCTGGAGGGGTATGTGTGTGCTGTTCCTTGAAGAATTATGCATTATAGCATTATGGCTATCACTGTTGGCTGATCCTTCAGAGCACACAACAACAGGTTCTGGGATGAAAGATACCATGGACATCTAAAACCAAAAAGACTTCATAATATTATCAAGACACAAATCAGATGGAGCTAAAGAAATTCAGGCAGAAATCATGGGTTGTTTTCAGTTCAGTGTGGGATGAAATTTCTTTTGTCTGTTCATCTTTGGTAACAGTGCAAACAGAAGTTTGTGTTTTCCAGGAAAATAGAAAAGCTGAGAGTTTCTGCCCCTTGAACCTCTTCTGCCTTGGGTGATGTGAGAGAACCTGGTACAGACTACTACTAGGGAACATGCCAAAGCTCAGAGATCTGCGTGAGATTCTTTCTGTGCTACATATTACTGAACAGGTTGAGGCAGTCTGAAGAGGAATGGGTTGTTCATAATCCCCTTCTTAGTTAATTTGGAATGAACATTTTTAATCCATATTTGAAGACTGTTCTGCAACTGAAGAAAGCATCTGAACATCTAGAAGCTGCACAGAGGTTTAGTGTCTTCTGTCAACTGCAGTGCTGTAGTGGTTCCTTTTTGGTAATCATCCAAGTGCTCCACTTAAAAAGCACTGCGCTTTTTTAATCTTTATCACTTTACATTTCTGAAACGAGCACGGTACAGATTTCTTTTGTACTGCCTAATTCCATTCTAATAACACACTTGAATCTAGAGTTTACTGAAAAATGAATTAAAAATATTTTATGTTTCAGTAAGTTGAGAAAGTATTTTCTAAAATAAAAAATAAAAAATAATTCAAACCAGTCACAAAACCTCCAAGAAAATTTGTCCAAAATAGTCAGGTTTTATGTGCATGTTGCTCAGAGTGAAAGTTCCTATTGTCTCCCCTTGAACTCTGATTTTTACTGCTCCACCTGCAAATACCACTACTGCAGTGTAATTAATTTGATGTGATCATTGATTGGTCAATGCTGGATGATAGTGTGGTGGGGCAAGACTCCTTGATTTGAGTTGAATGCTCAGATGACCTTTATTTGAATCATCCAAACTACTAGAGTTTGCACAAATGAATTGGGAATCTTGTGAGAAGACCATTTCAGGAGAGATTTTTGATGTTTCGTTTTGCTAGTCAAGATGGGGAAAACCTGTCTGAAGGTTAGTCAGAACTCCAGGTGAGTGGATCTTGATCAACCACAGATAATGAAACCACTGTTTCTCTTGTGCAGCAACTACAAGTCCCATCTTTGTATCTGGTTTTATTTCATGCAGGAAAAATATATTGCTTGCCAAGTAGGATAGGCCTTGAGGAACTGCTTCTGCAGTTTTGAAACCACATAAAGTGCCAGAGCTGACCTCTGCTCTCATTGCATACATGTGTGCGATGAAGGTTTCTGCTTTCCTTCTTGCTGTAGAGACACCATGAAAAATGGAAACTGATCATTCAACTTTCATGTTTGTCCTTGAGACGCCTGCTAGAAAGCAGGAGTTATTTCTAGTCTAGATTTTGCTGCTTAGGGTCTGTTGCTGTAAGAGCTATGGACATGTGCCATCCCTATTCTCTCCTCTTCTCAGAAGAGGGATGCCTGACAGATCAGTGGCTCTGTATAAGCTGTAATAAAAATGAATCCAGTGGGTCTGGGGTGATAACTTTACTCCAGACTTTCCTTTACCACAAAATGTTCTGTGGATGTGGAAATAGAGCCGAACTCAGAACAAAGATCCTACAGTCAGGAGATGCATCTGAATTTGGGAATTACTTATATTGGGCGGATGGATGTTTGTGTCCTTATGGCGTGATTACTGCCTCTGCAGATCTTCAGATTCACCACAGGAAGTGAAAAAGTATGTTGTAAGCACAGCAGGTGTGGCAGCTGCAGCTCAAGGAGAGCTCATACAAATGAAGTAGTGTAAAGAAATCTTTACACTGAACAGTGCTGTTACCTTTTGAAAGGCTACATTACTTGCTGTATGGAGATACAGTGAACAGTCTCCAATCTCAACAGTGGTTTAAGGAATTATTCCACTGAAAAGCCAGAGCCACAGAAACCTCAGCCATGCAATGCTTGCAATGATGGTGTGCAACAAGTGCAAACGCAGTTCCAGCCTCATGTCATGAAGGAACACTGATCCTAAAAGTGAGAGGTGGCATCTATTTTAGATCGGGGTGTATAGTCAAGCAAGCCACCTCATTCCTTACCTAGGCCCTGTGGCTGAGAATGGATTGGACTTGCATTCCCCAGACTGGACACAGTGATCAGTCTTGTTCTGGTTGACTTTGCAACAGGGTGTCTGGGAAATGTGTATTTCATTTTCTGCAGGAAACCCACTGTCCAGATGGAAGTTCTGGCATGTGAGAAGATGGAAACAACATGAGATCATGAGCAGGCATGGGCACAGTGCAAACACTGTAATGGTACTGCATGCTGTTTATTTTTTTTTTTCAGAGTAGAAATGGAGAAAGCTGCTATATTGACTTCTTTTTAGCTTCTTCCAAAATTTAAGGCACATCAGACAGAGAGCTCAGATCGGTTT
Source organism: Pipra filicauda (assembly GCF_003945595.2). Classification (NCBI taxonomy): domain Eukaryota; kingdom Metazoa; phylum Chordata; class Aves; order Passeriformes; family Pipridae; genus Pipra; species Pipra filicauda. The sequence continues at coordinate 2,435,267 of NW_024104207.1, read as the reverse complement.
GGGTCAGTGGCTGAAACCAGTAAATAAAGTTTCAATAGGCAAGGTTTTTAATCAGGAAAGACTGACTCCTTCACAAAATTGCTATGAGATCTTTTTAGCCAGTCTAACATCATAATGCACATTTCCAATTAAAAAAAGATGCTGATCACTAAGAAAATAATTCATGTCCATGTGCATTTTGTAGCATGAAGGAATTTATAGCCTGAACTGGTGTCAGATCTATTTGAAAACATGTGCAGAGTATGTTCTCAACTGCTTATCTCTCTGCTTGTCTGTTAGCCTTTAGTTCTTCACCTATGCATGCATGCTCACATTCCTGTGCTCATGTGGGTATGTTTCCAGCATACACTTTCATGTCTAAATTTTGAACTGCAGGCAGATTGCAATGTGAATGTTTTTAGTCTTTTTGGTATTAAAACCTCAAAGTATAGCTATTATAGATAATCAATATAATGTAGGCATTTAATAAATAATGTTATTTCTAGTTTCAGTGAGATCTAGAAGTTGGAAGTAAAGAGAGGTTCAGATGATCTTTGTGATCAAATGTTTTCAGCATTTTCAGCAACTCTGTGGTTGACCCATGAGCTACAGTTTGGTTACTAGGTGCTCTCTGTCCCAGCCACAAGGATCTGACACGTGCAATGCCTAACTTCAAGGACGACAGACTTCCAGTACCCAGCCTTGCCTTTCCTGATACCCTCTGGGAACCCTAATCAGTCAGCTAAAAGACGGAGACAGAAGGAGTTTGCAAATTTCATGCTCTCTTGAAGAGGACTTTTATTTTTTTTTAGTATTCTGCACAAACAATAAAATATTGTAACATATTTTGTGTTTATTTCTGTGTCTGAGGCCTTTCATTTATATATCCAAATGTCTGGATCAATGCAAGGAGTGATTTAAGTGAGAAAAAAAAAGAAGTCACATAAATAGAAACAGAAGACAGCATAACAGCAAAGCTGAAATAATGTACTTGACAGGAGGGAGACAGCAATGAGAATTATGGGGCGTTGTGCTCTCCCTGAGAACCAGATCCAATTGCTGTTATTTTGTACCATTTAAGAACATGTATAGGAATTGTTTATGATCAATGGAATGAAGAAGAAGGGAAGATAGTGATCTCCTTTGACCAGAGAGTCTGATGACTCGGAGTAACAAACGCGTCGAAATCCTCAGCCCGGTCCTTGTTTTAAAGGTTGTGTAACCAACAGGCCACTTCAGTCAATTGGACACATTTACTTGCTTTATTTGCATATATTTCAGTAATATCTGAATGATTCTGTCCTTTATTTTGGTATTTGTTTGGACCTCTTTGTTTTTCTTTCTTAAGTATTTGTGTTTTAATCTTAGAAGTACTTCAGCTGAGGAAATTCCAGTTAGGCGGTCCTTGCCACTCCACAAGGCTTGAAGGAGAGATCAAAGTTCCAAGTCTGTAAAGGCTAGGGTGGAAAGCAACTGAGAAAGAGGGCACAGAAGGCAGCTTTGGTTGTGTAGGCGTGGGGGCAGATTTTTTATTTCAGGACATTCAGGAATCACTGTCTGGGATGGGGAAAACAGGCTGTAGAAACAGACACTGTAGAAATCCTGTCAGAGCTCAACATCCAGTAACTCTCTTGCTGCATGTGGCTGTGCTGTGCCCTTGCCCTTGCCCTTGGGGTGAATAAAATAAAATACCTCAGAAGAATGGGAAACAGAGTCTCAGGCAATCCACTCTGTCACTAAAAGGTAGAAATGACTTTGCTTCTCCTGATGTCTGTAATGTTTTGCAGTTTCCTTGAGAGATACTGCTCCTTTAAATGAGGTATGGCCAGAAAAGGAGACATTATTTGCTGATGTCCAACAGTTTTATTTTCGTTTTTCCTTTATGCTTACTGCAGAGACAGATCTGGAGTTGTCCCTAACAAGTAAATGAACTGGTTCTCTAGGGAGGATGATGAGGCTTATAGCAGGAGTAGGAAGCTCCATTCTTTTTCCCTTTTTTTGATTCTGAAAGGTATCAGTCTGGGCCATCTTCTCCTTTGAAGCAGAGACATGAGGGACATGAGAACACTGTTTGTGTGCTCTTGGACTGAGCTGGGGCTCCTGCCTAGACCCCACTGCCCTGTCTGAGCACCATAGAAACAGTCCCAGGATTTGGATGTCTCTGCCAGAGGCACTCTGTGCCTGGCTGGGCTGGGAAGCATCCCAAGGTCATGGGCTATCTCTCAGCATGAAGCTCAGCAGAGATTCCAGCCAGGTAATGCAGTGAGACAAACAATAAAATGACTCATAATAAATAGCCATAACTTCAATTTGTAAAATGAGTTTACCATTCCCCCCTTCCATGTCTTCTCGATGCAATAAATGCACTCATTTTCACTGCCTTTTGGGTTTTTTCAGTGTGTTCTGGCAGCAAAGCACTCTGAGTCATAAGAAGAAACAGATTAATATTAATAGCAAATGTCTATGATTAAGCTATGAACATTACCCATCTCAAGACAAATAGATTCTCAAGATCTACAGGAGTTGGAATTAATCCAGAATTGCTACTGATACTCTGGATTTAGCCTGACTCCTATCTCCTTCCAGGACTACAATAAAACTATAATGCTCCCATTAAAAAACTTGATCTTTAATTGGTTTTAAATACTTTCACACTCTGGCAAGAATGAAATGAAAACCACCCTGAATTTCACAGTGAATGTTCTTTGGCTTAAAGCTTCTTTTTCACTTAAGTGATGAACCATCACTGGGTACATTTAATTGGCAGAGACTAATAATATCCCATATTCTCTAATGGACCAGTCATCTGCTGCATAACATCACAAAAGTTTTATTTAAAACCATTGTGTACTCCTACAATAAGGATAATTTTAAAAATATTTAAAAGTAATGTAAAATGTACTGAAACTGAGAGGGCAGAAAAAAAATTCCAAATAATGACATTTATGAAAGCATAAGGTTAAAATCCTACCAGAGCCAGTGGTGTGGCAAGACAATGCATGCTTTGCCAGAAATGGCTTTTGGTGGAAGATGCACATAAAGATGACATTTCTGAAGTGGATGGGTCCTGTGCTCACACTGTGGTAGAGAAAACCAGAATTTCCCATCTCAGGTGTTGTTGAATGTTAAATTTTCTGCTGATATAAAGACAACATAAGATGACCCCTTGGCTCTACCCCATCATAGAAGGTTCTATGTGCCACAGCTTGCCAGATTGAACTATCTGTGGAATGTCCTTCTGGTTGTGACCACTGACAACCCCCAGTCAAAAAGAAGCTTTTGCTTTCAGAAGAGATCCGGAGGGGCAAAACTTGAGTGTTGGTGAGCTACAGCCTGGGAAAAGGTGGGAGTGATTAATGATGGAGAGGGGAACAAGAATGTTAGCCATTTCTGCCATTGCAGGAAACCTTCCTCATCTGTCAGCAGTTGCCAGTACTCAGTGTTGCAGGGGAAGCAGAGAAAGACATGATGAACAAAACAGGGCAACAGCATGCTGTGACACCACAGCCACATTACCCTGGAAATCGTTTCTGCCCCAAGTATCAGCCTGTTTCCACCCTGAGCCAACACAGCTGGTTGTCCTCTCAGATGGTCCAACTTTCCCCCCCATCCTTATTGCTCATGGTGTCAAGGGAACTAAGATTTGTTTCTCCCACACTGTTTTTTCCCCCTTGCCTTGCCCTCCTTGTAGGCTCTCAGATGTCAGGGGAGTCCTAAACACCTACAAGGAGCCAGCCTGTGGAGTGATCTGCATCTCCCCCTCTCAAGTTTGTGGCCAGAGGAGACTGAGTTCTGACTGAGGACTGCTGATGTGTTACACAGAGCAAGAGGATAGTCCCAAATGTGGGATCCTCCTACTTCAGTCAGAAGCTTTGGCTGCTCAGCTGATTTAATTTTGTAGCTGAAAATATTATTAGTGGTAATAAATTTGTCTGCCCTGTAGGAAATCCAGCAGTGAACCTCTACTCTCCTTTGCAATGGGACATAAAAGGACCAAGAAGGGCTAAAGTCCTAAAAAAAAAAATACTGCACCAGAAAGCTGCAGAAAGTACAATACACCAGTCACGTGAGAAAAATGATCACCCTCATCCTGTGTGGGTGTTGCTAGAAACAGCAGTTGAAAGGATTCAAACAGAAATAAACACACCTATGCAAAAAAGCTGTATTGTCGATCTCACAAAAAAATTAATACCAGGCAATCTGGCAGTGGCTCTTTTATGCACCACATCTCTGCACATGGGAGATCAAACTTGGTCCTTACCAGGGAAACTCAGAGGTCTAAATCTCAGGCAGACTTGCGCAGGACAGCTAGCGTGTTGTAGGGGACAAGTAACAAAAAGCCCATATCATTCTCTGGGCTGACTTATGATGCTCCTTTCACAGGTGACATTTGCAGAGTACCCACTTTTGGATTGTAACAGTGTAGGACTAAGTATGAGGGACTTGAAGCTGTGTATTCACTATGGGGTTTTTTGCTGGAGAAAGATGAGTCTGAATGCAAAGTGTTCTGGCTTTGATTTTCTTCTCCATGCTCAAGTCCCTCTGACACATTCATAATTTTGCATAGGATTGCTAGTGACAATCACACATATGAGGAGGAGAAAAGTAAAAAGATCCTCTAGAATGACAATTTTAATAAGGTAATGGGAAAATATATAAATACCTAACTAGTATAGAAATAGTATAGAAATTATAATCATGCCATGCAACTTTACATCCAGGAATAAACCTGTACTTCAGAAGCAGACTCTGTCTTCATAGCAATGGTGGCATTTGTAAAATGGGAGATGCTTGCTTCTGTGCATGGCAGGAGGACACATGCTTTCCTGTACCTCCTGTGGCATACAAGACCACAGGTTACTTGTGGGAGCTTTCGGCAGGCCCACTGAGCCTGCTGGGCTGCAGTGCTGTCAGACAAACCTCTCTGCCTCCTCCCCTTCTGCACATCTCCTTAACTCCTCTATTTTGGGAGAGGCCCTTCTATTTAAGAGAGGCCCTACATTGGCAGCTGGGAGGGAAGAGGAACATTGATGAGTCCTGCAGGTGAGCTGTAAAAGCAGCCACAGCTGCATGTGCTCATGCCTCACTTGGAAGAGGGTGATCTCAATTATACAAATAGCTGCTGCTTTTAGCCATATTTTTCTTACTCGGTCTGGGATTCTGTTTTTGCTCTTATTTTTTTTTTTTTTTTCCTGGAAGGAGAAAAGAAAGATAAATGTGAATTTGCAAGATATTTGAAATACCTAGCATTTGGAGGATGAAGATGGTTTGTTTCTAGTGAATTCTTTTATTTGGCAAACTGCAGACCTCACCATGCCTTTGGGCTGATGGAAACTCTATCTTTCCAGCTTGTTGAGACACTTTCCACAGACATGCAATTTTCTTAAAACAAGAGGCTAAAGAATCTAAATGTATTGTTCTGACAGAAATAGGAAAAAAAAAAAGAAAAAAAAAGAAAGAAAATAAAAAGTGCCTTCCAGGTAAAACATACTTGGACAATTATGCCCATATCTGTTGAAAGGAAGCATTTTATTCCTAAGAAGTATTACCTATTTCTCATAATTGCAAGAGAGACTCTTTTGGTGGACTAGTGTTATTTACTTTGCTGATGGTCAAACTTCTGTATTGCATAAAGATGGGATAAATTCAAGTTGAAGATCTGCTGTTGTCAGTGGATGCCATTTGAAGCTGGGGCTAGAGCCTCAGATACTCTTGTAGGCAGTGTCTCTCAGCAAAGGTGATCTCTGGGGAAGAGTTCTCAGTTCCTCTGATTATTGGGTAACTTGGTGCACTGATGTTTCTTCTTTCAATAGCACCAGTGCTCGGATGGTCCGCTTTCAAAACTGGGGTGTTAAAATCAGGTGTAAGAAAATGGAGATTGAAGTATTTTTTTTTCCGGGGCCAGTCTCCCTTCTATGATTGACAAATACCTGCACAGCTGAAGGAACTAATGACATTTCTAAATGAAACCTTGCTGAACTGAACTACGTCCCAAATTCAGGTAATACTACATATAGTTTCCGTCCATGGCTAGCACCAAATGCTCCAGAGAAGGTCACAAATAGCCTTGGAGAAGACAGGTGGAGGTTAGTCATCTCCAGGAGTTAAAAGGTGGCTAAGACCTAAACCATCTATGTTTTAACTTTTACCTTTTTTGTGGTAGTAGTTTCAATATATTCTCATAACTCATTTGAATGTCTCATTGGAGATCAGGCAAAATACAAACTGTGGTAAATTTTTCTGTCACCAGAAAACATATTGTGGTTCTTGGACAGGAATATAGCTTTCCTGCTCCCATGGACGTTAGGGTGAATCCCCCCTTACTTCCCTGATTAGCTACTACAGGAAATTTTGGATGGTCACAGCTAGAACAGTCCTAAAAATGTAATTTCACATGGAAGAAATGTGTAAATGTTGCTTCCCCAAGTAGACATGTTCTAAAAAATAATTCAAGATAAGTCTATCAGGCTCTTGATAGACTGCAAGTCTGTGATTACCTCTGCAACACCAAGCTTGTTAATCCTTCTTCTACAGCCTTGTTCCAGTAGTCCAGCTTTAGACAACAAATATCTTTGAAGAGTTAAAAAATCCCTTCTGTCTTACTATTTCTTTCCTTCTCTTGGATGTAAAAAGTCCTCCACAAATCAATGGCAAAATTAAGTCAAAGGCAAACTTGCTGCATTTCAGAGAGCTACTTTAGGCAGTGCAATTGCTAGCGCATCTCTGAAGAAAGGTGAAAAAAATCTGTGTAATGGAAGCTGCTCAGCCAAGGATTCATTTCCTGTGCACTGAAATACTCTGTTACTAGGCTCTGCTGTAGTGACACAACAATATATATGAAACCTGTCAAATTATTTTGGAGTAGCAACACTATTGCTCCAGGCTGCCATTACTGTCTTCATATGAGTCTGAATGTCTTCTCTGCTACTTTTCTCCCTTGCCTTGTTTATTTGGACATCTCACATAGGCTGGAGTCACTTGTAACCTCTGGCTTTACTAACAAAAAAGTTAGTAATAACTGCAATAAAACCCAATGTGAGGCTTCAGTAGATTGAAAATTTTGCTTTAAAACAAGTTTATTGCACTGAGGATTCATTCTCATCATGAGGTTAAATGAGCATACTGTTGTATGTGCAGACCAAACTCTGAAGCACGTGTGCTAAAATCAATTCTATTAAGTCATTCTTCTCTGAGGTACAAAGTGCTCCCTTCCAGACCTACCAAAGCAAATGATGGCCCTTTCTTATGTAAGGAGACAAGAAAGCTATTGTCATATCTAAAGCTGGAATAATAACAATTACTTGTTGCAGTAGGAATGTCAAAGAGCTTGCCTGGTTATGTTCATTTGGCATAAAACACTTTTGTTTATGCCAGGCTGGGAGAGATGACTGAACTCGTCTTTTGACTGAACATTTTGCACACCAGAGTTTTCCTAGGACAGCATAAATCATCTAGAAGATAGTAATGTGATGCTAAGAGACAACTCATCATGTAATAAAACTACTGTCTGTCTGGAATTTTATTGTCAATATAGCTGATGAAATTCTAGTGCTGATAGTGGTTTTGTCTGCTAACATTGTCTTCTCAGACTTTGAGGCATTTGACTCCTCATGTGACAGGTGATCTTAGAAAAAAGCTTTTTACTGATACAAGACTCACTTGCTAAACTCACAGTCTGTGATCAGCTTCTTTGTTTTATTCAAAAATCTACCTTTCAGAACGTAATGAGATGCATGATGAGGTTTTGCAGCAGGCTCGTCTCCCCTTTTTCCCCTCTTTGCTGGTACAGCCCACTTTCCATCACAAAACAAGCTGTTACATGTGCTCTGCCTTTGCAAAAGTGCTATTTTTCTTCTTAGTGCCAAATTGGTTTGGGGAGTCTTTGAATCCACGGGAATTCTTGCCCTTGAAGTAGCACTAGAGCCTCATCAGGAACATGTCTCCGCAGTGTTCCAAAGATATTTTCACTGGTTGGTATGTCAGGTCCGGTTTCCTCTTTGACAATTTTATCCATAGCCTGTTTCAGAGTGGACACTTGCATCTACACGATTGTGAAGCTGGGGGATATGCTTGGCCCATGAGTACTAGATCTGTTCTTCTGCTGGAGTTAGTGACTGTTAGTCTAGTGCTATTGCCCACTTGGAAGAAACTCTTTAAAACTTTCCCACATTTTAAAAAATTTTTTCATTGTTCCTCCAAACCAAGGAGGAGCTGACACTCCTTACAGTCCACCTTGCACTGCCCATTGCCTCTTCCTGCTTCCTCCCTGTCTTCTCCCACTGAAATGCTGCTTTCATTTCTTGTGTCTTGGCTCTGATCACTGTTTCCATTTCCCTCAGGTTTATGATTACACAAAAAAAGGACTTTCTTCTAAGAAGTTTGGATGTGAAACATGTTGACCTAGATTCCTCATATGTTCTAAGAGTGGTTTGGGGACCAGACCCTTTAGGGACAGGCTGAGTTTCTCAGGCAGGAGACAGGTAGATAAGGCACTATGACACTCCCTCTGTTGTCATGAAGAGTCAGTCGAAACCAGGCATAGCATAAAAGGAAACTCTTGCAAGCTGGGACTCCTCACCTCTTCTGGAAATGGACTTTGTACAGCTGGGTTTTTTTTTGTTGTTGTTTTTTGTTTTTTTGTTTGTTTTTGTTTTTTTTTTTTTTTTTTTTTTTTTTTTTTTGTTGTTGTTTTTTTTTTTAAGTATTATTTTATTTGTAAAACAGCTCAGTCTGGCAGCTACAACAAAGTAACAGCTTGGTGGTGCAATCCAAGCTGACCCCTGACTTTCTGCTAAAACTAGTCCACACGTCTCTGGTTTTGGCTAGTAGTGCGTAACAGATTAATGGTAGCTTGTGAGTAGAAACCTTCAACATATTTCTGAGAAAAAAATATATCTTTTCATAGTTTTAAATTGAGGACAAACTAGTGAGATATTTGGGAACTGGTAAAGATACTGGCTTGTCATTACAGACAGCTGGGAGAGAGGAACATGCAGGCAGCAGTGAATCTCCACTGTTGCATAAACAAGTGTCATGCTTGACCTCTTATGTGGGTGGTGAGTTATGTTTTGAAGCTGAAGAGTTAAGTGTTACATTGCAATAGCAAAGTCTACTGTCCACGGGTTTCATGCTGTGCTTCAGGCTGTTGGATGCCACGTCAGCTGTAAAGACTTCACAAGATCTAGAGATCTCACTGACAGGTCTTTACTGCTCCATGGGAAGGATTTCTTGGGAAAATCAAAAGGAAGCCTGGTGAGTTCATGCATTGCAAATGACCAGTCGTCTTGAGCCCTGTATATTGTAGGCAGGAAGGGGCAACTATGCTGACCATGGCTCTTTTAGTGAAAACCACAGCCTACCCAAGCTGGCCTCTTGCCCATTGGAGACTGATGATTTCATTTCTCATTTCTGAATTTTGCTCATTTCCTCGGGCCCCCGCTCTTTGTAGCCGGATCTCTGGAGTGTTTTACGCTGTGCTAGGATACTTTTCAAATGTCTCTATTCCCTAAACCTAAATTGTCCAATTATCCTAGGAAGAAAGTCTCTGTAAATATGCCCATCAAGCTGAATCTATCATACAGAAGAATACATCTCAAGTATGATGAATATACATACCCTTGGGTAGAATAAACTTCTATATTATTAGCCTGTGTTTCAAATGATGGCATTAGCATTCATGCCTAGCCACTAAGTAATTTGGTTTCCGGAAGCTTCTCTGGATTAGAACACAGTAATTCTAGGAGCTGTATATTATGTAATGTAAATACTGAAAAACCAGCCCCGCAGGATGGAAAATACCCCATGAGTTTATTGTGGCTTTTGTGCCTTTCAAATTTTTTTTTCCTTTTGCTACTTAGAAGTACATGAAGCTCTTTCTTTACTGAACTGAAAACAGGGAGTGATTGTGGTATTCTTTCAGGTGCTTGGAGACATAGTTAAGGGCTGTAAGGGGCTATTTTCTTCTTCCTCAGTGCAGCCACCACTTCACGTTTCTGTCCAAGCAAAATGGAAAATGCAACATAGACTATTCTGAAATCTGAAAAAGATTTTTTTTCCTCCCAGTAACTGCAGTTTTATTAAAAGATCAGTTTACATGCTGCTACATTTATTAGTACGTTGACTCCTAGCCCCATAAAACTACATGAAAAGTCATGGCAGTCAGACCACAGGGACATCTACCTTCTGAAAGAGTAGAGCTGTACTTGGGCATGTGGAAATTGTTTGGCAACACATAAGAAAGCCATAAACTGCCATTGTGCAAGCTGATGGTTTTCTTGGCATGTATGTGCCCTCCAGACAGGATGGTTTTATGCTATAGTCTTGAGCAGTGATTCAGTGTGGGAATTCTTCATGATGCTATTTATAGCTTTATGTCTCTGCCTTTCTGCAAACCACATTCAGAGATCTCCAGTCTGGAACCTCCAAAGCAAAGATTACACATTGACCACCACTTGAGAAAAGTCTGTCTTAGAAGTCTAGATATGTCCCCTGGGCACGTTGGGGAAGGGAAGAGATAAAGTCTGACTCTGTGGCATCATTCATCTGCCTTAGCCATGAGCTCATTGTCTCCTGCAATCTCCTGTCTATAAAAAGGCAGGAACAGTTCCCTACTGCACCCTCTTGACTTCTCTCAAGGGAAGAGAGAAGGCATGTGGTGAATTAGGAGGTATAGGCAACCCTATGCAATAGTTACTAATTTTGGAGAGCTCAGACCTGGATCTTTAATCCTGCAGTAAGATAGAGTTTAGATTATATATTAATAAAGTAGTGTAAGGTTTGTGCATGAATGCACTTTGCATGTATACTTTGCGCGTAACTTCTTAAATCTTGAAATAATCCAACTGAAAACCAGAATATTGACACATGCATAATCATTGTTTGATGCTTACCTTTACCACTTGCCACAGACTCCATCCTCAGTAAAATTCCACGAACCCCCGTCCCAGCCTGATACTAGCTTAATCCCAGCTTCTCAGTGCTGCTATTCAGGCCTCATCATTTCCATTTTCTGTCATAACTTCCTGAAGTAGCCACAGCAGATGTGTTTCCACTGCTTTTGTCTCCCACTGCCTCACTATATCATCTATGACTGCTGCTACAGTCTTACTGTTCTTTATTAAGCTCTTCTGCTAATTTAATTCCTTTCTCTTCAACCTCCCTCCCTGAGTAGGCACCCATAACGTGGTCCTCACACCTTGCTTAGCTCTGTCCCCATGTTCTCTTCTGCCACATCTCTGGTCCTCTTGCTCGCCAGCTCCATTCTCTTTGCAACCCCAGCTTTCCCTTCCTGAGTGTGTCCCTTGACCTCTTCCCACCTCCCTGCCCAAGTCCCTCACCCAATTGGTCATTCTCCTCATCAACTGATGTCTGTCTCCTTCCCACCTGCACACCACTCCAGCACAGAAGACTGCATTCACACATATCCCAGCTCAATATTTCCAGGTTTCCTTGAAGGTCAGAAGAAACCATCTACACCCATTGAATCTGTAGCAGACTGTGAAGCTGCTGTGTGTGTTTAGCAGTGTTACACTTGGTAAGCTGGTAAACTGCTCCAGAGTCAAGACTTTGGCCTCACCTTAGGAGAAAAGAGCTGGTCTGGCTGGACTCTGAGCACCAAAAGAGGTAGGAGGGGGTTTATATGAGAAGGAAAGAGAAGCCCTGGTGAAAAAATAAAAAGTGTTTTAGGAATGTTTATGTACCCTTGCCCGGGCTCAGTGAGGAGCTCTGTGAAACTGTGCCTGCCTCACTAGATGGCACTGCAGAACAACCTGGCAGCGGTTTGGGCCGTCTTTGACAGGGAGAAAGATCAAGGGAGGCTTTCCTTGTGATGGGGCACTGTACTGTTTAATCCACAAAAGGGCCTGGCTGGAGTCTGAGCAGCTTAAACATTTTCTCCAGATGGATCGAGATGTGCTTGGGAGCAGGGAGTGTGTTTCTATCATCCCTAAATGAAATTTGAAAGAAAAACTTCCCAAGCACATCTCATTGATATGAAAGGGACTATTTTGTATAAGCACACGGTTGGAGCTCAAGTGTATATCATGTTCTTTAACCTAAACTGTCCTTTCTTTACTCACACATAGCACTGGAAGTTTAAATGGCACTCCTAGGTTGTAAGATACAATTAGATGGCACAACTGAACCCTGATGGTTGCATGTCTCCCAAACATTAAAGACATGATTTAGGACTGTATTCAACTCACGCACAGTCAAACAAAGAACGACAGGAGGCTAAGAGGACAAAACTGAAGTGACCAGCTCACATATGATCTTCCTTCTAACTTCACTTGTTCTGGTATAAAGACCTGCAGAGAAATTAATTAATTATTAAAGTCTTTGAAGAAATTCAAAGTTTCAAATGGTGTTTTTAAAAGCACAGATTTTACTTTCTCTCTAGTGAAGACAGCAATAGTTTCAAAAGTTTGCAGGGGCATTTTACTTCTCTGGTTTTCATATTCTAAAAAGGTGGAAGCTACTTTTTGCCACACCAAATACTGTAGTGGAAGGATGAAGATAAGATTTGATTTTTGTCATGTAGTGAGCAAAGAAAGAATGCTGACATCTGATTGTATGGTTGTGTTAGATACAGAAGCTGCTGAAGGAAAATTCAGCGAACATGTCCCCGAAGGTTCTGTGAAGCCTTTCTATATTTGAAATTAATTCTTCAGTGTTTGCAGCTGATTTCATGGGGTCAGTAATTTATCACCGAGGCAGAGCCTTCACAGAAGGCAGTGCGCTTGTACATACCACACAGAACTAGCTGAGGACCAGTGAAGACATATCATCCAGCAGATGGACAAATCTTTTTTTCCATGTAAGAAAAGTGAAGATGACTTCTATGGTGATCTGTCTGTAAGTGTACTGCTAAGGTGGGCTATGCTTTCTGTAGCAACCTGTGTAGAACACCAGCTGTTCGCATATTCTGAAGGAACAATTTTATTTCCTTCTTTCACAATGCCAATGTATGGTATGTGCTAGGCATATACCATACCACTTCAAGATTAATGAGTGTCTTAGCAGATGTGCTGCCTCAGGACTGTGACCTTCAGTTGTTTCTCAGGGGTGAAACGGATACTTTTGGAATAAAAGGGAATACTGAAAGGTTGATTCAGTACTGAGAAATCCAGGTGTCCAGGACAAAATAAAGGTAACTCCACATGAAGAAACCTCTGGGTCAGCTGACCAGAGCTTGCATGGTTTCATGCCAAAAATTCACACAGGACATGGGACAGATGAGCGTCAGATGATCTGAACTACACATAACTGGCAGATGCACACTGGGCTTGTTAACAGAAATTCAAATGTAACTGCTTCTGATAGTGACAGAATAACCAATTGCTTAGGGCTCTTATTCACTATATTTATGTAGTAATACTATATATAGAGTGTGACACAGAGTGTGAGCTCTCTTCTGTTCCCCTTTCTCACTGGTCAGGTTGCTTCTTTCTTTACTGTGAATAAGGGTGTCACAAACCAGGCTGACATCAGTCCGTGCAATTAAGTACCTATAAAAGGATTAGGAGCATCTCATGACTTGCATGTCTACAGGTCAGGAGTGCAGCCCTGGTTCTTCAGCAGATGTGCTACTGAAATTTTCTGGTGAGAGTCCCTCTCTGCCAATGCAGTGTAGTGGAAGCCTGTAAACAGCCATACATTTCTTAATTACTTTTCAAATACCCATTGCAAATGGTCTGCAGACATCAGATCAAAACCTTCTGGTTTCAACTGGTCCAGCCGAGTGTATTAGTTAACCTGTATGTACTGGGTGTGCTTCAGAGAATAACCAGTCCTGAACAGCTACCTGTTTAACAGATACTTACAAAGAAGATGAAGTAGACATGATGTGACATAGGTTAGAATCAAAGTGGAGCACCCCACCTCCTAGGGGTGACTGCAGCTTTCACAGTTGTGAATCTTTTTTTTTTTTTTCTTCTGCCTCTTTTGTATCAATGAAAGGCGCCTCTGCCTGTGAGGGAAAAGGTCAAGCTGAAGCTTGTCCCCAGCTGATTTTCCTCATCAGCTAAGCCAGCTAGATCCATCCAAATCTGGGCTAGGATGCAAGCCAACACGTAGCATGCACAGTTTGACTTAGCAGGGAGTTCAGATTTCAGTACAAGCACAAGACCTGTTTCAAGGTGGCGGTACAGAGCACATGGAGCTCTCCCCCAAATGTGTTGGATATCAAGATGTTTCTGTTCATACTGCTTACACTGCAAGTGTGATCTTTACAGTCAGCCTTGGTTATGTATACCGACACAGATCTAGCAATGGTTTTGCTTCTTGGTGAGTAATACAGATTTTCTCTGTATAAAGGCAATCATTTGCTGCCCGGTTTTTTTTTTAAATGTACTCAGGAATTCCTTCATGTCTAGTTTGTCAGTCTATGGGGACATACTTGACTCACACTCTGTAATCAGAAAGCATGGCTGGGAGGGATAGGCTCACAGGTGACAGTTGGCAATAGCCCCCACTGTACTGGAGTTTGCAGGCTGCAGATAGTGGGAAGAGGACCCTTTTACTCTTGGGCAGCAGGAGAAAGCAGTCTCAGAACACGTGTCAAGTATCGCATTCAATTTGTTATGCTGAGGTAAGGGAGTGATTTGTTTTTGCATATGAGATCATTATGTCAATAGGACAAGGATGTAGTGAAATGCAAAACAAAATTCCCAGTCCTGGGAATGTTATCGTTTAGCTCACAAGCCAGACCTCGTGGAGTCCCCAGAAGGGGAAGCAAAGTACTGGCAAAAAAGTGCCTCTGTACTTACATACCATTTTCATTTTCAAACATAAATAGACTGCAGAAAAATGAACACAAATCAGCTCCACTGCTGTGACCAGCTTCTACGCACTCTCGCCCATCCTGTCTACATCCAGCAGCCGTCATTCAGCTGCAGTGCTTTAGAGCAGGACTAGCAGAAATCACCCTTTGTACCCAGGGACCCCAAGTCAGGGCTCCTCCTCCAGAGCTCTCTGTGAGAAGCTGAGAACTCTGCTCTCCGCAGCTGCCAGGAAGCCTGCTCTGAAATGTAGCAATTCAGTTTCTTAGCACTTACCTACAGCACCAAAGCGGAGTCACGGATAGCAATTGTAGCTTTCCCAAGTAGCAAATGCTCTGGAGCAGTTGAGTTGGAAAGGAGGCTGCTTTTTACCCAGCCTGTGTCACCCTTATGGAGTCTGTATTCTCCACTAAATACCAATGGAGCTGAGGCTTCACCTGCAGCATTGGGGCACAGTCTTAATCACTCCACTGATCTAAATAGAGATGTGCTGGTAAGATGACTCCAAAGCTTCTTTTTTTCCTCCAAAACAAGATATCGGAAATATTTACAGTGATATTCACCTCAATTCACACCTCTGTCAGTGCAAGCAGAATTGCGTCCAATATTGTCAAAGCATCAGGATGAGTTTAACTGAGTTAGTACTTGATTTTGTGCTCTTCTAAGGAGCAGAGGGCTGCAACTCCGTACCAGGAACACCCCTGTTCCCCCACTGTTTCACTCCACTTTGTCCCTTGTCTCTCTTCTCAGCCAGACATGGGAGAGGACCTGGCACAAGGCACAGCACAGGTGACAGCTGCAGGGACACTGCAGTCCTCGTGCTGGTGGGAATATCTCCCAGTCACTCAGGTTGCACTGGCAGGGTGGAGGATCAGGGTGAGAGGAAATTCCTTGTCCTGTTTCCAGAACTCACTAATACACATCTCTGCAGGAATGGGGCAGAGTCTGACCCTCAATAAATAGGTTTCTTGGGGATGAAAGGTTCTGTAAAAGCGAGACGACAAGCGTGTAATAGTTTGTTGCTCTCTTTTTCCCCTTCCCTTGATCCTTTGTGGATTTGGCTAGTTGGATCTGTGCTGTTACTGTGTCAGGATTCAGAGAGCAAGCAGCAATGAATTTCTCACTGCTACTGCTCCAATCCTAATAGCAAACAGCTGAGTGAAGAATGAGGTCCCGGCTGAAAAACAAACAGCCTTCCCTCCCTTTGCCTCTGCTGTTGCTGGAGTAGCAGCAGCTTCGGTGTTATTGTAAGCTCCTGGTGTCAGATGCCAGTTCTGGGACTGTAAGTGTGGTTATATTTAGCCTGTCACCACTCTATTGTTGGGGAATGGCCCAGACTATACTGCCTTTTTCTGGATAGGTAGAGTCCAAATTTCAAGCCAGGAATAGTCAAATTCATTTTAAAGGTAGTTTCCCACATCTCATTTTACTGAGCAGAAAAATCATGTGGTGTATGGAAAACAAAGCAGAATTTGATTGGAAGTGTATTTGTATTATTTTTGATTTTATTTTTTTTGTAACTGGTAGCTTTCTGAAGAGGTAAAGGCAACTTTATATTTTATTTTTTTAAAAACAGTCAAACGTTTTAGCATGACTTACCTTATTTGAGCAGAGTGAAAGTTGGCAGATTTGCTTTTAACTCTTGGCCTCATCAGCTTCTTGGGCTCCTCTACAGTAGTTGAAATTATGCCAACATTTCCATTATAACATTCCCCTCTCTTCTCATTTTCAGGGGTTTCAAACTTGGCTGTAAAACTTTGCTCCAGGATAAAATCTTGGCACCCAAAGTCTCAGCCCAGGTGTGACTTCTTAAAATCACCATAAGCCAAACCCTGAAATTAGTTTCTGCTTAGCCTTTAGTCACTGGCATACAGTTGTATATTCGCTTCAGGAGAGCTTGACATGAGAAATTGTAGGGTACAGATTAAGGAAGATTGCTTTTCCTTAGGGGAAAACTAACTAGAATAAATACACAAATATGTGTGAGATATACAGCTGTTGAACTGAGGTTGTACAATCACCCAGATTTCCTAAAAGACTCATGTAGACGCCATTTGCTTGCTTCAGACCTCATAGCCATGTTGTGTAGCTCTTCATAGACTGAATGGCCTGCCTTGTGCTTTCCACAGCTCTTGGCAAAATGCAGGAGGGAAGGCTGCCCAGGGGCTGGGTTTTTGCAGTCCTCCATGCTGTTTCCCCAAGGCCAACCTGGGCTACGACCGTAATTCACAGCCTATGTGGTGGTACATGCCTGTCCAGACACTTGCACAGAGCAGTGTGTCCCTGGTCTCCTTACATTATCTCCTGGCACTGAAACAACAAGCCCCTCCTTCCAAGAGAAGTCACAAGTCTGGGGTGATCCCAGTTGAACTCAGCTGTACCCATGAGGCATAATGCCATCTGTTTCAAGGCTCTTGTGGATATCCGTGGAGAGGGACCATAGTGTAAGTACCTAAGGGCTAAGTCCCTAAGGAGAATTAATCATCATATAGGACATATAACAGCCTGCAATGCACAACTCCAGTCCCAGCAGGAGTTGGACTTTCATGGTTGTTCAAGACAGAAAAATAGTAATCTGCCTTCTTTACCTACTTATGAAAAGAGTGGGTCCTCATATCCAACCCAGAGAGCAGCACTCCTGTGTCTGTGGTGCCTTGTAAAGCATCCAGGAGTCATACTGAAGGGAACCTGTTTTGATCCACTTACACTCCTCTGAAACCAGGTGCTCTGAGGCTGGTAGTTAGATCTAGTCTGCCTCAACACTTGGACAGTCTGAGCAAAAGACAAGAAGCATCAGGAAAACCCATGCTGACACTTCCATAGAAGATCTCTAAATTTCCTATGTCTCCCTCCTTGTAACATTTGATTCCAATTAACATGAAAAGGCCACAGACTAGTCTGCCCTGAAGGGCTGCCTTGCAAAACAAGACTGTCTGCCTGCCAAGGCACATGGAGAAGTGGCAAGCCTATCCCTCCAAAGGCAAAGAAAGAAAGAGAGAGAGTATTCACCAGCTGTCTTATCCCAAACATCTACCCTTCTTTCAATTTTTTTTCTAAATTTGAGTTCTTAGACCTTGTTAGGACAGCTGTCCCAGTGGCCTACTCCTATGTTGATCTACATAGATCTTTCCAAAACCTATGTCTACGTTAAATGACATAAGACCATAAGGATGAATGTGCAGTGAAGAGTATAAAATATAAATGTAGTCATACTTTCCCTAAATTTTCCCTAAATCCCTCTTCTAACCCCCCAACAGCTTGTGGCTTACAAACCTCCTACTTGTAGATAGAGTCTTTGTATTTGATCATCCTTGACATCTTTTTCTTTCATTAGTTTGATCAACTTTGAACTCATGTAAACTTTGGAACAACAAACAATTCCACAGTATAAATAAACATTGTGTGAAAAACCCCCCGTCCTTTCTTTGGTTTTACTGGGCCCGTCACTTAGATTTTCTTGCAGTGGGAGAAAGTGAGAAGTTGCTCCCTGCTCACCACTCTATGGCATGGTTTTATTGACTTTTGTGGCACATGTTCTTACAGCTGACTGGGGTGCAGCTGTGTGACTGTGCAGGTACTGTAAAGTCTCAGCCTGAATTGCTGAGGCTGTCTACTTGAGTATGTGGACATTAGAACTGAGGAGTAGGTGTTTGGAAGGCACTGTTGCCTGTTTCTGCTTAGATTGGTAAACTTCCATTTATGATTTTCAGTAAGTTTCTGAAGAAACATTATATAGGATTAACAAACTCAGGGTAAGCTTGTATTGTGGTACAGTACTCAAAAATACTTCAAAATAACTATATGGCACTTCTAAAAATATTCCTGCTTTGAGAAATGAAAAAGCCAGAGGTATAATTACAAGGGAGTGATGGACAGCTAAGCCCTTGCTACTTTTATTCTCCTATTCCACTCAGTGGCTTTGGAATATATCAGAGGGGCAAGTGTTGCCTGTCTTAGCCCAAAAAAATGTTTACCAAGCATCCTTCCCTGGGGATTATAATTTAAAAGAAAATAGATTCTTTGCTTTGCTAATCACTGTTGTGGTTATCCAATCCTTGTACTTTAAAGATGTGACAACTGCAATCATTCAGAGGCAATTTGGATCTATGTTCTCCAACCTATGTAAACCACTGAAATGTTTTATATCACCTGCTAACACTTTTCTGTAACCTCATACTTTCCATAGTTGCGTCTTTCTTGTGAGGGAAAAGAAATCTCTTCCTCCACCCACACTAATACCACGTATACCAGACGACATCAGACAGCAGCTGTTTCTAGTTTAAGTGAAAAAATATAATAAAAAACAAAATGTCTAATGTGGTATGCCAAAAAAAGTGTTGTTCCAAATTACCCAGAGGTATGAGTATTGTTAGAAGGAAAATGTCCTTTTCCAATCAGCTTTCCACAAAATATTCATACACCATCATTTTCTATTTGTGACCATTTCTATTTATGGTGCCAGTCACTTATCTGGTTGAGTCGGGGAAAAAGTTGTAATAGAGGAAAGTGAAAGGATTTGTGCCTGTTATTTGTCTATATAGCACCTAGAAATCTTACAGAGGGCATGAAAATATAATGCTGATAGGCATATGCTTGGCCTGACTGATCACACTGTAGATACAGAGAATTTAGAAAATGTTATGAAAAAGTGGATGAAAATCCAACTTCACGGTATTACCTTCAGAATTTTTTTTATTCTTTTTCTTTCTAGTGAAACTTTTAAGTTTGCAATTTTTTTTCTCCACAACAGAGCAATCATAGAAAGGTCCCTCTGCTGACACCTTTTTTTCATACTTATGGGTTTCCCTTCCTCTTTGAGATTTGTAGATTCTTTATGGAAAAATAAAGTCAGGAATTAATTACTTTTAATACTCGGTAGCTTCAGAGAATGACTGTCATAATTTTTTTTTTTGTTCTTGTTGCATAGAAATGGGTATTCATGGAGGTCAATGTATTACAGTTCCTTCACTTTGTTCACATCCCCTCTTACAAGGAGCCAGGAACTCCTTGCAAGAGTCTTTTATGTCTTTGTCTGGATAACTCTAAATCAAACCAGGTGCAATGACTTACAAATTGGCTGAAGGATGCCATCTTTGCCATGATATTCCTGAATCTGATCTTTGGTACTGATGACGTATCAAGATCCCCTCAAACACACCTTAATTGCACAAACTTCTTTTGTTCTTTTAAGCACGAAATTAAATATATTTGAAATTAAAGAGTAATATATACAGTTACTCAAATTTCAAAGTCAGAAGAACACTTACGTGGCTATGGCCAGACTTGCAGCCCCACCTTCAGTTTTAGCTATATCTAATGTAAACTGAGAACCAAGAGACTTGTGTGTGAGCCAGATGAGGGTGGAGTAGATCGTGTGCTAATCTTTAATGTACACACAGATGAAAATTGAGTTTGTGCTCTTTTCTTGATACTTTGTTTTGTGCAAAACAAAACGAAAAGTTTTGAAAACTTTTGTTTAAAGATTCATTTGAAAAAAATTTAATTACTTACATTGTTGGGTGTTTACGTGGAAGAATGGAAAGTGTAAGTCTCATGACTCAGTTTCTCCAGAGTAATAGCAATGGCTTATATCTTAACATAAGAATAATATTGTTTCTAATGACTATACTTTACAATTTTTTGACAGACTGAAAAAAAAATTACATTTTTCTACTTGTGCTTTATCCCACAAATGAAGAATCTTCTGCTCCAGGGAAATAAATTTAGGATTTTCCTGTGCATACTAAACACAATAAACCTGCATCTGCCTTTTTACAATGAATAGATGAAACATTACAGGAAATTCAAAGAATTCAAAACAATCTTATCCAGAAACTAATAAATATGGTGCATATGTGAACATGTAGAACATTCATTAAATGCTAATGATAATAATAATGCTTGAAAAATGACTTGAAAAGGAACAGAAAATCTCGTGAAAGACAGTTCTTCTAGCAAAGGAAACATTCCTTTGGTGGTCACATCAATCTGGTCCTTTACAAATGCACATAATACATCATGGTTGGCTGTCTCCTCAGGAATGCCTTGGGAACATGTTCAGAGGGCTGTTGTAGAGGTCAGGAGAGAGGTGTTAGGTTTCTGATGCATGCAGAGAAATTATGCATAATTCTTGACAGATTAAGAGTGTTGCTGTCTAAAACTGGCTGTTTCACCACATCAGGAACACCTCTAAATCCCTATTGCAAAAATAAGTGAAAACTTTTTCCCCCCTTAGGCAAAGAGTTTCACTAGCAATGTTTAAAAAAAAGAATGGCTCAAGTTCAACCAGTCCTGAAATCTGCATCAGGCAATATTCAAGAGTGTCCTAAAGGGTTTGAAGAATCATTTTCTCTTTTTTTTTTTTTTTTTTTTTTTTTTTTTTTTTTTTTTTTTTTTTAAGTAAGCAGCTCTGTAAACCATTTTTACCAGTGGTTATGACCATTTGCATACTTTAACTCTGAGTTTCAAGAGAAAAAGGGTTATGCAGCTAAAGGTTCTATGCAGCTAAACAGAAAGGGGAGGGGTACTACAGCTCTGAAATTTCCTGGCTGAGGTTTCTATTACCTGTGAAATTGCCTTTTATTGCAATGTCTAGCCTGGTAAAACTCTGGAGCACCTTATATTACGCTTTTTACAGTTCTTTGAACAGAAGCAACTGGATCAAACACCACAATTGAAGATAGTTTCAAAACACTCTCTCCCCCTCACTCATACTTTTGAAAATCAGCTACTCTTGGCAAGAGAATGTCAATTATTTCCTCTCTGGGATGAGACTCAGGGTAGAAGTGTGTATACTAACAAAAAAGAATCCCAAAAATTCAAACCCACTGAGCATCTTGCTGGGGGCATGTCTGTGGCACCTGGCTGTAACTACCTCAGCAATCAGAGTTGCTCCTGCCTCTGAAGTCTCACGGCCAGCATAGCTCTTAGTGGCAATGTGGAGAAAAATGTCTCTCATGTGTTACAGCTGTAGGTGAGTAAGGAGTTATCACATCTTGTTATAGAATCATAGAATATTCAGCAGTTGGAATGGACTCTAAAGATCATCTAGTTCAAACCTCCACCTCCCACTAGACCAGGTTGCTCAAGGCCTTATCCCACCTGGCTTTCAACAGTGCCAAGGCTGGGGCACCACAACCTCCCTGGTCAACTTGTTCCTGTGCCTCACCACCCTCACAGTAAAGAATTTCTTCTTAATATCTACCCTAAATTTCCCATCTTTCAGTTTGTACCCATTACTTCAGTTACTTCAGTTACTTCAGGAACTACAGTTCCTCATGAAGAGTCCCTCTCCAGCTTCCCTGGAGACCCCCTTCAGATACTGGAAGGTTGCTATGAGGTCTCCAAGCAACCTTCCCTTCCCCAGGTTGAACAGACCTAATTTTCTCAGCCTGTCTTCATAAGGAATTCATAGGGGAGGTGCTCCAGTCCTCTTATTGACTTCATGGCCCTCCTCTGGACTTGCTCCAATAGTTCCATGTCCTTGTTATGCTGGGGACACCAGAACTATCCTGCAGTTAGCATTACAGTGCTGGAACTTTTAAGTGACCAAAAGTTACATTAATTCCACTTCCTTCCTCAAAGGCATGCGTCCCTGACTACTCTCACCTGCCTGCACCTCCAGCTTCAACCTTTTCTCTTTCCATGTAGCTGCCTTAATGTGTTCATGCTGATGATGGGAGCAGGGCAGAACAAGGTAGTTGAAAGTTTGTAAAGGAGGTTAGTATCAATCAAGAACACTATTAAGACACTACTATGTGAGACCTAGGAGTTGTGAAAAATTTTACAGTGTTCACTGGGCTCTCATTTCTCTCCATAGTTTACTAGTACAGAGTAGCGAGACTCTAATTTTGGACTGTAGCATATGAGGTGGTGGTGGTCATGGTGGTGGTGTTTGAAACTGAGCAAACCAAAATGCTGCCATATTAACTTCTCCCTCCACTCCTGCCCCACTCCATCCCCCTGGGGAATATTTCACTCGTGTCATGTGGAAAACAAGTCTATTTCCAAGTGGTCTTAAAGTGGATCCTCACCCTAGACATGTTTCAGTAACTGTTTCTGATCCTCACTGTCATATCCCTACTCAGCTGAGGTTGCATATGATTGCAACTCTGTCTTTATCGATCAACCCTCCATATTATTTGAATTTGTTTAATTGGTGTTATTTGCATTTCTGTAATCCATGCAACATCCACAAAAAGTTAAAGCAGTGCCCACAAACAGCAGTGGATGATTGTTCTTAAATCCAGTAGACAGCTTTTTATCGGTATGACTCAGTTGTGAAGGAAATTTCCAGATAATGTTAATAGCTGAATAGAAAGCTAAAATCTGAATAAATCTAATATAGTGAGTACATAGCATGCACAACGCGTCACTGCTACGTGGTCAGTATTTGACATATGTATTTGTCAAATACTGTATGTATATGTATATGACATATGACATATATATATATATATGGACAGTTTGATCCTGTGCTCAGGAAAGTTAATGGAAATCTTTCCACTGTTTTTAGTTTAATGTCTGACTATATGTTGAGAGGGCATATTTTTATTTCAAAAATAATTTAATGCCAGAATTATACCTCTCCTGCTCAGGATAGATCTATGCTATATAAAACTTACCATTTCTTCTGTGTTCTGCATAGTTTTACATATGCATTTCCTCATAGAATGCTGTATATGACAAGAAGTGAGGAAATCTTTTCTAGCAAAAGCTGTGAGGATAAAGGTCAAGACTGTGTTTACTCACAATTGGAATTTGGCAAGATAATTAGAATAATGTCAGATACAACATAGATCAAAGTTCTATTTTATAAAACTCAAGTCTTAGGGATAGCACATCCCAGGACAGCACGGTGTGCAGTAGAAGTTGTTTTAGCACCAGAAAGGATTACCAGCCGTATTGTCTGTGGCATCTGGTTTCCCTTGGAGGCACTCAATCTAAATGCTATCCATTCCTTTTATTATTTTTGAGAGCCACAGAATTTAATGGAAGTTGAGCAGCTAGGTCTTAAGCGTAAGATCATGGTATATCAAATTTCATCATATCACTTTCTGCTGCCTTGAGCTGCGACTAATGTTTGGGGAAAGCGGCTTTTATAAAGATGGAAAGTTTGAAGCTGGAAGCATGAAGAGTCATGAATTCCTTGGTGCTTTGTTCCAGTTGCTAAAACCAGAGCAGCTACAGCTTCTTTTTCAACTTCACTTCGCTGACCTCAGTCATCAGACATTGTTTTTCTGTCATTGCTTTCTCTCCTATGTTATATTCTTCTACTTCATATGTTCTCCTCATATAATCTATACCCAGTACAAACAAGGCATCTGTCAGGTTTCTTTTTGAAAGACAAATTTATTAAATGCTTCTTATCTCCTCTAATCAGGTTTTTTTATCCCTTAACCTTCTGTGACTTTTAACTGAACTGCCTCTTCTCAGTTCTGACCACAGTATTGGTTCAGTTCCTGCCCTTTAGCTTTTTGGATTGTACTGCCACCAAACATGTTTTAAACCTGGGTTCCCAGCCTTAAACTTGAGGAAAACATCAGCAGAAACCCAGATCTTTGCACATACTTTTGATGTATTAAGCCTTGTGCATGAAAGATGATATTATAATAAGTGGCCTTGTTGCTAAATTGTTCATCTTGCCCGAAGGCAGTGGAATAGACCATTCAAGGTCCTCTTCGACAGGTTTTATAAGATTTTTCCTTTTTTGTGCCTATGATTGTTGTCACATCAGCTGATCATTTTCTTGCCTCTCTGTGAGTACTGGCCCAGCGTTAGCGCTATTGCAGTCTGCTGGGTTTTCTGGGGAATAAGAGATGGGCCACATGCAGTGAATGGAGTGAAAGGAAGGGAGAAGGATAGTTATAAATTTTCAAATGGAGACTTTTCTGGCTAAAGAAAACATAAGCAGAATTCTTCTTGAGTCAGTAGTTACTGTAGTGGAATTATCTGTCCTTTCATTATTCATCTAGATTTCAGCAGTTTTTTGACTATAAATAGTAAAGATTAACATTTGGATAAATATATCTTCTGGAGTCATTTTAGTTGGACTTTTTTTTCAACATATCTTTAATAAAATGATGGAAACTGATAAAATCTGCTGCTCTCAGTTATTCAGGTTTTCTGACAATATAGAGGGCTGCTTATGAGACAATTGCAGAAGTTGAGCTTTGTGCTAGAAACTAAAAATGGGGACTAACTACTCTTTACTTTGATATGATTTCTTTTTTCTTCTTCTTCTAATTTTTTTTTCCTTATGCCTGGAAGTACAGCCATGTTCTCTTCCTTTGCCATGACTTAATAGATGAAGTCTTATAATCAAAACTATCTAGCTTTTCATGTGCCCTATCCCAAAGAGAAATGTCAGACTGATGCAGAGACTACTGACTGCTACTTTATCTACGCTTTGCAACCTAAATGCAATTTAGCAAGCAACTATAGTGATGTAAAGGAGGAGTAACTTCATTACAACAAACAGAAATTCTTCTGACTTACATCAGTGAAATTGAGAACATAATTCTGATCATCATTGATTTATCTTTAAATATTGCCTTTTACATGTGACAAATGTTCCAAATTATTCTTCTATAAATGAAGACTGCACTTATACTGCCAGCAAGCTATTTTCTTTCTGCCACTTCTAGTTTGCCAGAGGAACAGTGGGAGAGAGACATTTTCATGGCAGCAAATATTTTTGAAATTTAATATCTCCATAATTGTGTAGTCTACAGGAAAGGAAAAAGAAAATGTCCATAACCATACTTTAAGTATTGTGTCAGCAGTCTCCATCAGTGCCTAATAGGTTAGGCATATGCTATTTTGGTATCACAGGATTGTTCTTATATTTAAAAAGTTTACTGGTTCAAATTTGCTTATTTAACAAATAAGCTTCTTTTTTCTAACTATTTTTGTATGCAGCTTTTATTCTGTTTTGCTTTTAGACTCAAGAAATTTTTAGGACAACTTTTCTTCTGAGGAATAGCAGGTAAAAGCATAACATATACAGGCAAATATGTGTGTGTTGACAGAATATGTAATTATATTTACCGTGTGTGAGGGAAATTAAAGCTGTATAGGGTTTGCAAAGCTAGCACAGCATACATAATTAGCAGAAACTCGTTTTGCTGGGAAACAAAGAGATATGCAGTCACTTGCTTATATGCACACTAGTAATTGCACATTTGCAAAGGAGATGTTTATAGACATGAAGGTGCACAGTTGTTCTATACCTACCTGTGCATTAATACATCTAGATCAAGCCTGCACACAATCATTTCTGCACATGGTATTATTTAGATTTTTGCAAGTTTCATTCTTATAATAAGATTAAAAAGAAAACATTAAGTCAAGGAAATTTTTTTATCCTGGTCTCTTCTTCTGTTAGTTACTATAACACAAAATTCATTTAGCAGTTATGAAACCCTGGTGTTAAAAAGTGCCAAGTCCACATCCTTTTAATGTAAAGCAGTTGCATAATTAGAAATATATAGCGCGCTTTTCTTAGTAACTCTAACAGTCTAAAGGATGTCAACAATTGTACCTCCATAGAACTTTCCTTATAAAAGGGATGTAAGGCAAAGAAACTTAGCTAAAAATAAATTGGACTTGCAATGCAGTCCAACATTGAAAGCTGTTGATGCATTTCATGAAGCTACTGAAAGGAGAGTCCCTTAGAAGGTTTTCTGGAAGTAGCCAGAGATCGCTTCTGTTAGACATTAAGTGGAAAGTGCCTCAGCTTCCTGCCAAACTTCATTGCATTTCTGTCTGAAGTGTTGGGCCATGAGGCTGCTACCTTTGTTCTCATCTTACACTGCTTTAAGAACTATTCACTTTGTGCAGCATGATAAAGCTCCTTTTCATGTTTTCTGCTTTTGTAGGTAAGCAGACTCAAAAATCCTGTGGATTCCTGTGCCCCCTCCCCCCCTGGGTATGACTCTTTGGACTCTGATTTTGTAAGCTCTATGATTTTTTTTTCCCCCATGATTTTTTTGTATTCTTCTACAGAAAGGCAGTATAGGGTGCATTTTGTCCAAAAAATGTCTGTTGAAATAGTAGTTCATATGAGTGACTAGGAAGATATGCCATCTCTGGAAAAATTAAATCAGCAGGCTTAGCTTGCAGCTGGAGAAAAAAATGTTTGGAGAGAAACTGCTTTTCTGAGACAAAATCAAAGACACTGTTGAGGCAGCCAAATTGGAATAGTACAGGGACCCTGATACTAGTAACAGCAAGTCCTGCATACTGAGAACTTTTGGTACTTGAACCAGGCCCTCTATTGAACTTTGGATTCAAGTAGAATTCTTCTTGCTGGCCCATCACTTTCAAGACACTCTAATTCCCTGTGATAACAGCTCTTACCTGTTCCTGCACTCTAGTCTTTCATTCATTTTCTGCTTTGCTATGCTCTTCTGTTTTAAACATATTTAGGCGGGAAGACCTGGGAACACTCATTCTTCATTACTAGGCTGTGACTGACTTTTCAAAGGACACTTGCTTTTGAAGTTACTGCAGGGTGTGAAGTGACTTGGTGTGCTCTCTGTGCTTACATTAGGACAGCCAAGGACCATGCATTGTGCACAGATATTCTGGCCTTGCTGTCTGCCAGTAATATTTTCTGCAAGGAATGACAGTTGAAGTGAGTTATGAACTATTTTTCTCCAAAAATTTACTTTTTTTTTGTATTTATATGCAAGCCCAGCAGGACTGTTTAGAGGTGTCTTGGTTTGGCATGGGTTAAGTCTTTATGTTATGTGCCACGTTCTGCTGTGGGTTACCCTAATATCAATCCAAAATGACATAATAGCTCTGCTTATCAGGATGATTCACTAAGGTTGCGGAAGGTTTTGTTCCACAAATTAAAAAACAGATTTAAAGAAGAACAGATTTAAAAGGCTAAGGCTTTGTTGATGTTAGCAGCAATACTAGTAAAAGCACTTCACAGAAAAAATAAGAAAGCTAATGCTGATTTTTTAGAACGTAATACATACTTTTCCAAATGCCTTTTTTGACCTTTAGCATTGATTTTTTTTCCTTGCTTGACAGTTAGCATTCTTAAATGACTGTGAAGCAGAGGTCCTGCAGAATTCAGGATTCATCCATGGCAGCAGTACTATTTTCTGCTAATGCATATAGAAAGGCTAGAGCAAAGACCCAAAAAAAGAGTCAGGGCAGTACGTTGTTGGTAGTGCTGCTCAGGACAGGCAGCCACAGTATTTTCCCCACCAAGTGATAGAGTCACATGCTTCATAAACTGAAGACATTGACTTTGAAGGCTTATAACAGCCTTCTTTAGCCCTCAGGTAAGCCCTTCTCTAGTCATTCAGTCTTTTTCAGTTGAAGATGCTCAAAACTGTGGTGAAACATTTGTTTCTTATGTACTGTACTGCATAGAATCATAGAATCATTCAGGTTGGAAAACACCTCAAAGGTCATCGAGTCCAATCTTTGACCAATCACTACTTTGTCAACTAGACCATGGCACTAAGTGTCATGTCCAGTCATTTCCCGAACACTTCTGGGGATGGTGACTCCACCACCTTCCTGGGCAATCCATTCTAAGTATTCCAATACTTGGAATGGACTTCACCCTTTCATTAAAGAAATTCTCCCTGATGTCCAGCTTGAATGTCCCCTGGTGCAACTTGGGGCTGTGTTCTCTTGTTCTATCATTAGTTGCCTGCAAGAAGAGGCTGACTTACCCCTACCTTCCAGGTAGTTGTAGAGAGGAACACTACTCATATGACTTACTCCTTACAGCCACTCCTCATATGACTTACTCTCTAGACCCTTCACCAGCTCCATTTCCCTTCTCTGGACATGCACCAGAACCTCAATGTCCTTCCTTAACTGAGGGGCCCAGAACTGGACACAGCACTTCAGGGTCGACCTCACCAGTGCTGAGTACAGTGGGACAATTACTTCTCTGGTCCTGCTGGTCATGCTGTTTTTGATATAAGCCAGGATGACATTGGCCTTCTTGGCCATCTGGGCACACTGCTGGCTCGTGTTTAGCTGCTGTCAACCAGCACCTCCAGGTCCTTTTCCACCTGACAACTTTCCAGCCAGTCTTCCCCCAGCCTGTAGGGCTGCAGGGGGTTGTTGTGGCCAAAGTGTAGGACTCAACAGTTGGTGTTACTGCACTTCATACTGTTGGCCTCAACCCATCGATCCAGTCTGTCCAAATCCCTCTGCACAGTCTTCTAACCTTCCAGTAGGTCAATGCTCCTGCCCAACTTAGTGTTGCCTGCTGACTTACTGAGAGTGTGCTTTCAGTCCTCATCCAGATCATCAATAAATATATTTAATAAGACTGAGTCAAAAAATATATATACTCAATACTAAGCCTTAGGGAATCCCAACTGGATCTGGCACCATTCATCACCACTCTCTCTGTGCCTGACCATCCAGCCAGATTTTGACCCAGCTAAGAGTGCACCTGTCGCTTTTAGTTATATACCAACTAGTCTTTAATTAATATTGTTTTAAAATTAATTACACTATTTGACCATGGTCCAGGATATGTGTACGACTAGTCATAGAAAATCTTTTATACTGTATGCCTCTGCCATAGTTCCTATACACACTCATAGTTTCATGTCTACAAATAGCATATTCTCTAAAACAAAGGCATCATCTTTTCATTTGATAAGGAAAATGTTTAACAGTTTTGTCTTCTCTAAAGAAAAGAATCTTCCAGGAAAGTTTTGTTAATTTTTAGAAAATTGCCTTGCTAGCTGTATGACATTTCCTTCATTCCTGCATCCAATTCAAGTAGTTGATGTCAGCCTTTAGAACCTACTTCTTGATGAATTTGCACCTCTATCTTCCTGCATTTCCTCGAGTCTTCTCAAAGAAAATCAGAGGCAGAGCAGTCTCAAAAAAAGATCCTCAGCTGTGGAATTTTTTACCCTTTGTTTTGACAGACCATGAATCAAGGAACCTTAAAAGAAAGGTATATCATTTGTTGCAGTCTTCTCTGAACAGGAGAGTAGGTGGAACAGCATTCTTTGAAAAACAGAGTCTGTATGATTTATTAAGTTTTGAAAAGTGTGCATCTGTTCAAGGTCCACACATCAAACACATTTTGTTAATAATAAAATGTCTTCTTAAGTAAAAACCTTCTTGAAGGAGTACAGTACACTGTGTGTCTTGATTTCCATGTGTTTCTAGGACTCTGAATATCTAGCTCACCTATAAATGCCCCAAAATTCTTTTTGGTGATAAATTTATAGAGGTTAGAAAAATTGCTAGAGTAATTTATTTACTTGACATAAATTCAAATACACCAAAACGCAATATGAAGACTGTTTCTTTACTTCACCTGGGGATCTAGGAAAGGCTTCTCTCTTACTGCTTTAAACCATTTTGTTTGCAGTTTTCTCCACTATTTATGCAAATGAAGCAACAAATTCTACTTCACTGTAGTAATGCTGTAAAGGAAACATTTGCCTTGTCAGAGGTACTATATATTCAAGACCCAGAGGATATATTTATCTTGTGACTTTTATTGATCTCAGCTTTGTTAGAAATTCACAAGGAATTTTAAATTCAACCTATTGTGAAAACTTTGATTTTACAGGGAATTTTTTGCCCACACAACTTGGTAAGAGTCATTAAAACTTCTTTTTAAAATAGAAGAAGAAAAAGAAGATTAAGAAAGAGAAGAATAAGAAAAAGCAGAACATCAGGAAAAACTTTTTCATTTTATGCTTGACTGAGTGCTGGCACAGGCTACCCAGAGAGATTGTGGAGTCTTCATCCTTGGTCCTGGGCAACTGGTTGTAGGAAGCCCTGCTTGAGCAGGAAGGACTGGACAAGATGATGCCCAGAAGTCTCTTCCAACATTCTTTTTATGACTGTATTAAAATATGCACAGATTTTTAAAAGCTGAATAAGGTAACTTGTGCAACAATTTCACTCATTCCACCAAAGTAAAAGCTCATCTTGTGAGACAATTAGGTCAGCTAGCTGTACCTAACAGCAGTTTCAACCAAGAGTCAAAAAAAATGATGGTGGAGGCCACACATACATTTATATTTGTGTTTTGTTTTGATGTTGAATCACTAACATGTCCCAGGCAGCCCAGAAAACACCATATGGAATGCATGGGGAGAAGGGAGTAGCTAGTCTTCTGAGATGAATCTTCATGAAATTATATTTCTTGGAAGAATACCAGGGAATGCTGCAAATAAAGCCCAGCCTATGTATAAAGATACTGTTGTCTAGACCACTAAGGATTAGGTGTTCCTTCTTTTTTTTCAAAGCGATGCTGTTTTCTATGAAAGACAAAGCTCAGCCCCAGTATGTAGTTGGTGGTTGTAGAGAAAACAACTTCCCATGGCATTTATTAGTTGAGCTCTGTTTTTAAAAACAAAAGCAGACTGAGCATTCCAGATCTTAACACTGTGAGAGCTCATGCTCATTTCTGTGTGCTTGGCTTCTCCTGGGCCTCATGTGCATATAGCCTGACACTAGTGGTTTGCAGCACGTGTACACTCTTCATTCTGTTAGCTTGTGAAGGAATGTTTTTCAATACAGGTCAGGTTTTTCATTTTCAGGTCAAAATAAAAATAACTCTAGAGGAAGCTGTTTTACTTTGGAATGATGTAGGAGACTTGTGTATTCTCTACCTGGCTCATGCATAGATCCATTCAATCCAGTCACTGAGGCTCAGAGAGGATACAGGTATCCTTCTCAAAAGCACAGTCCATACATAATACTGATTGGATGGGATTTGCTATTTTTTTCACGTCACCTTAAGAGCATTATTAGTTCACAGAATCACTGAATCATAGAGTATGCCAAGGTGGAAGGCACCCACAGGGATCATTGAGTCCTGCATCTAGCTTTGAATCTTTTGAATATATACTTTTTTTTTCCTGTAAGAGCATAGATCTTTATTTTCTTTTTTCCTTGCACAAATCTAAGTACTGCCTCCCAAGAAGCTGACTAGAGTACCATTGGCTTGAATGGATGTGCCTCAGGTTAGTCACTGTAACTTCTGACGTTTTCCTATTTTTCAATAGGTGGCACTATTCCAACTCACCAATGTTTATGCTGTACTATGAAAAGTTAAATAACTCTTCCCAAAAACATCTCCAAAACAAACCAAAACAAACCAACCAGAAAAACATGGAGTCTAGAGCTATTTTGTGAAAGTACTATCTGAAAATCAACATCCCAAAAGATTTGCAAATGAGAAATAACCAATTTCTAGCCAAGGCTAGAAATTCTACGTAAATAATTAATGCAGCAAAAGAAACACACTTCAAGCATTCCTTTCCAGAGCCTACAGCTTGGTGTTTTTAGAAAAATTAGTCAATTCCTCTTCTTTCCTACTGTTAACAAAGAAACTCAAATTTTTGAATTCTGTCACTGCTTTGCTAAAACAGCAGTTTGTTGAAGCAGTCATTAGGGCAAACACCAATGGTTTTATAGCAGAAAATTATCAGTGAATTAAATGAATCCCTTAATAAATGTCCACAGTGAGGTTTGCAATATATCCTCTAACTGGTTGGTGAAGCATCTAAATGCATTCCAGTTAAAAAGTACTGTTGTCCAAAGACTTGGTTTGAGAGATTCAGCTTGTGTGCGCAATGTGAGCAAAATGACTGTCAAGAGCTGGAATAAGCTTAATGAATCAAGACTGAGATCCAATCCAGAACTACTCACTATTTTCCTACTAGGCATGCATATATGAGTGGACACCCAGTGATATAAGATTCAGCATTTTAAGCAACAGAATAATGAAGAAAAGATTATTGTAGAACAGATTTTGCAGCTATAGAGAGCTGTGGTTGTAAAATAGATGATTCAGACTGTGGAATTGCACTAAAAATACTTGAATGAGGAATTTTCCTTTGTGCAGTTTGTGATAGCTGCTAATTATTTAGAAGTTGAGGCCTAGATAAATTATCACATCATAACATGTTATTATTAACTGTAAATTTTTGTGAAGTAAGTGGAAGCAAACTGATTGAAACTTTTAGCAGCTGAATGACACTTTTAGCTTACATGAATACTTAACAACCTGATCTCTGCTGGGACTTGGAACATCAAGGTGGAATTATTAATTTTATTTTATAGTACTTGAAGTTACTTACTCAATTAACTTGTAGACTTAACATTTTAGAAATGGAAAATACTCAGCTCATTCTTAGAGAATGTAGGATAGCAAACTTGCCAGATGCTTGAAGACCCTGGCTTCTATAATTTTCCAATGCCATATTTTTCCCTTCCTCATGCTAGACATACCACACCATTACACAATTTTTTTTCACTACATCCTTTTACAGTGCATGTACATCTTTGGCAGTGGGTCCACACTCAACATGGTGAAAATAAAGTTCCTGCATAAGAGATTGCTGTATATTTTTTGGTAGTTGAACACTGCCTCCAATTTATCCACAACTAATTATGTGTTCCTAGTTGAGGAATTTTGTTGGTTTGTTGGTTTTTTTTTTTTACTCAATACTTTCTTTTGAAAAGCGGTGTGACTAGGTTCTCCTAGAAATCAACAGGGAGGCACAGAAAGCAATTCAGCATGTGTGACTAGATCTCTCAGTGATTTGGGATAAATCACTTCCTGAGGTGCTAATCTCTCTCCTGACTACAGGGTAATGCTTGAGAACTACCTCCGACAACTTTGGGCAGACCCTGCTGTTCAGATCAACCCAATATGTTAAGTATCAGGTCAGAACTTGCACCTTGCAGTAGTCACAGATAGGCTCTGACAGACCTGAATTTTCTTCTCACAAATATGGTCTTGAGGTTATGACAGATATTCCAGTGGAAATATCAGAAACAAAGCAAGAAGTGCATCAGGTCTTGTGAGTACTCAGCAGTGGAGAAGAGGACAAGGTAAAGAATATCATCATGCTGCTCTGTAAAATTTACAGTTCGTTTGCATCCTGTTCGTGGTGTGAGGTTTCAGTGCCCTCATCAAAGTGGGTATGTTAGAATGGGGAATGTTGTTAGAGGGTCACAAGGCTGCATAGAAAAGCTGTGGAAACTCCACTCCTGGAGGTACTCAAATGTCAGCTTGAGTCTAACACTGAAGGTGACCCTGTCTTGAGCAGGATTTTGGACACATCTAAAGGTCATCTGCAACTGTAGTTATTCTATGATGAAAGATAAGAAATAGCATCTGCATGAGGATAAGAAAGGTAAATTTAGTCTCTTCAACTTAGAGACACATTGGAGATACTGTAAGTCATCAATAGCTTATAGAGGGTGGATGGAGGGTCAACTGTTTCACTGTCTTTTTCACTCCAAAAGGGGGGGAGGATCTGACATTAAATGCATGTTACCATCATTAAAATGAATAGAAGGAGACAGGTCTTCAGAGAGCAGACAACAGACGTGTGGAACTATGATAAATCATGCAGTAAATGTGAAAAACTTAGCTTACAGAGACACAGAATATATATTGAAAGATATATCTGCTCACAGTAACTAAAAATGCATAATTATATTTGGTTAAAGAAGCCAATGATCTGACCCTCACTGGAGGCCTGGGAAGTATTAGAAGGAACTGGCATATATGCTTGACTTGCTCTTACTCTTGCTTGCGTGCAAGATGGCCGCTGTTGGAGACAGGGTTGTGGGCTGAACTACCCTTGGTTTAAGGGAAAACTATCATTCTTGCATTGGTTTAGACCAATAGGAAGAAATCTTTGATTTTTAGCCCTTCCTGGCAAAATTACTTTTTTTATGATGACTGTCACCACCACTCAAATATATGTTAGTCTTTAGATTAACTACCTCTTGGCTAATTAAAAAGGTGAATAGTGGACTTTTGTGAGTATATATACCCCAAAAATTCTGTAGTATATAATACATGTTTAAGTCAAAAATTTATAATACATATAGAACTCAAAATAACTCTATCACTTATTTTTTTATCCTTAGCTTTAGAATCTGTCACTCAGTATTATTCTGAAAGAGTACAAACCACATGAACTATTGCTAGATTCCTTCTAAAGTAATTGCAGTCTTAGAATAGTTTGTTCACATATAAATTTGCAATTCAGTATAAGAAACAACTGTGGATTTAAGTTATCCGGAGACATTCCTCATACTTATCTACTGTTGCAGCTTGGCTGGACATAAAAGACACATGGATGCCTTTGAATATTCAATGTGTGGATTAGAGGGTTTCCCTGATGTGTAAGTTTTGCCTTTTTTTCTGTTTCTTTTTTTAATGTGAGAAATGTGGCAGGTGGCATACAAAGAAGTGAGTCTGAGCATTGTACAGCATATTATGTTGATTGTCCTGGCATAAGTTTGGTTCAGGCTTAGACTAATTCCGGATGTCAATATTTCTTCTTCATGGGCAACATTTTGGGCTCGGATGAAGCTTCAAGATTGTAGCTATCTGGCACTCTGAAAGAGCTTTGGAGAAAACAATCCATTTTCTTTGACAAATAAATCAGTCTATCATATTGTATTTCTTATTGAAGAGATGTTACTAAAAAAGGAAAGCAAAAATGAGAAATGTTTTGCTTGCACTGATTTAGAAAGTGAGGTGAAATACTGGAATTAATCTCAAAAGACTTTGGAGGATTTGGGAGATTCTGGTTTATAATTAGGCTTAACACATGTTCTGGAATGCTCTGTAGCACAAGACAAAGTTTAAAATGTAAATGTAGCATTTAATATTTATGATCCAAACACTGGCAATGGGCTTAAAAAGTTAAAAAACCTGCACAGGAAAACAAGTGAGATCAGGCACAAAACCATTCTCATGCAGGTCACCTCTGGAGGAGGTGACTCCGTGAGAAAAAATGATAAGAACACTGAAGAACAATTGACATTTTCACCTGCATTATGAAAATAACTTTTTTCTGTTCTAGACACAGTGTCCATCACACAGCTGGAAGAATGCATCATGTGGTAGGGGAACCATTGGCCTATGGGTCGAGCAGAGAGGATAATAGTGAATGGGGTGATATCAGACTGGTGACCTGTCACTAGTGGGGTTCCACAGGGCTCCGTCTTAGGCCTGTGCTCTTCAGCATCTCCATAAATGACTTGGATGCAGGCCTGGAAGGAATACTAAGCAAGTCTGCCAATGGCACAAAACTGGGAGGAGCTGTTGACTCCCTCAAAGTCCAGGAGGCCCCGCAGGGAGACTTCAACAAATTAGAGGACTGGGCAATCACCACTCGTATGAAGTTCAACAAGGGAAAATGACAGATTCTGCACCTGGGATGGGGCAACTCTGGATGTCCGTACAGACTGGGGAATGAGATGCTGGAAAGCAGTGCCATGGAAAGGGACCCAGGGATCCTGGTGGATAGTAAGTTGAATATGAGTCAGCAGTGCCCTGGCAGCCAGGAGGGCCAACGGTGTCCTGGGGGGCATCAGGCAAAGCATCATCAGCCAGTTGAGGGAGGGGATTGTCCCATTCTGCTCTGCACTGGTGCAGCCTGACCTTGAATATTGTGGCAGTTTTGGACACCACAATGTAAGAGAGATATTAAGTTGTTAGGGAGCATCAAAAAGAGGGCAATAGAGATGGTGAAGGGCCTGGACGGGAAGCCGTATGAAGAGCGGCTGAGGTCACTTAATCTATTAAGCCTGGAGAAGAGGAGACTGAGGGGAGACCTCATTGCAGACTACAACTTCCACGTAAGGAGAAGAGGAGGGGCAGGCACTGATCTCTTCTCTGTGGTGACCAGTGACAGGACCCAAGGGAACGGCCTGAAGTTGTGTCAAGGGAGGTTTAGGTTGAATATTAGAGAAAGGTTCTTCACCCAGAGAGTGGTTGGGCACTGGAACAGGCTTCCATGGAAGTGGTCACAGCACCAAGCCTGACAGAGTTCAAGAAGTGTTTGGATGATACTCTCAGGCACATGTTGTGACTCTTGGGGATGATCCTGTGCGGGGCCAGGAGTTGGACTCCATGATCCTTGTGAGTCCCTTCCAACTCAGCATATCCTATGATTCTGTGATTCTGGACAGGATTAGTAGACATCTATCAGAACATTTTGTTCAAATTACTTCTCTTGAGACAGTAATAGTGTTTAACAGCAGAACAGGAGATTAATGGGTTTGGAATGATCAGACTATAAAACTAAAATTATGTAACATTTTATTTTGATGAATATTGTCATAAAATATCTCCTTGCCATCTATTGTTTTAGTATAAAAAGATTTCCAGGACAATATATTTTCCAACTTCCATTAAACATATACCTTCATATTTTCAGAAAATAGGAATAAAATCGTTTACCTGGAATGCTTCTTATAAAAGCTATACCTTTCTTGCTGTCTCCCAAACATCAGATTTTATTGTTATTCAGGTTGTTTCTTGGTTCCTTGTATTCAGATTTATCTAAACCTTGCAGTTTCTTTTTGCTTATCTTTTCTAAGATAGGGGTCTTTTATGAGATTTCTTTCCCTCAAATTAAGAATTGATTTCCCACCTAAATTAATACAATATCTTTTTTTTTTCCTTCTAGACAAATGGAATTTTTTCCTATTAATGCTGCTTCAGGATAACTATTGCAAATTCCCGTTTCCTTACACCACTCTGTTATCTCTCTTTTTGAATCCCTTTACTGGCTTCTGTTTCTGTATTCTAGCAGATGTAGCTTATGTATCTTCCCTTTTCAGGCCCTTCATGGCCAATCTTCATTCCTCTTGTCATTTTTGATTCATTACTGGAAAGTTCTATTCCTGCTTCTAATGAGCCCTGGACTCATTACCTGTTAGGTTTATTTCCAACAGTATGTTAATTCTTCCTGTTTTCTTATGTTAGTGCTTTTCCTTGGAAGGACCTCCTTAAAAGTCAAATCATTGCTTTCCTTTAAGTGCCTCCTTGGGATTCTCCTTTGTGTTAACATCTGCAGAAAACTTGACACCTCCTTAGCCAACAGGGTGATTAATGTCATCTTGTTCTCTTAAGCTCTCCTATATCTAACTTATCTGTCATTGCAATGTTAAATATTATGCATCTTTCTTTGGCATCTTGTTCTTTTTCTGGTTAACTGGCTATGATCAAGATCATAATTCCAAAAATAGACAGAAATAAGCAAGAAAATTTTAAACCAAAATGAATAAAATACAGAAACACACATTCTCTTTTTCATGTAGGAATTTATCAGCATTTCTACTAGTCTTGGAAGTTTGGTTTTGAATGTGGCCTGAAAAATTTCAATGCTGAGAAATATCAGCTTTGCAGACTTGAAAAGGAAGGTTTGTGAGACTATGATTTAAATGATTTGCATTCGCAAGTTTAGATAGTGCCAGATCTTATAGGATGGAAGCGGAAGAAATACAAAGAACAAATAATCAAAACAGAAGAACAGGTCTATACAGGTATGAGTAAACTCTCATTTTAATCTTTTTTTATTTTCCTTATCACTAAAGGAGCCAGATAAATCACCATTATTTTTATTTACTGCTGGCACTTCAGTCATGCCTCATAACTATTCTCCAAAGAGCAGTTGTATGTGTGGGCAGGTCAAATACTAAGCCAATGAACCTGAGTGCCCTAACATTCAACTTCATAAGCATAATATAGTACAAGTTCCACCAGGATGTAATTGACAGCATCATTAGGGAGCCAAAGAAAATAAATGATATATCAGCTGATACTCTTAGGCCAAAATATATTCAGGAAAAAATCTTCAAAGCCAGATCAGTACTGCAAAATGCATTAATTACCTGTAATATGTCAAGTAAGTATTTGCTCTGCGTCACTGCACACATTAAATATAGATCCATGTGCTATCAGCTTCCTCTTGTTTTTCACTGGCAATCATGAGATATTACTTTATGATTACATAAATTGTACTTGTTATTTGTGCTCTTCCTCTTTGGAAATGATTGCCTGGACTAAAGGCAGTGAAAAAAAAAAATCTTAGAAATGCCAGTAACAATTCACCTTTACAACGATCAAGCTAAAGGTAGTCTTTTGTCAGTCCTCTCTACTCTCTCTTTCAAAACACATAATTCCACCCTGGTCTCTTGATCCCAGGTGGGTACTCTGGCCATGCTAGGCTTTGGGGTAGGGTTCTCTTCTGATTGCTCTCCTTGTCACGTAACTCTTGTGGTCACAGGTTTTGACAGAAGCTCTGGGAACAGTAAAATCTCAAACATCAAAAGGGCTGTGTGCCCAGCTAGTCAGAGCTCTTCCCTTAGCAACAAGAGATACTAATCTGTTTCACTCGGGATGAAACATAGTCCTCCTCATACCCTGGGAATTATCATAACCATAAGAATATTCCTTCCAGGAGTGTTTTATAGTCAAAATGTCCATGGCTACACCACTTCCCTCCCAGTCTCCTCTGTGTTTCTCTAGAATTCTTTGGGTCATTGTGTACTGGATGAGGTAGAACACTTTGCCAGTGTGCCATAGTCCCTACAGCGGGAGAGCTGCCTTTGTGCTCAGCCCAGGCAAAAAGGGCATCCCTTCTGCACAGAGAAGGCAGCATCAAGTGAGGTACTTAAGGAAGATCTGTGAAAAAAACGTAGGCATCTGTGGCCTCTAAGAAACTTAGAAAGCTAGAAAAGGTATTTGTTTCTTTATCTTGGAGTTAAGAACATCAATGGTAATTTGTATGCTTACATACTTTTTTTTGAATCTTATCCTTGAACACATTACAAAGGCCCAAGATTTGTTTAATTATCTTTTAGTCTCTAGTTTCATAATATTTCCAAACAATTTTCTGTTACTCTTTTCCGTGAAGCTCATCCCAAAAATATTTATTTTGGCTGACAGCAAAATTGAGCAGTGTTGCTGACATCTGTCACAGATTAGTGGCTTGAAAAATTACAAGAAACAAATTTGGTTACCTATGACTAGTACCATTTAAAATGTTTTTTCACTTCTTAGTGTCACTACCTCACTTGTGCCTCTGGCTTTCCAGCTATTTAGCTACTATCAAGAGCCTTCATATGTCTGTAATGTTTTCCAAAATGACCACAAGTCAAATATGCAAATCAAATCTATCAACAAGTTATTGTGGAACAAAATTTTCTTCTCTTCTAAACAAAAAATATTTGTGAATGATACATTCATTATCTCATCACATGGCGATCCCTGAAGAGGTCAGAGCAACTTGTGCTGAGCGTTAATAACACAAAACAAAAACATCCACTCCACAGTATGTATTTAAGGCCGGAACATGGGTAGTTTTATTGACCTCAAGGAGGGTTCGTATGTTCTTAAAGACATGCAAACTTGCACTGAGTTCTGAATAATGTAGGTACACACAATGTATGTACAACATTGAAGAACCCTGGTTTGCTCCTTTTCCTGCGCTATTCCTAAGAGAAAATATGCATTTCAAATTGCTACTTTACAGCTTTTTATTCCTGTTTGGCTTCTCTTAATTTCTATTTCATCATTTCTAGGGAAAGAAAATCTTAACTTCTTTCACACTACCTTTTATAGAAACTCCATGAATTGCTGCTGGAAAAGTGGTTGACTGCTCTTATAGACCTATAAAACCTTTCAGTAATCTTTCTCAGAGTGGTAAAACATGTATTTTTCCAGTAAAGTAAGCAAATATAATATAGGACACACATAGGGATCAGAGCTGTTGAGTAAGAAGCTACTAAACTGACTTAAATTATGATTTAAGATCCTTGAAGAAAGGAAAAACTGGGGGGAAGTGCAAACATTCGGCTATGATTTGGGAAAGAACAACATAGAATGGAACATATGAAATGAAGGTACTCAGAGTAGAAGAAGTTAAGACAAAAAAATTTCCAAGGGGAAAAAACCTCCAAACATTATTAAAAACTTGAGGTGACATTTGACTGAAATTGTTTTTAAATCAACAAAGACCTCTCCTGACTTGTGTTCTTTGACTTTGTCATGGTAGCAACTGCAAGAAAAGATGTATTATTGGAAATGCTGAAATTACTTTGAGAAGTATTTCACTTTAGTTTTGATAAAGAAAAAAATGTGTATGCTAGATATGTTGAAATATTATATAGATACTGTTTTTACGGATATACAAGCGTGACTCTGATTTGATGCCAAATACAATTGATAGACATTTTGGATGGGATTAGTTGAATATAACTTAACCCATTTGAAAATAAATGTCTGGCCCAAACTACTTGTATAGGATCTCCATACTGCCAGTGCAGCAGATAAATATCTCCAGAATATGATTCTGGAACCTGTTCTGAATTTGATGTCTAAAAAAAGTGAGATTAGTTATCCTTTGGAGGTGTCACTCTTTGTCTCCTGTAGTGTAAGCATTCACCTTTAGACAGTTAAGTCAGTCAGATAAATTTCACTCTCTTAGTCTACATTAACAGACCTTATAACACTCATCTTTCCCTAAGGATTTGTTACAGTCACAGAGAAAATACAATGTATTTCAACTATAATTTTGTGGATAGTTCAGTAACAGCAGAAAAATCTATGCAAGAATCTTCTTCTGAGGAAAACATTACCCTTTCTTTCTTGAACTCTAAAATACAATTCTGTTAGGTGATGCATGGTATATTACACCTGTCATGTTGGCACGCTCTGTGAGAAAGGACACAAGGTTCTCTTGTTTATTTCTCTCTGCTTTCTGCTATTTCACTTTATTTTCGAACATTTATTATTTTTATTATTGTTTGTTTTTCACACTAGAAAGTAACAGTACCAAACATTGCGTATGAAGTTGATATCTAAACTGTGATAAGAGCATGGATGTCAGCCTTATTGTTCCATTTATTGTTTATAATTACTCCAATAATGCTAGTTGTTCACTCTGTGAAATTTAAGTTTGAGCAATAAAAATAGATGAAACAGACTCACTTTTATCTCAGAATTTCATTACTCAATATCATCCCAAGAACAAGTCAGTGTGGTATCCTTTCAGCTCCTACTGTGCCAATTCTACTGCACTGGAAGATGGGTTGATGTTCTGGGCATTTGTTACATTTATAGAAATTTTGATATTCCTTTGCCTGTATCTTTATGGCAGCTCTTACTTAAAAGGCAGATCTCTTACCTCAAAGTTAAGTGACAAAACAACACACTGTCCCATAGTGTGGTAGGTCCACAGCCTCCTTTTATATCCTGAAGTGCCTTGTTCCCTGGTTCTGAGAGACATTTTTTTGTTCATGCCATCCGAGAATTGTCTTCTCATATGTCTAATAAACAGTTTCTGCAATAAGAACCAGACTACAAGTCCTATTTCATTGGTGAGTTCCTCATTTGCTGGGGTGCAGAACTATGTCCCTTTCGTGTGCTTTGGTTTTGGCATGAAGATGCATATTGTTGGGAAAACAGGTTCTGAAGGAAAAAGGGGGAAGTTGATAGGTAGTAGAGGATTCTTTTCCCCTCCACAGCCACCACATTCCACCTCTTGCACACCTACTGTCCTGTGTCAGTGGTTAGGATCCTTGCTGTAAGATTTCTCTCTTTATTTGTACTGGAAGAGAGTAAACCCACACCTTCTACATACTGTGCTTTGGCTTTCTGAGTGTTTTGTTTTGTTTTAATTGTTTGTTTTTCTGTGGCTTATTTGCCTTTTTTAAAATACTCATCGCATTATATAAAAAAGACTTTTTTAAAAAAAAGTAGCAGCCACTTTATTTTAAGGAACATCTAGGTATTTGTGATGTGTGCACTAGAAAACTAATAGAGTTGAGTCTTAAGGTTCTTAAGCTTTTTAGACAAACGAACATCTATAACTTTAATTCTGATCACTGTGAGCCAGGCACTGAGGTACCTTGACACCCTTCCACACTTTCTCAAGAAAATGTGAGATACCTAGGGAGTTTTAGAGTCAACTTCTGTAGTTTGACTGCCCACAAGTTTGGGTAACAGCTGGAGCAAAGATTTTCAGGATTACAGTTTTGGATTTATATTCCATGTTAGGCCTGCAAAGTCCTTGAACAACAGTGGAACTCAGCATACTGATGGTGTTTAATGAGACCTGGGACATCAATGCTGTTTTCTTAAGTCCTTCTTCCCTACTGCTACAGGATTTCAAGATAGTTGACCTGAATCTGTAGCTGCCTTTTTATCTACCAATAAATTATAAACACAAGCATTGCCTGGAATGTTTTGGAAGAATCATGGGAGGACCACAAGTTGCTCAAAAGCCTGCAAATCAAGTAATCTGAGGATGTTGAAAAAAGTTTCCAGATATGTGTGGTTAATATTAATCATTATGCACATTTTTTCCAAGATGACTAAAAAGATTTTAGGT
This sequence comes from Pipra filicauda, assembly GCF_003945595.2. Taxonomy (NCBI): domain Eukaryota; kingdom Metazoa; phylum Chordata; class Aves; order Passeriformes; family Pipridae; genus Pipra; species Pipra filicauda. Next base: position 2,392,336 of record NW_024104207.1, on the reverse strand, counting down.
CAGTCTTGCATTCCTGCTCACCTAATTCAAACGGTGACACAGTGCAATTGGTCACAGTGAATGAAGTGTGCTTTGTAAGCAGTAAACACTTTTCATTTTCTGAGGCTAGTCGAGATCTGCTTGTCATTTATCTCCTGAGAAACATAGTACTCCCCTTCCTGATTTCTTCTGTCTGTCTCTGCTTTGCAAATCACATCTTGAAAGAACTCTCTGACAAGCACAATATTATATGTGGTACTGCCAATGCGATCTGTGATGGTTTTTGGTTTTGTGTTTCTTCCCTGAAAGATATCTCTATATAAAGATGAATACATAATGCTGTTCTTTTATTAGGACAATAGGGTAGGTATGTGCTATTTGATCCTGTGTGGCAGAATGATAATGGGTGTCAGTGAAAAATGGTCTGAAATTGCCAGTAAGATACTAGGCAACACCTGCAGCCAAAGCAGAAATGCAGCTGAGTGACAGAGGACAGTCAGGGCCAGGGGCTTTCGGGGGGCAGTGGGGGCTCCTCATGGCAGCCCACTGCAGCAGGACTCAGTAGCCAGAGCCCATCCTAGCCCCCAGGCAAGAGCAGGGCAGCCGGGGGCACTGGGGTTACCCCACCCTTGAGGCATCGGTGCTTCTCTGGGGATGGTGATGGGCTGAGGACCAGCCTGGACATGTGACTGAAGTGGGGGTTGAGATTTGGGTCCAGTGAAGGGAAGCAGGGTCAGACATGGTTGCAGAAAGACCCAGCAAGGATGAGGATGGGACCTCATCTGAGGCAGCCCCAAGGAAAGGGGGTCCAGCCCTAGCCAGGGTGTTTTCCAGCTCTTCCTTTGCAGGAGAACAGCTCCTGCCATGGACAAGTGAGCCCTGTCTGCTGCCAGCTGAACCCCTGGTAAGGATGTGCTCAGGACAAGTCCCAGTACGGTCTCCTTGAACAGCTAATAGAAGTGTCTCTAGAAACAGGAACATGTATAGTATTACTGCTTCTGCAATGGCTTAAGTATGTGAGGCATTTTATTGGCAAAGAATGAGATAAATTTAGGTGCAATGCACAAGGCAGGCAGTTTCCTGTAGCTGAGTGCTCTTGGCAGGGCTCCCTAAAACAGTGGTCTGCGGCCAGCTCCATCTGCAAGGCCCAGCCAAGTAGTGCCATGCCACAGAAGCCACCAAATGGGCATGGATAGGAAAAGGTCACTAGCCACTTAAGGTCAGCTCTCCTGAAGTTCCTGTGCTATTGTCCCATCTGCATCTGATACTGATTTGCTGACTTACTCCATGATCCTACTCTAATGATGTCATCCGGAGCCAGGCTATGTGGGCATTCAGATGGACAGAGGAGGCTGGAGGTAGCATACCTCACGTGTCTTTCAATTTTCTTCCTAAGTGCTGCCTAAAGCTTCTGGCGCCTGTGCAGTGCAGGAGCTGCTTGGTCCTCAGCTTCCTGCTCCAGCCATTGCTAACTGCCTTGCAGCATCAGTGACCCATTTGGACAGGGTTTCGTGCCACGGCCCAAGGGTAAAAGGGATAGGGACGCGGCACCACACAAAAGGGTTTGGACTCGGTTGAAGGTCAGGGGTGCAATGCCACTTTATTAGGGGAAAACAGGGACTTATATAGGGTTTGGGTAAGGGGAGGTTCCATAACTGGGGTGGAGCATGGGATTGACAACCCAGGGTGAAACAGAACTGGGAGACAGGGGAAAGGTGGGTGTAACTTAGGGGTATCCAGGGGAAAGGACCAATGGGAGCTCATTCTGCACTGCGGCATCCATCGGTCAATCAGTGAGAGATGAGTGGGAAAACCAGGGGAGAACAAGGGAGTAAACAACTTTTGGCGGGAAGAATGTGAGGGCAAATCTGAACAAGCCCTGAACAGTACAAACCCTAGGGAATAACATGGGGGTACATTGAACTTGGTATAAAAGTGGTAATAAACTGGGGAATAACAAGTCAGTCCGTGGATTTATAGTCTTTTCAGGCTCCGTATACTTCCCGCCAGGCCTTGTATCTTTCCCAGTCCAATTGGTGATCCTCCTCAGTTTTGAGTATTAAGGAGAAGATGACAACATAGTAGAAACATGAAGTAGAAACAAGAGGGACATCTCACTAATAAAATCATCTGTTTAGAAAGTAAAACCCACTGCCTTACTTGAATATTATGGTTCCACTAGTGGTACTGTTGTGTCCAGTGCATAATATGTAAAGGGAAAAAAGTGAAGGTGTGCTTCCGCGCTCCCTAGGAACTGCACTCAGAATTCGCAGCTCCTGCTCCTGTATAGCATCTGTAAAAATGGAACATCCTGCCACATAAGAAGATAAAATCTGAGCTCCTCCAATGGCACCTACTACTATATTACAGGAGTCTTTGATTTGGTCAGAAGTCAGAAACAGCAATCCAGCTGATAGAGAAAAGACATTTTCCCTATGGGTAGCAGTTTCAGTTATATTCATACCCAAAGGCAGCTCTCATTCAAGAGATCTTGCCTACTGTCAAAACCTACTTTGCAATGGAAAAGAGCAGCAACTGATAGACTGAAAAACATAGTTTTACCTGAAATCAGAGAAACTACTGCAATCCAGGTGTAACTATAATTTTCACATTTATCCAAGTGAAAGCAAAATATCTCTTCCTTCTTCTAATCAACAAAAAACACAATTGGGAAAAATGAGAATGGTCATAATTTTAGCATCCTGTATTCTTGAATTAATTACAGTAGATTGACTCAACTGAATGCCTGGAAATTTAATATATTTTGGTCCACATGGAAATATTTACTGCATAAAATAAAATAATAAATATTTTTTAGTCATGTGGAAATACTGTGCATTAGTAACCAGATAAACATGTATGAAGAGAAATGGCTTCTGAGCAACTATTTTGGAGCTCTGGCTCAGGAAGTTGCACCTTTTTGAGAAGCAGCTGTTTTCAGAACATCCCTTTCCTTCTCTTCTCCTGATAAATATGTATATTTAAGATATTTACGTATCACCATGTAGCTTTTTAGTTTGTTTTATAAGTTCTGCAGAACTTAAACAAAAGTACTTGAGGATCTAGAGTAAACTGCTTCCTTGGTGTAAACACATACCTGTTAACAACAATTCTTTTTGTGATGTTTCACTATGATACTTAAAATTCATGTCACTGTATCCTTGATGCTCTTTGCCCAACATCATAATATACAGTTTAAAAAAGAAATTAAACAGGAACACAAATGGTAGATTAATATTGGGATTTGTGTTGTAATATTCATCCTAAACTACAGTGGAAATGAGTGAGAGCCTCATTTCTTATAAGTTTCCAAAAAGCCTTTCCAAGTTCTACCTCTGAGGTGGTAAGCAACCACTGCTCCAAAGCTCAGATGTTCCACTCCTTGTTCCCTTTAGAATTCACAATCTTTCTGGCCAGTGATAAGCTGCCTCTAGGGTTTCTAATTAATAAGTGCTGAGACCACAGGATGCAAAGTAATAGCCTGGTACGTGTGCATTTTTCTAATTCAAATGAATCAAAAAACTTTCAGACTGTTAACTTGGTCCTTCCAAGTTTAACATTGAATCAATCGTTGCCTGTCTAAACCATTCAAGTTTTATGCCAAAACAAATATCATCTGTCTTCCACAACTGGCACACTGATGGCTTAAAATCATAAAGCTGGCATGCAATCTCCATCCTGTGTCCTGAATACTTGGGCTGAAATTTTGTACCCCAGATTGATTTTTCCTTGAAAATATATGTCTCAGTGATCTGGCAGTACACAGATCTGATGTGAGTGACTTGAAAGGCACAGATACCTCAGATCTCTGCCTAGCTTTAGGTTCTGTCACTTTACATTCAAAAGATAAGCTATAGTTTAATTCATGGAGTTGAATTAACTATATAGGAAGTTTCACATTGACTTCATGGGTTCAGTTTCTCCTACACAAACAAGCCTAGTGATTAGTGATAGCTCTCTGATTTTGCTTGAACTCTTAGAAGCATCTGGCCTTTTACAGTTTCCTGACAGAAGGCAGGCATTTTTGCCTGGTGTGCAGTAATATAAAGTGTTATTGTAATGACTTAATTACCCACAAAGCAAAGTGACGGGCTGACACAATAGCCATAAAACATTTGGAGTCCATTTGGGAAAAAATACGTCTGGGGAACAGATCAAACAGCAGCTTGTTTTCTCTTTCTTTCTTTTCTTGAAAATGCTCGTGGTAAATAAGACTGAGAAGACCTTACGGTATGAGAAATCTTAATCTGCAATTTCAATTACCAGGTATATAAAAAGATTATGGGAGGAGGTTATTATGTCACCAACTGAAACAGAAAAATATAGCAGAACATTTTTTGCAATCTGTATGTAAAAGTACAAGGACATCATTGCTATTAGTTTGCAGAATATGAGAACTAAAGTTCAGGCAGTATAAAATGTAATACACTGTATGGTGAAAATGAACACACTTGACCTGGAGGCTTGATAGAGCATACACATTAATGAAAGCAAATGACAAAAGAGTTCAGTCAGATGCCTTTAATCTTCTTTTGTTTTAGCAATTGCCTTTTTTAACATAACTGATTAAAAGCAGCAAAGAATGCCTGATGTGGCTTATGCCTTTTAACTTGAAACATTAGAATAGCACTATCAACTTTGGAAGTTATTTTGCATTCACATTATAAATATTGCTTGCATTCCTAACTGTACTAAATGCAAGGCAGTTTGGCAGTTCTCTTATTAATTTTAGCTGGGCCACTTTCTTCCCTCTTTATACACATAAGGAAACACCAACACACTGAATAGTGTCACAAAGAAAAAGACACATAGGACAAGGGATTTTCTTGGAACTTTTTCGTTTAAGTAAACAGTAGTGACCTACAGGAGTGTGTACTCCTGTACCTGCTCAGAGGTATCAGTCACCATACATTTTTGCATCTGTTGGAATTGCGGTGCTGTATCTCACTGAGCAGATGTACACCTGACGGGAGAATGTATTCTAATACTACAAAGCAGTGGACGAAGGTGTATGGATCAATGTACTGAGCTGTCAAAGCTCTACCTACTTTATACAGCAGCAATTTGTGAGGTTGGAAGTGAGGAAACACTCACTTAGAAGAATTTTCTCCAAGCAAACTCTGCTTTTTGTTGGTGGGCAGATATGAAATGTGTTTAAAAATTACACAGATATTTGTTCTTTCCCCTAGGAAATGCTAACTGTCAAGTAAAAGAATCACAGTTAAAACTACACACTTCTAAGTAAAATACAGGGTTTTGACAGTAATTATGATTTTGCTGTTAAAGCTGCTTAGCTAAGTGCTTGAGCATATGTTAAATTTCATGCACATGTGTAGTCCTGTTGAAAAGAATAAATCTAGTCAGTTTGTTATTTATTGGCTTATGTGCTTTCCTGAAATAGAACATGAGGTGGGAGAAAAAAAGGGGTAAAAATGGAGATATAGTATAATTAAACTAACAGAAACTCATCACTCAAAGTTACTGTAGTCTATCATGTCACTTAAACACTAATTTTATGGCTAAGAGCATGAAATACTGTTCATATTGGGGCATCTGCCCTCCATGTATTGCTAGCATGCAACTCTGGGGTGGAGCATTGCAGTCATATGAAGAGTGGCTTAGGAAGTGGAGGGAACAAAAAGAAAGGTCCATTACAAAGCCGAGGGAGGGAGGATGGAGACAGCTGTGCTGCTCCAGAGCTCTGCTCTTGCTTTGAGTAATGAAACTGCGTGTACACAAGGGCACACAGCTCAGCTGGTGTTTCTCCTTTCTGTAATTAAATACTAAAAAATAAAAAGTACTGGAGAAATTTATGAGCAGATCTTCATGAACAGGAAGAAAGAAAAGATCAAACTCTATTTCCTGGGCTCTGTGTTTGTTGCCATATCTTCCTCTCTGGAAGACAATTGGATTGGAAATGTGTGAGGTCCTGAGGCTTGTCTGTAGGGTATGGAGGATGAGAAAATTTGTGATGTTCAAGCACAATAGCTATTTTGGAAGAGCTACATCAAAAAAAGCACCTTTAACCTGTATGCAGACAGATTTTATAGACAGCATAGAGCTATAGGAATAACAAGATTCATCAAACTCCCATCTGGTTTTATAGGTAGTACAAATGTGTTACTGAGGATGGTAGCATGTTCCCATTTTGCACTTTGTTTAAAAGCAAACTCACAGTGAGGGGGTGAGGAATTTGCTCAATGCAACTTAGAGTAAAAAAATCGAAACAAACCAAACACAAAAACCAACTGGATTTTAAAGCAATTCCACTACTTAGACCTATGCGATTTAGGGAATTGGTTTGCCCTCTGAAGAGTCTCAGAGATTAGGTTTCGCTTCCAAACCAAGTACTGACTGCAGGGCAGTTTGCACAGAAGACACATTCCTTCTCTAGGAAAATTCAGGAGACATAATATGCAGCCAGAGCTGGACAAAGCAAAAGCAGGTGCTCTGTGCTAGAACAAAGTGGGAGGACATGATGATTTATGTTTAGAAAGGCTAAATGTTTTTCTCCAGACTTAAGAATGGCCTTTGGTATTATTATTATTATTATTATTACTTTTAGTAAAAGGTTTCTGAGAGGAAAAAACCTGTGGTTTCAAGAGGATTTTTCCCCAAGACGTATTACAGTTGTGCAAGAAATCTCCTTTTTTTCTCTCCAAAATGTAGTTCTCAGAACTGGAAATACTTGTTTTTTATTTCTTCACTTTACACACTTTATGACACCATTTGTGTTCCTGCTATTTCATGTTAGACACATGAGGGAAGCCACAGGCACGGTACTGCTGACTTGACCATTTTAACAATGTGTAGTGGCCCTGACCTATATGAGTATTTGGTCTGTATGGCTATTGCTGTGAAAAGCTGCGTTTAATTACTGTTTTCCCTCAAGCATAAGGATTTTTTTTTTACTTTTTTTTTTTTTTTAAAACAATAAGAAATTCCACAAGTAGGCTTCAATTAGTTTGCATTTATTTTACCTTTTATTCTATATACATGCACACATACACAAAAACTTTATCCCACCCACTCTGCCTCACTTTCAGGCTAGGTTAACATTTTTAAGAAAAATATGCTATAAAAGACTAAGCCCTTTATAAAGACATGCACTTACCCCCTGCATAACTGTCACTCAGTATAATCTAGTGTAGTGTGAGGGACTTTATCCCTTTTAAATGTTTTTTATTCCTTTTAAATATTTTTATTTATTCTACTGTGTTGTTTCATTTATTGATCCACATAAAATACAGAAATATTCTCAGAAAGAGCTACTAGCCCCTTCTTCCCATTGAAGTTGCTATTTTCTATCCCCTCACAAGCCACTGAAGAACAGCAGGAAGAAAAGAAACAAATCTCTCTCCCCTCTTCTCCAAAGCCTCAGAAACTGAATCTCTTAATACAACAGAGAAAAAAACCCAAACTAGTAAGTTACTTTGATCTCTGGGGAAATTTAAGTTGGCATATAATTACCATTTCATTTGCTTGAAAACTCTTCTTGTTCTAGAGGCATTTCCCATTATGACAGTGAAGACTGTGTCTGTCATACCTAGAACTGGAGGACCTCTGTAAGTCCACCTTTCTAAATCTAAGTGGAAAGATTGATCTATACTTCTGTCCTTTCCACTGAAATTTATAGAAAGTGGTGCTACCATGTAATTACTAAAATACCAGGCTAAGTTCTTCAACTGGTAGAATGTATCTTTTGTAGCATAGTAATGTCACTAGCACTGTGCTGAAAAACTATGCTGATAACTCCTCAAAATAGGATACAGTTACCTATTTCACTATCTTCCACTGAATCCTTTTCTATATTTTATCACTGTTTAGTATTTGTGGCTTATTTGGATTATACTGTCAGACTGTGGCAAATGGGCCATGAGGAGACTGGCTTCTGTTGAGAGTCAAGTCTGTGAAGTAACATGATTTCAGCTGAATGTTTATCTGGCTGAGAAGGTAAGATACAGGGAGCCTTATTCCATTCAGCAAAAATATGAGTGGAAAGAATGGTTTTTATGATTTCCTTTCCATGTCTACATAAATGAAGTCTTCACTTTCTCACATGGCATTTCTCAAAATATAGGGTTATAGTACATACCAGATTGACTCAAGTAGAACATCACCACCATCCAAAAGTGATATTGCTTTTCCAGTAGCCCAGAGAAATAATTCTTGAGTAAAGGACAGCAAAAGAAATCTCTCTATAACACTTACTTTATTAATGTTTGGGTTTTTTTCTACTTCTAGTGGCTTACTTTTCTCTCCTCTCTGCATTTTTCTATCTCCATCTCCTCAACCTTTCTTTTTCTGCCTAATTTTTTTTTTTTGGTTTCTACTGTAGATCATCACTTCAAGGAAACATCACATGCTCTTCGTGCTGAATTCAATCTGAACAGATGACCTCATGGCTTTTGTGCTGCAAATCTTACAATTATATAAAGAGAGAAGTTTCTGTAACTCACCTTCCCTTTCGGTCACCATCATCACTACTGAGGAATGCCAGTCCTAGGCTTTCCATCTGGCTGGGAAGGAAACTACTAGGTCACAACCAGTTGCATCCCAGGACTGCAGCAACCAGAACAGCTTCTTCAGGAAACCAGCAGGGAAATTTCTGTTCCTAGTAAAGAATGACCTAGACCCTGTACCTTTCTCACATGTACAGTCTTCTCATAACTTGGATCCTTCCTTCTCTCCTGCATATTCCTTTCCCTTTGCAAGCTTCTGAAAACCAATACAATTCTGCACGTTTCTTTGACTCCTGAAACAACAGCCCCAACCCGTAATGTTTTGCTTTGTTATGTTTGGAGAAGATAGGATTTAGGTGTAAATCATGTGCAGGGCAATGTGGTAACTACAGATAGAAGAACTAAGAGCAAATGAAGGAAAGAAAATAGAGAAAAGTATAGCAATGGTCTTTTCACTACTGCATAGTCAGAGAAGGTACTTAAGGAGATGCTACTTTCTTAATGTACTTTCAACAGCTCTGTACAGCCTTTAAAAATATTCTATGTGCAAAACTTGGACAAACAGCTGGAAATACAGAGGTAACAGTATCCAATATTACAGAAAGCACTACAGTTACTCTAGGCCCTGCACCTACAGCATGCTGGTTCCTGTTCATGTCCCAGAGGGGTCTCAATATTCACTATGAAGTGTATGCCAGCATCATAACTCTCGAAATGCACTCAGACAGATGTGTAGAATAAATATTTATATCATCCCAAGTGGAATACAGAGATACAATGGTGTCTTAATTGAAACTGTGTAGTGTTTTTTAAGAAAGAAATCTGTACTTTTTCTGTAATGCACATCAGGTTCATTCCTCAGTTGCAATAAACCAACACAGCCTTGACACAGTCACTAGAGAAAAGTCAAATAAAGTTGTACTGAATATTTTAAATGAGACGATTCATCTCCTAGCTGTTTGCAAATTCAGTAACTAGAACAAAAAATGCCTGCATGCATTCACAGTATTTTTTTTCACCAAAATAGCACTTGAATGTGCATATGTCCCATTTGACATGTAAGTTAGTGTAAACAGCCTTAGCTGAGCTCATCCAGAGAACTAACTGTGCTTTTTCGCAACATCCTTCAGGTCATGTAGTAGATGGCAGTCACATATCTTGTATAGGCTGTATCAAGGAGCGCTTTTCCATTTGATAGATTCAGAGAGCACAGGTGGGGGTTTTTTTCCTAATGAACAATTTTGTTTTCTTCTTGGAAAGGGTATCCAGGGTTTAAACATAATCAACCCTCCTCAACTGATTTCAAATATTGAGATTCAACATAACATGAATTGAACCACTGAACTGTACCTCACCCACTACAGATTTTCTTTGTAGTCCTATATTTTGTCATCCCCTAAGGCTATGGGACACAGAACTGATGCGATCTGCACTCCTGGCATAGTAGTGTGCACTGAAGTGAAATATGTTTTGTGGGTCATGTAAAGCGGAAGTTCCTATTTCCTTTGGAGACAGTGACATCTGGAAATTCTGCCCCTTATGTTACTGTGAGAAGGATCTCATCTGGGAAGAGCTAAAAAGCTGCCAGTGTCATTTCTGGATATAGTCATTTTCCCAGCAGGGAATTCCTCTCAGCATCAAACAATTAACTTTTCAGACTCTGACGTGTTTAATGGGAAGTAAAATAAATGCTGTGTTCCAGCCATTCAGGTCCAAAAGCATTCTTTTACTTCATGGCAGGCAAACCCCTCTCATTTCAAAAATTTAATTACATCCACAATGACAAAGAAGAAAAGAGAATCAGGAAGAGAGAAGAAAAGGAATCAGAAGCAATCAAAAACATAGAACAAGTAAGAGAAAACGGCAAGGAAATAACACGTAGCCTATGAGGACTCTGCGTTGTTCTGGAAACCACTGAACCAACCTCATATGATTTCTTTTGCTAGGTTTGAGAGCTAGAGAGAAGATTTTCTTATGATAAATCAGGTGTAAGGCAACTTGGCAACTGCAAGGAGCAATTCAAGGAGGGAACAAAAGAACAGAGAAAGTCATTACAGTCATCACTCATGCAGAGAGAGAAAGTGAAGGGAGTTTTATTGTCGTCACGTACAGCATCAATCACTGCATGTCAGTAAAGGCTTCTTTGTGCCAAATCCAAAAAGCTAGTCAATGAAAAAATTTGCTTGTACTATGCACTTTCTGCTTTGTTGGCCAAAGAACTCCTTGTATACTGTTATATACTATGGAGAATGCTTCACATCTTTAATTCTTTCCCCGGTCAATTTTTTTCAGATATTCTTTTTTTTTTGTTTCTGTAAAGTTGTCAAGATTTTATCCAAGATACCTCACGCAAGCCAGTGAACATCTGACTAGATGAGCTTACTCTTTGCTCAACTTTTTCTCTACCACTTTCTTGGACTGAGGAAATAGTCCTAATGGAATATGTAAAAAAGTAGTTTCATATTTCTTGTCTAAAATATTCCAGAAGGCTTTTTGCAAACCATGATAGAGAAGGGAAATAGCTGATGGAGATATTTTTCAGAGTTGGCTAACCACAATATATAAACATACAGTTATGATAAATATAAATACCATTTTTTCTCAATTAAAATATGCATTACATAACCAGGGGACTGATGTATTCACACTATTTGCAGACTTTTAACTTTTCATGGTTCATAATTTTTAAATGACATGGACTTGAAAGAGCTATGGGAGTTCTTCAGTGACTGTCTGGCTGGTTAGAACTCAGAAACAAATGATAAGTTTTTTTGAAATGTCTTAGAATATCAAATTTCCTTCAAAACACTTCTAAAAAAGCTTGGAGCAGGTACAGTGTTAAAATTTTATGACTTTAACTATATTTTAATGAAAATTCTCTGAACTTTGTTATTACAGAGCTTAGGGCACTACTACTCAATGTAATAGAAACTTCACGCTCCGAAAACAAGGAAATGCGATTAATGTACCCACTCTCCTTCTCTTCTCTTGCACTGTACATCTAAAAAAAAATCTAAGAATAAAATATCTAAGAAGCATCTGGAAGAGTTACGAAGAGCTTATTCTACAGGATCTGTATGATGGATCCCTTGCCCACACTACCTAGTGACTTGTTGTGCCTTGTTTACTTGTCAGGAAGCATGCCAGTATAATCCTAGCTAGGACATCAGCATTAATTTTCTTGGAAAGCATTCTGAAAATGAATCTGGAATTTGTATATAGATCTTCAAACACTTTGAAAAAGTCTTTGGCATCCAAATCCATTGATTTTATGTGTATTGGGTTATAGCTACACTATGACATCTTTGTATGCTCCAAGCTTTCAGCTCTGCATGCACATACCAACTGTATGAATTTTAACAAGGGAAAATGACAGATTCTGCACCTGGGATGGGGCAACCCTGGATGTATGTAAAGACTGGGGAATGAGATGCTGGAAAGCAGTGCCACAGTGGGGGGTCCTGGTTGATGGCAACTTGAACATGAATCAGCAGTACCCTGGCAGCCAGTAGGGCCAACCATGTCCTGGGGGGCATCAGGCAAAGCATCACCAGGCGGTCGAGGGAGGGGATTGTCCCGCTCTGCTCTGCACTGGTGTGGTCTCATCTTGAATACTGTGTGCAGTTTTGGGCACCACAATGTAAGAAAGATATCAAGCTCTTAGAGAGCATCCAGAGGAGGGCAATAGAGATGGTGAAGGGCCTTGAGGGGAAACCGTATGAGGAGTAGCTGAGGTCACTTGTTCTGTTCAGCCTGGAGAAGAGAAGACAGAGTTGCAGTTTACAACTTCCTCATGAGGGGAAGAGGAGGGGCAGGCACTGATCTCTTCTCTGTGGTGACAGAACACAAGGGAATGACTTGAAGTTATATCAGGAGAGGTTTAGGTTGGATATTAGAGAAAGGTTCTTCACCCAGAGGGTGGTTGGGCACTGGAACAGGTTCCTGAGGGAACTGGTCACAGCACCAAGCCTTACAGAGTTCAAGAAGCATTTGGACAATGCTCTCAGGCACATGGTGTGACTCTTGGGGTTGTCCTGTGCAGGGCCAGGAGGTGGACTTCAATGATCCTTGTGGATCCCTTCCAACTCAAAATATTCTATGATTCTACATAATTCATGGCTCAACACAACATCGGGATAAAATCCACGCAAATTCTAGGCCCTTCCTTGTGACCTCCTGTATTCTCTTTTTCTCATTTTCTTGGAAGAGAAATCCAGCTTGCAGGCAGAACATAAACATAGTACATTTCTGTCGTTGCCCACACTGTACGACCCATGGCTTATGAAATAGAGGTACACGTGTTCTGTACCATCATACATGCCCGTGTGAAACTTGCCAGAAGACACCCATTAGGCAGGTGTCAGGAAACCTGTAGGTCCTCCAGAGGTGCCAAATGTAAAGTTTAGCTTACCATCAGCCTGTCTCTTCGAGCCTCCCAGCCACTGAGATAGTGCATGCGTGGAGCTTATTTGCTCCTCAACAGACACTAAGCCTCAATGTTCCTGTGTTGTTTCTTTCGGCTCATTTTCCCGTCTGGCTTTGGGCTGCTAACTTAAACCGTGAGAAAGTTTTTATACCCCTTTCCACTATGTGTTTGCCTAAAAGGCCATGGCTGTTATGTGCCTGAGACATACCCACAAGGTTTTGGTTCATTTTGAGAAAGGTTGGGCCAAGGTTTGAGCCTTAGTTGTACATAGAAAATGAAGGACTGAGTGGCTTTGTGTACTGCTCTACAGGTACGGGAGAGGAGCACTTTGGAATCAATTGCTTAAATAACCATGAACCTGGGACACTAACTATACCTTGCAGCCTCAAGAGACCAACGATTTTCCAAAAAGTCAGGGTTATATATGAGTTGTAGAGTACTTGGAATAGTCATCTTTGAAACAGCAAACCATTGTTAATCCCAACTATAACGCAGTCTTTATTCTGGCACTATTCCTGTTTCATTCTGTGACATTTTTTGAGTAAAGAATGATTAAAAACTGAGTAGGGACATCAGAATTTGTTCCATATACTATAATTCTGAAGCACTGCACACTGCTATGTCAACTCCAGAAATGCAAGTTTTCCTGGCACGACTTCCCAATTTGATGTATAGTTTAGTGACCTCTTCACACTCCCTGCCAAATGCAGCTGTAATGAGGAGTTACTTATGGCCATCCATTTGAGTTGAGAGGTTGTTTTCATGCCTGTCTCTAGTATGCAATTTAGTAGTTGCCATTTGAGATTTCCAAAGTTTCATGGGTAAAAAAACCAACAAAAAAAAATCTTATATGTTTGTGGTGCAAGAACCGTCAGACCTTTCCCCTGTAGATTTTACTCTTAGCTGAACATTTTTATGCAAACTGAATACACAGAAATGACATGAAAATATGTCAGGCATACAAAATTTTCATGAAAAATATAAAGGATAAGCTACATTTTGTGAGCAGTTTTTTATGACTTTGTGAGAAGCATATGCCACTTTTCTGGGAGATCTAAGTTTTCTTGCAAGACTCCTTTCTACTTCCAGAGGTTAATACAATATGGATCACTTTTTATCTTCATGTTACTTGCTTGAAACACGAACTGTCTATTTACTGAGGATTTTCTTTCATGCCTTTAAGCTTTAGAAAACTGTATTGATGCCAGTTCAGTTTGTGTCTGTCCATAAAGTAAGTTCAAACTAATTTTTTAATAGGATTCAAGGAATTTTATATTTTTTTTCAACCATACTTAACTTCAACCTTTTGGACTAGGCAGAGATTTAGAGATATATTTCATATTAGAATAATCACTCAACAGATCATGATCTGGCTAGAAAAAGTTCCTTGATCCTCCCTTCCTAGGAACATTCCTACATAGTGAGGGTCAACTTCTATTTCCTACTGACATAAATCTCTTCTGTTTGCTTAATATTTGGTAGTGTAGATAATCTGATACTTGTGGATTATCCCAAGGCATCCAGTAACAACTGCTATATATGTGTCAGAAATGTCACAGACAGTGCAGATAACAACATTTCTGTAGTATGGGTATCTGACTCTTTTTTTATTAGCTTATAAGTTTTTCCCATAATAATACTCTCAACTAAAATTTTCTGGGTTTCAGGCTGTCTCAGAGAAAAATTTTTAGGAATTTTCAGAAAAAGATATTTGGTAAGGTTGTTCTAAGGTTTGAATGAACACATCTTACATCTGATATACTCCGCTCATCCAAAAAAAAATAGTCATTTAGAAGCAGCTTTATGACCTCATTTTTGAAATAAAATTTCAAAATTCAATTAAAAGAGAAGTAGCCTGACTTGTAAATGTCAAGAAAGTAGTTTGGGAGTTACTTTGAAAAGCAGACCAAGCAAGTCAGGAGTGGGGGAAAGTAGTGTTGGTCAGGAGACAGCAAAAGGACAATAGATTTGGGAAGTAGACAACAAAGATAAAGGCTGGAAGGGCATCGTGTGATTGGTGTCACATACAGAGAACAGATAATGGCACTCCCTTAAGAGAAACACTACAGTGGAGTATAGTAGCAAGAGAATAAGAAATTGATGTCCAAGAGAAATACTGACTTCACAGAGAATTCTTATAGTTTTATTTCCCTCACTGCAGAATTGAACGTATAAATCCTGAGTTCATAGCTCCCAAGAGGAATGTGTGAAACCTGCAGGAAAGGATAGGACCATCCTTGTCCAAAGCCTGCATTGTTACTCAGGCACTGCATTTCCCACTCTTTAGTATCTACAATTTTTGGCAGAAGTCCATACTGATTATCCAACCTGTGGGCAAATGTGGTTTGACATGAAGGAGTTCCTGGGTATTTTCACTGGGTCTTGTATCACTTTTTGAAACTCTAAATAATGAGTTGACACAAGAGCTGGAATAAGTTGTACTTTTTACCTACCAGCCTGAATGTCTCAAGGGTTTATCTTGCTCTTACAGAGCTTAGAAGATCAGTGGGAAATTAACTCCCTTTCAGAATCTGATCCATCTAAATGTCCAGATCTATACTTGAATTTAGCACATTTACCTTCCTTCTTCTGTGTGATGGGCTCAATGCCCTCATTCACTCACTCTAGGACTTCCAGTACTCATTCTTCTTTGTCTTCAGTGTTAATTTTAAGTATCTGCATTTTTCACATGTGTTTTTTTAGCTACACCTTGAATTGTGAGGGCAGGTAAAAACTTGCCAGTCACAGAACAACTAACTAACAGAGACTAAACAGGAAAGACTCAAGGGATCTTCAAAAGTTTAAATAGATGGCAACACATAAGGGAAAAAAATGTGTTCAGGCTTATCAGAACAATGCGTGAACTCTGACAATTCATTCATTTACTTTCACTGTAACCTTTAAAGTCATGTTTTGTTCATTTTGGTCTTTGGTAAGCTTTTAAACTTTGGATCTTTTTCATTTTAGACTTACTTTTAAGAGGGGAGGGGTCATCCTCTGGAAATGCCTGTGTCTCTCTGTCGGCCACAGAAAGACTAGCTAAGAGTTGTATAACTATATTCTGAGTTAAGAGAAAAAAATATATACTTTTATAGTTAGGGCAGCTCTCAACCCATCACAACTGGAATTTTCCAAAATCTCAATTTTCTACTTGACATTTTTAGTATCTTAGCAAGCATAATCCCATTTGTTTTAAAATTCTCCTTCTGGACCTTCTATTTTTCCTCATGGAAATAAGAGAAAAAAGAAAAACAACTTTATTATTATTATTATTATTATTACTACTACTATTTAGCTAGGTACAGAGGCTCTTTGACATCTTTCTAAGTTGTCATGAAGCTGTAGAATAGATCTCAACAGGGAATATCCATGAGATGACACTGTTCCATGATCCTGCGCCATGACCTGCTTACCGCTTTTACAATGCACAAATGTACACAAAATCTGCTTTCTATCATGAAGACAGATGACTAAATGCAGTTGTGAAATAGGTTGCCTATAAAGCAATCCAGTAAAGATCAAAGAAGATCTCAGTCTGGCCTTGTGTTATGAAAGTTCTAAACCACATTTCCTTTTGGCTGTGTGTTCAACCTAACGCAGACTTCAATGATGCAGAAGTCTGATGACATTGTAATTATATCTGGGACTGAATTTCTAAGAAAATCAGCATTCTAACCAGGCCAACTCTCAGAAAAGAGCTTCCATTGTCTTTTTTCCAACAATAATTTGAGAAAATTTTCTTTTGTGTTCTTCTGCAGATCTGATTTTTGGAGGCCATATGTGTAAGGCAGTTGGAAGCCAGTGATTTTCCTGGCAGAACTAATCACTGCAGATTTATAGGATAAAGTCAGACTGTGTCCTACCAGGAGCAGAAGTCACTACTGTATGTTTAAAAGATGATAGACACCTCCTTAACTGAGATAGGAGCAATGGTCCATGAGCAACTTGTGTACCTGTGGCTACACCACTCACGTGATTAGCCAGATATCTCTCAAGCTTGTTTGAACTACAGCGTGGTAAGTTTAATTGTACAGTTTCTCCGTGACATGTTAAAGCCATCAATCTACTGATCATCTCACAGCAGTCTTTTAAGTGACAACAACAGAGGCACACACATAACTCAAATTTACATCCTATTCATACTGGAGTGATGCACACCTCTGAGGAGAAAGCAGGGTGGAAAGACAAGTTTACACTTCAGCATAAAAAAGCGGCTCTGTAAGAGCCAATCAGGGTATTTAGTGCAAATAACCTCATCCTCTGGTTATGTGTCATCCATTAGCTCCCTTCAGAAGGCGGTTTAAGACACTAGGAGCAGTATTTGGCTGAATATAGCCTACTTCATAGTTCATATATTCCTACAAGGAACCCTAGGCTGGCTAAAGAGATTGCAGCCCTTCCATCTACAGAGTGAAATGCACTATTTTAGAGGTAGTGTCTAGCTTTACTTCTCAACCCAAGAAGCTGAAATAGTAATTCTAAACGAAGGCCAGGGAATTAGGTTTTCATTAATTACTAAAAACTTGATTTCCAACAAAGAACTTCGATCTAATTTTGGCACACAAAATGTAGACATAATTATTTATGCTCCAACTACTGCACTAAGTTACTTACAGTGAAATGAATCTGAGAAAATCATAACAAGAGAGCACTGAATTAATAAAGGACACAAACCAGGAGTTCGCTAACCATCCATGATGGTGTGAAAAATAACCAACTCTTAGATATCTAATAAACTTTCATGGAATTTGAAAACACAAACTTTATTATTTTGAAAACGGCTCCTCATTACATGTAAGAATGTGGTCTCAAGGGGACTCATGCATATAACTTAATGAAAGTTGTAGCTACAGTTCTTAGTCAAAGATGTTGATGCAGGGAATACGCCTTACTGCATACTTTATTTCTTCTCTGAAGAGAAATTAATCACAGTTGTTCAGGAATGTCTTTTGGAGATCTAATCTGAACAGGACTACAGACTATCTATTAACATCCTCTTAACACACAGTAATATTATGCAAGCCATACAGAAAACTGAAATTTCAAACTACATCTAAAAGTCTTTAAGACGTTTAAGTCCTTTCAAACAGCCATGCTATTTTTCACCTAGTATCCTAGTATCAGTGGCAGGAATATCAGTTTCTCTCTCATGTTCTATAAAGAAATTGAAAAACAAGCCCACATAGAAGCCTACTTCTAATGAATTATCGGATTACGTGTCCATAGACTTATACTATAGTAACAAGTCGCTCTGAAGGTGCGCTGAGTTGCTAAAAAAATGGAGGCTCAGTTACTAGCTGCTTTTGAATGTGGGAGCCACTGGTATTTTAGTATGATTTTGGATGACTGAAAGAATAAATAAAGATATATAGCCAGCTTCATGTAAAAAGGACTTCAACACTTCTGGGACACAGAAAGTGGTATTTGGGTACCTTCCTCTGCCATCTGCAAGTATATCAAATTGCCACAGTAATTCTGGGGCCCAAAGAAAGGAGAAAGCACTTGTATAATTTAACAAAATAATTGATCAAAATTACATTATTTACTTGGGAAGAAAAAGATGGTTGACTTTTTCCATCTCAGTACTGAAAGCATTTAATAAGAAATTTAGGAGGAAAGCTAGTGCAAAAATGTTATCTTATCTTCCATATGGGCATTTCTCATTCAAGACCATAGCCTTACCTATACATCAGGTTCCACTTCAGTCAGAGATAAGAATATACATATGTACACAGAGTCATTGATATCTTCTCCTGATAAGTGTAACAGATGTAACAGTACCTAATTAAAATTATTCAGATTTTCAGGACATCTTCCACTTTAAAATACAAAAACACCTCAGACATGACTCATCTATGAAATAAACAGTTCAGTGAGGAAGAACTATTATAGACATGATATAGAGGAGTATATCTTGCCAACTACTAGGAAGATTTTTAGCAAAAAATTTCTTTCAGATTCTAACATAAAATTTCATCAATGTTGTATGTTTTAGAATTTTGTTTTTAACTCAAGGACAGAAATTTAATTTTCCTGGAGAACAGGATCAAGAAAATAATGAAAGGCTTTTCTGAACAAAATTTTATTTCTTTTGCTAACATGTATAGGAGGAGTTTGTAAGTTATTGTCCCCAGAATTAATATATATTAATATATATTTCATAAAGGAGAAGAGAGAACAAATCAGATCTCAGTAAAGCGCAATGAACTTAAATACTGAAACAAAGAGTAAATGAAGATAGGAAGAAAAACTGGATAAAAGCAAGATGTATTTACCAAAGGAAGCCCATGGTACCTTTTGTAGAAGGAAAATGCAAAATGTAGAAGACCTTTTAGAGAAGGAAAATGCAAAATATTTAATTCTGTAATTGTTAGCAAAACATTAAGCCCCAGTGGCAAATGGAGAATTATCCATTAAATTTCAGGAAATGAAGACTGCTACATGAGCTGGACTTTTGAATGAAGAGTCATCCAGGTTGGCAGATAAGCAGCTAAAAAACTGCCTTGGCCAGGACTTTTTCTGAAGGCTGATATTGAGCTGGTTTCTAGATGTTTTTTGGATGGATTTTTATAAATATGCAAGTGGTTAGACCTGTGAGTGGGGGTAGAAAAATGAGGAATAACAATAAGCACAATTCAAATTAAATGACTAATTGGCTTGTTTGCTATTTTATTTTTAAGAAAAATGTATTAAATTCAAATTAAAGGCAAATTACAGGTTTTCTGCTGTATTTGAACAAAGGGTGTCTGATGACAGGATTAACATATAGAATATATTTAACCAAAACAAAGAGAAGTAAAGCTACTTATTTTTACCCAAGCTGAGGCTGAACTTCAGTGGCTTCAATCTAGCATAACACAGGTAGTTTACAGGGATAATGCAACGAAGGACTCACCTTTGAGCAGTCACATACTTATGCTTTCACAAATGCAGTAACAGAACACCATGCAAACCTCACCAACATGTTGGATTCCACCACCAGCGACATGCACACAGGCTCATCCCCACCTCTGCAAAAACATTCATACAATTGCAAAAATGCCACAATCATCAGCTTCTTTTCTCTTCCTTAATGTTATGAACCACGGAAATTGCCATGCAAATTTAAAATGCAGTATGTGATTAGTTGAGAGAAAAATTAGAAGCTTTATGCTAAGCAGAGCTTTTCTTGAACTAAAACCAGCTTTGTTCTTTGTGGTTTCATAGAAGTGAACATTATCACAACATAAAATACTAAAATACTAAATAACTAAATAAATGCAAGACAATAATGAATACTAATGTCTCTCTTCATTTGGCTGAGTATCAGTCCATTCCCTTGCGCCTGTGTCCAACACATCATACAAGCATTCATGGAAAGGAAAGTGATGTAATTTTAAGAAAGTAGTGTTGCAGGAGAAATGCAGTTAATTCCTGTCAGGTAAGTAAACAAGTAAAAATACTAAAATCAGTAAACCATGCATAGGTTGAATTTTATCACTCTTGTTTAGCTTGTCATTTTTTGTTGCCAGAGAAAAAATATAAAAGGAGGAATAAATGTCTTGAAGGGGAGCAAATTGCAGTTTTCTTATAGTCTAGTCACTGATGTGAAGCCAATTACTTCTTGAATAGAGGAAAACATAGAGCTAATTACAAATTAATGAATAAATTAAAGGCAAGAAGTAGGAAGTCACTGTGTGGAGATAAATGGCTTTGTTTCTGGTGCATGCTATAATAAATATTTTTCCAGCATTTCATTATATGACTTTACCAAATTCAGTAGTCTATGGTTATCATCAGGGCAAATTTCTCCCTTTTCACTTTGCAAGAGAACTAGTGGAACAGAGAATATAGCAGCAAAACTGATTTTCCTCACCTTTGAACTATGTCAGAGGAGAGGTTGAAATTACTTAGTTCTATGTGAATGATGTCTTGCAGAGCCATTTCAGAGCAAAATGGATGCTTATAAGCACAAGTACCATAAAAGGCCCCACTTTTAATACATATGGCCAAATATTTGTTTGGAAGTGATGGTGTGCTAACTGTGGAGCTGAAATGGTGCCATCTGAGTCCTCTGAGCATTCATAGATAAGCAAGATGATTTGGATTTTAAATGTTCATCAACAATGCAAGTAATAGTTATATGAGCACACCCAAATAATTAATGTGCTAGGGGAAGCTGTGGTCTGAGTGTGGATGTTCTTATGAGGGGAAAAAGAGACAAAACATATATTAAATTTAAAAAAATAATATAGGAATTATTTGTTCAGCTTTATTCTTCATAATTATTATCAGGCCACAGCTCAGTGACACTCCTTCTCCCAGTGAGAGACACATAGCCAGCTGTAGTAGTTTCATGAATTGCCTTTTTTCATCTCTTCACTTCATCCTGTGGGACTCATGACTCCATCTGTGGGAGTTTTGAACATATGGAGAGATATCAAACCCCCAGACTGTTCTCTGTGGCCTTTCAAGTTTTTGCAATCAATTTCAATTCTTTTGAGTTTGTTTTTTTCTTGGCCTGTTGGAACCTTCATTCATGCAGTTTCTCTGCCCAGTTGTGCCTCCTGATCTCTTCAAACTCCATGAATCCCACATTTCAGAGACACACTACCTGGTGAGTCCATACTTTGCTGTCAGCTGGAGACCCTGCTGTACCTACAGAAAAATGCGGGTCAAGGTGAAGGGTTCAGACGCCCAGGGCCCTTGCTGGGAGGGGGAAGAAAGCATAGCAAAGGCATCACTGTCAGGCATGGGACTGCATGTCAGCCAAGGAAAGGGACTCCTGTCCTGTGTTTGCACCTAAAGTCTCATCAGAATGGGCCCCCTCAGCAGTAAACACATGCAACAGTGGAAATAACCCACGTTTCACATGTCA
The DNA here is from genome assembly GCF_003945595.2 of Pipra filicauda. Classification (NCBI taxonomy): domain Eukaryota; kingdom Metazoa; phylum Chordata; class Aves; order Passeriformes; family Pipridae; genus Pipra; species Pipra filicauda. The sequence goes on along the minus strand of NW_024104207.1, from coordinate 2,370,612 downwards.
GTTCTTCAGGTAAGGCAGGGACCCATCATGATACTGGTGAAACAAAAATGAGGGTCTCATTGCAATAAAAAAATTCTTTTTTAGGCTGAAATCATTCAAACATTTGGTATAACTTGTTAAGCTCTCAGTAAGCATTTACTACTTTATTTCACCTGACTAAACAAAACCAAATTAGGCCCAAGCCTTAAAAAGTAGTTTGGCTCTACCCCCTTCTGAAATGAATGGCATCTTGTATCCTGAACAACTTTTAGAATCCAGCTGGATTACTCAAGTTACAATTTTAGTTGTATTCATTTGCACCTCTGCTAAAAACACCATCTATTTCAGTATATTTTCCTTGTAAATAAAGATTGAATCCCATTCATCTAAAAGCTTTGAGATTTGGGTTGCCTTTGAACATATATAAATACAACAGACCAAATCCCATTTGACAGACAAAAAGCACAGTACTGCAAATAAATAAAAATTACAGTATTACAGCCTCAACAATAAGGATAGCCTTTGTTATTTAAAAGTCAGTGCTGTAGTGATGTATTCTTTTACAAGTGAAAATATCAATACTTCTGTAATAGAATGTGAAACGATGTAAAAATGTCATTATAAAAGCAGGTCTTTGGGTAATAAATCTGTTCTGAATCCGGTAAAAGGGTTTTTTTTGGAATCCAGAGCAACAATGTGGGATTTACTTAACATTTTCAGTGCTCATTTGCATTGCACTTGGTAGGGGAATGTTCCTTTTTGGAGGCTGAAACTACTTGGCAGTCCTAATATATTCAGCAGCTCACATGTGGGGAAAAAATACAAAAAATCTATAAAATGGTTAAGGACGAAGTCAACTCTTTGTAGATGGATATTTGCTTTGTCATATGTACTGTAAGAACAAGGAACAAAAGTTTCCAGATTAAAGTTTCCAGCCATGAGTTGGAAGCCTTGAGTTCCAACTAACGGCTCTTTCCATGAGTTACTGTGTGACACCAGTTAAAGCATGTAGGAACCAATTTACCAAAACACTTAAACGTGCCCTTACCTTAAAACTCAATGTTGTGCTGCTGAAACCACTGCACAAGCTTTTGTATACAGCACTTTGTTGAGTAAAGATGAAGTTTGTAAATGGGTGGTAGCAAGACTTCCCTCTTTGACAAGTTTGTTGCAAAAGTACAGCAATTGTGCTTGTGCAGTCTATGGCCATTTGTTCTGATAGAATGTGTTGGCATTTTGGATATATTTTATACCTGGGATCTGGATATATTTTATACACGGAAATTACTTTAGGAAGGTTTAAAAAAACCCAACAAACCAAAGTACTTCTCCCTCTGAATCAAAAAGCAGAAAACTAAGTACCTGATTATGATGCACATTTTTAACTAGCACCAGAACTTAAACGAAAGCATACATAAAGCTTTGTCAAAAATAACTTTCTCCTTTATCATAGATGAATTCACTCTCCCTTGTGTATTCTATACCAGGACTTAAAATCTGCATTTAGCTGGAGTACTTACAACATGATGTCTGAGGAAACACCCAGCTCTCTCCCTGTCTCTACTAGCTCATTCAAAAAACTGAATGACTGGGTCACGTGCTCATCTCAAGTCATCGGTTTCAGTTTTGGATCCTTGCTATAGTGAATTATGAGAATCAAACTTCACCACAGGAAGAAGAAAATGAAAAAGTCTTCAGGACTATGGGACAGCATTTCAGAAAGAATGTTTATCAGCATCAGGTGAACATCCAGGACTGAAGGATAAAACCTGATGGACTCCTCATCATGTTCATGCAATTAGATCCATTTCAATTAGTAGGGATGCTTTTGTGGGAAAAAAGAAAAAAAAATTGATAAGAATTTCACTCAGGTAAAGTCACTGACTTTGTCTTTTGGATCATGCCAAAAGCATGAAGCTTCAATTTTATTGGAAAAGCAGTAAAACAAAATTTTTAGCACGTATAGCATATTCGACTTTATTGGAATTTCTTCTAATGTAGGAGAGTTCAAGCCTTGCCTGAAGTCAAGCTAAGTCACAATGTCAGTGATAACTCCTAGGCAAAACCATGGAATATTTGGTGGAGATCCATCAAATCGCAGTTCTTTCTGAGATAGTGCCATACCAGAGTCATGACATTCCCCATACTGATTTTCAGTAATGCATGTCACCTCGCATGATGCTCACCTGATCCAACATGGAGGGCCCCTAGGGCTGATGCAGAAGGAAAATAGTAGAATGAAAAAGGCAAAGGGAGGTGCATAAAGAAATGAGAACTTAAGGAACTCTGCTCGTGCCTGATGTGCCAGTCTGAAGCAAAATACAATGGAAGGTAAAACACTACAGAAAAACATTACTATGAGATCTACTGTTACCTCAATTGTGTTCCTAGATGTTAGTAAATCTGACTTTATAAAAATCTCTCTAATTATCATTGTTCACTTTCACCTTGTACTGAAAAATCAGGTAGATTGAGAAATGTGAATGTAATTCCAATGTTTGCATGTGCACATTGGCTAGCTGAGGAAAGCAAAGTGCATATTTGTTTCCTTGAGACTTTCCATCAGGAATCTTCGAAAGAAGATTATTACCTCTTCTGAGGTGGCCAGAGGAAAGTGAGCAGTGAGCATTTTCACAATCGTGGAAAGAACGCAACCAAATCTGTCCTCTCAAAGGTCATTGTCCTATAGATAAGCAACTAAGCTTGAAACAATATGCTATCAATCCTTCATTCCTGTAACACCCACAGAGATGGAAACGAGTTTTGCTATGACATAGCTGGTTAAAAGCAGTCACAATAAAATGTCTCTTTATTGTCATTTTACTGACTTAAAAACGTAAAAACGCTTCACATATGCATGTACAAATAATGCACCACATTATCTCAAAGACACTTTCCTGGTCTCTTAAACACTTTGCTGCACTCTCTTCTCCAACTATAATCCCAGAGCAGCTTCCTGATGAGAGTTGTGCCAATGCTGTTCAAAGTCTTGTGGAAAACACACCATACAGCTACATATATAGATATAAAGACTCTTACTGTAGCAGGGAGAATGAGCAAACTTAGTAGAATTTGAGGTTTTGTGAACATCATTAGCTATTTTTTAAAATTCTTGAGGTTTTGCAAAACTGAAAACCAAATGTCATGGGAAGACAAAATGCCCTCTCCCTCCTAGCTTGGCTCATTCCCCTGGACCTTGTGAGAAAGGGGAAGGCTCCTTGGCTCTTGCTCCCCTGCAGGGCCAAGGCCAGCCAAGTTGGAAGGAGATTCCATGGCAAAAGGAAAGGGAGCAGTGCTTGCGTTGGCATTTTCTGCTCTAGTGACAGATTGAAACTTTTGAAGTCTTCTGAGTTTTGAAACTTCAACAACTTTTTCTACTGGAATTTCAAATTGTGATGAGCAAAGTTAGTGACTTCCTATGCTCTTTCTTCTTTCCTTTTTTTTTTTTTTTTTTTTTTGTGTTAACATTAGTGAAATTTGTCCACCTATACATTTGGCAGGGCTCCATTTCTTGGATTCTGAGGGCAAATGAGCCAAATCCATGCCTCTTTAAATTGGCTGAAGGATCCTTCCACGGATATTCTGCAATCCCAGTTCAGGACTCAGCAGATGGGATCCTGGTCTTCTCGTTTGACTTCTGAAATGTTTCCACATGTCAGGGCAGGTTCTGTGGACCCACGACAGGGATCCATTCTCCTGTTCCACGCAAAGCATAGTGCTGGCAGCTGCGCTGGCTACTCCTCAGTATGGTGACCATTTAATTCAAGAGTTGTTACTGAAGTCCTTGCCTTTGGAGATACCTCCCAGTCCTCCCAATGTGAGTGGGATCAGCCTAACAGTGACGTTTCTTGTGTGCCACTTGCATTACCCCAAAGCAAGATTCCCTCCAAGAGGAGCATGCTTCAGTAAGCCCAGAACACCTTCCTTGGAATCAAAGGCTTCTTGTGGAGAATAGCAGGACCAAGGTGCTGGGCTCACTTGAGGAGCTGCTGAGTGACCTCCACTGAGCACTTTACCAATGGAGTGGGGGGGATCACTGGGGCAAGTCTCGCCTTTCATAGAATCATAGAATCAGCCAGGTTGGAAAAGACCTGAGATCTGAGATCATCAAGTCCAACCCTTGATCCACTACCACTGTGGTTGCTAGACCATGGCACTAAGTGCCACATCCAGTCTCATCTTAAAAACCTCCAGGGACAGAGAATCCACCACTTCCCTGGACAGCCCATTCCAATGCCTGATTACCCTTTCTGCAAGGAATTTCTTCTTAATATCTAACCTAGACATCCCTTGGCACAGCTTAAGACCATGCCCTCTTGTCTTACTGATAGCTGCCTGGGAGAAGAGACCAATCCCCACCTGGTGACAGCCTTCTTTCAGGGAGTTGCAGAGAGTGGTGAGGTCTCCCCTGAGCCTCCTCTTCTCCAGGCTGAACAGCCCCAGCTCCCTCAGCCTCTCCTCATAGGACTTGTGTTCAAGTCCCTTCTCCAGCCTTGTTGCTCTTCTCTGGACTTGCTCCAGCACCTCAATATCCTTCCTGAACTGAGGGGCCCAGAACTGGACACAGTACTCGAGCTGTGGCCCCACCAATGCTGAGTACAAGGGGAAGAATCACTTCCCTGGACCTATTAGCCACACTGCTCCTACTACAGGCCAGGATGCCATTGGCCTTCTTGGCCACCTGGGCACGCTGCTGGCTCCTGTTCAGCTTCCTGTCAATCCAAACTCCCAGGTCCTTTTCCGCCTGGCTACTCTCCAGCCACTCTGTGCCCAGCCTGTAGCGCTGCAGGGGGTTGTGTTTATTCCAACAGCCGTGCAATTTACAAATAAAAAGGGAAGGCTGGGTTTTGTTGCGGTGGCGGCAGGAGCACCGAGCTCTCAGCCGTCCGGGTGCCGCTAAGTCCCAGGGGGAGCCAGGACAGGCCAGAGGGGCCGAAGACGCGCTTCCCTCCCGCGGGAACCGGGATCGGACGCTCCGACGGCGGGTCCCGGCCGCGCTCACGCCCCCGCTGCCGGGGCCTGGCGCCGCCTCCCGGGGGCTGCTCCGCGCCGGGGCGGCCGCGCTCGGGCCCCCGCCACACCGACTCGGGCCACTCCCGCCCCTCCGCGCCGCTCCGCTCCGCTCCCCGGGGGGAGGCCACGGCCGCTCTGCCGGCCTCCCGCACCGCCCCTGCACCGCCCGCCGGGGGCGGGCCCGGGCCCGCGATGGCCCCGCAGGTAGCCGAGGTGGGGAGGGGGCGGTGGGGGGTTATGTCACCGCCGCGGAGGGGCGAGCCTGGGGCGCGCCCCGGCGCCGCTGATTGACAGCGGGGCCCAGCCCGCAGCCCATAAAGGCAGCGGCGCGGGGCGCGGGGCCGCGGAGGGACTTGCGAGGGCGGCAGCGGTAGCATCAGCATAGCATCGCGCTCCACTCCCCAGCGGCCTCACCCCGGCAGAGCCCCACCGCACCGTCGGCTCCCCCATGCCAGGTGAGGCGCAAGGCGGGGAGGTGCCGTGCCCCGCCGCGAACGTCCCTGGGGGGCGGCTGCCGCCCGGGGGGGTCAGGGAAGGCGGCGGGGACTGCTCCGCCCGCCGCCCGGTCGGAGCTCGCCGTGGGCAGCCGCCCGCGCTGCCGCCCCCGCGGGTGTTCGGGGAGCGGGATGAAGGGAGCGGCCGCGGGCAAGGGGCCGGGGGGCGGTGTGCGGCACCCTCGCTGCCCGCAGCAGCCCTGCCCGCCTCCGTGCCCCCCGTCCGGGTAGGGACCGACGGGGAACCGCTGAGTGCGAGAGGGGAGGCAGGCGTCCTGGCGCCTGACGGTAGTTGGGTGTAGCGGTGGTACCCTGGGGGTGACAGGTAATAAGGATTCCCCGTAGGACAAAGGGAATGCAGACAGTAAGAGGTGGCGGTATCCCCGAGTCCTTACAAAAATTTGTGGAGTTGGCAGTGCTGAAGTGATTTGGCTGTATCTGGAGGACTGGATGCCTGTGCATTCCGGGGAATGCTTCTGCTCCATTCATTGTGAGTGCAGACACATATGGAAATGCAATTATGTGGCTTATAACTGCATAGTGCCAGACGGCAAAACCAGCATCACATTAAAAGTCACTTTATCCAGCTATGGATGGGTATGGAGAATTGCATGAATGAATAAATTAGATATAGGCATCTATACACACACACACACAAGAAAGAGAAGTTTTTATGCTGGTACTGAAAAGTACCCCTATTACTCAGAACCAACGTCTAGTGAGATCCCATTATCCTACAAGGATTTTTACCTGAATGTTGTGCTCCAAAGTAAAGGTATAGCTAGCAATATGCTGTATCTCCTGTAGTATCATCTGGTCTCTGCCAGCTACTGAAATTTTGTGGAGAAAATAATGTATATTTCTGTACTTCTTTCCTTTTTTTTAATTAAAGGCATTTAGATAAAATGGAGCTTTATCATCTATACTTCCTCTTCACTTGATGTCGTTTTATTTCTAGCATCAAGAATAGTCCCAAAATTAGTATTAAAAGAATCAGACAAGATAAAAATTATGATTTTATATGTATAGTTGCTGTTTATGGCATTTCATGAGGTAAATTAAAATATTTGACGTTGATAAATATTATTTCTCTAATACGTACTACGTTTTGGTTTATTCATAGGAGTAATGCTGCAGAGGAGAGGGCTGTTGTGGCTTGCTGTCTTGATAACCCTGTGGGTTTCCTCAAATGCTCAGGGTAAGTTCTGACACTTCTTAACTAGATATAGAGTAACTTTCAAAGCTAAAAGTTGGTGTAAAATGTTGGCTTACCTGAGCTAGAATGGGCAAAGTAATCATAAAAGATTTTTTTAGAAGTGCCTGGATTAGTTTTGGTAGGCGTATCCTACCAGTGAAGGTTCCGCAATAAATATCCAAAAATTGCTGTCTTTAAAAATTATTGATCAAAATATATATAATCTCAGAAATAATTACTATTATACTTTTCTGTGCAGTGGAAATGTACGGTGAAAGCAACATAAACAGAATCACTGAGTAGGATGGACATTTTAAAAAGACAGAGGTAGAGAAATAGACGTCTACAGACCAAATATAAGTAGAATGCAAATTGGCAGAGTGCCAGACCCTCATTTATGTCTGACTTCTTGGTTGGAATCTTTAAAAAACAAATCCCTTGCTTCCTGTTGTCACATAGCCACATGGATTCCCATAATTTGATTTTTATTAGCTGATAGGCAAAACATAGAAATTGCCTCAGCTTCCTTATCCATTCATATATATTAAAAATATTTAATGAATAAATTACTGCACGCATCCATGCATAGGCATATACATGGTATGCAGCATATATATATATCTATATCTATATATCTACAAGTGTGTACTATATAGTGCTATAAAATATAAAGCCACGTTTGATTATATAATCAAAAGTATTTTTATCTGTACTTATAGAAGGAGAGAATTGTCATGTAGATGAAAATGACAGGTAGAAAATATGATTCACTTGCATGCTAGTAGAAAAAGTTCTGTTTGTGGAAGTAGGAAAGTACTGTGTTTACTCTGCTGGTCCTTTCATCTGTCACATGATTGCAGTTAGTGAGTATAACGTGCAGAGTTGTTTCTTGTAAAACTTTTTGTAGCCACATTGTCACGTGCTGTTAACTTTTTTCAGATGGTGACAAGGAAGAGGAGACTACCTTTGATTTACTTCAAGTCAGTAACATAAACCGAAAGACAATCGGAGCAAAAGTGTTTCGGGGTCCAGACCCCACTGTCCCAGCATATCGTTTCATTCGGTTTGACCATATACCTCCATGTAAACCAGAGAAATTAAAAAAGATTGTCAGACTAATACGACAGAATGAGGGCTTTATCCTTTCAGCCACCCTGAGGCAGGACAGGCAATCCAGAGGCACTATCCTTGCTTTAGAGGGTCCTGGCATCAGTGAGAGGCAATTTGAGATAATTTCCAATGGCCGGGCCAACACCCTGGACCTTATCTATTGGGTGGATGGCTTCCAGAATGTGATTTCCCTGGAAGACGTGGACCTTGCTGACTCACAGTGGAAGAACCTCACCATGCAAATAACAGGGGAGAACTACAACCTCTATGTTGGCTGTGACCTTATTGACAGCTTCATCCTGGAGGAGCCTTTCTATGAACAGCTGAAAGCAGAGAACAGCAGACTGTACGTGGCAAAAGGATCCATTCGGGAGAATCATTTCAGGGTAGGTGACCTGCAGAAGCTTAGGTCTCTAGTGAGGTAAGAAGGTAACTGCAAGTAGTTTGAGAAGATGCAATAGGCGCAGTTTTTTTCTAGCACCTCTTGGATTTGGTGGGGTCGCAGGTGTTCTCAAACAGGCTTTCTTCAGAGTGTGTTTTCATTAGTTCCTGGGTCTGTATTCTGCGAATTTGGGGTTCCTGAAAGAAAAGGACTGGTAAAGCAAAGTCAAAGTCCAGGAAAAGTGTACAAAACCAATTTTTGGGCTTTCCTATGCAGCCTTCCATTTTCTTTTCCAGATGTAAGACTTCTAGACATATTGCATTTTTGTGGTGATTTATAGAATTCTTTGGAAATTTTTTGAAGAATTGTTTTTCCATTGAAATCTATCTATTCCGATCATAAAAACACATCAATATTTTTATGTCTTATTTGAAAGAAGAAGAAAAAAATGAATTTTTGATGGAGCTGAAGTATGTGGTGTTGGTCCATTCCCTAACAGAACATCCTGGTTTGCCATTTTGAACATTTAATTTCAATTTAAATTGAAAAAAAAAGTTAAAAAGAAGACAAAATAAATAGAATAAAATATTTTGATCAGCCCTGTGAATGAGGATTTTTTTCCTTTTGTGGAAAGCATTTAAAATGAAGCAATTATAAACTTTCTGGTTTTCCTGTCAAATGAAAGTTACCTTCTGCCTCATATAGTGATGTGATCTGGTGCAAGTGCTTTAAGGATGACATCTTTTCGCTGACAGCTGAAATCAAACTTGAACTCATGGCTTCAAAATGTCAAAAAGGCTTTCTTTCTCATCATGTTGTGCCCTCTAGTTTTCAGCCAGAGCATGACATGCTGGAGTGGTTCCATGGGGTGACCAGTTCTGGCAAGGACATCAGAAGTTGTTGCCACAGCTTCTGTGACTAAATTTCTCCATCAGTTGTGCTTATAGAGTTGATTCTGAAGCTGTACTGTTAAGTTGGTTGCTGAAACAATCTGGTTTTCAGTTTTGTTTTTTGGGGTTTTTTTATTTTTTTTTAAGTGAAATGGATACAGTCTGGTTTTATAGTGTTGTCTCCAGGTAGTGTCAGCACAATTGAGGAAGCAGTGAACTATGGTGCCTGGGAATAACTGGCTAAGGATGGAAGTGCAGTGCTGAAGGAAAGTTGGCTCTGACCTTATGATTAATGTCTTGTAGAACTACAGTCTAAAATTCACTGTGAAAATGGAGATTTGAGCTCATAGCAGATTACTACTTTTATAAGAACTTATTTCAGAACATACCTAGTTCTGAAATTGTATATAACAGAACCATAAACACTTTTTTCTATGTGTGTGAGGTTTAATGCCTTGTAGACTGTTTTTAATATATTTACTTATAGCTAAATCCAGTCAGTAGCATGGGAGTGAGACAGATCAGTTATCAGTTACTCCCAAATTGATCCTACTGTTTTTAATTGATTTTTAAATTATTATTACAGGGTCTTTTGCAAAATATTCAGTTAATCTTTGATACTTCAATAGAGGATGTTCTGCATAAAAGAGGATGCCAGAGAAGCCAGTCAAGTAAGGCTTTTTTTTATCTTATTATACTGTTCAGTTGACTGAAAATTTGAAATGTCAGTGATGACGTATTATCCTAAAACAGATCCCTTTGAAACGAAAAAGAGAATTAATTGCTTTGTGGCGGTAATAGAAGTATATTTTTAGCTATCTTGAGATACCATTTCTACTCTCTAGACTACTGTTTTAGTTCATGTTGCTTAGGTTTACAACTTTGAGCCTCTTGTTTTTGAGAGAAAAGCTGTCGAGCAAGAAATTAACAGAAATAGAAGGAAAAAAAGCGTATGTGTAAAAATATCTACATTCTTCAATGAGTTTTCAGTGATTCTTTGAGCACGAGACAAGTAATGTTGCTTCTGAATTCTGCTTCTGACTGTCAGTGGGCACATGAACTAGTCTGCCAGTTTTAGAGACACCGAATTCCTTGGCAATAACTTCATTGACTGGAAGAGGCTTTGGGTTTGAATCCCAAAGTATTGTTAATCAAAACAACCTCAGGAAAATAAGAAATAAAAGGAAGAGATATGGAAAGCATGTATATGACAAGCTGACATGTTCTTTTTAGTCCAATTCATGCTGACTTCACCAGGAGGGGAGGAGTGTATTGGAGTGTACACTCCTCTGTGTGTAGGAGTGTTTGGATTCCTCATGAAAGAATTGTGATTAATTGTCAAGTATGCGCTAAGGTTTGTACTGGAGCTCATGGAAGGTTCTGTCTGTTTTACTTCCCATTATCTGTAACTGACAAGAATCAGAGCTAACTCAATCTATCAGAGGAATGTGGTGGGTGCACAAGCCACTCAGGACTTCAGGGTTTTGTTTGAAGCTCTTGCCATCGGAAATACCATGATTTTTGTCACTTTGCTAAAACATGTGACATAGAGCCAATCAGTTAAGCAGACTGAGCTCAATTTTTTTCATTGTTTGTGCAAAACCCAGAAATTAATCTATAGCAGTTCTTGACTCCTTTAAAGGGGGACAGAGTATTGAGATTTTGTAATAAAAACACTCTAGAAGGTATATAAATGTGTGTATATATATATGTATCTACAGGAGTGTGTATGCCTAGAAAAATTAACTGAGCTCTCTAGTCAGTTTTTAAATGTTGATAAAAAATCTTGATTATTTCATATGTTTCAGAGATGTGTCCTGGTGCAGAATCTTAGTCACAAGTGTGATGGTGTGTTAGAAATGAGTCAAGTGGGCTAGAATGGAAGTGGCCTTAAATGGCACAGGCAAGAAGACGTGGCCTGATATTGGTGGCTGTCATCTTTCTCAGCCAAGCTGCTTTCTGTACTCAGAAATTACTTGGAATTACTGATTACTAGTTTTCAACTTTGTTAGTGGAAGTAAATGCTTAAGAAGCAGAACTGCTGTGGGAAAATTTAGGTCCAATTGTAGTCTGGATAAAAGGATGATTTCACGAAGGATACAGTTAGATAAGATATCCTTTGACATTTATCAGAGGAAACAAAAACTCTAGAAGTCAAGGTAGAACTTTGAGGACACATCCAGCAGTCAGAGGCAGAACAGTCTCAGTCAAGTGGATGGGATCCCTAAGTGTAGGTGGATTGCAACAGGAAAGCCAGTGAAAGTCAACGTCTACAAATCTTTTATATTATTATTGGTTGATTACCGCAAAGGGAAATAGTGTGACCAATGTTTTGAAATATCACTAAGCAGAAATGAGATATCACTATACTTCTACTATGAAGAGGAAGCCTATGGGAGCCTAAAAGAATAATTTGAGTTCTGATACATACCTTAGGAGGAATTCTTATACCATTTAGCTGTTGCAGCTATAACCAACAGATAATATTTTCTTAATGTATTTTTTATCACACTTGTCAACTACTGAATTTTCAGGTCCTATAAATTATACAGATTTGGATTTTTTGTTTTATCCTTCCTTGAAAGTATTTAGCAAATAGTTCAATTCACAGTATTTTTATTTTTGCTTTGCAACACGAAGAGAACATTACAAGATGGAAATTTCTTGTGCGGCAACAAAAAGAAAGCACACTGGCTTAAGGCCATCAAAATTACTTGAGAGGACTGCTATGTGCATGTCTGATTTTCTGACATTTCCTATCCAGCTTAATTACGGAATCAAGAATGGGTAAGTTTGGAAGGCACCACAGTGGGTCTTCTGGTCCAATGTCCTTGCTCCATCAGAGTCATTCTAAAGCACATGGAGTATCTTCAGCGAGGGAGACACCACAACCTCTCTGGGCAATCTATTCCAGTTCACAGTCACCCACACAATAAAGAAGTTCTTCCTCATATCCCAGTGGAACTTCCTGTGCATCCGTTTCTGCCTGCTGCCTCTTGTCCTATTGCTTGGCACTACCGAGAAGAGCCTGGCTCCATCCTCTTGACACTCACCTTTTAGATATTGACACTCACCTTTTGGATACTTATAGACATTGATGAGATCCCTCTCAGCCATGTCTTCACAAGATGGACAGGCTCAGATCCCTCAGCCTGTCCTTGTAAGGGAGATGCTTGAGTCCCTTAATTATCTTTGTAGCCCTCTGCTGGAACTGCTCCAGGAGCTCCATGTCTCTCTTGTACTGAGGAGCCCAGAACTGGACACAGCACTCCAGATGTGGCCTCACCATGGCTGGGTAGATAGGCAGAACAGTTCTTGTCTGTCCATCTCTCCAACCTGTTGATGTCGCTCTGAAGGGCTGCACAACTCTCTGGGGTATCAGCCACTTGTCCCAGCTTTGTGTGATCAGCACACTTGGTGAGGAGGCATCTGCCTCTTCATCCAAGTCATTGATGAATGAGTTAAATGATACTGTGCCCAGTTTTGAACCTTGGGGGACACTGCTTGTGACAATTAACATAGGTGAAAAACCATGGGTGCTATGTTACTGACCACAAGGTACATATTTCCCCATTTTGATGGCCCACTCGTTGAGCTGAGGTATGGGCACAAAGATGCCGTATTTATGTGTGAATGTCCTGTAACAGCAAGGCAGATGTTACCAATAAAGTGCTCTCAGCTTTGAGGACACAAAAAAAGGGACAGGACTGTGTTTTTCCAATGTATCTTTCATCCTAGTATGAGAATGTGAGGTGTGGTGAAATGGTAGCTTGGGATTGCTGTTGGGTTGAGGGTAGGAAAGTATGTCTGTAGTGTGGTGGTAGCAAATCCTTTAGGCAGGATTTGTATGTAGCACTGGATAGGAGAGATGACAAAAACATGCCTAAAAACATCAATAAAATCCCTTCTTGAGCTATATCAACAGAATGTCATTTGCATATGTGAAAGGATTCACATTTTGCTCTTCTGGTTTCTCATTTTAAAGATAATCACGTGGTCCTTAGGAAATTAGCAGGAAGCCAGCAGCAGAGAACTGATTTCCCAGTGTTCCTCAGGCATCTTATTTCAGTCACTGCCAAGTACCAGTAGGAAGTGTGGATTTAGTTCTTCTAACATAGTTTTGGTTTATGTTTCCTGCTGAGATTGCAGCTTTATTAATGTCCTCAGAATGTTCCGGTCAAGGCACACTCCACGTTGGCTTGAAAAATATGAAACTAATGACCTGAGAAGTGCTATGGGAGGATCTGAGAAATCTAGTGTTTCCATGTGGTAGGAAAATTACATTCTTTCCAGGGAATCAAAAAGCAGCTGAAGTAAACTCTTATGACACAGAATTCTGGTCTGCTATGTGGTTTTCTCCCATCCTGTAAATGAAGCTGGACAATTATTTCAACTTTGGAAAACTGTGAATAATTTTTTGTAGACCTTGGCTAGTGGTAGATGCTTCATAGCTAGTTTAAAAGCACATCAAGCCAATAATTTTAACTATGGTTGAGAAGTAGTCCTTTAATGTCATATTATGGGTTAGTCCTTTGTTCTTTTATTTCTAGCCTTCTAAATGGATGAAGAGTACTTTGCTCCCATTTTCATTTCCTTGTGTATTTAAATATACACTTTACATTGCATGGTAAAACACCAAATCAAGCCCTTAAAATTTTGAAGCCTTGCCACCTTCTGTGACTTGTCAACACAGAATGGTATTGGGGTGTTTTGAATCATGTGTTTTATGACACACATTCCTATGCTGATTCTTTCTTTTTAAATTGCTATATCCTTTGCTTGCCTTTTCTCGTTGGTAGCCTTGAGCCATTCCAACATCACTAAATCTGGTAAATAAGTCTTTACTGAGAGACAGGGCAGTGTGGATTTCAGTATAGCTGATACCAAATTTGAGTGTACAACAGAGCACAGACTGTTTTATTTGGTTATCTATGTGATTTTTTTATTAATTAAAAATTATGCTTTCTGTTACACTATTTTTCAGAAATTTGTAGTAGACAAGGATGTCTTCTAAAATAGTATTAGAATATGTCCAGTTCTCCCTATATGATGCATGCAAGGTTCTGTTTTAATTACAGTTTGCCTGTTGGAGGACTGTTTGGAGTGACAGATCAAATATTCTGTCTGATTTTAGCTTGACCTCCATTTCACTTCAGAATTAAACTATTATTATAAGAGCACCAAGGCAGTGCAATATAGAGCAGCCCAAAGTCTGGTATAAATTGGATAGTGGCCCAAATGTCATCCGGGTCACTATGGAGTTTATGGACGGAACAAGGACAATACCTTTCTGCAAGAAAACTTTCTCCTGCGTTTTTTGCATCAAGAAAATGTGATAGGTCATGAAAAAGTCCGAAACCTTTCACGTCTCTTGAGTAGATAAAACGGTTTTGCTTTTTTGATACTGTGTACTTTCGTTAGCCTTCTTCTTAAATGAATGTGTTGCAGTGCCAACAGTTTTAAAGTGAAGGCCATGTGAGACACAGCTTGGCTCTTAATTTTGAAAAGAGAAAGCCTGTAATTGGAACCAGCTGACATCTAACCCCTCTCTTTTATTCATGGGTATAATAAGCATGAAGCTGTGCCAAAATAGATGTGTTTAAATCCTACCCATGGGTGCCAATCCGTGATTTCAGCAGGAATCTATAATCTGTGGAAGAACTTTGTATATGCTGCTCTTCCCTTTCCTTCTCTTGCTACCAGCTGAAGTGAACACCATCAATGAGAGCACTGAAATCCTTCACTTGAGCCCTGAGATCACAACGGAGTATGTGGGTGAGAAACCAGGAAAGGCTGAGTTCTGTGACCGCTCTTGTGAGGAGCTGGGATCAATGTTCACGGAGCTCACTGGCCTGCGCATTGTGGTGAACAACTTAGCTGATAATCTCCAAAAAGTGGTAGGTACCTGTAAGTCTGAAAAACTGAAAGAAGCCTGCTGTGAAGTGCTCTTTCCTCTTGCTTTTATGCCAGAGACAGTTAATAGAGATCTCTGTATTATATGTTGGTATACCTACATGATGTAGAGGAGTCCTGTTTTCATTGTGACTAGTTATGCAGTTCTTGAGTATAGCACTTTGATGAAGGCTTGGTTTTCGTGGACTGGATTTAAAAGAGCGCACGCACATGCACTCGTACGCAGGGGAAATCAATCCTCTTAAAGGTTACTGCAGGTTTGGAAATTGAAAGCTAGCAATCCCAGCCTTGCCTTTGTAGTGTTAAGGCATTGTTACCATGCTTATACCATTTATGATTACATCAGTAAGTGGCTACACAGGGTACCTGAACTGTAAGTAAATGCATGGGATTTTCATAGTTGAAGTAGATGGCAACATTTTACAGAAGTCCGCCCCTCTTCTTATTCTGAATCAGTTAATTATTTCTGAAGGAATTTTATTACTATACCATATGTCTCAGGACTAAAATCTTCTCATCTAAAAATGAGATATACTAGAGGAAAGCAAAACTTCTAAGAACAGATTTCCCTTAATATTGTGTGACTGTGTTTGTACCATTACTAGAGGAATTGCTATGCAGTATTACGATACTTGAGGTCATCTTCTTCATGTACAGAAATATGTGAAAATATACATTTTTAATGGAAGAATTAAATCTAGTGTTGTCTCAACTTGTTTAGTTAAAACAATTTACTTATAAAATACTCAATTTGTTTTCACTTACTTCATCTTCTAGTCTGAAGAGAACCAAATTATGTGGGAATTGATTGGGCCTAACAAAACACTGAAGAACCAGTCAGTTTGCTGGCAAGATGGTCGTGTCTTTGCAGATAATGAAAGCTGGATTGTAGATAGCTGCACCAAGTGCACCTGCCAGGTAAGGTTTTGGAAACAGTCATCTTCTCTGTAGAAATGGATAGCAGATTTAATCCAGCTCAGCTGTGCAGGTCAGGTCAGCTGTGCAGGTCAGGTCATATTTACTCAGATCTTGTCCTGGACTTACTGATATTTATAAAAAGATCAAAGAATTTCCACACATGAAACTTTCCCAGATGCCCACTTTCATTTGCCTCTGTATGTAAGCATAAGTCAGTAAGTTGATTTTTTTGCCTGTAGGATTCTAAAATTGTGTGCCATCAAATCACCTGCCCAGCAGTCTCCTGTGCTGATCCATCTTTTGTTGAAGGTGAATGCTGCCCAGTCTGCTCTCACTGTGAGTATTTAGCCAAAGACAAAAATAGTCTTTGACAATATTTAAAATCATTACTAGTGTTTTGGAAAAGTCAAAATGAGTAAGAGGCCAAGGCAGGTAAGATCAAATATAAAACATTTATATAAACAAAGATCAGGTGAAGTAACTTGGCTTCTTGAAGTTACCTTCTGGAAGAGTTGCTCTCTCTTCAGTGATTATATTGGTTGCTTAGAATTAAGCTGATAACCTGCTTAGCTACTTTGGACACAAAACAGTAAAAGCATCCTTCTCCCCATTTCTGTTTTCCAAGGCTGGACATTCTGGTTTTTGTTGGTTTGTAGTAGCACTGTCTCCTGCTGTTTCTTTTCCATACTACCTAACTAAAACAGACTAACATGTTAGGATGTCTTCTTAACTCCTTATGGAGGATGTTTAAGTTTCAGACCACAAGTTTTATGCAGTTTGATGCAATATTTATTGAGTGCAAATTATTTTTTCTCTCTACTGTCATTCTGTTACTCTGTTTTATTTCTTCTCTGTCATATATTCTCTTTTTGGTGTATTGCTTTACGTATAAATCTAGACTGCCTGGACAGTGTGCTCCACATTTGTGACAGCATCACAGGCCATGAATTAGACTTTGGATTGACAGTAGTTTTAAGAACTTCACTAATTAATTGACTTCAGTGTGGGTTTATTATGTTTCACTTTGTGCCAGACAGGTCTGTTACAGAAGAAAATGGTTGCTTAGAAGTTCTAAATAAAAATGCATCGTAATATACTTGGAAGGTTTTTTCCCCATTCAGAGCATAAGGCATATTCTTACAATGAGCTCTTAATCATGTTCACTGTTATCTAGTGTTCAAAGGTGGGACCACATCTGATCATACTGACCTATCTTCTGAAGTCAAAGGCAGCTGCGACTCGAGTTTTTGGCTCAGTCCATTCTAGAGATAAAATATTCTTCCTCTGGAGATCAGTGCCTTGTGCAAACAAACTGCACACAAGTTCATAAAGATTCAGGATTCTTATCTGAACTAACCTCTCATATTAAATCATAGTTCCCTAACTTCAGTGGCAGCTTGGGAAAGCAAAAGTGGAAAAGGAGAGATCTAAATGATCAAGTCCATATTCTACAGAAGAAGAGAAGTGAAAATCTTCTGAATAGGATAATAGAGCAACTTTTGAAACTAAGCACTTTTTCTTACCTTTTGCTCTGCAGCTGATGACAGTGAGGAAGGCTGGTCACCGTGGTCAGATTGGACAAAGTGCTCGGTTACCTGTGGCTCTGGGACTCAGATGCGAGGAAGGTCATGTGATGTCACCAGGAGTGCATGTACAGGTCCGCACATCCAGACAAGGATGTGCAGCTTTAAGAAATGTGACCATCGAAGTAAGTAATAAAATTTCTCCCTTTTTAAAAGCTTTTTTGGACAAGCAAAACCAAGCTTAGACAGGACAGTACGTACTTAAACACTCATATATGCATAAAGTAGCTATGCTTAGATTCTGTGTCATCTTCCCCCTTTCATATAATCATCCTTTTTCCTGACAATTTAATGGGTATGTTCATTTTGGGCTCAACTCTGTTAAACAAAAAGATAGTGAGTGATCCTTTCTTCAGCATTATGAACTGGATCTCTTGTTCAGATTCAGTTTAGAAACAAAAATCATGATATACGGGACCACATTTAGATCTGCCATTCATTCATGGTTATTGGCCCATTCCATTAGCTTAGTTGTGTTTCGGAATGCAATAATCATGGAAGACTTTTACAAAATATCAAACTGCTTTTATATTTAAGGCACTTAGAGGGATCATACTCCAGAAGTGTAGTTAATGCTGTTGCAGGTACCTGCTATATTGAGGCTAATATAGTACCCATGACAGTATCTAACAACTGAAGCTGCTAGATGTCCAAATGTGCATTTTAAACAAGTATTTGTTTCATTGAAATGAGTTATTTTTTAAGTTAAATATCTAACATCAATTTTAGTCGTATGTTGGTCACTGAAATTCCTAAGAAAGCTTTACTTGAATGCCTGAGCTGGCATGCTGGGCTTTGTAAATGACAGTGACGGAAAAGGGGTTGGACATACATCAAATGTAGTGAGAGGCTCATTAGAAGGTTAACTTCACAAGTGAGTTTTTATTATAGCTGCAAGTGGGCTATTTCCTTGAGTTTTGCACTTTTCTCTGACAGTACGTCAAGATGGTGGCTGGAGTCACTGGTCTCCCTGGTCTTCCTGTTCAGTTACCTGTGGAGTAGGAAATATCACCCGCATCCGCCTCTGCAATTCTCCTATTCCCCAGATGGGTGGGAAAAACTGTGTAGGAAATGGGCGTGAAACAGAGAAGTGTGAGAAGGTTCCATGTCCAGGTATGTCTGTGGTCTTGAATCAAAAATGATACAATAATATTCCAGCTGAATTTCTTCTTTATTCAGATCTAAATTACAGTGATTTTCTGTAACAGAAAATTTAATTCTGGCTTATGAGTTAAATAGTACAAAAGGGTGCTTTGAAAATGAAGACAACAGTGCAGTCAGAGATTTTGTAAATGTTCCAAGCTATAATTTGGCTTTAAATAGTAAGAGTTTGAGAAATTTTCATTTTAGCAATTTATCTCTGCATATCCGAAAAACCCCCACTTTCTGTCTAAAAGGAAGCTGTCACTGTGCTTGTTAAGAACAGACACAGAGTCCCCCAATAGTCAGGCTTCTTTGGAAGTATGCATACATATTTTACACATAGTCACCACATTCAGTTGTTATTATAATTCTTTCTTACTCATCTACACTTTTAAACCTTTTTAGAGACCATTCATTCCACTCACTTTCGCTTTCCTTTCATGTCATTTTTCCTCACTTTTTTCTCTTTGTATATCTACCTTCAGTCCTTCCTTTCTTCAACCTTTCCTTTCTACTAACAGGATATGAGCTTGAAACTGATGTCAGGCTTCAAACCCAATAGTACTTGAATAGCTAAAAACACTTCATCTATTTTTTGATCTATCTATGCATGTGAAGTTAGTGAAAGTTTGTTTAGTTAAGGACGCATACCATTGTCTACATGTTTGTTTTTTTTTTTCAGTACCAAGCACAAACAATTTGATTCAAAGATGTTTGTATTTCAAGAAAATTCAGAATTGATGACAACAGGATCAGTAGAATTTTACCAATATAAAACATGCAGAAGCATCACTGAAATTAATTATTTATACTGAATCAAGATATACTGATGAATGTATTACAAAACAAGAATAATAGTTGCAACCTTACTGAACATAAACCCTACTGTTGCCTTAAAAAAAAAAAGCCATAGATCTCATATTTGACTTGGAAGAAGTTTTATCCTGTGGTCACACCTTGCTTTCTGTACAAAGTGAAAACTTAGCAGGGAGCTTTGAAGGCATCATACTGGTTCTGATCAACTTAAATAGAAATACACCATGCCAGTTGGCATGGCATGCTGTCTTTATTTATTGGCCAAAAAATGCCTATAAAGCAGTTGGGTATTTTTCATTTGTTTGTTTGTTTCTGAAATATTGCTATCTCAGTGCAAAGCTCTGCCAACATCTTTCTATGTACATGGTGAGAAACTGTGTCCAGTTTCTCCAGAGATCTGAAGAAAGAGATGTTGTCATTGGCACCAAATGTTGTCCCTGCTGTACTGCCTGTGATGCTCTTCTCTTCTGCATCTCTTAGTGAATGGCCAGTGGGGTCCTTGGTCTCCGTGGTCTGCCTGCACTGTTACCTGTGGAGGAGGAATTCGGGAGAGGTCTCGCCTCTGTAACAGTCCAGAGCCACAGTATGGAGGAAAGCCATGTGTGGGAGATACCAAGCAACATGATATGTGCAATAAGAAGGATTGCCCAATTGGTTGGTATTTAGTCATTCGTTATTCAGTCTGAATAGTTATTGATGCTGTTATTTCTATAACAGGCAATTATGAATTGACACTACAGAAATCCACTAATTATACCTTTGTTTCAGTAAAGGATATTTAACTATTTTGGGTGCTGTTTAGTGGAATTTTATATATATTCTTGATACTGACTTTTCCTGAACAAGTGTTCATTTCTGAAATAGGAATTCAATATGCTCTAATGTATTCAACTGGATGTAGCAATCTGTAGTCTTCTCATATTAAATCAACAGTATATTAAATGCACTTAATAACCCTAATTCTAAGGGTTTTTGTAAGAGTCTGTTGCATCAGGTGTCATTTAAGCTAGTGAACAGAGAATATCTGTTTCTTAAATGAAGTTTTAAATGCCTTCTATGCTCCTTACTTAATTTACACTTTTGTGTGTCTTTGCCAGATGGGTGTTTGTCAAATCCTTGTTTTCCTGGAGCAGAATGCAGCAGTTACCCAGATGGGTCTTGGTCATGTGGGCCATGCCCAGCAGGATACCTTGGCAATGGTACTGTCTGTGAGGATCTTGATGAGGTATGGACTTGTTTCCATTAACATGAGGAAATCACCGTGAAATTTTCATTACCTAGGAATTACGCAGACATCTAATTGTTTTCCTCTTTCTTTCTTTACCTGCAGTGTATAGCTGTGTCAGATGTCTGCTTTAAAGTGAATCAGGTCCATCGCTGTGTTAACACAAATCCAGGTTTCCACTGCTTGCCATGTCCTCCACGCTATAAAGGAAGTCAGCCTTATGGAGTAGGGCTGGAAGTTGCCAAGACGGAGAAGCAAGTAAGTGATGTTGAAGAGAATTTAATGGCTTTGAAACTGAGTAATTCTCAACTGAATATATCTGTTAATGACAGCATATGATAAACTTGAATACCAGACAAAAAGAACCTGAAATAGATAACTGCTGTTCCAGAGTATTTTTGATTTGAGTAACAAAACACTGAATTTGGGGTTGGACTTTTTAAGGATTTTGTTTTCTCTAGACATCTGCACAGTTTCACCAAATGAGTTTAAAATTCCAGGAACAAACATTTCCCTGCTTTGCACTTCTTTCACTGGGGTGTGTATACCTATTCTGGAGATTGGAAACTAAAGAATTAGGATTGTCTTCATAACGGTACCACTGTTAATGTCGATGTCATCAGACATATATGTTTGACATTCTCGCTCCCTCAATTCCATTGGGCCAAAGCCTGTCAGTGGTGAAAGACAGTAAGAAGAGGAAGTGACATTGAAGACTGCAGTTAGATAGACGAAACAAAAACATTAAAATGGATATGATGGGATGCCTTCTCTTTGTTGCTGTTGAATCAGTCTGTGGTTCGCTCAACGTATGAAGTCTACATGTGAAACATCTGTGTAAGATTCACAGATACTGTCAAGAAAATAAGCAAAGTGATAGGAAAGAGGTAACAAAAACTTAGTGGAGGTGAACATGAGAATTCCTTAGGGTCTCTTTGATTTAAGAAAATAAGAGTCCTTGCATACTGTCAGGCAGAACACTGAAGGAATGAGGTGAGAACTGTCTACTTTCTGTCGCAGTTCATTTCTGGGGATTAACGACATCTGGAAGAAAGCAGATAGAGTTCTGAAAGTGTTAATCACTTTAATTGCTTTTTTAATAATGTCCACATTTTCCTGTGGTTTTTTTAAAATTATTTTCATTGTACACATTTGCTGGAGTTGTGAACTGACAGAGCAGTATGATTTACTAATCACAATTAAAACAAAATTGCTGTCTTCAGGCCTCTAAATAACTGGCTCGATTTTGACAAAGGTGAGGCACACACAGCTGGCTGTGAATATCAAACTTCAGTGAATATGCTCTATCTTTTATAGGTCTGTGAACCTGAGAATCCATGCAAGGACAAGACACACAGCTGCCATAAGTCTGCCGAGTGCATCTATCTGGGCCATTTCAGTGATCCAATGTACAAATGTGAATGTAGGACAGGTTATGCTGGCGATGGGCGCATCTGTGGTGAGGATTCGGATTTGGATGGCTGGCCTAATAATAACTTGGTCTGTGCTGCTAATGCAACATACCACTGTGTGAAGGTAAGTGAAAAAGGTTGATAAAATGCCATGTGATAACAATATTTTCTTTTTCCTAAACAATTGTAAGTAATGCTTTTAATTCATGAAGCCGGTGGTTGCTTTCATTGACTTTTGACTGTTACAGCATGCTCATTTTCTAGGAGATGCTGTGAAATGTGTATTCACTTAATCCAGTGAGATCTAGTAAGGGATTCTCAAAATTAAGTCCGGAGTCCTCTGCTTTGGATTTCCTACTCAGAATACACTGAAGACTGGGATACTTGTTAGCACATTGAGCAGGAGCCGCCTAAAGCATGGGCGTGGAGCACACAGCTAGTGAACACCAAACAGGAATCTCTGGGCCCCAGGTTGTTGTGAAATCCCACCTGCAAGGCTTTTACAGACACAGCCACGTAAGGGCTACACTTCGAAATCCTTTCTTGAACTCTTTTAAAAGAGTTAAGCAGACCACACTGTGAAAACTGGATTCAGAGCATGAGATAAGTTTTGACAATAGGACCCTAAGAGAGGAATGAATATGAATAATTGGACAGAAGAGTTCTCCTTATTGCAAAAGCTCAGGGGGAGAGGATGGGAGATTCAGCCTCTTTCACCCTTCAGAGATGTGAAGTCCCAACTCTCACCTTCTCCTAGAGAATGACCTGCCTGCCACCACTGGCTCTACACCTAGATCTTGTTGTGCAGCTGTGCAACTGTAGTGAAAAATGAAATATTACTACACCAAGGAGAAAATAAGCAGCAGGGAGCCTAAAAATGGTGGCGTGTAGGTTTAGCAATGCATGCCCATTGTGGTACGTTCCCTGGTTCCTCTTTCTCTATGTTAAAGTGATCTATCTCTAAACCCTCATGAAGTTCTAGCACAATAACTTTTGCTTTAAAAATGAGGAAAGGAATGCAAAAATGAATGCGTACTAGCCCACTACAGTGGTTAAAACAAATACAGATCAAGAGACTAGGAAATTTTGAAATTGGGCTGTTTGAGAGAATATGTTACTTGTGTAATCCACTTGAAGGTGTGAATCTGGACTTTATCAGCCGACGAGTTTCAGATATGGATGGAAATTTGAGCCCAAAATGTTGATCTTCCGCACTGTAACTGGTGTCTGTTTATTGTGCATTCAGCCAATTTGGCTATTGCAGTTCATATATCCTTTTTTTGGTTCCTGTCATCAGAATCTGCAACATGTTGACCCATGATGTAACACAAAGGATTAGCTTTTATTAAATCCAGCATGCTGAACCCATTCAGAAAAAAACCTGTTTCCAAATATTGATTCATGTTTTCTATATTATGTGTGTTGATCTCATAGACACAAGTACTTCATTTAAGGGGACGCCTCCAACCTCCCCAAAAATACTACATATTTTCAGGTTCTTATATATCCTTAAATATAAGGATATATAAATATCCTAGTTGAGTACTTTGATTTTAAAAAAGCTTTTTTCCTTGAGCTGGTGATGATTGAAAATTAACTTACCATCTTGATTATTTTGTTTCATAATTTCAAATTTTTTTTTTTCACTGGTGAGCAGTGTTGAGCTGGACAGTTAAGACTGTTCACAGATATTTGGTAAAAATTTTTGGGTTTTGGTAATTATCACAGATTTTCCAGTTCTCATTTTCTTAAATTATCTATTCTGTTAGAACCACCAAGACTGAAAACAGGACTAGCAATCTTCCTATAATAATATATTTTTAGAGCATGTGTTACAAAGAAGATATTTCCACAATTTATTGGCAGATTCAATTTTGGGTTGAGGTATATCTGGAATGTGAGTAAAAATGAGAATAATGGTGCGTTTTTCTAAGTGTATTTATTCATAGCAAGTGGTAGAATTGCAATCCATTTTAACTGATTTCATTATTTTAAAAAGAAATGCATTTTAAAAGTTGAGCAAGCTATTTAACTTACTTTTTTCAGTATATCATAAGACTTGCTCATTTAAAATAGTCATTCTTTACAAAGCTGATAAAAATAAAGAGATTTTGGTTTCAAAGCCGTGGGAGTGCAAAGTTACTGTTTTGCAGAACAGTATAAAGACACTTTTTTCAAAACCCTTTCTTATAGTGTTCCCCTTCATTGCTGTGTACTACTCCATTCCAGTAACTTTCCATATGAACAGCTATTTCTGAAGACCTTCTCCTGGCTTTTATCTTTATTTTTCTGGCAACCAAACCTGCACATTTTTTATGTAATCTTCAAGCATATTTCAGGAATTATCTATAAAAAGTTGATGTAAGAGTGTATGTCTGTGCATGCGGTGTGTATGTTCTCTGTTAGTTTCTTCTAAAATTTACTGGAAACATCATTTTAATAGGAGCTGAGAAATAGAATGATTTGCAGATGTATATCAATTACTTTACAATATGAAAACAGCAAATGAACTACTATCTCTGGCAGCAAACAAACAGGCACTTTAAAAAGTGTTTGTGACTGATTGCTTTTGTTTTATAGTCTCTGGTGTACCATATCTACTCTTCTGCCCAGGCAAGTTATTCTGACATAATGTAAACATAATGTATTGATTATTTATTTTGGCTAGGATAACTGCCCCCTTCTGCCTAACTCTGGCCAAGAAGACTTTGATAAAGATGGTAAAGGAGATGCCTGTGATGAGGATGATGACAATGATGGTGTTGAAGATGACAAAGTAAGATGTGTGTCTGTCTGTAATACATTTGGCCTAAACATCTGGTTTTAAGGAAAACCATTACAATAGATGTGAACTTTACTGTTCAGAGCTTCAGATGAGTTATTCTGCACTGAAAGATATGTAGTGCAGAGTAAATCTGTGTTCAGTCAAAGGAGAGGAGCACTGTGCAGAGCAAAGCAGCCTGGGGAACCTGGGGATGAATTATGTTCTCTGTATCAGATTTGAGTTCAGTTATGTACATGAAAACAGTTTAATGGAAAGTGGCATTGAATTTTTTATGTTGTAATGGGAGAATGACAGATCTATTGTATTTGAAAAGCTGGTAAGTGTTATATATGAGATGTGTTAGAAACATGTTATGATGAATAAAAATAAACACAGCCAGCATCAAGGGGAAATGACAGGAGGAAAATACCTAGCCTGGCTCATACTTTCCTTCAGATTTTCTCAGAAGACTAAAATTCAATTACCTGCAGAGCCTAAAAGAGAGCCAGTTAATCTAAAACTGTTGTTCTTGTATATCCAGTAAAAAGAAAGAGGCGCTTCCAGAGTGGGCTTCCCTCTGACTTTTCTGAGTGAAAATGACTCATCCTCTGAGTGAGGATGAGTGAATTGGTTTTAGAATTTTACTGTTCCTCTTTGTTCCCTTCAGAGGGGGCCTAGATGCTCTAGAGTTTCAGATGGTTAAAGCTGGCTTAGAGTTATGCTCATGGGTTCTCTATTTGGAATATTAAAAAAAAAAATCCAAAGAATAATTCGATAAAGTGATATGATTTAGTATGTACTTTTTTTAAATTGTAGCCAGAACTTCTTTTGTGAGCAGTATAAAATTTTGATTTGCCTCTATATCTTGTCATTGATTATATAAAATGTATTCCTGGGGAATTATAAATATTGTGCTAAAAAAAATTATTTTCTACTATTTTTTTTTTTGTGTTAGCAGAGAAAAAGTAATTTAAAGACTTATTTTTTATGACCTCTCTCAAATTCAATGATGCTGATGCTCATTCCCACTGCTTTGATTTGATTTTGTTCTTTGCTTTTCACACTGAGTAGTTTCTTGTGCCTGTGCAAAAGAGCATCTGTAATTTGGGGATTTGTGAAACATAAGCATTCTTCTTCTGGCAGAGTTTGAAATTATAGACTAAACTGACAGGAAATTTTCACAAGTCCATTTAAAAGGAATGGTCTCAGGAAAAAAATATTTTTGGTAAATGAGAGTACTTAATTTTAATTTTTATAAAGCTCTTAAAATTTTATTATCATGTGCAGAAGAACACAACCAACAAAAAAGTCAATCCTTGTTTAAATGGAAAAATCAAAATATGTGATATGAAATTTAAAATACTGACACTACTTTGTTCCAAAAAAAGTCAGAATAACAGTTCTAGTTGTCTTTTTTGTGTTCCAGAAATTATAAAATGCACCTAATTTGGCCTGATTTTGCAACATATTCTGATTTTTATTTTTTTTTTAAAGACATGTACCAGTGATGCACCTTTATTTAAGTATCTGAGTACAGATCCAGTTTAAAATCTCTGTTGCTCTCCTTGTGAGATATGGAGCACAATTCACATGCTTTGTACAAAACCACAAAACCAGACAGTGAGCCAGGCTGTCCACATGCCATTCTGTTACCGCCAAGATCTTCAGTGTAGGTACAGCTTGTCCATTGAAAAAATAATGGGTTAATACTCTGATTGTTGACCTCTGTCGAAGATGAACAGGAGAGTTACCACTTCATCGTATTCTCTCATGAGTTGTGATTTATATTGTGGAATCTTCTTTCTTTTTACTAGGACAATTGCCCTCTTCTGTTCAACCCTCGTCAGTTTGATTACGACAAGGATGAAGTTGGTGACCGTTGTGATAACTGCCCCTACGTGCACAACCCCGCTCAGATTGACACAGATAACAATGGGGAGGGTGACTCATGTGCTGTGGATATTGACGGAGATGGTATGCTTTCAGTTTTGAGAACTGAGTACTGTTCCAAAAGTGCACTTTGCTTTATGTCCAGTAAGATTGGCTACCTGCTTTTATACATGGAATAAAATTGTGTCTAGCAGCTCAAAAACATGGGGGGAAAAAAGAGAAGACTGAGGTTCATCTGTCCTGTGTAGTATATTTGCCCATATAGTCCCTAAATGACTATAAAGGATATTGTTGAAGAATAAATCACAGCAAGTCTTTTATCAGTGTAGTCTTAAAAAAAAAATATCTTTCATTTATCTGTGTTCCAAAGTAATCAGGGTCTAATATAACACTTCTGTTGACTTTTCATTTTCCTTTGAGGGAGGGATAAGAACATCAGAACATTCATGTGGTTAAGACAATATCCATTGGAAAGTAATCAGCTTTTCTATGAATGTATGCAAGGCTCACAGGAATCCAAATACACGTTTTAAAATATTATTAAAAGTATTTATTTCATCTACCAGTACATGCCTATATGACCCTGATTTGATGAGAATTAAAAAGGGGGAAAAACACTTAAATATCTCTCAAAAATCATATCCCTGCAGCATTTAAAGTGTATGAGAATCCAGAAATACTAAAAGTTGAAGAAATCTAGTTTTGAGTTTTCTTCAGTAATGTTTTAAACTTTTGGATGCCTATCTGACTTCAGCTTCTGAACATTTTCTTCTTCTGATCATCACGGTCATAATAGTACTGATGGTAGTTCTGCATTTGAAGAAAAATGTAATCATATTGTTATTGGCTGAAAGGTTACACAAATATCCAGGGACCATATAAAATAGGAAGGGGTCCTTGTATCTTTTCCAGACAGATATACCAATATTTGTTCATTTCTTTTAATCTTACTATAAGTCTGAAGGAGATTGTTGGTTTTTTAATAAAGTTTGCTGAGGAAACGCAGTTTCTTTTGAAACTTTGGCATGCTATGCAATAAATGATGAACATGTTCTGGTAAAATTAAATTATTTAATGCTGAGACAGCTGAACATTAATACAGTTGTTACTATACAAAACTTCAGAAATTCAAACCTGATATAGCTATGCATTCTATGCCATTTCTTAGAGTGTGGGCAAAAAATCCAAAACAAATTATTTAAAATTTTTATCTGTCGTTCTTTAAAAAAGGAGTAAATTCTTAAGACATAATGAGCCCTTACTCTAGCAAAATTCATTAGAAAAATACATATAGAAGACTTTATCATAGCAATGAAAATGGAATTAATACCATAATTTTTCTTTATAATACGTCCTAACTGTTTCGTGTTGTAGTAATGATGTAGCAATCAGAAAGCCTATGAACCCCTTAAGAGCCTTACTTCTTTACTGGTGAGTTCTATAGTTTATGGCTGTCTGTGTTGGATGTTACATAATTCTGATTTCTTCAATTTTTTGTTGTTTTTTTTTCCTCATAGACATTTTTAATGAACGAGATAATTGTCCTTACGTCTATAACACAGACCAGAGTGATACAGATGGTGACGGAGTTGGTGATCAGTGTGATAATTGTCCATTGATGCATAATCCAGACCAGGTAAATGATGAAAACAGTTTCCTTAATGGTAACATTAGAAAAAGGGCAGAGAAAAGAGCACAGGAATTGCTATCAGTCCTTGTTTACTGGACAGCTGAAGAGGTGGATCTATATTGCTCACTTTCACATTTCAGGCTGTGAGATCTCTTAGTATCAGATGAAAGGGAAGTAGAGTGATGATGCCTTCATTCCATCTGCAACACTTTGGTGAACTGTTTTCTTCCCCTATGGCAAGTGAGTACAGTTTCAGGGCTGCATTTGTCATGCCTGAGTGTTTTGGTCCATATGCAGATAAGTAACATCGCATACACAGAAGCAGTCAGAAAATGTGCTGCCCATACTGACACCACCCTGTCATCTCTAGAATGACAACACTGAAAACTGTCAAAGCCCTGCCCTGGAAATATCTTGGGGACCAGATCTTGTCTTGTCTAGAAGAATTAAGTAGCCACGCTAGTTTGAAATTATGTTCGTGCTTTAGGCATGGTTGTCATTGTGGTATCACTTGTCTACGGAAGTCCTTGAAGAGAAGTGCTGAGCAGTTAAGTATCAGGCTGTACTTCTGTGTTTAATAAAAATAATAAAATTACTCTTTACAATTTTTTTGTGGTAGACTGATGCAGACAATGACCTTGTTGGTGACCAGTGTGACAATAATGAGGACATAGATGAAGATGGTCACCAGAACAACCAGGATAACTGCCCTTACATCCCCAATGCTAACCAGGCTGACCATGATCAAGATGGTAAAGGTGATGCCTGTGATCCTGATGATGACAATGATGGTGTCCCAGATGACAGGGACAACTGTCGCCTCAGATACAACCCTGAGCAGGAGGACTCAGATGGTAAGAACAAGATCATATGAATTTCATTTATCCAATTTTGATCTTGGAATATTAATATCTGGTGAAGATAAAAACTTCAGATCAAACTGAGCTGCTTTTGCTATTTTAGACACCACAGACTTCAATGGAACTGAACTGGCCAGCTTGGTCCAGGGTTAGGGCATTAGGAATCGTCTTTGACAGGAGATAAAATATGCACAAATTATAGAAGAACACCTTTAACAAAGTCATGTTAATTTTTAACTATTTTTGTAAAAAAGACTCCTGAGCAGCTTTTCTCAAATTTCCCACATAGGTTGCTTTAAGTTACTTGACGGATGGATGTGTCAGTGTTAAAAAAATGGATACATAATTGTTCTTTTTTCCAGTTCTGTGGTAAAGTGTTGCTGGTTACTCTCAAACAGTCCTTCTCTATGCTTGGCATTATTTAAACGATGAAACAGTGACAGTTTCACTCTCATGAATTTAATTTAGAAAACAGTTATTATCCTTTGAAAACTACAAAATATGTTTACAAGTAATGACCCTTGCAATAAATACAGGTGAGCAATTTCTCTTTGAAGTTATACAACTTGCTGGAGTCATTCCATGGTTACGCTGTTGAAAGTGAAAGCAGAATTTAGTATCTGCAAAATACGGTTTTACATACATTTAGAAAGATAAAATACTGAGCCCTGACTGATTTCCTGGTAAGACAGCTGCTGGCAGTAGGTAGTTTCTTGTTGATAGTCAGTAGTAGTTCTTAAATTATTTAACCTTTCAGTCCCGTAATATGTATCTGGAATATCTTCGTACTTGCCAGACTCTGGAATAGCCCCTTTATTTCATAAATCCAGAATAAGGGTGACCCCAAGCTGAGATAGTTTGTTATAGTCATCTGTCACCTGGATCTTGTAAGGAAGACTACATTTATGTATGGATTAACGATTCACAAAAAGCATATATTTAATTGGTTTAGCCAGCTCGTCACTGTCATTAGTGGCAGGTCCAACAAGTCTTGGAAAAGGGGTAAGTAAAGCCAAAAATTGCTCCCACGCTCTTGAAGATGTGAGTTGTAGCATATGAAGATGAGACTGTGGAGAGAGCTGTTCAATGTGACTGGGTAAACAAACACTTTATAACTTTCCTTGACAGGGAATCAATGTTGTCAGCAGCAGCTCACTACCAAATGAACATCAGCTGGACTTTCAGTGAATAATTAGATTCTTCTGTGAATTAGCTCTGTGATTTGGCAAAGGAAACAAGATAGGAAATTCATTCCCTTTTCTTCAATAAGTGCTAAGACAAACAGGTGGAGGAGCACACAGCTGGTCAGCATTTGGAGTTCTCCACGGCAGATATCCAGGGTGGAAAATGGGACCATTTTATCACGTATCTGAACTGCAGAAAGTCTTTGAGATATTAGATGCTTCAGCTGTCTCTAACTGCTCTTTTCTTTTTGGCTCTTGCCTAAAACTCATTCTGCTTTCTCTCTGAAAGCTCCATACTTGGGTAATGCTGTGTTAGTTAGTCACAGTAATGGAGCTTTCCATTTTTCTGTGAAGCATCTAGTAGTAGGCCAATATGGAATGAGCTCCATCATTGCTATTTCCCATTGTATTAATTCCCATGTTCTTAGAGCAATAATAAATGCTCAGCTACATGAGGATAGAAACAGAATTAGCTGACAGTACCGCTTTTACGTTACTGCCCAGTGGAATATCCAGTGGTTTCTGTTGTAAAAGTTGGAGCCATTTGTGAATTTGTTTCCATCCTTGTCTAGCCAAGTTTTTCTGCCTTATTTTCTAGTCTTTGTACTTTTGTATGCCTTGCAATAACAGTGGTATTGGCAATGAGATATTTTTTTATAGATGCCTCCTTTCACTGCCTGCTGTTTGAGGCAAGTCACATCTCCTGGTTTCCGTCAATAGTATGGGTAAATTAAGAAAGGAAATAATTTGTAGGTTTTTTAAAATATTGAGTGTAGTAAAAGCGTTGAGCAGAAGCACAACTGTAGATTAGCTGTATGGATGTATTTTTGGTTCTCTAAAAAACTTGTTGCAATTCATGTTACAAAACTTAATTTTTTCATTCCTTCAAGGTTAGTCCTATTGGATATAGTGCTGCGTTCTTTTCTCATGCAGTTTTCTGAAGCATTGTATTTTTTATAAGTCAAATTGTTTTACCTATGAGTGAAAGAGCAACCAAGCATCTATGCATATTTTACTGCAACATTCTCCCCACTTTCTTTTGAAATAAAGGTGACACTTTTGCAATCTGAAGCACCTTAGGTGGTTTGTTGCAGAAAGAATCTTGAGACAGTGATAAAAGAGTCTGAAAAAAATTTAATATGATCAACAATATATAAAGATGTAGTAATGTTTGGTAAGATAAAGATTTTAATGCTATTGTTTGAATTAATTTGCACAGCATATATTAAAATGTGGGTTTGTATCCACATCGAGGACAAATAAAACTGAAAATGCAATGCAAACATTAGTGAACTACATTGACATAGCAAATATCCAACTTTTCCCACTCTAATTCCAAAGTGGTGTACAGACTAGGCTGGATAAATTGCTAAAAGTTGCATTTGCTTATTCACATTGCTTACAGGTGATGGCAGAGGTGATATTTGCAAAGATGACTTTGACAATGACAATGTTCCAGATATTTATGATGTATGCCCTGAAAACAATGCCATCAGTGAAACTGATTTCAGAAAGTTCCAGATGGTCCCCCTGGACCCCAAGGGAACAGCTCAGATTGATCCCAACTGGGTTATTCGCCACCAAGGGAAGGAACTGGTGCAGACTGCCAACTCTGATCCTGGAATAGCTGTAGGTGAGTATCAGATGTCAGTCATCATCTTTGGAAAAGTAACGAGTGATCTTGTGATAAGGAAAGGGAAAAAAAGGTAGATAAATGCACTTCTTGCAAACTTTGGACTAAGCACAAAGACAGTGTATATGCCCAAAGTAAAAACAGCTCAATGCTGTTTGTGTTTATTGTCCACTCATCTCATCACTGACTGTAACGTTCATAGTATACACAGCTTAAAAAATTATTTCTCTCCAGAAGTCTCCCTGTGATAGGTGGGCAAGTGTAATTACCTCTTCTTCTATAGGTAAGGAAACTGAGAAAGGCTGTTTACCACTCCTGCCAAAATTCAGGATGTAGCTGGGACTCTTGGGTGTGGACAACTGGATACAGGATTGTAACTCAGTGGTTTGTCTCTTTTGTACTCTCCCAGGCTACGATGAGTTCAGCTCTGTTGACTTCAGTGGGACGTTCTATGTTAACACAGACCGCGATGATGACTATGCCGGCTTTGTGTTTGGTTACCAGTCCAGCAGTCGGTTTTATGTTCTGATGTGGAAGCAAGTCACTCAGACCTACTGGGAGGACAAACCCACCAGGGCTTATGGCTATTCTGGTGTGTCACTCAAAGTAGTGAATTCAACAACTGGTACTGGTGAACACTTACGAAATGCTCTCTGGCACACAGGAAACACCCCTGGACAGGTGAGAGATTTAAAACCTCAGGCCAACAGTGCATGACTAATATTTGAAAAATAAGGGAGATGTCTCAAAAAGAATTTCCTTTCACACCTCAATTTTTTGGAGATGTTTATTAGCTTTTCTTCAATTCCCATATTAGTAGTGTCAATAATAACAAAGAGTACTGCATGTATAAAAGGAAGATGAGGTGATCAAAAGGAAAGGAGTGAGAGGTCTCAGTTATCCACAAATCCTTTCTTACTTCTGTATTGGCACTTGCTTCTTTGGTGTTCCAGCTTGTTTAACTTATACATGGTTTAGAGTACAGTAACCAGTGACAGAAAAAGAGGAAAAAAAAGTTAAAGAGAGAAAAACTGCTGCTGTTCCAAATAGTGTCCAACTGTGGAAGGAACTTTGCCATTTGGAAATGAAATTAGTGGGGATTCACATAGGGATAGGAATTGATCGTGGACCATGACCGAGTGTGAGTCACAGGCAGTAACATCTGTGCAAGCTGCAGTCCCTCTCCCTCATTGAAGACACTTGTACAGACAGATAAAATAGAATCAAGTCTGTCAGCATGGGTGTGTATTTGCAAACCTGAAGGACTTCATAAGGGAAGTCAGGTTCAATGCTGTAGTGGTCTTCAGTGGTCTTAGCTATGGAACTGCAGATGAGTAAATGACCACTAGTTTAAGACAGAACTTTCCATTACTCTGACTCTAAAAAGAAGTCTTCTGATCATACTGTCAAATATTAAACTCTATTTTCAGTTTCATGCTCTGCAGAAAATAAGCTTTGGCTACTGGAGCATGGTGTGTTTCTACTAAGGCATTTTTATTCCTACTGTAGGTGCGTACTTTGTGGCATGATCCCAAGAACATTGGCTGGAAAGATTATACGGCTTACAGGTGGCATTTGATTCACAGGCCTAAAACAGGACTAATAAAGTAAGAAATATTTCTGCATCTATATATTTTCTAGTAGGAAAACTTTTGTCTCTGTTGATATAAAAACTATGTTATCACTTTCTTTGTTAGTTCTGATAATTGTGATACTTGTGACAGTTTGGGGGACATTTTGTTGTCTTCAGAATAAGTTATTTTACTTTTCATATATATTTAATTTAGTCTGGATTGTTCAATATTTACATCAGCTAAATACTCTTAAGTTAAAAAGCTTTCTCAATAGCTTTTCTGTAAAGATACCAAAAATTCCCCAGCAAAACTCAAAGCAAGATTAGAACATGAGATTGCTCTCCAGCCTCTGGAATTTCAGTGAATGAAATTAATTAGAAACATTAGCATCGCCACAGGGAAGAAGGCCAGCAACCTGTCTACTTCAGCATCCTGTCTCCTGTAGTGTCTTATACAAGACACTGCAGAAGTGGCCATGAGCACATCTGTAATGCACACAACAAGGAGCTATGGCATGTGACTTTCCTTAGAACCCAGCTGTTTATCTGATGTTGCAGAGATTAAGCATTAACTGTCCGTGTCAGTTTTATCTTCTACTAACTACTGGAACTGTAAAGAACATTTTTCATGGGACAGAGTCAGACCTTACTTCTAAAGGTTTCTTTGTGCTTATGAGCAGGGGATTTTCATTTGTCTGTGAAAGACAAAGTGTAGACAAATTTGGATAGACTTCTACCTGTTTACTGGAAAGAGCTTTTTTATGCATCAAATTATTGCAGTCCAAAGCATTGACTGATACAGGTCAAAAGGAAACTTGATTCATGTTACTGTTACCTGTAACTTCCTTTGCAGAATCTATGTAGTGTCGGACAAAGCATGATTCCATTGGTATCTCATTAGATTAATCTAGCATGACAAATTCTGTGGTCCAGGGCATTGAATTCCTTCATTTAACTTCAGGGTGTTGTTATAGAAAATAAATTAATTATTTTCCTAATGTGGTCATGAAACAATTTTATTTATACAGAAATATCAATTTCATATGAACATGATTAGAGCTATGTAATTTTTTTGGTGGGATGAATATCAAACTCTTCCCATTAAACTGTTTGGGTTCTTGATATTTTGAGAAGTATATTAAACCCATCATTCCTTTTTGCTGTTCTTTTTACCGTCCTTTAAATACTGATTTCAGGGAGGAGTTTCATACTTGTTTTTGTGCACCTTTCAGGAAATAAAACACTTCAAGACAGAACAAGTGCTGGGAATATATTTTTGCCTAAGCAGAAATCTATCCCTAACCCCCCCTGAGTTATAAGAAGCTGCTCAAGTGTTTTCATCCTTATGCGAAGGCATTTTGCTGTGTATAACTAATGTACTTAAGCAGGATCATAATCCCTCCCTCCAGAGGCTGCTCTAATTAACAAACTACAGAGTAACTTCATTTGGCCCAAGAGGCTGAGAGCCTAAGAACCTTGACAGTTTCAAGGTCTCCTATGAAAAGTGGAGAATCCAAGTTCAAAGAAATGCAGTCTCTCTGATAGAGAAGAAAATGAAGAGATGTCTTTAGAGGTCTTTTGTCTCTAGGGAGGATGCCTGAAATGCTAAAAAGAAAAAGAGAGAGAGGAAAAAAAATCAAATTCTCCTTCTTTTCCAATTTATTATTAGTCTAGCTATTTGTATCCAGAACCGTCCAGCTTTCATTAAGCTCTTAAAATGTCTGAAATTGAGATTCAGCATGTCTTCAATTAATGTTTTGTTTGACTCTAAAGGAATGGTTCTTCCAATTTCTGATGTTGGCCCTTGCACTAAAGATAAATAAATCAGGCATTCACACAGCTGTAAAGACAGCTTTGCTCAGTGATGTGACAAGGCCGTGTGCTAACCTCTGAGTTCACAGGGACAAGGGCTTATCAGTGAATTCTAGTACATGACATAGTTCATTCCAGGAGACACGAATGTTCTAAATAAAGAACTGGGAAATATTTTGCAGATGGTGTGCATAAAATTACTTCTGGAACAGCCCACTCTTTCTGATAAATGTGTTATGGCTGCCAGCCAGGTGGGTGTGTGAGAGAGATAAGAAGTGATTTCTACAATTAAGTTGGGTTTTCTGGTGCTTTGTTAAAATTAATTCTGTTTCAGTTTTTAGGGACTGTTACCAGCTCTTACACTAGACACTGCATTATCCTCCTTGTCTAATTTAAAATATGTTCTTTACAGAGTTTTAGTGTATGAAGGGAAACAAGTCATGGTGGATTCTGGACCGATCTATGACACAACCTTTGCTGGTGGACGATTAGGTCTTTTTGTCTTCTCTCAAGAAATGGTCTATTTCTCTGACCTCAAGTATGAATGCAGAGGTTAGTTACAGAAAATGTCTGGAAAATGGTGAAGCCTTTAATAACTTGATGAGCAAACACAAAATGTGGAAATGAAAAGTATCCTCCAGTTACTGAAAGCAGTCTGTAATATCATAGCATGACATAAACCTTGATTTGTTGAAATGGCATGAATACCCCTTGCCCTTATAGTAAACTCAATTTGAATAGTAAAACCCAGATGTTTAATACTATCCACATGGAAAAAATGAGGTAAAAATCTTTGAGAGAGAACGGTGCTTAGAATTCTCTCTGCATATGCACTGTCCTCTGTATTTTATTTCAGTGTGTTCTGCAGGCAGAGTGCTACTTCTGGATTACCCCTTTTTCAAGAGGCATAAAGGAGAGAGCAGATATCTTTAATGAGCACGTCTATCTCTAGTGCCTTGTCTGAAATGTTTTGGAATTCAGAAAATGCTTTCCCAGGTTTTCTTATATATTATTTTTATATACATTTAGATACATAGCTGCACACACATGTGTGTGTGTCTCTCTCTATATATAGGCATATATGTATTTTTATATAAACGTCCTCCCATCTGTAGGAAAATTCAGAACAGAAAGTATTGTGCTGCATCTCTATAGCGTACCATGGTGGAGCTCTGTTCTTGTGTGAATGACTTCCTAACCAAAAAAAAAAGCCCAACCACAATTAATATTTTTTTTTTTCATTTCTTTCAGATGCTTGAGCAATGGTTGCTGCATTACCAGCAAAGTACTGTAGATGCTATGCAACCTAGACACCTCAGTACATCCTTGTACTCCCAGTTTCTACTTGTGTACCTTCTGCCCTCTGTCCTCATGCTCCACTCACCAGGTACCTCCCTGCTGCCAGGAGTGCTTCAGCCATCCCTCCACCCAAGTGCCTTCTCACAGCCAGGACTAATGAAACCTAAACGTGAACGTCCAACCCGCCACTGAAGCAAAAGCAGATTGATACATTAGAACACTTTTGTAGAGTGAAAACTTAGCAAAACCTGTTTGTTTGTTTATGTGTCTTTTTAAAAGAATGACGTTTACATATAAAAATGTAATTACTTAATGTATTTATATATATGGAGAAAAAGAGGGGGGGGTGATAATTAGCAGTCATTGTGTTTAAGTGAGGAAAAATGTGTTCTAATTTTTTGGGTGTATGGTTGACACTTCCTTGCTCTACTCTGGACTGGACTTTAGTAACACAAAGCCTCTGGGTGTAATTTTAGCGAAGTAATGGCGGGCCACACCAACAGTGAAAATTGCTTTGGATATTACAGTAAAGATCAATTTTAAACATTTCTTGATTTAAGAAGGTGTTTAACTGATGAGGATGCTCTTAATAACATCCGTTAAAATTACAGGTGGTAGAATTGTCAAATTTGTAACTCAGAGCATTCTCTAGTAGAGGCTTAATTCAGGCCAAATGGAATTGAACTAGAAACTCTCATGTGAAAGGGAAGAGTGATTCATTTAAACATCCAAAGCTATCACTATTGTTTGACTTTCAAAAAATTACTTTCAGTTGCTCTGTTTTCATTATATTCTGCATTGCCTTGTAATAAAGAACATACCATGACTATGTGGAGCAAAATGAACCAGAACCACTTTTCCACCTCTGCTGCAAAAAGCACTTTGACATCCTGAATCCTGATGTGGGTTTTTGAAAAGGTGGCAACACCACTATTACTTAATTTGGTAACATGAATTTAAGGTTCCATTTATAAATATTTTGTTAGTATTTATTATGATTATCACATGGAGCTACCTTCTCTGATAATTTATTTTAAAGCATGTCATATAATGCATCAGTAATACATTCACAAATAATGATATTTTAAAGCTATTTTTGAAAGCATATCACAATATGTAGATATTGTCAAAGCATGGCCTACACTTAAGTATAGTTTCATGGTTTATAGTCATGTATACTTTAAAGTTAAATGAATAATAAGGAATTTACAAATGGAACCTTAATATATATCCAGTTACCCTGATTTTAATATTTTTGTATTGTTACCTATGTCTGCTGTATATAGAACTTCTTAAATAATGCTGAAGGGATACCAGTGTTTATTCTAAACAGATACAACATTTACTCAGATATACAATAGTATAGACATGTTTAACATTTTTGTTTTGTTTTAAGTTGTACGAGCTTTGTTCACAAAAAAAAACGCACGCTGGTGTAATTTTATTCATAGATGAGTTAAGTAATGGAAGAATACAGTACCTCTGCCTTCTTCTACGGCACAGTGAGCTAAATGTTGAATCAACTTTTTCTCCCTTGAAATAGATTTTGTTGCTGCATTCATTAGAAAGGAATCAACAGTTGCTGGCTTTATTGCACATTTTGTAGTATTCATATTATCAATTTTTTTTTAATTTTATATTTGGTTTTGGTTGAGTTGGGCTTTTTTCCCCCAAATCTTCTTCATGAGGTTTTTAAATATTTCAGTTTCTTTTGGTGTTTCAAGTGGCATCCCCAAGTTCCAAGGAGAAGGTAGGGTGACTTCATTAAATGTAATGAGTAATAGCTGTGTAGGGTTTTTTGTTTTGTCAGAGAAAGACATCAGTGTGGGGATGAAGATGTTAATATTTGGACTGTATCATAATTTTCCTATTCTATGTAAATTATTTATGATTTTTTTTATTTCTTTTTTTTCCTTGCGAGTGTGTCAGAGAGTGAGAGTGATGAAATTTCCTTTTGTTTTGCCAAAGATTGTAAATAATTATTTATTTGTTTACATGGACGGAACTTTATCAATTAACGTCCTGATTCATTTAGTCAGATCCTCATTTTTTATATATATATATATATATTAAGAAATTAATAATAGGAAATAAACTGTAAAAAGGTTTTATAAACCAAAATCTCTTTACCTTTTTTATAGTTAAAATGTTTCTTTAAAGAAAATATGCCATTCTCCAAAGCCCTCACTTAAGCCTCTTGCCTTGCTGTAAGCCAGTTCATTTCAAGCAAACCAGTAAATCTGTTGCTTTGTTACAAATCACCAGTGTCTTCTAAGTTGTAAGCAGCAGGTTTCTCAGTATCTCTGACAAGACATCATTCCCCATGAAGTCTTCATCTGGCAAACTATCACAAATTTTATTTATAGCATTGTTACTGAGAAATATTGATCCTGCTTCTCTGTATTTGTCTTGGCCGATGTGTTTGAACAAATATATCTCCTTCTGTAATTGCTGCTTCTGAGGGTCCCATCTGAGTCTTGGGATTCATTGGTGTGAGTGGGGATTGCCTTCCTGCTGGAGATTTTCAGGAATGAGTGAGTCATTATAAACCAAACAGAATAAAATATAAGAAAAAAATCTTAGCACGAGAGATCTTTCCTACATGTATAAACTGCTTGCAGGGAGGGGAATTTGAATGCAATTAGGAAAATTAAGGATGCCCAGCATGTCAAAATGCAAATTTTGAGGTATGGACACAAGTTCTAACTTTTCTTGGCCTTACAAATATCCCAGCTATTTGGTTTCCTTGGCTTTTTGTTCCTGTATGAGTACTTGAAACATTATACAAGAAAGCCATGTAGTCTTCAGTACAATTTTTTATGAATCCTTTAAACCAAAACAAATGTTCATTCGTGTAAAGAGGTGCAAGATCATCAATGATTGACATTATTCACAGAGTGATCAAGAACTTGTTATCCACTTTCTCAACAGCTTTTTTAAAACTCTGGTATGAATCTGCAGGAGAGTTATGAGCGTGGACACTTAATTATGATTCTAAGGGAAAATATCTCTTGATGGCAACCAAACAAAACCCCACAAAACTAAACACAGGGACATAAAATGACTGGAAATGTGTGGAAATATAACAGCAGCACTTCAGTACTAGTACAGGGTCTCAGAAAAACAAGGAGGGACGGACCAAAAAAAATATGCTGTGAATGAGCAGGTTCACTATAGCAGTGGCATCCTCTGACCTGTGTTGGTTCTTCTAACTACTTTTTTTAAGTCTTTTGAAGATACTTAGGAGTATTTGCATAATCTGGGAAAAATACGTATTTAAACATTTTGCGACGTCTGCACTTCTGGTTACCAGAGAGATACGGATATGGAAGAAGAAGGTCTGAAATCTCTGAGGACAGGCTGTTTTTTCTCACAAGGGGAAACTGAGTAGAGCAGGTGTGGATTCTGCCACTCAGTCATGAGTGACACTAGGCAAAACTTTTTTCATTTTTTTCATTTCCCTGGGCATCAGGCTCCCATCTACTAAAGGTCAGTGGTAGATTTCTTCCCCTTTAAAATGCTTTTGATATGTTTTACGTACTTACTGTTTCTGGGCCAGCCATAAAACCAGGAAATACTGAAATACTGAAATCCCCCGGAAGTTAAGTTCTGATGAGACTTCTTGACAATTTTTAAAATATGGGTGTTTTGGATAAACTTTGAATAAATCACTGACTTCTGAAAAGTTAAGCTGAACTCACAGCATTTAAGGATTTGTCCGTTATAAGAGTAATGCATCTGCCATAATTTCTTCCAGAAAGGAAGGAAAAAATTCTACCCAAGTATTGTATCTGATATCTGTGTCTGCTGCTTGCTAGCTACACAATGGGGGCAGGAGCAGAACAGACTGTCACAGTCAGTGGGCCAAACCTTCATCTTGGTCAGCTCACTGGGAGTTTTACTATGGAGTTGAGTGATAGCTGGATGAGATTCAGGGTTCGGCTTGTCCTGCGGACTTCCATAGAGGAAGAACTATAATGTTTGTATGAGAACATCTGCTCTCTAAAGCCATTTGAAGAAAATATATAACTATGTAATAACTTGGCACCACACTCTTTCCATTGTGGAGAAGACCACCCCTGTAGATCAGGAAGGGAGACTTCGAAGAAAAAGAAACCTGGAGCTGATGAAAACAAAGGTTCTTCTAATCCATTATCCTTCTTCTTGAAATCTACCAGTACCAAATTCACAAGAGGAAGGTGTCAAATATTTATCATTAAAAATGATACATTAGCACTCCTAGAAGGGAAACATCATTCTTAGCCCCAGCAGTTAATGGGTGGGTTCTGCCTTTGTGCCTGCGTGACCTTTTTTACACTCATATAACTGCAAATATTTTTTATTCATATAAATATCTCAGATATTTAATCCCACTTCTCCAGCTATTGAGAACTCTGGAGAT
This sequence comes from Pipra filicauda, assembly GCF_003945595.2. Lineage (NCBI taxonomy): Eukaryota > Metazoa > Chordata > Aves > Passeriformes > Pipridae > Pipra > Pipra filicauda. The sequence continues at coordinate 2,329,492 of NW_024104207.1, read as the reverse complement.
TGATTATATACTACACACGGCACAAATTTCCTTTTACTGATTTCAGATCTGTTACTGTTTAATTTCATTGACAGGCTTTATTTCTCACGGACTTTGGAAAGGAATGAATAGTATATATTTCATTATAAAACTGTATGTTAGAAAAATAATATTCTACTTTGCTTTTACTGCTCGTGTGCATATGTCTATAACGGGTTCATGCAGCACATTAAAGGTAGAAGAATTTACTCTGCTTGATAAAAAGATCAGCTGCTATGTTATTGAAATTCTGTTCTGATACAGGCCATGTTTATGGCCTTCTCCAAGTCTCAGTCTAGCTCTTCTGCAGATGAGTTGGACAGATCTTTCACAACCTTTTCTCCTGTCAATTGTTGTTGATCATTATCTGTTCTTGATATTTTTAGAGCTAAATGTGAATATGTTTGGTGTTGCTCCTTTAGAAGCAAGTGAACCATCACAGTCTACAACTTCCTTGTGAGGGGAAGAGGAGAGGCAGGCACTGATCTCTTCTCTGTGGTGACCAGTGAAAGAACGCAAGGGTCACAACCCACAGTTGTGTCAGGGGATATTTAGGTTGTATATTAGAAAGAGGTTCTTCACTCAGAGGGTGGTTGAGGGCTGAAACAGGCTCCCCAGGGAAGTGGTCACAGCACTGTGACTCTGTCAAGCTTAACAGAGTTCAAGAAGTGTTTGGATGATTCTGTCAGTCACATGATGTGACTCTTAGGGATGGTCCTGTGCAGGGCTAAGGGTTGGACTCAATCCTTGTGGGTCCCTTCCAACTCAGCATATTCTTTGATTCTGTGAATTTCTTTTCAGACACCTGCTTACATTCCTGGACTCTTTTCAGCACTGCTAAATGCACCAGTCTATGGAAGCTGGAGGGCTGCATTGCAAATCACACTTCAAATCTTAGGAACAGCTGTAATAAGGTATCTTGTAATTTACAGATTGTTTTTAGTCATTGAGATTACCTAGTCTTTTGGTAACTTCTAGCAGATATAGTTTTGACACCCCTTTTGTAAGCTGATTTTCTCTCTTTAATTAATGTTGAAGAAAAAAGAAGGGAGAGGATGGCAAGCTGTAGGGCACTGTCAGCAGCTGCAATGGATATTTTTTGACCAATGCTTTTTTATACATGTGAAGGAAATGAAACTTAATGTTTTCAATTTCGTGCAAGGCAGATTTCTCTCAGATACTCTTCTGATTGATCATTCAATCTAGTTTTCTTCCTGGAGTTGCTCTGCTGCCTTCTTGTAAGTAGCAACAACCTCCAGTAGAAAGACGTTGTTAAGACATTCCTTGGTGGTGAAACTGGAGTACTTAAGAGTTGGAACATGAAGCCCAAGCAAATTAGTCTGTCCTGATTTATGAAGATTCGGCTGCAGTGTCTAGAATTTTGCAGTCAGAAGTGAAGGACCACCCAACTGGCTGTGGATGTAATCCATTGGGGTTTTCTACATGCAGTAGCTCAGCCTGAAGAAATGGCAACAGTGTCTCAAGCTGAAACCAGTGACACTTGGAAGATCACTTGCTTTCTCAAGTGAGATTAAGTTCCAAAGATATTGGCAATTACTGTTCTAGAGAACAGCAGTTCTCCATTTAAAGAGAAAAGTTCCAATGTTTGTAAAGGGACAGGAAGAAAACCAGAACATTGTTAAGATTTGCACTATTTTCAGTTAAATGGAGCATACGCAAGCAGTAAAATGGCAAGAAACCACATTCTTTTTTTGTTCTTTTTCTTCTTTGAAAGTCTTCTTTTTAAGTCATTAAAAGAAAGACAGAAATAAAGAGTCACTTCTCTTCCAGATTTTTCATTAATATGTCAATATAAAGCTCCCACTTATTTGAGAAGGAAGCACACTCAGTTGTACATGGAGGGGACTGAAATGGTTGGTATTTATATAGTTCCAAATCAATCTACAGGATCTAATTTCTTGCTTTTGGTTGAAAATTTTATAGTTTCCTTGGTTTAATCAACAATATTAAAATGGTCAACAGTGATAAATTACTTTATTGTATCAACTTACTTGATACCTCCACCGAAGACTGGTATCTGAGCTTGGAATAGACCTAAAATCAGTATTATTCATTAAATGGAAAGAAATTAATCCATTCATGATTATAGATAGGAAGATTGCCCAACCTTGCATAGAAAATGTATTGTCATCACTGGACAATCAAGAAACCTATTGTTCTTCATGTCTAGCATCAGCCATCCCTGTGGTGTGAGAAGATAATATGCTCCCACTCTTAAACATGAGGGAAAGGGAAGCTGTGGCTGAAGAGAAATGAAGCAGAGGGCTTCTGAACACTTGGTCAATGTCTTTATCACAAGACCATCCATTTTGAAACAGGCACAAGTCATTATGGCAGCAATATGAAAAAAAAATCAGCTCTTGTTATTTCCTGTTTGGAATTTCCTCTAAAAATGATTTAATCTCCCTTTAAGAATAATTAAGACAGGCAGTCTTATTTGAATGCTTCCGTATTCCCTTGTTTACCTCTGAAAGTTCTAATTATTCATCCAACCATGGGGTATAGTGCTGGAGAGGTAGATCAAAAGAATGCTGTTCTGCTAACTTGAATGAGATCTATACACTGGAAGGCACAGAATTTCAAACATATCTTCTTTTGAGTACAGAAAAATGTTTCAGAACTAATGCCTACTTTAACAAATGATCCTGATATTTAATATATTATCTGAGTTTAATAAGACAATATTTATGGAATATTTTCAAAGGGGGAAATATTTAATATTTTACATTTGAATACATGTGGATAATATCAACTTTTTTGTAGTGATTGAAGGGTCTTTCATGTAAAATATTTTCAGTTATTAGGGTTTTTTTCTGTTTCCATCTATGGTAACTTTTTGTGAATAAAAATGAGAAGATGATTTTTGTTATTAGCAATCATTCTAATTACATGGAAGACCTGAAGTCTGGTTAAGTTTTTATGGAAATGACATGTTCTGGGAAGGAAGGTTCTATTCAAAACCATTTCACTTTTCTGCAGAGAGGAAGAACTGTTTTCTTCCAGTTCTCTTCCAGAAGGCGTCGAGTGCCTTCTGGTGAGAGAGATAGTACAACTGAGTTATTGAAACAGAACCTCACACCTGTGACATGAATCCACTCAGTGTATTGTGACAGCCAAAGAAATAGCCATAGTAAGAAATCCGACCTGCAGCTACCTTGTGTGCAGTCACCTACAGAGAAGAGGGGGAATATATGCTAAGCTCCTGAGCACTGGGGTTTGGAGATTGGCTCCATGGCTGCTGTGTTGCCTATACTAAAAATATTTTCCCCTATCCTTATGCCAATGCATCTGTGTACAATGTAGTTCCAGATTTAACACCTGAATACTGCACTTAAGATTCATTTTTTTTCTTAATGATGCATATATACTAAAATTAAACAGTTTTACTTACTTATTTCTGGAATATTCTGGAAAAAACCAGTATGGCTTTTTTCTTCTATGAACTGGGGTTTAATAATGCTCCTGTATGTCCTAGAGCATGAAATAATGATTAGAAAGCGTTCTTAAAAAAACTCCAGTGCAAAACATTGTAGTGTTGTAACACTGGAAGGATAGTTGTGCATTTTCATTCCTGTGCAGAACGAGTTCATAATGTGATGGCTACTATTTCTCAAAAAGTGTGCATTGTTTAGCTCCGTAATTACATACATACTTTCCTCCCTGTGTTGTTTCTCCCAAGAAAGCATGAAATATTGCAATTTAACACTGCTTTTGGTAAATCACAACCTATTTCATATCAGCTGTTACTTTGCATCAACTTCTTAGGTCATGCTCACATCCCAAAACAGAGGAGAACCACTATAGATTTTGCAGTACTTTCAGAAATAAAAGATTACTTGAAAAACTACTGCAGTAATTTCTATATTTTCAAAATAAATGAATACTGTGTTTTCACATTGTTGAAAAGTGGCTTAGAAAACCTTTGGGCTGTGATGTCAAAACAATTCAAGATCCTGAACTTGTATTTCTCAAGAAGAGGGATTAATTTTTGCAAGGAACTGTAAATATTTTACTGTGAATAATAAGTAAGAAATGGAAGTATCTGAGACATCTTTACCTTTTCTACTGCTCATTAAACACTGCATAGATATGTCCATGTGGGATAAGCTAATGTTGTCAATTTGCCTTATTAGGACTACTAGTTTTTCATACACTGCTTCATAATTTAGAAGTACATAAATAATCTTTTAGCAAAAAGCCTGACACTTCTTATGTTGAAAGTGTTTTGCATTTGAAATGTCAAATAAAACTGAAGTTGTGGAAAGAGTTATTAATTCAAAAGGAAACGCTCTCAGAGCATTTTAATTTCCTGATAAAACCAGGGATAACCTACAGGAAAAGTAGAATATCCTCCCCATTTTACCTGCCACAGCACTCAGAAGAGCATAGCAATGCCAAGGTTTTGGGAGTCAGTCTCCCACCATCACAGTCCAACAGGTACTGAGAATGAAACCAGAGAAAAACGAAGACAAAAAGGCTGTGATGGGAGGAATCTGTACAGCTATTTGCCGGGTCCGACAACATCAAATAGCAGTTCCTGATGGGGGCTCTTAGGGATTTCTAAATTTTCTTCAGGTTAAATATTAATTTCCTGAAGTGTATTAAGCCAAAGGGATTGTTTTTAAAAACATGTCTTGTACATAACTTTGAATGCCAAATGTATCTGTCACCTGATTCATCTAAAGTTTGTTTTCATTCTCTTCCATCGATGATACTTCAGGGGTCACATTGCAAAAATTAATCCCCCTTCTTTTCATACTAAATGAAACACATTTTGTATACTATAAAGAGAACCATTCAACTGTCAAAGAGAGCTCTTTTCTTATTCAGAAAGTGTTACGGAGGCTCATGTGTGCCAGAGATACTGCCAGGGGAGGAAGGGAAAAATCTGACCCTTGTGATGAGACAGAGATATTGTGTGGTGAGGAGGAGAGGGGAGTGCATCTGAATTTGTGTGGTTCAACTGTGAGACACAAAACTTTTGGACACTCTATTAATAAAGTTTATTAATAGAGGCTTTCTGCTAGTTAATGGGTCAAGGATATTAATTTTGCTCACCCTGGGTCAGTCAAAATGCACCTGTGCCTGTATCAATTTGTAAGTACACTTTCATATAGACAAACCTGTATATAGACAAAGTAAATGCTCCTGTGCACAGGGCTTTGAATGCAAATCACAATGAAAAATGAAGTTCTGTCACAATTCCTGTTAACAAAAGCATAGCTGCTAACTCAAAATAGTCTTGGACAAAAATATCAGTACTATACTTAAAGGCTCAGTGGCAGATGGAGACATATTGTGATGATTTGTGCTGCAAAGGGGCCTCCACTTTTTTACAGTATCTATGCCAATATCACTTTACTGAAGCTATTGAAAAGTCAGCAGAACATCTGTCAGAGGGAGACATGTAACATTCCAGATGTGGCTTAGAGAAATGAGTGCAGGGAAAGCAGCAACAATAAAATCACACAAAATTTTATAGGGACTGACAAACCATATGAAAAAGGTAGGCAGGGGAAGAAAAATACTCTGCTCAAGTCATAGTCAGTACTTGCAGAAATGTAGGGTTTAGTCTGCACAGACCATCAGCCACTATCTGAACCACCTAAGATGCCTGGCAGGTTACCCTGGGGAACTGCAGTATGGTGTGCATCAGAAGCCAGCTGCTAGGCTTTCTTCATAGCTGTGTATTTTTTATTAAATAATTGTAAAACCAGAGAGCCAAATTCTTGCTTCACTTGTGCAAAGGGAGGCTGAAGAGTTTGATGTATGCATAAAATACAGATCTTCCTCAGACTGAGTTTACAGAGGTGGCATTTTTCACTTACATTCCTTTTGCTAGGGAAATTTTTCTCTTTTTCTGTTTTCTTAATATTTTCGGGAGATTGAAGGCCACTGACTCATGTTCATAACTAAGAAATACCAAAGGTTTTTCAAGATCAAAACAGAAATTGTTTGAGATTGTTAATGATGAGCCAAGGGTAACTGTTAAATTATATTTCCCAAAGGAATACTGGCCATAAAGGATTGGCCATTCCATTTGGTCTATGTATCAAAATGCCCCATTTGCAGATATAACTGTAATAAAAGGTCCATTTCCACATGTGTGAGACAGAGGATATTATGGTAAACAAAACAAAACAAAACAAAACAAACAAAAAACAAAACAAAGCAAAACAAAAAAAAGGCAAGAATACTATCCACCAAACCCAACCAGAAATGGTATTTAACCATCTGTGTAGATATCTACACCAAACCTACGTCCTGAGGACCTCTCTGCCACCGTCCAAGCTTGCTTGGCCCCGGCAGTTGAACCTCAGGATTAAAGGGTGGGCTCAGTTCAGCGCACACTGTGTCTCACCTAAAAAATCCACTGCGCAGGCTCGAAGGGTTAATGACCTTTCCCAAATCTTCGTTCGCGAAGACTGGCCATATATACATACAGATATCTACACCTAGCTTAACAGGTGTCAACAGGCTTAACAGGATATCTACACCTATGCTTCGTTCTCAGTTAGTAAGGAAAAACAGGCATTCTTAGAACAAAATTTTTATTTTAATTTAGATGTATAAAATAAGACAAGTAAAGCTAAAAAGTTCAAGTCCAAGACAAAAGCGGTATGCATTTATAAAACCTATTCTTCAGGATGCAGAAGGAAATCATCATTCCTGTTTCACTCATAAGTGAATATAACACTACAGATATTCTATATTTTTCTGGTATGGCCTTTAAGTGAGAACATTTCTCTTACACACTCTTAGTGGAATATAACAAAAATCATTCCATAAAGGTTTTTCAAGGCGCACTTAATTTTATCCAGGCAAATGGGAGCAAGTGTTTGATTGAACATGCTGATTCAGAAGCATTCATTACCTGTGTTCACTGGACTGACTTCATCCAAGGTGACCTTTGCTTTATTCACATCACTGCACTGGCGCATTTAAATAGAATTACTTAAGAATGACCTATTTCTGAGCTTAAGCAAAAAGACTCTGACCAGACAGAAGGACCCAAATGACTGTAATTTTGGACCATAGCAGCTGCACTCACTTGAGATTGCTACTTTTAGAGATGTTAATAATATTGGAATAGATACAAGTCCTCTCCTAAACATTAAGTAATGGTGCTGTGATATATAGGTCATTGCTTGGATATGAGAAACCTCATCACTAAACCAAAAATCAGTTTTGAGCAACTGTTCCAGCTGGCTCTGCTTGGAGAAGGGGGTTTGGGCTAGATGTTTTCCAGCAGTCCATTCCCACCTCAGCCACTACATGATTTTATAGCAAATGATGGAAAAATAAATGAACTCTTATATAGACTGCTAGAAGCACAGGATTCAGGTGCTTCCTTGTTAGTGGCAAAGCTTCAACAGCAAATTAGACTGAATAAGAATATCTGTAAGTAGGTTGGGATTTCAGTTTTGGACTTAGATCTGACTTTGAAACAGGGATATGTGTGAGGCTGTACAGTTATCTTATATTTAACCCGTATTTGGTATCACATGCAGACTATCAAATTACATAGATCCTGAAGGAAGATAAGGTACTGACAGTGAAAAATTAACTAGTACTCAAAGTAGGGTTTTTACTAATCTTGGTTTCTCAAAGAAATGAAGCTGGTACAACCATCTGTCTATCATCTGCTAGTAAATGACTAACAGAAGTTTTACGTTCATTGGCCAGTTTTAATTGACTTGACAGAGCTGAATTTGACAGACATTTCAAAAGTTTATTAAGTACATAAGATTTGTGCCAATACGATTGATTAAGATTTCCATGTGGATTCTCTTTTTACTAGTAAGTCACAAAAACACTGAAATCTTTTCTTATAATTAGCAGATCTCTAATCTCTTTCATGTATTAGAAGTATAAATCTCATAGAGCAAAATTCAGTTACAAAACTTAAATGGACTAAAAGTGAGTCACTAGTTCCAGTGCCCATGGACTTGCTTGTGTCCCTGGAGACCCCTCATGAGTGGCCCATTTACATGAATTTGAAACAAACAAAACCAAGTTGTCGTTATTTGTTCTGCATCAGTAGTGAAAGCTCTAATCAAGCTTCATGGATAACTTGCTAGGTACTGCACAAGCACAGTTTAAGATGCATTTTGTTGTCCTGGAAAACCTGTTAAGTGGCCTGTGTGGTACACAGGTGCAAGCCTGTATGGAAGCCATAAGTGGAGGGAAGGACAGATGGAGAATGATGTAATAGACTGGTAAGGGGGTTTCTCCAGATTTCCACAGAAGGTCATTGAGGAACTGAGAACAAAACACAGTTTTCAAAAATGCCAGTTTTTGTTTTTTCTCATTAGCATCTAATGTGAAGTCTCAGTCAGGATTTGAAAAGGCAAGAGAAATGAGTTTAGTTTGTCCTCTAGCAGGTAAGATCTTTTAGACTAATTGTCTTCCTCCATGTTGTTGGACACAGACATTGTTGTCTATGGTAAAATGGATAAAAGTAACAGGTATGCATCTAGGAAAGACTTAGGGAAAAAAAATCATACCATTCAATGCCCCGCTACTTATATTTCAACAAAAAATAGTTTGAAATAGTAAAACAGTATGGTAGTTCCCTGGTAGACTTTATAACGTCTTTCATGCCACTTTTGCTCTTCATAGCCTCTTAGAAGATCATGGTATTTTTATCTTCCTTCTTGACATACAGAAGAAAACATGTACACCACACTCCAACCAATGAATCAACCAACTGTAAATATATGGAATTGTGTAATTGTTGACTGATTTTTGCATCCCCAGAACCTTCAAATATTTTGATCAATTCAACTTTGATTCATGCCTTGACAAAGCATTTTAATCCAGAACTAAGGAAACTAATCCTGTTCGACTCTGTGTCTATTCCAGTATTTACATGCATTTAAACTTACATAATTTAGTTGGATAAGAAACTTTTTTATCCCAGATTAGTACTTATTTTGCCTGAATGTCCTAGTTGAATTTTCCACTTCTCACTGGTACATAAATTGTTGAAGCACACAGTGACTCTTCATTCATTTCATTCTACAAAAGGAAATAAGCACAAAGGAGCTGAACGTATTTCCTAATTTCTCATTTTATATACCTCTGTTAATATTCCCCTGACTGATCTTTTACTGTAATTATAGTTGGCAGTGAAATAACATCCTGGATTTTTGGCTTCTAATACATTGTCTTTGATTTTTCCTACTATAAGTAAAAGGTAAGTCAGAAATATGGTTTATGAAAGCTAACCCATTTTTTTTCTAAATCCCTTCCTCCCAAGCAAACCAGTATCAATCTCTTCTCATAAGTTACACATTATAGGGCTCAAAATACTTTTCTTGTTTTTCACTGCACTGTTTTCAGGTGTTCTGTATTTCTAACATGCATGGGACTCAAATCTGATTACAAGAAGAGCAGAAAGATTGCATCATGTGTCTTGCAAAACCACGCTCCAGTTTATAAATATCCAGTATGAAGTTTTTATTTTTTTCAAAAGTTTAGTTTGTGATCATCTGTCATGTAAGGTGCTTTTCTCTACAATTCTGCCCCAATTTTGTGCAACCTACTTTCTGTTTAGACAGTTGGTTGCTTTTCCACTTGTCTGTATCAGGCTGTCTGTCCGCTGTTACATGTGTACTAGAGGAATGGTCAACCCATTTGAGAGCAGGAGTAGCTTGTTCTTTCGAAATCTGGATGTCCTTTGCCACTGTGAACTTAGAGCTGTGCATTTTTCATTCTGGACCAGCACGGACATAGGTTAAAGAAACAAAAGCATATAGTGTTAATGAACTTAACAAAGCCACTGATCTCTGTAAGCAATGCTAGCAGTTATTCTAGTCTCCACATGGATAATTAGGTAAGGACATGGCTACAGATGCTGACTAGGTCTCTTGCATTTCCTGAAGTCCCGATTTCTGTGTGCAGAGGCCCTTTGGGACAAGATTGAATAAAACAATTAGATTTCTTTAGCAAAAGTTGATTGAAGAGACCTCTTTCATCTAGATTGCATATTCAGTTACCATTGTCCTAAAAACACACCGTTCAAGAGTGATAATTCCTTCAGGATAAAAATGATAAGGGTGAGCAGAGCCTCCTGGACCAGGGGGAGTGAGTATGAATCCTGGGAACACAGAACTGTGGAGGAACTGTTACTCTGAACTCTGAGATTTCAGATGGGATTAGTTGGACTGAATAGGGAAGGGTGTGGGAAAATTAAAAAAGAAAGAAAAAAAGAAAGGAAAAAAGCATCTTTAAATACTTGTTGCAGTTTCTGAGGCCCTTCTTGGTAAAATACTGCATTCTTCAAGCAAGAAGTGATTCTGTCTTAAAAGATGGGCATTGTTTCAATCCAGCAATCCCAACGTAGAACAGTTTATCCCAAAGGAGGAATATCATTTGATTTCTGACTACAAACTAAATCTGATTAAAGAACTTTCAGGGAACAGCTACCTAATTAGCACTGTTAAGCTAAGATTATTGCACCTACTGACTATAATACCAGTGATTATCCGGGGAGAACATGAATGCTGAGAAGAAACTGCTATTATACCTGAACTGCCCTTGACACTTTTGGCATCACAGGAGGTGGACATATGAGAAATAGGAATGTCCCCAGCAGATCCTGCTTGCCAAAGATTTCAAATTGCAACCCCACACTGTGTCCTCATACCCCATAGTGGAGAACACATATGGACAAATACTGGAAGTGGAAATAAATGTTTCAATAGTCACACTTCATAACAGTAGTGAGAATCAGAACCTCATGTTTGCAACTCTTCATCACTTCTGTGTGGAATATCTGAAAGCCTTAATTGTCCATGGACCTAATCACGAGGTGATGATCACTGCCAACAAAGTGCTGAGAGCTCTCAGCTTCCACTGCAGTCAGAGTAGGGAGATGAGGATACCCCGTACTTTGCAGCAGCAACAGCATTGTCCTGCCTCTCCAAACACATGCTGTTTTCTGAAGTTTCTAACTGAGAAAAATTGTTGTTACTAAGCAGACAACAGCAACTCAGCTGGAGTCCCAGCTGCACGCAGGCCAATGGCCTCAAATCCCTTGCCCCACTTCGAAGAGAACTGTTTCTGACTCTGGAGAAGAAACAAGCCATTTGATCAGTGACTCGCAGAAGACCATCCCCTCCCCCATCCTCCCGTGCCTTTCAAATCTCCTTGAATTGTATCTCCTACCCCCAGTGTGCAAGGGAAGCCAATTCCAGTGATGTCAATAGGCCTCCTCCAAGCAGACTACGTGTCATCAAAGAGCTGCTCCTCAGAGAAAACCTGTAGCAGTGCCAAGAGAGAGCACAGGCTGCCAGCCTCAGAGAAACATTTCTGTTCTTGAGTGGGGTCAAAGGTCACTGGCAGCTCAGTGATTCATCAAATCAATCAGGCACACTGAAGACCGATTCCAGAAGAAGAGTCCAAAGTAAACACTATGATTCAGAGAAGGATAAATGACACAAGAATCCAAAGGAGTCCTTGAAGAAATGGAGTGGTAATATTTCATTAGACCTCCTATTGCCACATTTAAACAGCTCCATTATGTACAAGCGTAAAGTGATGAGGCCTTGAAAAATAGGGAAGTCCTGCGGGAAAGATGGGGTGCGTTCTCACTTTAAAAGTGGACTGAAAAAGAGCTTCAGAAATCCTAGTCCTGAAGCTTGTAAAGTAAATAATGAGGCAGTTTTGCCCATAAGAATGCTTTAAGGTTGTCGTTATTTCTGAATGCATATTGATATTAGTTGTTCTGGGTTCTTTCTGGTGTACAACAAATGTTTACTGAGGCCAGGGCTATAATAATGGGATTACTTTTAGTATTTTAAATCCCGTAGCCAACGACAGTGTGTACAGGATATTATTTTCATTTTTACTGTTAGCTCAGGTATTGTGCAACTTGATGAAAGGGACATGTTTTTTTAATGCTACTCTCTTCAAAATTTGTTAGGCTAGATTTCTTCGTAAAAGTGAGACTCTTCAAAAGCTAAATCCCATCTTAAAAAATTCATGGTTATCTTGCAGTCCTAATGCTTGTGGTCCAAATTTTTGTCAGGAGCTGAAGGCTGGGTCCTGTGCTCAGGGCCAGGGCTCAGAGATTTGGGAATGAGTGCAGGGCTAGGAATTGCCCTCGATGATCCTTGTGGGTCCCTTCCAACTCGGCGTATTCTGTGATTCTGCAGTCCCTGAGGGATGTGGGCCTGACCACGGGGGTCCATTGGGGCATGACTAAGGAGCCAGGGTCCATCTTATCCCCCAGCAAGGAGCAGGGCAGCTGGGAACACCAGGCATCAAGTCACCTCCCTAGAGATGGTGATGGGCTGAGAATGGGCCAGGACATGGGCCGGCAGGTGGGGGTCAGGATATGGGCCTGCTGGGGGGAGCCAGGGTCAGACATGACTGCAGGAAAACGTGGTGAGACTGAGAGTAGGAGCCTCATCTGAGGCAGCCTCCAAATAAAGGTTATACAGCCCTGGCCAGGGCATTTTCCAGTTCTTCCCTCGCAGCAGCTTTTGCTGTGGGCAACAGCCCTGCCTGCGGTCAGCTAAACCTCTAGGAGAGAGGGAGGGAGACAGAGGAAGGGAAGGAAGGAGGCAGGCCACACAGGGTCCTGAGAAATTGATATTCAGATGCACACAAATGTTATTCTGAATTTCTCTAGTCTGAAAGTCTTGGCAGGGCTTCATCTTTTGTAAAATTTGAGATAATTTGTGGTTCATACCAGGTTTGGTGGTCTTTTAGTGAAGCAAAAAAGCAGTCCTGCCTGCCAGACCAGGTGGTTCGGAGCTGTAGACCGTGTGAAAGGTTTCTTTAAACCATACAGATCAGTTACAATTGCATTCATGCTGTCTTTGTCAGAAACCATAACATAAAATGCTTAATCCCCCATAGGAATTAAAGCCAGAATGTGTTCCCTAGAGCTATTTCCCCGCCTCCTCCCTCCACTCCCTCTGCTTTTTTAATACCAAGTTTTACCTTCCAACAGGACAGCAGTCATCCCACTGCATGAATTTCTGCTGCTTCTTCACTAGGGAATTAACTGGGATGCTGTATTGAAATGGAGCTTCATCTTTGCTGGCATCCCACTGGAAATCCCTTCAGCTTTTTCAGATAAGTTTTGACATTGATTCATGCTGTGCTGGTAGAGGAGGCTTTATCTTTCTCTTTCAAGAAGTTCTGTAATGGAGAAACACTAGTGTTTTGTTTAAAAAATCATAAAATTGTTTCCTCATTTTCATGGCACTCATCTCTGCTCTTACTGGTACATACTTCGAAATGAAACTTCAGCCCAGAAGCACTGTTTAAATGGACAGAGGAACCACTCTGTATCCCACAGTTTCTGAAAGGGTTGAGCATGAACCAAGGACTCCACAGCAACCAGCTGCAGCTGCACATCAGTGGTCTGTGTCTTTAAGAGTGCAAAAAGTCTTCATAATAGCCTCTTCCCACTGTAAAATATGACTAATTTTGTAGCTGTATATATTTACATTGTTAGTAAGTACTGAATATATGATTCTATGAACTTGTGGCCTAGGACAGTTCTGTCATGCTTAATTGCTGAGAGATAGTTCCTACCTATCAGTGACACTCATGGTTTCACAAGGTGTCTCAACATTTGATATGGCAAGAGAAGTGCTTAATATGAGCACTGGCAGATAAATCACCTGGCCTCAGGTTATGGACCTGTAACCAAAGAACTCTGCAGGTGGGATTGGGGATGTAGGGAATTGGGTAACAGAAAAATCTGTTAGAAAAAAGTGTCATGGAATACCTAGTGTTTGATATTATTTAGACATAAGTGGATAATAGTAATCAGGAAACATTTAACATATTTTATTAGATGCCCAAAGACAAAGATGCAGACAATATGTTAATTTTTTTTTTGCAAATATAATTAATTTAAATGATTATGTGGAGTACGTACTTCTACTCATTAACCTCCCAAGTTGCTTCATAAGCACACAAACACATCATATTTTGAAGGGATTGCAGAACACTAGCTATTAATTCATGTTAACTCTGTAGTCTCAATCTTCACAATCTTTGGAAATCTGCCCAAGGGGTATAACCCTTGTAAGACCTCAGAACTCTTTTCTCATGACTAGAGAAGGTTATATAAACCATAGAGGGGTTCTGTTATGTATCTATCTTTTATTTGTTTTATTTATTAATTTTTTTATTCACTCCCCTTAAACCTTTTAGAATGAAATAGTATTGCTTAAGCAGAGGAAAATGAAATGCAAGCCAAGGTTAAAGAAAGAAACAGGAATATTTATAGTTCAGACAATTCTGTAATTGTTTTGTCTGGGTCAAAATGATCTACCAAAGTTTTCTTGGCAATGAAAACTTGAATGAAAAATTTTGGTCATATCTGATTAAATTTATGCAATAGAGATAGAACTAAATAATTCTGTCTGATAGACACATTCTTCTCTTTTGTGCATTATTGTTTTACTTATTTTTTAAAATGTGGTAGTCCTTGGAGGTTCCAGTGACCGTAAGGGCTGATTCTGTAAATAGAGGGTAAGAGATAGTCTTCTCTTAAAAGGTCCTGCAGTGGAAAAAAACAGGCTCAGGAAAGGATAGAAGTGCATAAGGCACACGATGACTTGCAAATCTGTTGTTTCAAAATTATTTTTTTTTAGTTGTTCCAGCTTTTATCCACTGATGTATTGGCTAGAATTTTATTTACTGTATCTCAGGCAGTATATCAAATGTAAGCTAGAGCAATGGTGGGTATGAAAGGAAAAAGAGAAGACATGAGGGATGATGGTGAACTGAATGAACTTTCTCTTCAGTCAGACAGGTGAACTTGCTCAGGAACAGAAGGAAAAAGTTAACTAGGTAGAGAGCATATTTTCGCAACCATGTCAATTCCTGAAGATCCCTGAGAAAATATTTAGTACTAGAACCAATCCTCAGTACAGTTGTAACACAGATTTTTCTTTCTATTGTGCAACTCCTTGAGACAGGAAGAGTAGAATAATGCCTAATTCTATCGTTAGCCTTCCCTGTACAGCTTCAGTGAGTGAAGGAGAGAGAGACTATTGTTTTAGATCATTTTATTCCCTCCTGACCATATCTGTGGAATTTTCCAAGGTCTAATTGAAAACCCTAGGAAATGAACTCAGATGGATTTTAGTGTTGTAGACATGTGTGCTTTTGATGGGAATCTCCTGATCACTCTCACTATTCACGTTGTGGTTCTTGCTGCAGAGTCATCCTGGAGTGCATGAACCTGATGTTTTTTGAATGAAATGAAACCAGCAGATGCACTCCAGAAGCAAGCCCCATGACTTGCTGCTGCCAATGAGATGTCAGACCACAGGACAGCCAAAAACTAGAGTATCCTGTCTGCCATCCTTGAAAACAACAGAGTAATGTGTCCCTCCCTGAAGTGGCAAATCTGCCTGCCCTTCTTCCACTTTTTTTGCTGCCTTTAACATTTCAAACAGAGGTGTTTCTCTGAAGGTCCACTGGGACTGAACTCAAATCTTGCCTTGGTTTCATGCTGTGAGCTAACTCCTGGTCACCTGGGGGTTTGCGTCGGGTAGTCTGAAGCGCCCAGATGACAGCCCATTGTTACTCCTGATTGCTACTGGCTAAAATGTTTGTGTGTCTCACACCAAGCCAATATAACTGTTTGATACTTAGAGGAAATGAAAGTGAAAATACAGAAAAGTGCAGAGCTGATAAAATAGTGCCCACATCATCTTTCTGGTTTAGCTGTAACATGATGCTGAAAAGTGTCATGGCAGTTTCCAAGTCCATCCATCAGAAAAACCGCAAAAGCTTAAATAAACTTCAATGAATGAATAAGTTATCATTGGAATACAGTTCAAAATTCTAGCTGACATAGCTGTATGGAGACAAGATTTTGCATATTTTTTTCTCCTCTCCTGTCTTGGTTATTGCAATGCCATTATCTTTCTCTTTTACAGTAAAACTTATGAATGACCTGGAAAAAATGTAAGCTTACTCAGTTATACAAGGCAACATCCAAACAATCCAGGTAAGTTTTGAAAAACGTGTGAAAAACAAACAAACAGAAATTGTATTAGTCATATCTCTGCTTCTCTGTGAGTCTATATGTCAAACTATTTCACTACAAATATGCAATTTAGTAAAGGAGTCACGTGATTCTTTTATGTGCATAAGGAGATTTTAAAAAAGGACCTCAAACAACTACAAGCAAAACTGTAGCAACTGCAAAATGGGTTTTAGCCCTAGCCTATTGTTCCAGAAGCATTTGGACTTGACTCTTGGAGCAGGGCTCAACTGGTAAGTATTCAACAAATGCAGTTTTTTTCCAGACTCTTTTCTTTCTCTAGTACATATATTTATGCTCTGGTTTTCCATTGAATCTTACCCCTATGATATATTTTTGTGCACTCCTTAAAGTTTGTCAGAAAAATTTCTGTTTATGCTTAGGTCAAGCTGCCGAAAACATTTGGTCATTTTAACTTTTTAAAAAGTTATCAAAATAAGCTAATTGATATCTTTACTGGATTACACTGTACTTGATTTGCAAAATGGGTAACACAGTAGAAATTCGCTAGGGATACATCGTATTTTGGTTATACAGTCTGCACTGCTAAGTTATGTGATCAAATCAGATAAGCTGTGAGGAAGGAGGAAGAAGGAGAAGGAGTTTTGCTGAAGCCTGAAATAACGTGATGTACTTGGGTCAGACATAAGGAGGAGCCACAAATTTCAGGAGAGGAAAAAACCCCTCAGTACATATTCTGTGAATTTTTGCCTGTATTAGGACAGAGATCACTATCTATGATCTCTAACCACTGCTTACTTCTGGTGGGCTGCACAAGGCATGTGCAAAAACTGAGTCACTTATGTTCCTAAACACAAGTGGGACTTAAGCAGGACTAAGTAGCATGTAAACCGAATATATATCCCATTCCAACAGGATGGATTTCACCTTAGGAAGATTAAGAAGTGAATGACCTGCTCAAGAAAAAGATCAAGTCACCTGGCTTTTGTTTGTTGTTGTTCTAAAGAAAGGATGAAGCATCAGGAGCTGTGTGAGTGGCTTTACAGTGGACAGTGTATTGTTTTCTTCAGTTGCCATAGATCTATCAACAGAGTATTATCTCCTCGGTAAGAACTGGTTTTGCACTTCTGCACTTAAGATCAAGAATTATCAATTTTGTAGCAAGGAAGCCATGTAAATGAGGCCTCCTAAGGAATAAAAAAAAAAATCAGATCCCACTGACAATATACAGGCATTTTTAAAATAGCTTGGACTTGAACATTAGAACTGGTTAGAAGACAAGCCTGGGGAGGTCTTAATAGAGATTTACTAGCAATTTTGGAAATATTTAGGTATACTGCATTAGCTCTACTAAACTATAATCTGAATGACCAGGTTTGTACAGACACTACCAATATTCCAAAGAGGAACATTTTGCCATCTTCCATCCGTCTCTCTGCACTGGTGCTAAGATCACAGAGATAATTGTATGAATAGTACCAGCTACTCTGTAGCCTCCCATCATTACAAGTACCATTTTGACTAAGAGAAGTATAAGCGCATTGCATGATTCAACCCATTTTATATTCATTTCACAAAACCTCCTGTAACTTAAGTTCTGACAAAAGTTCTACCTGGATATTAAAGATGAAAGACCAGTAGTGTCCTTTTGGAAAGTTTAATAATTTTAGGTCAGTAGAACTTTAGAATGGTTTGAATATTCTGTCTGATCATGTCTTTAGTGTGTATGTATATATTGTCTTTCAGGAGTTCCATACAAAATCTACTCAGATTATGACTAAAAGATTGTGTCTTAACTGACTAAGAACCTTGAAAAATTCATCACAAAATTGAAAAGTCTATCTGAGCTCTTTCTAGCTCCAGGGTTAGCAATAAAGGTTCTGGAATCACAATTTATGTAAAATCATACTGAAGAGATTGTACAGTGTGGTCTGGAATAGAGAAGAGAAAATGCTTTTTTAATCACTGAATTTAGAAGTTTGGAAGCTGTTAGAGGGAAAGAACAGGTATCTTGAGTAGAATGGTGTCAATTTTGCATAGCTGAACTTCAGAGTAAAAGATGAATTGAGAGAAAAAATAAAAATATTTTCTCAACCAAGTAGACGTAGAAAGAAAGTGTGTTACAGTGCCCAGAAACTCATTTATGTGCTGTGTTAAATCATCCAGGGCAAAATTGTTTCTGTGTGTTCCCTGGTCTGTTATGTCCTATTTTGTCTTGTAGGGGAAAAAAATCCTGACTTTAAGGAATAGATTATTCTTAATCTTGTAAAGTGTAAATGTATCTGTTGTTTCATAATATCTGCATCAGCCCTTAAAACAATTAAAAACACTCCAATCCCAACTCTGTTAAAAAATCTTCTGTCCTGATGTGTGAAATGATCAGAAATAAAAACTTCATTTCAGCCAACAGAGAAAGATTTCGTGATTGGTCACAAAAATAATTTCATGATTTTCAGCCATGTGAAAGAACTAAGGAGGTCTGTTTGAAACTACCCCCCTTCTGATTCAAAATAGCATTTTCCATATTCAGAGTTGTACCACATTTTGCTATGTAGTTCCTTTTGCTGTTTCCAATTTCTATAAAAGAGTCGTTCAAGGACACATCATGTGGTTTTTTAAATTGTTTGGTTTTGTAGGTTAAAAAAATGCTATTTGTGATACAAGTTCTGTTCTTTCAGCACTGCAAAAATTCTGTCATGTCCACTATAACTTTTTCTCTGTGCTTCCTATTTGTCTTGGATTGCAATATGTTTTCAAGTCACTGACAATGGCTAAAGCCACTGGTGATTTTAAATGTTACTTGTATCGTGTAGGTTTATCTTGCAAGTAGCTGGCAAAAACCCACATGTGAATATATATCTTCTCTAGTGAAATATTCAATTTAAAAAAAAAAGTTCTTTGGAAAATGGTGTTTATACCAAGTGTTTGTATAGTAAGTTTAATATTTATCCATGTATTGCCCTGAAATATATTCTACTTTAGGTAACTATGCATTACACAATTTTGAAGTCAGATCCTTTGGACAAATTTTATCTGTGGATTCTGTTCTGTGTGAAGGATGCTATGAAGGAGATGATGGCCATAGATCCTTCATTCAGATGTGATTTCATCACAAGTTTCAGGTCACTGCCTATCTGTGTGCTCACCTGTGTTTATCAACACCTCTCAAAGAACTAGAATAAAGTGAAGTACCTTAGACTGCTTTGTTCATGCATGCATGTCACTTTGGGGGATTTAGGAACAGTTAGTTCATCCAAGGCAAACAAAGCCTGAAATCTAAGTAAGATGAGACTGCTGCACACCTCTGCCAATTGAATGATCTATCTTGATGCTTCTCTGTAAAGCTATGCATTTGATTCCCGACTGTTTGCATTATCAATGTCTAACAGGGAGATTTTTAAACAATGGTGCAGAAATGGTCCGTGGCAAGGGAGTGTAAGACTGTCTAAACTAAATGTGTGATCCACAGCTGAGGAAAGCACACTTTGGAAGAATATGGACTGAGTCATGGCCAGGAACACCAAAATCTGGGAAGGTGGTCTTGCCTAGTCACAAAATAAAAATGTGTATAATTGATGTTTCTTTGTCGTGATAATTTCTTTGAGAAAGATTTGAATCTGGTACAGTTGTCCAGAATATGGGAATCTGTAAGGAAAGGCTAACATGTTTGGCTGTCTGTTACACAGAAACAAAACAAAGCAAAGCAAAATGAAAAAAAGAAGGAAAAAACCAAAGTTTTTTTGGCAGGGGGGTTAATGAGTCATTGGGTAAAAATCCTGCAGCTGGATAACACTGTAGCTGAGACAGTTAATTACATACAAGGAGATGTCAGGATATAGCTCAGACAGCAAGAGGGAAGGGAGCAGAGGTTTGGTCATGGCAGTCAGCATTCTCTTGGCCAGGAAGTGCTGAGCTTGCATACACAGCCTGGGCACATCCTGGCCAGAGGAATCCAGCCTGTGGCATGCGGATATGGAGGCTGAAGCCCATGTATGGACAAATGCTCAAAGAAATTGTGGCTATTTAGAGATCTGGATTTTCCCAAATTAAAGAGGTCAAACATGGCAATTGGAATTAGGCTAGCTCTGCTTCTAGACATTCTAAGGTAAAAACAAATTCTTAGATACTTAATACCTTAGTGATAAAAAGCACAGAGAACTGAAAAATTGAGATCTTGCCTCTGTTTTCTAAGTAGGAAAGAGAATCCTTGTCTCCATTGCAATAAAGCAGGGTTAAGATCAAAAAAGGTCTGAATAAACCATTCCAGACTATGCTCAGTGAGGGTGGGATTCAGCTCCAGCTTTATTCAGGCTTCTGTACTTGAACTAAAATCTGAACACTCACTGGCAGTCCAGTCAATAAAATCAATCGAACCTATATGGAATAATTAACCTGACCCTATGGCAGATACTTGGCAACAGTTAGCTAAATACGTTTCTAGATTTCATCAACATCCATACAACTGCTTGCATATGGGCATTTAATGCCCCAAGGCACCCATCTAACCCCCAGCAAGTCACTGATCTCCCGCAGGTCCTATACATATTTGCCAGCCCCGTGTGGATCCCTTGGACACCCAGCACATTTCCAATGAAATGTAGGGGCAGCAGAATAAAGCTTTCTCGATTATATAGACTAAACACTGTTGACCATAACACCTAAGAATCAGTAAAGGAGCAGTAGGTGCCTTTAAGTAGGCATAGCAGATGCTAGGCAGCTGTTGACCAAAGCTTTCTGGTACTGTGTCTTTGGATGCTGAATGGCTAGGTTAGCCTCTACCTCACTTCAGAAAGCACTACACTGAATAGCATGTATTAGGAAAGCGCTTAGGTAAGGGTTAAATGTTAAATACTATGATTCACTCAGGCTCCTGAGGCCCAGCAGACTCTTTCCTTAGTAGCTGGCTTCTGTAATAAAAGACATTTTTAAAAAATTGACTGCGTTTTCTCCTTCCTTGAGGAAATGAGAAATTTGTCCCTCATGAGGCACATTAGATTAGTCTCCTCCCCTCCCTTAAATCCACTTCTGAACTTCAAGGTAGATAAAAATATTATTTAGCATAAAACAAAACCACAGCAATAAACAGACGACAAGCATACACCTAAGCATTTTAACCTTAGCTAAACACCGTGAATTTGTTATGAGGCAAGGAATAAATGTTTGTGTTTGCTTCTGCTGCTTGTTCTCATGGCATTTGGTAGATGGCATGGGACATGGTACAGCAGTAGCAAGAATGAGCTGTAGTGCAGTATGGCTGGAGCAGGTCTCATTAAAGAAAGGAAAAGGTCCAGCTGCCTGTCCTATCAAACCAGCCACTCCTCATTTCCTTTACCAGAGCCCTGGTGCCAGACCCATTTGAGGTCCATAGTCAAAAGTCCATGATGGAACTGCCAAAGGATAAATTACTACTCCAGTCCAATACCTAAAGGTTTTATTTCCTTTTACACACGTATTTTTGCACCTCTTAATCATAAATACTCTTCTCCTCATACATTTTCAAGCTTGGATACCACTACCCTTGGCTTTGTCTTTGTCCAGTTTTGTACTTGCATTTTAAATTACTTTTAAATGCATTTAAAATACATGTCTTAGGGAAACCTAGAATGAGTAAAGCGACAGGACATGAAGAGACTCCTGAACTAATAGCAACCTCAGCTAAGATTTCCAGATAAAAAATAATAGCCTGGTGTCAATTTACCAGTTCATGGTTGGCTGCTAATGGAAGTTTTACTAAGGAAATCAGAGTTATTTTGTTTTGAATTATGTTTATAATGTTTTTACAGCATTTACCTAAAAAACCTTTAAATTTGACAATAAGGACACAGAGTTAAATCCTGCCATCACTGAACCTAATATCAACCTCTTCTTGACTTTTTCTAGAGCTCAAATTTCACTCATAATGAGTATGCTTTTTTCCAATCTTGCAAACAGAAATGTTAACCCCCTATGACTCCATTGGCATATTTTCCCATCACCACGTCAGACCATGTCCCCCTGAGGTTGTTCTGGGAGGAGCCATTCTGGGAACAGTTCTCCCTTCTGTCTGGAATGGGGACTCAGGATGCTCATGTGGTACCATCAATCTGATAAGCCCTTATGTGTGGTCCAGATCCAGACCGTGGAGTGAATAAAGGGAAGACACATGCCAGACAGAGGAGTAAGTGGGCCAAGTGCCACATCTGATGCTGTTTTCTCTTCATGGAAATCAGTGTGAGAAAGCTACATACATAACTACCCTGAATAACCAGATCACACTTTTATTTCTCTTTCTGTTCTAGTGTTAAACACTCATTGCTACCTTGTTTTTAAAGTGAAAAACCTCCACATCAAACTTTGATGATATTATGGACCTTTCTTCTGCCATACACTGTGCAGGACTTGGCAAGCAAGTCCAAATCTCCTGTCTGCTGGCTTATATCCCACAGCTGGAGGAAGTTTCAAATTTTTTACACAGAAAGAATTTCTGACTCCAAAATTATTTCCAGGAGCTCTCCAGTATGGGAACTGTCTAAAAGACAGAAAACAAAGTGGGAAGAGTTAAAAGAGGAAAAGAGCTGCACTGCGTATGGTCACAATCTATGTTCTAAGAAAAAAAATTCTTTACTGTACCAGATATGGTAATTCTGAGGGCAAAAATTTTACCCTTAATACATATATTTTACCAGCAAGATCTCCAATAAAAAAAAATCTGAAAGACCCAACTATGTCATGTATATGAACAAAGCAGAGAGTGGTTCATGGTGTCACTTTCCTGGGGATTTGAAACAGAAAAGTGGTCTAAAAGAGCATGACATGTTCAGAGAATATTAGCTACTCATACTTACAACCCGATTTTTTTTTTGCAGGGAAGATTATTCTTTTGCATGTGCACCACGATGATTGATTTTAGGATCTGAGTTCAAAGTTTAGCAACTGATACGCAGCTATCACTACTAATCACTACTAACATAGTACTCACTCACTGATCCATTTGCACCCCTCATAGGGATAGTTTTGAGATTATCACTCTGAAATGTTACTGATGAGCATCAAAGGCACAGCAGGAACCTTCAGGGCAAATAATTTTTTAATCTTTTTTTCCTACTCATCAGTCATTTTTGTGTGAGGGTTTTTTTTCCTTTTTTTTTTTTTAAGTTCAGCATATCCCCTATGTTCTTCTTATTCATGCACTTTCAATCCAAACAGTCAGTAGTGATATCTAAGAGACATTCTTGTGCAGTCTGAGGAGATTGTATTATCTTCCATGCTCAGCACTGAGTTTTTAACACAGGTGTGTCACAAAACCTGAAGAACAAAGAAAGAGACGTAAGAGGGAAAAAAGAGCTCTCAGAGTATGGAAATAATTTTTTCCTCCTAATTTTCCGTTCATACTGTTTCATGTCTAAAAGCCAAAAAATGTAGTAAGAAGAAAAAACACAAAACAAAATCCAAATGCTATCTGTCCCAAACAAACAAGCCACTGACCAACTACAAATGAATTCCAAAATATTCCATACTATGCACTCTCCAATATCCAAAAATAATATTTTGCCTCACGCTTCCATTGCTTTTCTTTGCAACTCAGAAGAGTGCTTGGCAACACACCTCTTTCTATTGTTCCAGTCATAACATTAATAAAATTACTGTCTGCATGCTGCAGTCAATACTGTGTTTGAGCCTTGTGTAGACAAACCTCTCTAAGATTTCAGCAGGCTGACGGGTAATGCTAACAAGAGAGCTGTGATACCACAGAAGCCAATGTGGGAATGCCTACCAGGTGTCTGGGATTTCCTGGGCATATTTATTTCTCACCTTGAATCTCTTTTTGAAGCGGAAAAATAGGACATGCCTAGGCTGACTGGTGGCCTTCGCAGGGCAGATGGTTTTATTAGACTTTTCATCTGCAGACCCTAGGCATTCTCTCAGTCATATGTCCCAGGATTCCAGACTGCTGCGTGCCTTGGTTGGAAGTGCTGTTCCTGCATGCTGCAGTGGATTACCACATGCAGTCAGCCCAGCCATGTGCAACTGCACAAAGTTCTGGGAAGCACTGGCTGAACTTCTTGAACCTGCCCTTCTCATGTGGGCTGCACATGCATCAGAAGTTAAATGCCTCATGCACACGTCAAATTTATTACTCATGTTCAGAAAAAATGCCCAGCAGGTCTGATTCTCATAGATGGGCTGTTTCATTTGTTTGCTCACATCTTACTGCGTACAGCATATTATACTTTCCAAAAACGACACGGCCTTGGACTAACATAGAAGACTATGTTTACAACAGAGTTTCAGGAATAACTAACCAGGCAAATGAGGCAATTGCCCCTTTTCTGACAACAAGCACAGACCTGAGGGAGTATATCTGAAATCCAAGCTGCCAGGGCCTTCCACAGCAGGCAGTAACCCTGCAGCACTGCCAGAGTCCACAGGGTTACTTGGGGAAGCTGCATGCCAGCCTGCATCAGGGAGCCCACCTATAACTCCAGAAGAGCTTCTGCAAAAGGTGTGGCTATGGAGGAAGTTATGGAAAGTGTTTGGACTGAAGAGCGAAGCTGGAGTGAAGGATCAATGTTGAGAAAATATGCTGGGTTAGAGGAGGATTTTGTTTTCAAACATTTGATTTTGATCTGATTTAATCTGGTGGTTTTGGTACATCAACCTTACAAGAAAGGTAGGACAGTTCTCCCTGGAGTTGTGGCCTCAGCCTTTCCTCCAAGAAACACAGAATGTATTAAGGCATAAATGTATTACTGTGTGCATATTTCTGTGTGGGCAATCTAAAGCTAGGGATCCAAAACCTGCCTGTGTAGTGAAGCAGATACCTAATAGTTTGCCCATGCCAACTCTGGGCTTGTCCTCTGGCTTCACTACTGTCAGTGCCTGAGGTACTTTCTAAGTTCCTTCTTCAGTCAGTGGGAGGAAAGGGACTGACAAAGACAGCAAGTCAGCCCTTGGAATTGCTGTCTGAGCTAAGGAAGTTCAGTCCTTACCTGTACCTCTCAATGGATTATAGAGGGAGCTGAGAAGAAATGCTTCAGTTAGCTTTGCTATCTGAACCATAACTGTTGGTAGCTGAAGTCAGATGGGGTGAAAATTTTAAGGGTCTGCTATAGATTAACTCTAGTAGGCAGCTAAGCACCATTCAACCACCTACTCCCTCTCTCCTTCTCCAGTGGGACAGGAGAAATTATAGGAAGAACAAAACTAAGAAAACTAATAGGTTGAGATAGAGGTAGAAAGTTAAGTAATCAAAGGAAATAGGAAGAAGAAAGAAAACATAACAAGTAATGCAAATGCAAATCATTCATCACCTCCCTCAAGTAAATTGATGCCCAGACAATATCTAAGCATGGTCTATAATCCCAGAATCTCCCCATTTTGTTTTATTATTGAGCAATTGCTGAGCATGATGTTATATGGCATGGAATATGCCTTTTGTCAGTTGGGGTCATCTGTCCTGCTTGCATTACCTGTCAACTTCTTGTGCATCCCAAACCTACTCATTGAGGTGCTGAGTTAGAAAAAGGCAAAACCATGATGTTGTGCAAGAACTGCTCAGCAATAGTCAAAATGCTGCTGTGTCATCAATGCTGTTTTAGTCACAAATTTAGAACACACTACCATGCTGTTAAGAAAATTAACTCCATCCCAGACAGATACAATACAGGATTAAATTGAGAGAAATGCTGTCTGTGGTGAATTGTACTATACAGTCAAAACGAAATGTAAAGGTGTGTTTCAGATTTAAATAGGTGATCTTACAGTGTTTGAAATTCCTACTTTGAAAATGCAACACAGAGAGAAGTAAATGGGGAATTAATTTTCAAAAATTATACTAAATGTTTGTAACTGTAAATGAATACATTCCACTGCTCCAGAAGAACATCTTTACTCTTCCTAATGATTGGAGAACTTACTGTAGTACCCTTATTAGTCCTCTATCCTGCCAATGCTGAGCCACTTCTAGGCAAGAACACTCAGTTCCTTCATAAATTACTCCTTTCCTAGTGCTTTGGGATGGTATCAGTGTCAAAGCAGTGACAGTTGATAAATAGATAGGAGAAAATTCTTTTAGTATTGACTACATTGTGGATTTACAGGGCTTACATTAAAGTGAACAAAGGACAGAAGGGTAGACCTGTTTGAACAGATACATCTTTGTACAGAAGCTTAGCTAGGCCCCTCTTCTCCATTTACTATCTAGTAATAACATAATTTAGGAAGTGGAAGAATGGCCAGAGTGATTATACAAGAGCAGATGATATGATTAAAGGGAATTTCTGTTTCAACAAGTCTGTACATACTGTCATGGTCCCCAGCAGTGCCAGGGACAATACACTTTAGGCTACCATGTGCTCAGTTGAAATCTGTTGCATGTAAGAATGAACCAGTTAACTCCTGGAGAAAAAGTTCAATCACAACTGAGGGGAGGAAGCAAAAAAATGGGAGGAGAGTTTTATTAATGTTATTTTTAGAAGCAAATATAATTCTATAGAATCAAATTGCTTTCATTATTCCTTTTTTGATTATTGTGCAGGTAGGATACCATTACCATTTAAATAATATGTGATAAGAAAAACAAAACAAGCCTAAATAAGGACATGTTCACTTATTAATTTGGTAAATTACTTAGATAAATGTCAGCTTTTCTGGACTGGTGTCATTTGTGCACAATTTCATCATCTGTTAAATTTTTGAAATTTCATAGATGGCTCTGTGGTTCAAAAAACATAACATTCACCATAAAGTTTGTCCTCTGTGGAGTTCTGAAGCATTTTAGCCTGATCTTATTCCTTTGTCTCATTGCTGAGACAGTTGCATTCATGTGTTTCATGTCTCTCTTTACACTCATATTGCAATACCTTCTTAGATGCTTTTCTGATGCTCTGATATTACTATTACCTGCATCTTAACACAGGTTAGTCAATTATTTAGTGAAATGAATTTTCACCTCATCCCAGTATTCCAGGTTAATGAGAAGTTAAGGCTTCTGATCCCTTAGGAAATGTAATACAAAAGTTCCTGATGGTAAGTAATAATGTTGAAAAACAGAAAAACTCAAATTGATACCCAGATTTGGAAACCTAATAATTATGGCATTTCAGACACAGAGTAAATCTGAACTTCATTGGCTCTTTACAATGAGATAAACCAGGACTGGACTACTGTACTTTTCTATTTTATGATATGAGATTCTAATGTAAGGTTTTGATAATCAGTAATTCTAGCAAATTATCTTAAAATTTATGTCAATTAGTAGACATGATTCACATTTTCACTCAGTTCTAAAACTATAAAATAATGCTTTCCTAGGAAAGCAACAACCATACATTTAAGTCTCATATATTGTGTGATGAGCAAATGTGGAAAACCATTTCCCATTTAATAGAAAATTTTAAGTATGACAGACAGATTACATCTATGCCAATGCCTTAGTTTTTTGTTGTCAGGACACATTTAAGAGTCAAACTTTCACTTGTCCTTGTAAGCTGTAGTCATGCCAATTACAGAGAATGAGTAAAATGTCTCATTCTATATGTTTTTATTTTAGAAGGACATATTTTGCGCAATAAAGTGAAATAAAACTGTAGAAAATGGACTAGAAACAAAAAGAAAGGAAAGTGATCCATTGCAATAGAGCTTTACTTTTCAGTGTGGCTGCTTACAAAACCTCTTCTTACTGTTGAGAGAATGCTGGACCATATCAGACGCAGGGATTACAAAAAAAATATTCAATAGCATCACTGCTAGCTGTTGACATGATCTGTAGTAGTCACTAATTGCTACAGTCATGGTTTACACAGGCAGATTTGATTCAGCTGTTCTTGGCTGGGAAGTCCTCTGCTGAAACCAGGGTGTCATTTTTGTCCTTCTCCATTCAGTTATGTTTGTCCAGAACACATACAGAACAGCTACATTTTTTCATTAGATGAAGATGCAACCTACTTTCTGTTTCATAAATTGTATCTTTCTAGGAAGTCCTCTTGAGCTAAATCTAAAAGGGTTTTTAACTTATTTTTTTCCCAAATATTCTGATATTTTTGCTCTGTGATGTCCCATAAAGCTCTTGTTTTATTAATCTCACTGTATTTTACTGTATTTTTTTGTCCGAGTTAACCTTGCACGATTAAGATTTGAAATTTGTTCATTCTCTAGTTAGTAATTTGGAATTCGAAACTGTTTGGAAGTACTTGAAACCTTGACATTTCATGTAGGGAAAAACACTCTAAGAAAACCTGGGCAAATCCTGCAAAGACTCTGTAGTGATCAGAAAGGAACATTTTACATGCTTGGGATAAATACATGTGGGAATTATTTCTAGATATTTAGCCAATTTCTTAAAGGTGAACTAAATGAAAACAGTTTTCTTGCACTGTTTTTGCTCCTTGTTGCTCTTTTCTTGGCAACTGCTCTGCACTTCTTTTCATCAGATATAATGATGTATTGTAAATCAAATCATATGTTCTCTGGCATAAATCTTTTTAATGCTAAAGTTTTCTCAAGGCCTAAGTGATAACTCTGGATGTTGACCCTTGTGATGAATGGTATCTCATGATCATGACTGCAGCCTCAAAAACTCCCAGATAAAGTTATGTCCCATCCTGCTAGGTTCTGCTCTGTTCTGCATGGGAGAAAACTGAAAAGACTCTGCTTAGGCAAGACAAAGAGTGGGCTCCAGTGTAGCGTGTTGGTCAAGGCTCAGTCTCCTGATAATAGACACTAGGACAACTGTTCCCCCGCCAGGCCCTGACACTGCTGTCAGCCTTTGCTGTCAGAGCAGTTGTGCCTAAGTGCTGCTTCTTGCCTGAGTGAGGCAGATAGCATCCACTTCTGTCAGGCTACAACCCACACACCAACTCAGTGGCTGCCTCAGGCCACAGGCTTGTTGCTTTCCATGAACTTCCAGGAAAAGACACGGTACTTCCCTAACTTTGTGCTTATTAGGAAGCTAATTAAATACAGTGTAACAGCAACAGAACTTATAACTCATCTCTTAGATCAGATTTCCTAAAATACTGAAAGGAACTAGGTCTCCAATTCTCATTGAAATCCAGTGGGAAATGACAAGCACCTAACTTACTTCAAGTGATAGGACAAGGGGGAATGGTTTTAAACTGAAAAAGAGCAGGTTTAGATTAGATATTAGGAAGAAATTCTTTATTGTGAGATTGGTGAGGCACTGGAACAAGTTGCCCAGAGAAGTTGTGGCTGCCACAGTCCTGGAATTGTTCCAGGCCATGACGGATGGGGCTTTGAGCATCTTAGTGTAGTGGAAGATGTCCCTGCCCATGGCAGAGGGGTTGGAACTAGACGATCTTTAAGGTCCCCTCCAACCCATTCTATGATTCCATGATTCTATGAAAATGGTTCTATGGTTCTTGGAAATGCTGTCTATGTAACTTTTTATAGCCTTCTGTGTATTTCATATTCGGAAACACTGCATAGGTACAAGTAAAGACCATAAAAACTACCCAGTACTGTATTTCTGAGCTGTTTGTTGTTTCCTTTGTCACAAATATTAATGAGAAATACAAGATACAACAGACACAATGTAATAGTAAGGGTACTAGAAAAAAAAGTCACAACAGTATCTACTGCCAAATGCTTTCATTGAAAACGATCTGCTGCAAACTTAAAGAAATTTAATGAATTTAAAATGAATTGAAAGACTTTATAATTTTTCTCCCAGATCATTTTATGTAGAAATGTTGTGAATACTAATCCCTGGAAGAATACAACTGGAAAGATGCCCCTGATAAATATTTTTAAAGTAGTAACCCTGTAATTGATGTAAATAGCATGCCCAGAAAACATGCAATTACAAGCTCTTGTCCTCATTACTAGAGGATTTAATTACATTTATGTTACATAAGAACATTTCTCTGTCTGTCTTCTTAGGCTTTTTTTGCATCCATCTGTCCAACTGCATCCTAAGGGACCCAGAGAGTGTGAGAGAATGAGAGACTGCTTTGTGTCTGTGTAAGCAGTTGTTCCAATTCTACTCTTCTCTGCACAACACTGTAACTAAAAACCTATTCATTTAAGTCTTGAAATATATATTTCAAACTGCATTCATTAGAAATGAATCTCCTTTCCCTTTCTCAACCACATTCTTACAGAGCTATTGAAGCTTGAGCACTGAGTTCAGTCTTGGCAGATCCCCATCTCCCTGCGAGATCCAGGTTCAAGCCGTATTGGGTTCTTTTGTGCTGATGCCTTCAATTTCAGCAGGGAAGTTCAGGACAGTCTCTATTTCGGAGCTGGAAGGTGACAAAAAGTGCAAAAGTGAAGTTGATCCAGCAAGGTTTTGAACAGCAAGCCATAAATTATCTTTTCCTTTTTTTTTCCATTCTTTCCCCCTTCTTAGGAGAAGGCATTTCCAGTAAAAGCTAAATTTGTCTCAGAATTTGGCTCTGTTCTTTTCAACACTGTAGAATGCTTAACTGCCAAGAGGGACCCCTAGTGTTTTTGTTAGGTTTCATCTCTTTCAGGTTTATGTATTTTTGTGTAAAATATACATATAAATGCAAAAGTAATTACAAGCACCTTATATGCACATGTATATAGACAGTTCAGGGTCAATTTTTTTTCTGCAATGGACTCAAAACATGCACCTAATCCATGTCTAGGTTTGGAGGTCTGGCTGTTTTCAAAGATGTACTACATCCCGGGGAAAGCCAATTTTATAATGTTATAGTTTTGTGGTGACTGTAAACACACTGCTCCGATATACTTGGTTACATGACATCACAAACAGCAAAGGGCATTTTTGTTGCTAATCTGTGACATCTTTTTTAAGAGGATAAGAAGATAGATAAGACAAATCAACAAAAGATTTCGTGAAATATGCCAATTTGGTGAAAAGAAAGTCCAGTGGTCCAGTCATGAGCTGGCTGGCAATTCACCCAAGTCCACATAGGGTTGGGAGTCAGGGGGCGAAGTCCCCCCACCCCTAGGAAGGGGGCTGCAACCTGATGGGGGCTGCAACCTGATGTCAGGCTTGGTAACCTCAGACCCTTGAAACATGTGCCTTTCGTAGGCTTACCTGGCATGGATACAACTCAACCATACCAGTATAAAGGCAATACAGACTCTCCGGGGAAGAGAAACAAATCAGATCTGCAGGTAGCAGGTAGCCAATCCATGGGATGCCTGGGGAGCCTCTGTCACCTTCCCCAGAGAGTATACTCTGAGAAAATGACTGAAGGACTGATGGCTCTACCACCCATACACATGCTTTTGCTATGTGGTCAAGACGTGGCTGCATCAGATTTGGATGTAGTTTTTCTCTGTTACTACAGGACTGTCACCAGCTGGGCAAAAATTGCTCATAGTCGGAGTCCTTAGAGTTGCCTTACATATTTTGATGAAATATTTTTTGACTGGAGAAAATACCAATTAGTCAGAAGATAAATATGCAGAAAGGTTAATTTTGACACTAAGTATATATTTCAAGTTGCCAGAATATTTTGACCTTTTGTAAGCAAAATGTTCTAATTTTCCAGCCTTTTTTTTTTTTGCTAAAATGTTTTAGCAAAACAATGTGCACCAAAAACATTTAGAAAGGGTGAAATTCAGATAGAAATGTCTGAAAAATAGCCAAATATAATAGAATAGTTGATGTAATTAATTCAGACATTTGTTTCATATAAATTTTCCATATTTAGTCTTCTGCCTGTGTACTCCTCCCAGCACCTCCCCACGTCCTCCTGCTTTGCTGTCTGAGGGGCTGTGGTTAATGGCTTTCATCCATATGAAATTTTGATATGTGGCTCCTCCTATCTTAAATAGGAACTTCTCCAGTGTCTCAATGATATTTTTTTTCAGATATGTCAGTAGTTTTCTTAAGGTGAAGCCTGTTTTCTAATCATGAGCAGTGCCTGCTTCTAAAATTTAACCTTTACTAAATGAGAACAAAATTTTAAAATAAATTAATGTAACCATGTAAAATTTTACCCTATGCCTGACAAAAGTAATACCTTTTCAAATAACTTGAGTACAAAACTTATCTCCTTTTTCATATAATCAATGAACAAGGATATGCACATAAGAAGCTGAAATTTCTGTGTAAAACTTTATACAGGAAAAAAACCTGTATTATCTACATATTAGAAATCACCTGCTAATGTATATTTCCTGCAGCCAGTAAGACTTTTGACGTAATTTCTAAAGACATAATAGAAAATATCTCCTTAACCTCAGACTAAGGTTTTTTCCAGTGAAAAAATGCCATTGTTAATTGTCTGTTGACACAAATGAAATAAATTAGCATACAAATTAATAATTTACTGATATCCAGTATAAAAGCACTTAGTTGCCTAGCAGAAAGCTTCCCTTGCTTGTTATCCTGATAGACAACAAACCACTGCATATTAAAGGAGATATTAAAGGCGTTTTTATACTGCCTAAACTCATTTATGTTCTGTAAACAGAACACTACTGGAAAAATAAACTTGCAATAAAAAACCCAAACAAACAACATGAAGACAAGATAGTGATAGTACATCAATTTTTGCTGTATATGTTGTAGCTCTTTCTTCAGGAAAGATGTCTCATCAGTGTTACAAATAATAACTAATTCTGCTTCTCTTCTGCAAGTCCTTCACTCCTCTCCTAATCTCTCTCAGCCCTGGGATCATATAAATATCCCTTTTATCCAAAAGCTTTTTCTTTCTTGACCATGGGAGTTGCACATTGGTATTTATGGCAGGACATGAGAAACAAATATAAAACTAAAACTCTTTTGACTGGTAAGAAAATTAGCAAGAATAAACCATACATGTTTAAGTTTAGCGTATTTATTAAATATTTCTAAGTCATGTCAATAGAAGATTGTTAGATCACCTGTAACTCTCTGATAATTAACTCACTAATCATTTATTGAGAATGGACTAAGTAAACAGAGTGCCTGAGATGTTGGTGTTTGTCACCAAATTTACCAGTGTTTGTCACCCAGCATATTAAAAGAAACTAGAGTTAAATAATCTATGCACCTCTGTTCTACTCCTTATAAAAAAAGGACCTGACTTAGTGTGATGGCTGTGTACATGTTTAATCTGAAAAAATGAGATTTGAGAATATGCTTAAAGCTAAGCGTGACTCCTGGACTGATTGAACAAGCCATGACTTACCATTGATTCTTCTGGCAGTTTAGTATGATGAGCATTTTGAAATGCTCAGACAAATACATCACTAGCCCTTGCACTTATATGAAAACTTTTCTTGGTGGATACATTCTTGCTAGTAAATAGAACAGTGTCTGGAAATGTTCGTTCTCTGGCTTTGAGGATGAGTGACCCGGTCTGGGAATATCCTTAAATTAATCTCTCCAGATCCAAAACTGTCTAGTTGCATCCAAACTGCGTAATAGGTCCCTGTTTATGCTAATCGCCACACCAGGCCTATAGATTTGGGAGAAAAACAGGTCAAAACCATGCTATGACCTGTTCCAGTGTTAATGGTTGAGAGGATTGTGTTTCACTTTCTGGTAATACTCACTAACTCTGTTTGATTTGTTAATATAGACACAACCTTCATGTCCTGAATTTTCTGTAAGATTTCTCATAAAGTTCATTGTTGGCTACCCAAAGGGAAAAGGTTACTTCCTGAGCAAAATCAAACATCAGATGTCAGTTGCCAGACGAAGAAGGATTAATTTCTTTTCCTTATAGTTGAATAGTTAACAGTGGGGTAGGAATTTCTAACAGGACTGGGTATTTGGGAAGCAGTGATATTAGAGCAGTGCATATCTAATGAGAAAGAACTATTAATTCTTTGCTGCAATAACTGCACAATAATTTTGCCCAGATATTAAGATTTCAGCACTTTGGTAGCAAAGATGCTCTAAAGTCCTAAAATCTGTAAAAAAGAGAGTACGCTATGTCAGCCTGATGGAAAGAGATGCATAATAAGAATTTTTTACTTCCTCTAAACAGCATAATTAGCTAATGTCAGAAACCTGGTTCCAGGTCTCATATGCTCTTATGCTCACATGCTTTTATAATGGGAGCATAATCTGAATAAATGTTATGCCCTTAGGTAAAATTCTTGAGGATTTTATCTATACTTTTGTATTGTACCATTATGTTGTACTGTTTCAACTTTTGTGTTGCATTTAATTTCTCTTTTTTTTCTTCCATCAGAAGTAGATTGATCAAGCAATCTATTTTCACAGAAACATGGCTATGCATTTTCCTGTTAAGGAGGTTACCTAGAATTGAAATCAAGCGAGGTAGTCCTGCAGCTTTGTTAGCAACACCTCCAGTATGCTGCTGTCTTTTAAGACACATTTAGAGAGTGGAGAGGGTGACATCATTACAGTAAAGCTTTCAGCTGGCAAAACCTGGAGAAAAGAAACCATTTCATCAATCTAACCCATATCATGAAAAGTATCTGCTTCAGAGAGAAAAGCCTGAAACCTAAGACCTGAAAAAATAATATAAGTCCTCAGAAAAAGAGGCTATAAAAAGCCAACAGCTTTAATTTTCTAAAGCATCCATGGGTTTGGATGGACTAAAATATCTCAGCTCTTTGCTGGAAATCAAGAACATAGAAAAGACGAGGGAAAGCAAGAGAAGAACAGAAGCTATTACAAGTCAAACGAACACTATTTAACTGAGTCACTGTATAATTTACAAAATCAAAATCATCTGGGTTTTGTCCTTTGCCTACTGTTTGCAAATTTTTTTATTTTGATCACAGAGTTCCCATTATTTAAGAAACTTAAGTGTTTTCTCTATGTTTTTCACTTTAAACCAAGAGAAAACATTTTACTTTCCACTGACAAGCTCTGCTTTCTGCTTATTCTTTTACAGCCTGACTTTTCAGTAAGCAAGTTGACTCTGACTTTCTGGAGCCTTTTAAAATTTTCTTTTCTTAGGAACTTAAACGTTCCAGATGTCAGAGATTTTAAAACATCCAGTGTATAGTAATCTGATCAATGTTTCAGTTCCTGTTTAAAAATGCTGACATAATATGTAGAGAGAATACATGACGACAGGTGGAGATATAAAGATTTTATTTGCATTAGGTTGTACTGGCTGCCTTGCTCATATGTGGTGAAGTCATGAGTATTTCCTTATCACTATTTATTATTTATAAAGTGCCAAGAATGTGCTCGACAGCACCTTGTTATGAATACAATAAAACATTTTTACGACATGGCTTATCATGTTTATATGTCAGACTCTGATTTAGAAACATTTCAGAATACACTATAGGTTTTTAAAATTTGTGTGGTTTTATTTTACAGCATCCTTCTCCCTCTAAATTCTGATAGTCTTTACTCTTATTTTCTTTTTTAGTACATTCAAGATTTACTTTCGTGATATCAATCACCACTAGTTTGCTATTTGTCTGGGATAACCATTGTTACATCTTACTGCAAAGCTGACAATCTAAATATCCACTAGGATAGATCTAGTAATTCTGGCTCTAAATTACTTCATGCTCCAGAATAGGAAGTTTTTTGTAGTAGATATTGGGGGTGAGGGTGGAGCTGGAGAAGAGGAGGGGGAAGTGGGAGGGAGAAGTATAATTTTCCTGCTATAATACAAGAAAAAGGGGTAATCAATGTGCCATGCACACTTAAATCAAATGGTGCTCCTTGCTTCAAAACCCATGTTTTCTGTATGACCAAAATATTCCTAGCAGTGGTGCTGTAGTAGATGCATGCTGTGGATCCTGCGCATAAGGCTCTCATAGAGTGGAATATAAGGTTGTGGTTTAAGAGGGATGCAATTAAATTAGTCAGGAAAAGAAAAGGTACTGAGAAACTGTGGTGACTGCTCCTCACACTTGACTGTCAGGGGTGCAGGACTACCAGTAAGCATGCAGTGGTTGTCAAACATCCAAGAAAAGAATCTGATTGCAGTATCATTGTTTTGCAAGACAATTCAGACAAAGTAAAACTGCAAAGGCAAAAAGACTGGTGATGAGGGTAATATGGGTCTGTTGTACCTGCACCACAGGCTGAAGAGGTTGCTGCCCAGGGAGCTGAGCAGGATTTGGGGAATTTCTGTCATGGTATTTTTCACAAAATTATTTAAAAAAAATCTTATAAGACTAGTCATAATGCACAATAGATCTATTTCATAAAATCATAGATCCCAAATCTACAAGGGAGTATTTGACTCATCTTGCCTGATCTTTATAAAACACACCATAATTCTTCCCTAAATGAAATTGTGCTTAGACTAAAGCATATCTCCCTCTCTCTCATACTCTCTCTTACTTACTCAAAAGTCAATCTCTATTTTGAAACCAGCGCAGAGAGTGATAGTCCACTGCAATCTGAGGTAATTTGTTCCAGTGAAAAAACTCACTACACTTTAAACATGAGTAACTGTGACCACTCCTGAAACACTCTCTAAGTGCTGAGCCATGGTTTTCACATTGCAGGCAGCCAGCAGGCATCTTTCTCATAATAATAAACCAATTAGAACAACTAACTGTGCCTTATCTCTATAGGACTTAGCATGTCACACACTGTCTGAAAGGACTCAAACAGTTTTTTGGGTTCTAGTTCGTTGGTCTAAGTTCCAAAATGGAAATCGGTCCTTGTGCGGAAATGGTGCTTGAAACTCCATTGCTTCACATCTTTACAATTATAAAATATTTGTCTGAGTGGCTGTTTGGTCTCTGTTAAGGTCTGCTTCATCCTCAGAATTGATCTAAATTTCTTTCAGTGGTTATGCTTTTGTTAGAAATTAATATACTGTGTTTAATAATATATGGCATTCGTTTTAGTCTGTGTGCTCTTTTTTTTCTTAAGTATAACTGTGATGTGCTGAAGGCTGCTTTGTTTTGTAGTATCTTACAATGTAGGGTTTTCCTCCAAGAGGCCTACACTTCAGATGGATAGTAGCCCAGGATGCTTGGCCTTGCTGGTTCTCACCAAGTCTGAGTGAACGGAAGAGGGAAAAGCACCACCATTACATTTCTCTGGTTTCCTCTGAGATAGAAGGTACTTAAGAAACTCATTAATCATGGTGTGGAACTAGTCAGACATTTGTAGTTCAGTAATACATAGACCACAATGACTGAGAGTGTGAAAATTATATTTTAGTTTGTTGAGAGAGTTTATAGTTTCAGAATGAATGGTTGCAGAGAGGCCTGCAATGGAATGCTAGGCTTGAATGTCTCTCTTAAAATCTGCAGTAGTTTGGACTGGACTCTATATTAGCAAAGAAACCAATGTGTCAGCTTGAGAGTCTTCCGTCAGAGTCTGAAACAGGTCAATCTAGAATTGCCAGGGCCGGCGCATACACACACACAGACACAGACACACACAGACACACACACACAGACACACACACACACACAAACATTCCCACTGAACTCTACAGCTTGGATCTGCCTTGGGAAAACTGAGGTGCCTTGGTTTCCTGGGAAATGTGGTTATGAGAAAATCTATGCAACAGTGTTTGACCTTCAGCCCAAAATGAGCACCTAAGACATATATTAATACACAATTTTTACCATAAAATTCTGAGCAAATTATTTTTTAATTTGCAGCTCAAGCAGTAGAATCTGAGGTGCACTTTTGGAGTCATGGACTATAAAAATAAAGTCTAATACCAAAACAGATTCTCAGTTTGGATTAATTTATCTATGAAAGTGAATCACTATCCCTGTGTTAAGTAATATCATTAATTCTAAAGAAGAAGAGTTTTTACTGAAGTACTGACTTTCTTATGAAAGCTAATGTGCTGGTAGGATTTAAGACCTGTGCCCAAGCAGCATTTTTTGAAACACTGGAAATTATAGTCAGAATAGTTGCAATACAAGACTCTATAAACTGCTCTGCCAGTGCACTCAGTTCTTACCAAAATGTGCTGGGAAATCATTTACTGTTCACGTTGTGTTTGGAACATCCCCAGGAGCTTAGCTAGCTTTTCACCACAAATGATGTCCAATTTTGTGTGCTGTGTACTGGCTAAAGCGTGGTCTGCTGTCACACAGAATGGTCAGTACACAGTTTGCCTTTCTTTTGCAGGAGGTGGGGAGGCCTTCTCCTTAAATGATGATTCAGTTTTGAGTTGGTTTCAAAGTGTGGCCATATCAGCGAAGAGGAACACTTTATCTCAGCAGGCTGGCAGATGACAACAAACAAGTTCCGTCACATTCAGTGTAGCCATACTACCTATACTAGTTAGAACATACAGTATCACCTCACACCACGAGGTTTACTTACTCACTGCTCAGTCCGTCATTAGACAAACTAGACTGTTAGATAAAGACAATGGAAACAATTCAAGAACCTAGTCCTTCTTCTTTGGCAATATAGACCTTTACTGCACAGAAAAAAGTACAGTTTATATTGTACAGAATTCTTATTGTGCTTTGTACAGAAGAGAGTAATTTTCATCTTCTCTAAGTGTTAAGAATGAAATCCTTTTCCAGGCAATTTTCTGCTGTTTAGCAACCCTGCTCTTGTAGATCATGAGCATTGTAACAGATTTAGCTTGTGCTGAGACAGTTCTTTTCCTGGAATAATTTAATCATTGGTATGTCTGTTTGTCTGTTCAGATGTTGTTTATGAACATGCTGCTTAATATTCTGGTGAGTTACAATTTTTTATAGTGCATTGTTCTGAAATAACTGGTATTCAGGCTCTAATTTTTTATCCTGTTCAGGTGATTTGTGACAATAGAGCTCCTTAAGACAGAAAGTGTTGTGGTAAATGTGGTATGTTTTTCTTCCACTAATTTAATTTTTAAACACATAAACTTTTAGCATTTAAGTGTACTGTGGAAAAAAAAATCATACATCTAAACTATTCATTATGTAAAGAAAAACCTCTTTTGGTTTTATTTTGTCTAATTCTCCAGATAATCCCTTTTGATGACTTCCAGTTCTTGGATTGGCGCATGCATTAAAAACACTGGTAAGCCATCTTCTGTCTGAGTGTGTCCAGCTGTCCTTGAATTGGTTGATGTGAGGGTGAGACATACGGGAGCACATGTATCCTATCCTTAGACAAATAATACTTAGGGCCTCTTACAGGCTTCCTGAGCCATAGTGAGCTACCTTTTCTGAAGAGTGATAAGTAACAAAGAATCAATCTCCCGAAAGACCAGCAAGTATACCTTTGTTGTGCCATCTTTATTAGATTTTCAAAATTTGGTGAACACAAGGGTCAGAAATTCTGCTCCATCTCAACAAAGCTCAGCATAACAAACCAGACATGGCTTGATCAGTCTTTTGGATGTCTATCCTTCAAAGAACAGCTCCTCTTATAGGCTGTTTTCCTGCAGAGTTGTGTTGGAAGCAAGCTCTAGCAAAATACTGCAGTTTTCCTGGTGATGAGCAACTTGGTCAAATCCCTTAATCGTGGCAAACTCCTTTAGCTCCTTCCCTGCTTTGCTGGTGTTTTTTGTGCATTTGAATTTTAAATTTGATTAGAAAGATGAATCACATTTGAAAAACACTTAATGTGGGCTTGCCAATAAAACAATTGTAACAGAGAACCATTGCCTAAGGCAGGAAGCTGTAAAAGTGAAGGAAATGTGAATTTAGCAAATGTAATAGCATAGAGAAGTAAGAACCTGTAGAGACAAATACGCAGACCTAGCTGTTGGTTTGCTTTGCTTATGATGAAAATTAAGAAGACTGAAATGGCAACCATGCCAACGACACCTGGAATATCAGACTAGTTGCAGGAAATGAAGATGATAGGATGTTGGGATCACAGAGGACTGGCAATGCAGCTGAAAGAAACAAAGATATCTGTATAGGGCTTTGGGGTGATGATGGAGTAAACAACTCTGAGGTTAACCATAAAATTGCAAATCTGGAAATTACATCTGTAAAAAAAGGTCTGTGTGACAGTTAGCTACAGAGTGAGCAACAACAGTAAAGGTAATGAGTAGTGATGAATTTTGGTCAGGTTAGAGGTTAAAGCAAGCAGCATCAGATGATGCTTAATTACCCAAAGAGGAAGACCACCAATTCAAAGAGTTATATTTGAATTAAAAGAGGAATGGTGTTCATATCCTTTAGATACATCGGAATAATGTCCAGGGAGAAGACAAGCTAGAAAAAAGAAGACCAGAAAGTAAATCCTCACCAATAAGAATTAAATCTACCTGACTGAGGATGTAGGTACAAAAAGAATATGAAACAGCTGTGTAGAAAGCTCTGGAAAACAGATGCTCAACTTGAGACTCAGTGGGTTTATATTGTGAATATCACAGAAACATTGAATGTCCTAGGTTGGAAGAGACTCACAAGGATCACTGAGTCCAACTCTTGGCCTTTCATGGGACAGCCCAAATACTCATACCATGTGCCTGACAGCATTGTCAAAGTGTTTCTCGATCTCTGACAGGTGACCAGTTCAATGGAAAAGAAAATCCACGTGACTAATTCTAGTGACCAAAAATGCTTAAAAAATGAGGACTTGAGTGCTCTAAGGGAGGAAAAATCAATGAAGGTTTAAAGAGTTTTGAGGAAATGTTCGTAGTAGATTTTGAAAGAGAGGGATATAGATTGTCTTGCTTGTTGTATGGAATAGGTCTGATTCTTGAGACCTGTGAATTTTATTTAGACTACCTTACTACAAGGGCCTATGGCAATGAGGATATCCTCGACTCTTCTGTATCCTGTTGTAGCATTTGGTCTTTAGTTGCAGTCTCTGACTTTATTGTAGACTCCTGAGATGTGCATTGAGGTTTAGGGTGTAGAGAAAAGTGCAGAGGAGCTTTAGGGTGGCTTTCTAGAACTACCTGATTGCTTCTTATTACAGAAGATTGCCTCACAAAACAAGGTTTCTCAGACAGTTTATTCCTATTTTCCTTCCCTTTTGTTTGTTTTTAGTATTACTTAATCTTTGCATCCAGAAATATTCTTTAAAAGTAAGGAAGTAATGCCAGCATTCCAGTGTTTGCAGGTCAGTTAATTGTATGATATATATTTGCTTCCAAATATATGATTTAAAATTCACATGGACATAAAAATATAGAGGATAGAAGAATAATATTTTAAGGGAAGTGGTGGAAGACCTATCACTTAAATTATGTAAAATATCACCCCATCTGAAGGATTCAGGCATATATTGAGGGAAGAGTCATACATTGGCCAGATAGGACACGATGACATAAGAGCTCTTTCATCTATAATTGCATGTTTATGTTCCCAGTGGTTTCCCATAGTTCAGTAACAAGACAAACATGCTACCGCATTTGATGTCCAAATTACCTTAAAGACATTAAACATGATATCTATGTGAATAGCAGAAATATGATGTATATTATATGAGGAGTAATAGTTCTTTTACCAGAAATACCATAGAGAGAGAATGAGATGCCTTATAAGTATCACCTAAATTGCCAAGTTCATATAAGTACCTATTTGGTAATACTTTATTTAAGCCAAGATATGGTGTACCTTCTGGATATATCTATATATGATTCTGTGCACATATACACGCACACACTCTCACCATGATGTTCACCGAAGTCCTTTTCAATGTGATCTCTGATCTATATTTTTTTTTAGCAAACCCTACACTGATAAGTGTAAAAGAAGTAAGAAAACTGTACGT
Source organism: Pipra filicauda (assembly GCF_003945595.2). Taxonomy (NCBI): domain Eukaryota; kingdom Metazoa; phylum Chordata; class Aves; order Passeriformes; family Pipridae; genus Pipra; species Pipra filicauda. The sequence goes on along the minus strand of NW_024104207.1, from coordinate 2,287,940 downwards.
TTGTAGCAAAATAAGAAAGCTGCTCTCACTGGGGGTGTGTTCCTGTGGCAATGAATGAGTGCTCATCCTGGTTTCCCACCTGCAGCTGCACTATAACATGAATAGAAGACTCCTCTCATTCTGCAACCAGTCAGTACTGCATGGTCCTTATTCTCTGTGGTCACTTTCAACTTATGATTATCCAGTTTACCAGATAAATTCTTATTTGTTGTTTTTTCATTAACTTTACTACTGCTCATAGAATCACAGAATCATTAATGTTGGAAAAGACCTCCAAGATCATCAAGTCCAACCTTCTACTGAACACCACCATGTCAACTAAACCATAGCACTAAATGCCATATCCAGTTATTTCTTGAACACTTCCAGGGATGGTGATTCCATCAATTCCCTGGGCAACCTATTCCAATCTTTAACTACCCTTTCAGTGAAGAAATTTTTCCTAAAGTCCAACCTGAATTTCCCTTGGTGCAGCTTGAGGCTACGTCCTCTTGTCCTATCACTAGCTGCCTGTCAGAAAAGGCCTTCCTCCACCTGACTTTCAGGTAGTTGTAGAGAGTGATAATGTCTCCCCTGAGCCTTCTTTCCTCCAGGCTAAACAACCCCAGCTCCCTCATCTGCTCCTCATCAGGCTTGTGCTCCAAACCCTTACCCAGCTCTGCTGTCCTCTGGACGCACTTCAACACCTCAATGTCATTTTTGTAGTGAGTAGCCTAAAACTGGACAGAGGACTCAACGTGTAGCCTCACCAGTGCTGAATACAGGGGAACAATCACTTTCCTAAGTCTGCTGGCTACAGTATTTTTGATACAGGCCAGGATACCATTGGCCTTCTTGGCCACCTGGGCACACTGCTGGCTCACGTTCAGTTAATATATTTTTCATCCCCTTTCCATCATTCTTCTACTCAGGTCCTTCCTTGCCTCCTCCAGACTGGCGATGCTTCCTGACTATGCAAATCATAAACTTGTTGCTACTGTCATTGAGGTAACCTCACTAATGAAAAATTTCAAGATTAATTTTCAATGCAGTCATGGGGGACCTTTCCTGGTAAACTCCTCCAGCTGGATTCAACACTGCTCTTTTCATGTTCCCCTCATCAGTCCATTTTTCATCAGAGAACCTACTAATCTCCAGTTTAATTAATGACTTCCCATAGTAATTAATATCAGATGCCAGTAGTCCAGAAAAATGAGGTCTGTGTTTAGACAATCAATTATTTTATCAAAAGAAAGACATCAATCTAGTGTTATGTATTTTACCTCTGATAAACCCATATAATAATTTTCCCTATTTCTGTTTCCTTATATTTAATTATTTCCAGAATATTTGTCTCCAAACCTGATATGCTATGAAGACTTTAGCAAACAGGCCTTTTCAATAAATGCACAAAGCTTGCTGCTTACAAACCATATGATACTACTCCATCTTGAAGCAATAAAAAAAATGACAAAATATGTCTCAATAGCTTCAAAGTAGTGTAAACAAACAGTTCCAATATTCTCAGGCTCATACATTTTCTCCAAAGATTTGCATTCTTTCTCATGTAAGATAAAACTGATGGTAGAGAAAATATGTTGGCAAGAAAATTCTAATTACTTGATTTTAGTATTAGAATTGGATAATCCTTTAGTCCTGAACTAAGAACATTCCTTTTGTAGAATCTGGCAGAATAGACTCTCCATATCATGTATTTCCTTTCAAGCTAAAGCCTCAGGCTGATGCCTGGTTACATCAGCCTATCCCACATCTGGGCTCTGGAATGAAACTTGTACATGGGGACAGGGTCTTAAGGATACCCTTATGGGTACAATGTGAATTCTGGAAATGCTCATTATTGATAAAAAAATTGCCGAGATACGCTTTTTTTAACTAGTTCCAGTCTTTGTGAAAGATAAGCCTTTTACGATGAGGTGCTCCAAAGTTCTTTGTGTTTCAGGTTTTTCAGGTAAGATTTAGCTGGTTTTGAACTTTGTGTTCAGAGACACCAGTGCTGTCTCTTCATTTGGAGTCTCTGGTACACTTATTTGTCTCATCTTGTAACACTTGATTTTGGAAACATTACCTTGTGGTTCTCAGGATTCATCTGAAACCATCTCTTGACTCAATTTATGTGAGAACAACTTGCCAAACCCCAGCTTTTTTGTGTATTTGGTTTAACATGGCCCTCTTCAGTTTTCTTTTTTTTCAGCTCATTCCATGGTGTCCCTTTTACTTTATCTACTAAGACTAATATCAAGTTTCTCTGGTTCACAATTAAAAGAATTTTCAGTCCTTTAAGCCCAAGATTTAAGGAAGAAAAATGTTTGTTTTTTTTTTTTTGGCTCATTTTCTACGCTCATTGAACAAGGAAAATCTGTCATTGCTTCCAACTAGACTCAACGTCCTTTTGGGTCTTGTTTACTATCATAATACTTTGTCTCTGACTGAGGAACATAGATTTTTTCGAACAATAAGGAAAAGTTTTATGTATTTTCTGCAGGTAGAAATAAATATCTAATTGTTCTAAGTGAGAAGTCATTTTAACTTTTCTTCTCTGATTTTTAAGGTAAGTGCAAAAAGAGGAAAGATTTCCTTTGTTCACCTGAAATGAAACACATCAGTATTATATCTGAAGTGAATGTCTGTTTTAGTGTGAAACTGAAAAGTTTGTTTGTTCTTAGCTTTGAGATAGTTAACTTTGGGGGAAAAAAAACAACCATGACAAATGGCCAATAAAATTGAGAAATCCAAAACAAATTTTTTCCCCTATAATAATAAAATTTCCATTTTGGATTTCTTGCTCTCAGTGAAACATGTTCTTCATTTTGAAAAGCAGACAGCATTATAGAAAATGTTTCTTCTTTGAACTGACAAGCAATTACAGATACTCGATGTATGCTAATTACATGGTACATTGAAACAATTATATACATATTGTCTCTTTTTCCACACTAAGAATCTTCCAGTAATTTACTTATTCAATTATTCTTAATGTTTTTCCGTTTTATATTTCCCACCACATGGAGTGAACTTCAGAGCTAGGCACTGAAACAAATGTCTCAAATACAGAGTATGGAAGACATATTGCATCAAAGCTCAGAGAGTTTTACAAGTCACTTTAGGGAGTCATCTAGATCCTTCTATCACAGCTAAGAGATGCTGCATCTTGTGGAAAACTATTCCCAGGAAGCCCCTCAGCCCTTGTTCCATGCATAGGCCATTTGCTTCTCTTATATGTGTGGCTAAATTTTGATAATTTTAAGCCAGAATTACCACAGTGTTTAGGAAAACAAAAATCAGACAGAATTTACTTAAAATTTGGTACATAGAAAAATGGAAGATGATACTACATACTGTCTCAGATCGCTGGATGATAATTTTTCTAACATTAACTCTTTCTAGACATGTTTTTGCTATCAGAGAATGACAGCTGTCTCACCATTTACACAAGTGTTTCTCTCCCAGGTAGGATAAGGAATATTTGAGGATATTTAATTCAATTTTAAATTAATAAAAAATCAAGCTGCACAATATTTATCAATGCATTTCTAATAGAACCATTTACAAGGATGTTACTGAGAAGGGAACTTAATGGAAAGTAGCTTACTGATCTCTCTAGTAACTGTAGTAATCGATATCAGAAATGACTGGGAAGGTATCTGTTTGAATATTTTCACTAGGTGAGGTTAATAGGTTGTACAGGAAGAGCAGACAACATGAGTTAACTGCCAGTCAACCAAAATGCTGAAAGGTTGATAGGAATACAGTAGGTAGATGAGATGGAAAATTCAGAGCTGAAACAATTGGTTTTGAAGTACCTTTGAGACTGATTTGATAACTTAAGTTTTGGAAGATCACAGAATCACAGAATCAACTAGGTTCTAAAAGACCTCTAAGATCATCAAGTCCAACTTATGACCCAACACCATCTTTTCAAATAGACCATGGCACTAAGTGCCATATCCAGTCTCTTCCTAAATACCTCCAGGGATGGCAAATTCACCACCTCCCTGGGCAGCCCATTCCAATGTCTGATCACTCTCTCTGTAAAGAACTTCTTCCTAATGTCTAATTTAAAACTCCCCTGGCACAGCTTAAGACTACGCCCTCTTGTCCTACTGCTGGTTGCCTGGGAGAAGAGACCAACCCCCACCTGGCTACAACCTCCTTTCAGGGAGTTGTAGAGAGTGGTGAGGTCTCCCCTGAGCCTCCTCTTCTCCAGGCTGAACAACCCCAGCTCCCTCAACCTCTCCTCATAGGCATTGTGCTCTAGTTCCTTCACCAGCCTTGTTGTTCTTCTTTGGACCTGCTCCAGCGGCCCAGAACTGGACACAGTACCCAAGGTGCATCCTAACTAGTGCTGAGTACAGGGGTAGAATAACTTCCCTCGTCCTGCTGGTCACACTGCTCCTGATACAGACCAGGATGCCTAACAAATCTGATTTGTTAGAGCTACTTTAGTAGATGAGATTACACAGTATTAGCTGCATGTTTGTAACTTCAGTCCAAAGGAAGTTAAGGTAACATTAAAAGATAATGGTTTTTACATGTGTTCAGATAACAAAATGTCTCCTGCTTCTGCTTTCTTTTTGTCTTTCAAAGCTTATCAGTAGAAATTAAACCCATTCTTTCCCTATAATGGGTATTTGGGTTATCAGTGGAATCTGACTTTCAAAACAGGTACCTTTCATTCATTCTCAGTGTTTTAAGTATTTTGAGAGAGAAGTATTACAAATTCCACACATATACATATTGCAATTATTATCAAAAATGATACCTCTGTTTATATTATTTGATTCATCTGAACAGTGATTTTAGAGATGTCCAGCAAGAAAAATCTTACATTTTTTTTTACCTAAGAAAATTTGTGATTTCACAGTATTTAATAACCCCCATGGTTATTTAGATTTTTCTGTTTTCTTATTTGTGTCTATATCTCAAATTTATAATATACAAGCAAAACCAAGTGGACTTGCACAACAACATACGCATAGTAAAAAAATTCTGAGCCTTGTGTACCAGTCTGATTTAGTGTATATGTACAATTCTGACGTCTATGAATGCTTTAAATGTCAGAAATTTATATTGATGGCTGCCTGAGAGCCTGAAGGTTGGAAAATTTACAGTAGACAGTTAATCAGTTTTATTTTCCTGGTAGTGTTAAATGAATTTAAAATAAATCTGTTTGCAGATTTTATTTTTACATGTCTGGATTTGAATTGGGCAATTTGTACTCTGAATCCTTAGCAAAATGTAATTTGAGCAGCATACATGTTATTATTATTTCTAGGGCTAGATTCAGTTCCATATGGAGTTCAGATATGTAATAAATTTTTGTCTGCTGTGGTAAAGATAATACTGTTTGATCCACTTATTTTTATTATCATTGGATTTTATGCAGGCATAAATCCATTGCTTAGCTTCTGTCTACCAATCTCTTTATAACAAAGAAATAACAACTTGAAATTAATTTCCAGTCAAACCTGAGCCTGGTTGTTTTGCTTTGCCATTATTTTGGTATGCAGCTTCATAAATCATACATCGCTACAAAAGTCTAACCTTGGGCATATCAAAAGGGGCATTTCTATGTACAGAGAACCTTTTTTTAATATTAATTTCTTTTAAAATAAACCTTAAACTTGTATATTCTTTATATCTGTACTTAATTTTTCTTATTGTTACAACAGTAACCTTATTTAGTTGTTCACTCGCTCTTACTGAGCATTTGTGCATGCTCCCCTCAGGCAAGGACAACCTTGGTAAAATTTCCTTCTGTCTTGCAAGGAAACTGGGAAGTTAAAGGCAGAACTATCCCCAGGAAATGTAGCTTTTATGATTAAATTCTGAATTTTCTATTGCCTTCTGCCCCACTAAGAATGTATAGATTTTTTATGTTAAGGTAATGAAAAAATATTTCATTTTACATTTCAGTGAAATACATTCTTTTATCTGGAAGATATAATTGCATACAAGAAAAGGTGAAGCTCTCTTGGGTGTTGTAAACACTGGTTCCAAACAGCAGTTATAGACTAATATTTGTGAAAACCAAAGTCTATGAAAAAAATTTAAAATACCAACAATACCAACCAAAAAAAACCAAAAAAAATCTGGGAGAATTTAAAACCAAGGGGAATAAGAACAGGCTAGTATACACAAGCACATGAGAAAAAAAGCTGGGGAAAGATGGAGATTCCTGGATGCTATGGCACTGCAGCTGAAGAAAACCCTGGCTGTGACCATCCAGCAGGATTGTGAGAAGGTCCTGTAAGATTGACGTTAGTCCCCATGAAAAGCTTCAGAGGAAGGAGCAAAAAAGCCAGCAGTGGGCAGACAGGAGGAAATAATTAATACCTGATCTCCTTTTGGAAGACGTGTGTGCGCATTCAGTAGGAATAAGACCTGAGACCTGGCTAAAAAGAAGAGATATTAGATGTTGAAAGCAGTTTTTTTGTTTTATTATATGTATGTATGTGTGTGTATCTAGGTAGTTAACTTTTTTTGCTTTAAATACAATTTTTCTTGATTTTTTTTTTCCTACATAAACACTAAGACAAAATTAAGCTTCGGTGTACTTCCATTTATGCCAATGAAATGTAGGACTTAGTCTGGCTTCAAGTACACGGTTCTGAAAGAGGTAAATTCACGGTTGGTCCCTGCTATTCTCAAGTTTCAGAGAATATGCAAAATGTATATTTTACCATCAAAACTGCAGCGAAGAATCACCTGTACTACTGGACTGAGGAAGCCTAATTTCAATGCTTGCTTTCCTAATGATTTTCGAAACCTATTTCCCGTTAGTTGCTGGTGGATAGGAGAATTAAGAACATAAGAAAGGTCCCATTGGCCCAGACAAATGGTCCATCTGCCCTTATTCAGTCTCTGGCAATGGTAAATGGAGATCACAATGAGGAGATAGGAATGACCTGGCCACTTTTTGTCATCCATTCTTATCATGTTGAAAAGTGAGTAAAGGAGACAGGATGGGAAGGACAATGACAAAGAATAGATATGGATGACTATTTTTGTAGAGGACTGGCACCTAGAACGATGGGGCATGACACAGACATTTTATGTATAATGATGATAATGACAATTACTGCTATCAGAATACCCAAGAGACTGCAATGTATGAGATCATTGAACACAAAAGTCCAAATACCTGAAACCTAAACAAGAGGTGAGATACAGTAGCTAAATTCAAGAGAACATCAGAAGATGCTCAAAGTAGAAAATGCAAGGATGTCACTGCACAGGCAGTTGTCAGGGTCGATGTTTTGTTTTATTTTTTTTTTTCCATAAACCCATAATAAAGATTTGTATAAAGAAATCTGAGTGTCTTTAAGGAGATCAGGTATTACTGGGGAGGTAGTTTCTAATGGGATGGGTCACCCAGAATAAGCACAAAAGTACTTGCTGCTGCAATCACTACTGGTCATAGAAAGAATATTGGTGTTACAAGTAACAAAGCATAAGCAATAGGTTTTCTTCCTCTGAACAGTTTTCAAAGTACAGCCAAATAGTGGGTATTTGATACTTTGATCAGGGTATTTGATGGAGAGGAGCAAACCCTCAAAGAAGAAATCAACACCTGCAACTGCCTTGCCTTAGCAAGGGTTATTTTAGACAATGCCTGAGAGATGAGAAGAACTTCTGCAAGATTTTTACTTCTCTGGATTAATAGGAAAGTCCCCATTTAGATATCACACATTGGGCATAGAGGATTTGCAATATTTAGATATAGCTAAAATGTGATCACCTATAACAAGGACTAGATTCTGAGCAACGGGTGATGTCTTGGGGGTGGGGAAAGAGGTTTTGCTGAGATGTAAGAAAGGGTGAAGGATGAAAGTGTAGACAATTTTCTTTGAATTTGCCAGCAGCCCTTCTAGAGCTCCTAGTATGCAGCTGTGCAAACAATTGATTTTTCCATTAGATACCCAAACACACTCAACATGTAATTTCCGCTGATCCAGAATGAAAAAATTTCCAATTCCTTTATAAAATAGAGACCCTCAACACTTTTGTTCCAGCTTAATAAAACGTTCTCTTTGGCTGAAACAAAATTGCTCATTTGTTTTTTTTTTTTCTTCTGAAAATATTTAAAAATCAAACATACCTTCATGTGGTCTTAATACACTTGGAAACAAACAATAAATGTTTCTTACCCTCATTCAGATCTTATTACCAAATTAGATATGAATTTGTGAAAAGTCTCAGTGGTCACAAAATTGCTGATTTCAGTGAACGAGCTATTTGGGGAAAGCAAGCATTCACCTGGTTCCTTTTATAATGTTGACTGCCAGGGTATGAGCCTGTTCTGGTGGCTTGGTGCGGGCTGGCCACCTGTCAAACCTGCAGTAGCTGTTCCCACACGGGTGGGTCAAAATCTACTGTAGATGAATGATCATGTTTCACGTTTGCTCTCGGTGTTTAGATGGACCATTCACTGTAGTAATACAGAGGCAAGCCCTCAACAGTCTCAGTTTTCTGTACACTTCAAGGCTACAGAGCCTTGTCTCTTGTCTGGTGGTCCCAATATATCTGTTCTGCAAAGACTTGGGAATTGTTTCTGAGTATCATAAAAAGTGCTGTTTAGATTTTGTCCAGAAATAAATTTATTAGACAAAACTGTATAGCAGAATAGTTTACCCTTTAAACAGCAATCATCAACCTCAACCAGTGTGATGCAGTTACTGGTTCAGATGCTACTAATCCTGATTTATATCTTACTGCTTCAAAATGAATGAGCTTGCTTGAAGAGTGGATAGTATTTAGTGTACATAGAGTGCCAGACTCTGATTCTTGAAATAAGAAATGTTTATATTGTTGGGAAGTGATGCAATGGCAGCTTGAAATATGTTTATTAGCATGTGAAAAGCTTTAGCAGTACATCTGTCTGTTTTCTATTAGAGGTTTGTATCCAATAACAAAAAAACTACCCATGGATAACAAACTGGAAAATGGATGCATATTTGGCTGGGTGTAAGTGTTGGGGGGAGGGCAGAGTGGTTGAAGGGGAGCTGTGTTGTTTTTTTAAATATTTTTCAGTGATAAAACAAGTTTAATGATGGTGCTGTAGAGACACAATATAATTTCATTTTTTAATAGGAAGGAAAGTAAAAATAAAAGCTAATTTGAAAGTAACCTTCACTTTTCTGCCTGTATTGGGAAATATGGGGTTTTATCTGAATTTAAAATTTGATACAGTACCATTTTTTATTTTTATTTATATTACTGAAGGACATCTCTACTAAGACCTCTTACAGACCTCTTTTGCTAGATAACTAACTGGTGCATAAGTAGGGTGTTTCTTATTCATCGAGTTATCATCTTGTATCTGTTTCCCTAAAAGTGAAGTCAAGGTGTTTGATGCTTTCCTGAATCTAGACCTTAACTCATTAGAAGACAAATATACCACAGATGAAATGAACTGTGTGGTTAGAAGCTATTTACATATGCATGTATGTTTCATAATGTTCTTTTACTAATTAAAAAGATAAACCCCCAAACATTATGAGTGCAGCTTTTTTCCCCCTGCATTTGCCAAAACTTATAGTGGAGTTTAAGTGCTTTTCCTGTCTTTTTTTTTGTTGTTGTTTTAGGATAAGCAATATTGTAATTTATAAATTATTATCTTCCGTAAACACTGTATGGCATGAAAGCACATATTACGACTTTATATCTGAACAGTTTTCTGGTTCTCACACCATAAGGATCTTGGAAAAATCAAATATTTTAATGTAAAAAATGCGTCAAACAAAATCAGACATCGAAATGAGATGTTCCACTGAAACAAACAGAATGCAGTTGAAACTAGAGTCCTACCTTACAGGTGATAAAGCATGACAGATTATAAGGTTTAGCAATTCAAGTTAAATCTGAGGGTAGGAGTAAAATAGTGTGTTAATGTTCATCCAATATGAAATAAATTGAAGCTTCAGAACATTTTGGAGTGAATCTTTGGGTTTAGTACAGCTTGTAACAGGCAAAGGTCCATATAGCGTGAGAGGTGATGGTAAGATCTGGCAGACAATATAGGAGATACATACATATAAATAAAATTGGTTCCTAATTCTTTTATAGATGCCCTAGAGAAAAACTTTTGGCAAGAAATTTTCTTGTTCTAGATCAACCAGGAAAAGAGTTTACGAAATAGTTGTTTTCTGAGATTGTTGGGGTTTTTTTCCATTTACAGCAGTAGATGATTCATAAATAGGGTGAGTTGAAAAATAATAGATGTGCATCAAAGTCAATGTTTGAGAAAGCTGAATGGAACCATTTAACCAGATATTAGATCTGTGATGATTATGTGGAACCTAATTAGAGTTGAGGATTATAATTCACCTGTAAATGCAGTCAACAGAGATTACTGCTTATATAAGTCATAGTAAGACTATAGAAAACGAGAGGAAAGAAGGTTCACAAAAGACTAGATGAAGGGACCAGAATACCTTGGAGGGGGAAAAAGCCTCTGAGGAACCATCTATTGGCTGAAGGTGTCCACACAGCACTGCTGTAACAGCTGCCAGCCCAACAACCTGGCCATTCACCTCCTGAGCTCCAGTGGGGCTTTTTTCCTCATTGCTCAAAACATCTGTGGAAATATCTTCAGTCAGGATGAAATGAATCAGTGCAGCATTAACTGCAGGATCATAATGGAATCATGTCTGATCATTTTGCGATTGCAACCTTCCCACTGGTTTTATATTTGGACTTCATTCACAGTAAGCTTAATTTCTTTGCGTACTTGAAAATTAAGGGAAAATCCAGGAATGGTGACTCAAGTGGTTTCCTGGGCAGCCTGCTCCAAATCTTGACAAACCTTTTCATGAGGAAATTTTCCTAATATCCAGTCTAAACCTCCACTGGTGCAACTTGAAGCCATTTCCTCTTGTCCCAATACTTGTTACTTGGAAGAGACTGTTATGTATATTCTTGATGCCATTCTGAAAGTAACTACACCTGTAACTTTCAGGAGTGATTCTTTGCAACTGGGGACTCATTTTCCCATGGAAAGCCACAACCTGTTCTGGTCTTTCTTTCAGAAATAAATAGATTTGTTCTGTAACTAACTATAAAATTTCTATCTTTTAATAGGGAAAAATATCTGTGCAAGGGATGAGATTGTATCAATGGTAAAAGAGATGCATTACACTGCATTCAGTAAAGCTACAACTTTGTTAATGTCTGTTTAAGTCTTAAGGTATAAACCATAGGTAGCTTGTAACAGTGCACCTGATGTCACCATGAAATATTTCTAGGATCATTTGGAGCAGTGAAAATTTCTGCAATTTCTGCAATTGTCTATATACCTGACATGATAAGGGTCATCATGCTTACATGCTTACATGACATGTTGTCTTTACTAATAGACTGTATGTGAGAAGGAAATAACAGTGTACACTGTATATGCAGAGCTTCTTAAAAGTTAGATATTCAAATTTATTTTTCCTGATTTTGCTGACTCTAGTTCATGATTCCCTCCAAAGGATGAATTGCTGTCCCTGAAGACCAGTGTCTCAGATAGCAAGGATCACTTTTGAAAGTTCCTATCGTTTTCCACTGTCTGCCAAAGCAATCTTTGAAGCAATTGACTTTGATGAGAAAACTTAACAGAGTTTGTCTTGCAGTGATGTTATTTTTACTTGGACTAGAGGTTTATCCCTCAGAACTGAAGGGACTTGATCTGACAGGAAAAGATGTAAATGCTGCAGTAACTCTCAGAATTAGCAACTCTTAGAAAGGATGCACTTATGTGAGTGTTGATGTAATGTCTGTATGAGACTTTGGATAAATTTATATGTAAAGAAGGTCTTACAAGTACAGTGCAGAGAGGCATCTTCCAAAACCTGCTGATTCCATGTATTGAAACTTATCCTGAAGATCAGAGTTGTTGTTGTTCACTGCAGAAACAGGTCTGAAATTGTCTTAGAGAAGTCAACAGAACTAACAGAACCATTAACAGAATCTAACAGAACTAACAGGACATCCTGACCCAGTCACTGATGTTCCTCAGAAATGACAGCCGATGAAGTTCTCACCTCAGCATAAGAGACCTGAGTAAAAAGCGTGATTTCTGAACTCACCAGAACCTCAGAGGTTCCACTCTGTATCAGAATTAAAACTACTTGGTAATATTATGTTTCTATGTGAGGAGTTCCTGGAAAAAAATGAAAAAAATCCAACTAGTAGAAATTCAAAAACAGTTGCATACCTTCATGAAACTTTACAATAGGAAAATTAACTGTTAGAGATTAGGAAGGACATAAGGTAACAGTGTGAAAAAAAGTTAAATTTTCTTTTTGATAGATTTTTATTCCATTTTTATACCCTCAACAAGTGGTAAATTGCTGTTCTCAATGGAGGAAATCATTTTCCATTTGTTGAACCCCTTATTTGACCTCTTTGTCAAAAGAAAGTAATAAGATCACCTCCATTCAGAGCCGTGCTCAGTCCAGCAGAGCTACATATTCCAGTGACATCTTCCATGTGCAGAATGATGAAACCTTTACTCTGACCTGGGAGTCTGTCTGGCCAGAATCTGACATCCCAACTTCACTGAATCTATGAAAAATTTTGTAGTGGCACCTGTGTATCAAAAGTTTCACCCTAAGTTGCTATCTTCAAGCATTAAATACCAAGATGGAATGACCTAAAAACCCCAATTCAAATACATTCAAAATTAACTGAAGTAAATGTTAAATCATTGTCTCTAAGGTCTCTGCCATATAAAAGACAGAAAAAAGAAAGTCGCAACCTCTTCCTTGAGAAAAGTGCAACTACTACTGAAGCTGGGATTGTTGTTTAAGTAATAGTGCAGGCTATTAATGAGATGAAGTGTGAAATGCCCAGGAGCGTTATGAACTACACAGAATACAGAATTGACCTGTGCTATAACTTCTTTTTCTTTCAATTTATTACTAAATGGGTACTCACAAACTAGAATATAATTTACTGAATGAATGGAGTCCTGAGTTCTTCTTTTTTAGCTATACAGAAAAGTTGGCTTTTTAATAAAACTTCTGAAAAGCCTAGAATTTGTTTTACTTGGGTTCTTAATGATCCTACAAATCTGGCACGAAAAGCAAACTGATGTTGTTACAAAGAGGGAAGATGGAAAATTGGAGAAATCCTACTTTTCCATAATGGAAGATCTGAAAAGTTAATACTGAAATACAAATGAGTAGTTTCGTTGTACTGCAAACATCTGTGTCCTGAAACCAATTTTACATGCAGCCAGTGGAAATGAACACTTCCCATGTGTGCTGGCCTAACACTAGAGAAATGTTTAGAGCTGTTGGAGAACCCCGGGATGAAACACTTTCCTTTGGAAAATGGCAAGCTGATGAAATAGAGGTTTTTTTAAGAATGAGTTCCTTTCAAAAACCTTTTGATTCTTGAAAAAAAAAAAGTACTGACCCTGCCAAAAAATTTTTGGCTTAACATTTTTAAATACAAATATTCCATTTTTATTTCAAACCAACTTCTCATTCCCCTAAATTAATTAATGTAGGACAGTAGTTAACTAACTTCAGACACAAGTATGTCAGCATTATCTGAACAACCTGCTCCATGTGCTATTGCTAGAGGTTTATTCCATGGCAGAACAGATGTCATTTGCTTGTTTTTACTGAATATTCGAGACCATGAGCTATCTAATTGCAGTGTAAAACCCCCACTGTATCTGCAAAAATTATGCATAAATGTTAATAGTATTTTATAATGTAAATCCTTCATACAGTAATTATATATAGCATAACATGAACACAACTGAACACAAATAAAGTAAAATACAAGTAAATAATGTAATAAGTACTCCATTAGAATGTTTTCTGAGAACCAGTATCTTTCACCTTTCATATTTCCTACTTTCCCCAGAGCAAGAGTGCATAGTTTCCAAGCATCAGCATATGCTTAACTTGGTTATTTTAGGATCAAGTCCTCTGCCAATCTATCTATTATTTGGCTGTTCAATGAAGGTATCATTTTCTGAAACAAAGGTCTAAAAACCTATGCAAAGAAATTATGTTTCAACAGGCATATACATTACTATTTTGAAGTATGCTGTAGAGAGAGAAAAGAAAAAAAAGAGTAAAGTGAAGTGTTTATTTACATTTGGCAAATACACAAGATTGGTAAGTAGATTAGACTGAGCAAAAAAAAATTAGACTTTCCTGATCGTCAGTCTTTTTATTCCAGTTCAAAAATGGATAGCTCTCCAGAAAGCAAAATCTCAGACTATTTAAGTTGTTTGGAAACCATTTTGATGTGTCCCAGTTTAATGAGCTCTGAGATGTTAATTTGCAACTAGTATATACAAATTGTTATATGGCGGGATTTTTTCCTAAATCTGAAATGAACTAGGGACCTTTCTCATACTGTAAAATTGTAACCAGGAGAGATGAAAAAATCTCAAATTAATAAACATGCCATGTCAACCAGTATTTTCTCTATATACATGTAACCAAAACTGAAATTAAGCAATACTATGGCCTTGCAGAAGAGCAAGCTTTTGCAGGATAAGGGTTCCTGGAAAAGCAGGTGCAAAGCACTGTGAGCATGAAGGACTCGCCAAGGTGGGAGAGTGCATCTCATGCTGGACTTGAGGAAATGTGTCATATGGTCATACTTAAAAAGCAGAATAAATAACTGTTAACTGAAATTCTCAGCAGTTAGTAAAAAGAACCAAAAAAAAAACCAAATCAACTTGCATAATTTTTGAATTTTGGGTTTTTATCATATGATAAAGAAACAGTTCCACAGACTTAAGTCAAAGAGTTTGGACAGCCCTTAGGATCCATGGAGAAAGGTGTTAATTTAGCATCAGAAAAGAAATATAACAATAGGAAATCTGACATATTGGGGAACATTTTCAAAAGTATGTGTTTAAATTGCCACCTCCAGATTCCACTAAAGTGAGAAGCAGGTAGGCACAAAGGTATGTCCGTGCTCAAGATTATTCTACAATAAAATCTCTAAGTATTTTCATGCCCATAAACTCAGTTCTTCCAGGTCCTGTGTCAATTGCTTCATCTGCTGCAACTTACACAAATCATAGAATCATAGAATCAACTGGTTTGGAAAAGACCTCCAAGATCATCAAGTCCAACCCTTGATCCAACACCTCCATGGTTACTAGACCATGGCACTAAGTGCTATATCCAGTCTCATCTTAAAAACCTCCAGGAACAGTGAGTCCACCACTTCCCTGGGCAGCCCATTCCAGTGTCTGATTACCCTCTCTGTAAAGAATTTCTTCCTGATATCCAACCTAAACCTCCCCTGGCAGAACTTAAACCCATGCCCTCTTGTCCTACTATTGGTTGCCTGGGAGAAGAGACCAACCCCTACCGGGCTACAACCTCCTTTCAGGGAGTTGTAGAGAGTGATGAGGTCTCCCCTGAGCCTCCTCTTCTCCAAGCTGAGCAGCCCCAGTTCCCTCAGCCTCTCCTCATAGGACTTGTGTTCAAGTCCCTTCTCCAGCCTTCTTGCCCTCCTCTGGACCTGCTCCAGCACCTCAATATCCTTCCTGAACTGAGGGGACCAGAACTGGACACAGTACTCCAGGTGTGGCCCCAACAGTGCTGAGTACAGGGGATGAATCACTTCCCTGAACCTGTTGGACACTGTTCCTACTACAGGCCAGGATGCCATTGGCCTTCTTGGCCACCTGGGCACACTGCTGGCTCATGTTCAGCTTTCTGTCAATCCAAACTCCCAGGTCCCTTTCTGCCTGGCTGCTCTCCAGCCACTCTGTCCCCAGCCTGTAGTGCTGCATGGAGTTGTTATGGCCAAAGTGCAGAACTCAGCACTTGGTCTTGTTGAACCTCATCCCATTGGAATCAGACCAGCTGTCCAGCCTGTCCAGGTCCCTCTGCAGAGCTCTCCTGCCTTCCAGCAGATCAATACTCCCCCTGAGTTTGGTGTCGTCTGCAAATTTGCTAATGGTACACTTGATCCCCTCATCCAGATCATCAATAAAGATATTAAACAGAAGTGATCCCAACACTGATCCCTGGGGGATACCACTAGTGGATGCAGCAATTGGATGCAGCACTGTTCACCACCACTCTCTGGGCCCAGTCCTCCAGCCAGTTCCTAACCCAGCACAGAGTGCCCCTGTCCAAGCCGTGGGCTGCCAGATTTTCAGGAAAATGTTATAAGAGATGGTGTCAAAGGCTTTGCTGAAGTCCAGGTAGACCACATCCACAGCCTTCCCCTCATCCACCAGGAGGTCCCCTGATCATAAAAGGAGATGAGGTTGGTCAGACAGGACCTGCCCCTCCTAAACCCGTGCTGGCTGGGTCTGATCCCTTGTCCATCCTGCAGGTGCTGTGTGATTGCACTTAGGATGATCTGCTCCATAACCTTGCCAGGCACTGAGATCAGGCTGACAGGCCTGTAGTTTCCCGGGTCCTCCTTCTGGCCCTTTTTGTGGATGGGCGTGACATTCGCCAACTTCCAGTCATCTGGGACCTCCCCAATGGGCCAGGACTGTTGGTAAATGATGAAGAGCAGCTTCGTGAGCTCTTCTGCCAGCTCCCTCATCACCATGGGATGGATCTCAAATGGTCCCATAGACTTGTGAGGATCCAAATGGCTCAGCGGGTGGCTAACTCTTTCCTCCTGGATTACAGGCGGGTTATTAGGCTTCCTGTCTCTGTCTACCAGCTTCGGAGGCCAGCTGTCCTGAGGACAACCTGTCTTACTATTGAAAACTGAGGTAATGAAGGTGTTAAGTACCTCAGCCTTTTCCTCATCTTTGATGGCTATGTTCTCCCCCATGTCCAACAAAGGATGGAGGTTTCCTTGCCCCTCCTTTTGCTATTGATGTGTGGGGGGAGGCGGTGGGTCCGCTGAGCCCCTGAAAGTTGATGAGCTTAAAATATTGGATGATATAAGGCCATTCCCATGAGAGCAGTGAAGTTATTTAACTGTTCCCATGGACAGAGCAGCCTTGAGAAGACGGAGGTTGACTGGAAAGATGATAAGCAGTGCAAGGACAGAGATGTTGGCTGTGTTTCACGATTGCAGGTGTTAGTGCTGTGGTGTTTTGTAGAAATTATGTTTACAGAAAGTGTTTGGGAAAGTGTGGATTAGCTGCCTCAATAAAGCAGGCTGCTGTGCTTAGGCAGTAGACTACTCTGGTCTCAACTCTCTCTGTGTGTGTGTCTGCTTTTTCTACTGACCAAACCTGCGACATTGATGTCTTTGTAGAAGCACTTCTTTTTATCCCTAACAGAAGTGGTTAGATTGAGTTCAAATTTTGCTTTTGTCTCTCTAATTTTCTTTCTACATGACCTAATTATATTCCTAAACTCTTCCTGTGTAGCCAGCCCTTTCTTCCATAGTCGGTAGGCTCTCTTTTTCCCCCTAATTTCCTTCAAAATCTTCCTGTTCAGCTAGGCTGACCATCTTCCCTGCTGGCTTGCCTTTTGGCACACTGGGACAGCCTACTCTTGTGTATTCAAGACTTTCTTCTTGAAGCATGTCCATCCTTCCTGGACCCCTTTGTTTTCAAGGGCTGTTTCCCAGGGTACCCTCTGAACCAGTCTTTTGAGTAGGTCAAAATACGCCCTGTGAAAGTCCAGGATCGAAATTTTATTGATGGCCCTCTTTGTGTCCCTATGTATTGAAAACTCTATTATTTCATGGTCACTGTGTCCCAGATAGCCTCCGACCACCGTATCTCCCACCAGCCCCTCTCTGTTTGAGAACAGCAGGTCTAGTGGGGCCCCATCCCTGATAGGTTCATTTACCAGCTGGAGCAGGAAATTATACACTGTAGGAATATCCTAGACCGCCTCTTCTCTGTTGTGTTGAGTTTCCAACAGACATCTGGCAGGTTAAAGTTGTCCACAAGAACAAGGGCTGGCGATTTTGAGACATCTGCCAGCTGCTTGTAGAATAATTCATCACCCTCATCATCCTGATTGGGTGGTCTGTAACAGACTCTCACCAGGATGTCAGTCTTGTTGACCTTCCCCCAGTTCTGATCCACAGGCACTCAACCTTATTGTTACTGACTTCAAGTTCTACAGATTCAAGAGATTCTCTAACATATAAAACTGCCCCTCCACCTCTCCTACCTTGAATATCTCTTCTTAAGAGCTTGTAGTCACTCATGGCAACACTCCAGTCATGTGAGTCATTCCACTGCGTTTCTGTGATGGCAACTACATCACAGCTTTCCTACTGCACGATGGCTTCCAGCTCATCTTGCTTGTTACCCATACTGTGTGCATTGGTGTATATGCATTTCAGCTGGGCTGCTGATATCACTTCTAACTCGGGCTTTCCACCCTTAGGCTCATCTCTGGAGAGCCCGGTTTCAAACTCTTTCCCCTTCAAATCTTAAAACCCTCTTGATCAGGCCTGACAACGGACTCTACGGGCTAGAGTCCTTTTGCCCTTGTGAGAAAGTTGAAGCCCATCTGACTCTAGCAGGCTAGGTACCATAGAATTTGCCTTCCTTCCTTCCTTCCTTCCTTCCTTCTTTCCTTCCTTCCTTTCTTCCTTCCTTCCTTCCTTCCTCCCTTCCTCCCTCTGTCTGTTCCTCCCTCCCTCCCATTAGCAAATGACTCTCAAATGTCTTGTGGCCTGTAGTGCCAGTCTATGTATAACTAGAGGATAACTAACATTAGTTCAGATTCCATCTCTTTGTTCTCACTCTTCCTTTCTTCTTGTTAGCTTCTATAGCTAGGTTTTTCTTTATTTTCTCACATAGTGAGGTTTTCTCTTTTACATGTTTTTTTTTTCTGTAATAGATTTCATTATCACTAAGTTCAATTCTATTTAGATTTTATTCTCTGATTATTTCATAAGTGGTGAAACAAAATAACAAGGGAAAAATTTTTTAATCATTTTTCTTCCCCTGTTCTCCCTGTCAATTACCCTGGGGTGCAGAGGGGTGCAAGACTTAGTTATATTCTTTTGTGTTTTTTTTTTTTTTGTCTTTCAGGACCACTACAAAGAGAGGAAGACGACTGCTCAAGTTAGTATTTTCAGTTGTAATCAGTCAAATGGAAAAGCTAGTTGATGTTATATCTATCTGCAAGGATTGCACATATCAATCTTGCAGAGGTTTTTCTATGGATTCTGATTAACTGCATGAGAACTCATTAACCACTTCTGTGTGGTCCACTAAAAGTTAATACAAGTTAATAAAAAATTATTTCTTGCCTTTGGAAAGGGCTAATAGCAAGAACCCCATATTTTGAAGTGCCTGAAACAGTTAAGCATTGCATTCCGGTTTAGAGGTGTGACCCTAAAATGATGTGTTTGTTATGTTAGCCAAATTTTAGGTGCTTATAAGGATTATAAAAATTATTTCATGAATCAATGAAACAAACTTGTATTGTTGATTTCTTCAGCTTTTCTGCTTGAGAAAATATGATATTATTGTATATAGCATCTGCTATGAATTAAATGTAACTTTTAGCTCCTTTTTCGCAATTCCTAATATACATTTTCCTTTATAACAAACAAACACAGTTCTAAAACTCTGAAAGCCCACAGCTGTTTGTTCTAGATGGAGAAAGTATGCCTATTCTTGCTCCTATAGGAAAAAATTGAGTTAAGTTCAATGTGCTGATAAACGTAAAAATGGTAGTATTCCAAGGTATTGTGGTTATGACAGACACATCTTGTTAAACATATCAAAGCATAACACAGATGACAGCTGAATGAAGTTGGATGGTAAGGAACTGATTCTAGTTGAAAACACACTTTCTTTGCTTAAAATTTGGCTACAATGGTACCTGCCCTACCTCAATATTTGTTTTCTAAATCTTCGAGTAGTGATGTATAGGGAAAAAAGCTATATGTTCAGAAATTGTGCAGAACAATTAAACAAGATGCCATTTAGATTCAGCTGCTGTGACAAGGAAGAGAACAAAATGTGAACTGCGTGCAAAATATTATTCCCCTTTTGTGAACAGCATCAGAATATTTTTTTGGCTTGCAGGCTGAACAAGTGACAGAGTTAGCTGAGTGACACCTCTTTTTCAGTTAATTCTTGGCATCTGACTCAAACTAGTCTTTGTACAGCTGCATTGACTGACATAAGCTCTACTATGGGATAAGGTGCCGTTAGATCAGTGCTTTGGAGAACCCTATAAAAACCTTGCCTTCCAAGGTATATGAGAGATTAAGGGTGGTTAGGGTTTTTTTGTTGTTGTGTTTTGTTTTTTTTAAGCCTTGAGGATTCATTTCTCATCTCATTAAAATCAACGGGAATTTTAACATTAAATTCAACAACATCAGTATTTAGTTCTCAAATGAAAGTTTATACAGTTGTGGGGCTCTTCATGGGCTGTACTGGGAAGCTGCATTTGAGAAACCAAACGCTCCCTAGGTTTTAACCAGTCTCTGAACACTTTAAACATAATGAGGTAAAGGAAAGTTTTGAGATTCATGCGGATGACTGAAGCAGTGGTTAAGATGTGAGAAGAGGCAGTACCTCAGTGATGGTTCCATCTGGGATAATGTTAATTTTCTTAGTAGCTGGCATGGAGCTCTGCTTTGGATTTGTGCTGGAAGCAGTGACGATAGCATGTTTTCATAATTGCTGAGCAGTGCTTACAGAGCACCAAGGCCTTTTCTGCCTCTCGCCCCAACCCAGCAGCACGCAGTCCGGGGGTACACAAGAAGCTAGGAGAGGACATAGATGGGACAGTTGACCACAACTGACCCATGTTCCGTATCATATGGCCTCATGTTCAGTATATAAAGCTGGGGGAGAAGGAGAAAGGAGGAAATGTTGAGAGTGGTGGCATTCATCTGCTCAGGTCACTATTATGGGTGGTAGAGCCTGGATTTCCTGGAAGTGGCTGAACACCCACCCAATGATGGGAAAGGGTGAATGAATTCCTTGTTTTGATTTGCTTGTGTACACAATTTTTTGCTTTACCTATTAACTGTCTTAATCTCAAGCCATGAATTTTTTCGTTTTTATTCTTCCAATTTTCTCCCCATCCCACCAAGGGATAGTGAATGAGCAGCTGCCTGGAACTGAGCTGCTGGCTGGGGTTAAATCATGACAACAACCCATTCTGATTTGGCAGTTTCAGGCAGAGGCAATAGTGTGCCCCAGCCAGTGACTACCCAGCAATGCTGTATAGATCACAGAAATCTCGCTGCAGTGGCCTCTGTAACTCTGTCTGGGTATTAAAGTTTGCCTGAAATCATCAGATTGACGTTGATTTATAAACTATTTTGGAGATGTATGTTGGAACTCAGTAAAAAGCAATCTCACTTAAGTTCTATGGTTCCATAAAAAATAGTAAAGGTTTTTGTAGCGATCTCATCTTTAAAAGCCACTCTCTTGTAAAAAGTTTGAGGACTGTTTGGTAAGTTACCTGATGTGTAACTCTGTGCTGCCTATCAATTATGACTATTATTGTTACTCAGATGTAAACGAAGAAAGTGAATTTATTTATATAGTGCTTAAGTGGGCAAGAAAGAGAGAGATTTCCAGAGGCATGGACGAAGTTAATGCTCAGAACATTTCAGCAGAATATCGAGTAACTGAAATAATGATTTACATCATGGTATCACAATATCATTAACAGAAATGTTCACAGCTGACATGATGCCAACGTGAATGGCAGAGTTTCTATCTGTATCTATAAGCTCTTCTTCCCTCTGTTGTTTCAGAAGATATTGCATTTTCCTAGTAAGATGACCACCAAAAACCTATAACTCCTGAAATGAAATGAAAACCTGACAGGTAAAATTGACATCTGCTACCAATGTAATAACAATCAGTAATAATGTCTCCTATCGTACCTGCATTCATGTCTTTTTAAGTTTGTCAATGCACACAAAGTGAAAGCAGAAGATTTCCGTAAAACCATAAAACATAACGCTAAACAAGGTATAACTGAGGTAATAAAAAAGTTGTCAGTTTCTTTCACATGCATTTAAAATAAAAGAAAAAAGAAAACTCTGAAGAAGTGTCAGGGAAAATATGGCAGGCATATACACAATATGTCTAGTTATATCAACTGATTGATCCTTTAGTTTCAGAATTTAGACAGACTTTGGACAAACAAGAGAAGTCAACATTTCAAAAGAAAACTTCCACTGAATTGTATATTACTTCAATTTTTATTATCTTTTTTGTTAGGAAATAGCTGCTTATCACCCAACTAGGCTTAAGCTATACATATGTAGCAATGAAATCATACTTTGAGCTTTATAAAAATAACCTCATATCCATATAATCAAATGGTGATGTCATGGTTTCTCCTGTGATACAATCAATGGAAATATTGGCCCCTGACAAAGAAGTCTTCTCTGTCTCTCATGGAAAAACTCCCAAATGCACAGCTGCTTTCTGAGAATCAAATGTAAACCATACAAATTATATTTGTATATTGTATTTGATTCTGTTTTTTTTTCTCCCAGCTGCTGACAGCTTAAGAACACTTGAAAATAGCCAAAAGCTTCATAATTCCTGGAGAAGAATGGTATGTATTGCCTTTTCTGAAAGAGCTTCAGGAAACTTTTGCCTAAAAAGGTGGGCTCCATTATTTGTTAGCTTTCTTTGTGCTTTCTAAAAGAAGATTTTTCCTGCAAAGCTTAATCTTCTTCCCTGCCAGGCTCCTTGTGCATTCCAATTAAACCAGATCATCAGTAAAGTATGAGGGGAAGAAGATAAGACCATGGCCATTGCATGTAGTGAAGAAAGCACTTTCTGGAAGATGGGGCCGTGCCTTGTGACCTGTTTCACTGACTGTTAATGCTTCCCTGCATACTCCCACTTCTGGCATGAGAGATCAGAATGACAATGTCTTCCTACATGATGATTTAAAAAAATCACAATCTCTTTTTAATTTTTTAATTCTTTGTCAAGCTCCGTTAACTTAGGGATCTATTTTGGAACTGCTGCACAAGAGACAATTAAACTGCCTTACCCTTCCAAAGATGTTATCCATCTCTCAGTCTAATACTTCCTGTGTGGTTCCTCCAGCCTGTGACTTTAGGCAGCTGTGTGAGCAGTGAGGATATTGCAGTCCTCACTGCTGGTTTTGTGCGAGTGATGAAAACTGATCCTGTAAATGGCTGCGTTTGAGCTCCTGCCTGCACTGAACATCCCATACAGATACCAGCCACTTGTAGTGGGACAGCAGAACTGCAGTGACAGAGGTAGAACCTGTGTTTTACTCAGCTGAGCAGGATTTGCCTCCGTGTGGGCTGAGGTTACACAGACCACACCATGCTTGTAATGGTCTTTTCCTGAGCGTGGCGAAGAATATCTCTCCAGACTTTATATATTGTGTAGATTTGTGTCTGAAAGCGCAGTCCAGGCTTATTTGAGACATCAGCAACAGGCAGCAAGTGTCTAGAGCCATGGCCAAAACAGATGAGTGTGGCAGAATTTATGAAATAGTAAAGCCTTTGTTAGAGCAAAGTGAAGCAACACAACTTGCTTTGAAAACAATGCATTGTTCTAACAAACATTGAATCTCCTGTCACAGGCAAAATAGAACTAAAAAGTATTTCTATTTCCCATGTCTAAATCTTCTCTTCTTCCTGTTAATTAATAACTGAAATACACTACTTATATCTGGAATACACTAAGATAAAACCACAATGAACTTAAAGTGTACTCTTTTTGTTTCTATCAACCATCCCGATGCCTATTAGTGCTTTTAACCACATTCTGAGAAATGACTGTTAACTATAGGTTGACTCTAGCATCCAAAAATCTTAAGTGAATGTTCATAATATAAACTTAAAAATTAAGATACCCCCAAACCCCATAAATAATAATAATGATAATACTAATATTGTGGCAGAGGTGAAACGGTATTTCTTTATTTTCTCTTCTTTTCTATTATTAAAAAAGCAAACATAATTCCCAGTCAAAAAAACTCATAAGAAACTGCATATATCCAAAATGTATGTGCCACACCATATATTCACAAAATTACATCATTACAGACCCACAGAATCACAGAATCGGTCAGGTTGGAAGGGACCACAGTGGGTCATCCGGTCCAACCTCTCTGCTCAAGCAGGGTCATCCTAGATCACATGGCACATATTTGTATCTAGATGGTGCTTGGATATCTCCAGTGCGGAGTACTCCAGAACTGCTCTGGCCAATCTGTTCTAGTGCACAGTCACCCACACAGTAAAGAAGTTCTTCCTCATATTCAGGTGGAACTTCCTGTACATTGGTTTCTTTTCATTGCCTCATGTCCTATTGATCATCACTACCAAGAAAGCCTGGCTTCATCCTCATGGCATCCCCCTTTTAGATACTTATAGACAATGGTGATGTGCCCTCTCAGTCATCTCTTCTCAAGGTTGAAAAGGTCCAACTCCCTCAGCCTGTCCTTGTAAGAGAGATGCTCCAGTCCCCCAATCATCTCTGTAAACCTCTGCTTGACCTGCTCCAGGAGCTCCACATCTCTCTTGAACTGAGGAGCCCAGAACTGGTTGCAGTACTCCAGGTGCAGCCTCATCAGGGCTGTGTAGAGGGGTAGAATTACCTCCCTCAACCTGCAGGCAATGCTTTTCCTAATGCACTCCAGAAAACCATTGGCCTTCTTGGCCACAAGGGCTCTCTGCTGGCTCATGAACAGCTCGTTGTCCCCCAGGACCCACGGATTCTTCTCCACAGAGCTGCTTTCCAGCACATCAGCCTTCATCCTATACTGGTGTATGGGGTTATTATTCCTCAGGTGTAGAATCATGCATTTGCCAGATTGGTCAAGCATGATATACCTTTAGTGAATCCATACTGACTACTCCTGATCACCTTCTTGTCATCCTTGTGTCTAGAGATGGCCTCCAGAATGTGACACTCTTAACTCCTTTCCAGGTATTGAGGTGAGGCTGACTGGTCAATAGTTCATTTGACATCTCTGGGATGCTTTTCCCAGGAGAGTTCTGCATAATACTTTTCATCTTTCTGATGTTGGTCAAAACTGTATGACAAAATAATTCCAAATCCACTAACTGCATAGGCTCTAGAGAAACTATATTTTTCTTTTAAATCCTCCTCACCCAAAGCCTGATTACTAGAAGACTGGGAGCACAGTAAGACTGAAATTTACCTTGATAGATGTCTAGGGAGACTTTGTCGTATTGGACTATACCTTTTCTTAAACAACTGTTTTAAATCAATTTATATATAACTCGATGTGTCATTTTACTACATTGTAAAAATACATCATCCTGCAAAAGTTCTGATTCAGCTTTTTTTGAACTCTATGGTATTAGCCCTATTGCCTCAAAGAAGAGTTAAACATTTCTGGGATGTCCTGTATTAAGTTTCTGGCACTGTCCTAGTCCCTTTTTAAAAGTTAAACATCTGCCTTTGAAAAAACTTTCATTGGTGTGATAAAAATCAGAGATAGCCCAAGTTCCATGCTGCTTCAGTAGTTCTGAATATGCCTCTTCAGCTCATTAATTTTACCTGGGCAATCTTTTTTTTCCAAACATCACTGGTGACACAGTTTAAATCATAATACAAGGATGAAGCTTTCTTTTTTTCACCACCCATAGAAATAAAAATTTGAAAGTAATCCTATTAAAAACATTCTAGGGTAGTTTCCAGACTTTTCCACAGTTTTATCCCACTGTGATCATATTTAACTGTTCTTATGGTCTTAAAGACTTATTGCATTTTCCTTGAAACAAACATGCCTTTTAGATGTGTCATTTTTCTTGCTATTGTTTTTTAAGCTAAGGAGTTGAATATGATCAGGCTCAGCTGTGGTTTGTAGCTCATTCCTCAATATTTTTTTCATAGTATGTTATTTGACATGCTCTCTGGGTACTCCTGGTTAAAAAAACTCCTATCTCTAAAATAATCTGACAATTATTATATGGATAGGTCTGAAATATTTTTATTTGTTTATTAGAAATAGTTGTATTTGTATTAGTTGCTGAGTTTTCAAAAGACTTTATAAAAAAATAACATACTTGCTCATGAGCAATGTCACTGAAATTCAAGTTTGGATCTTACACAAAGTATTGTGAAAGGGTATGTGAAGTAGTATCCAAGACTCTGGAAAGCAAGCAAAAAATGCTTTTCATATAAAGAACGTTTTCTACTTTGTAATAAAAGATTAATTTGGCACTGTCATGCCTAATATCTTGGCATCTGAAAAAAAGCTGAATTAAATGTGCAATAAAGTTCTGTTACTACAATGATATTTGTTAAAATAATTAAATGACCTAAGAAAGCCCTGTGTGCTTAAAAATTTGCATGATTTTGCATCTACAATTACTTTCTAGTAAACAATATTATCTCTACCCATAAGACTTGACTTGATGGAGTCCTTAGTCTATTCCAAGGTCAATGCTATAACTGAATCTTCATTAGATCAGAAGGAGATTTTTACAAAAGTCAAAACAGTGCTCAAGAAATATGCTAGCTTTACAGATGAAATTCAGTATCTTATCGCAGAAAAGACTGAGGAAGTCCAACAGCTATGTGAGCCAGATCACATTTCTCTCCCAATACATCTTTAATTCTATAGGAGGTAAACAGTGAAATGAATCGGAGCTTATTTTTCTGTATTTTTCCATTTATCAAGATAAAATCTGACATTTTTGTGTTTGTCCTATAATATCAAAGGTAGGGGGATTTCTTTGTGACATTGACCCCTTTCATACAGCAACCAAGACTGCAAAAAATCCACATCCCACTGGCCACTGATTGAAAATTATTTAGACTCTGAAAGAAAAACTAAAAATAAAAATGCTTCTATGTTGAGAGAAAAAAGCAGTTTGCAGCATCTCAGAATGAGACAGTTAATCTTTCTTTTCTTTACATTTTCTCTTTCCCCTATCTCCAGTCCTATTTTTTTTTGCTATGCAGTAGGTTAATACCTTGCGGTATGTGCAAACTTTGGCTCAGGCCTAGTCCTTCTTTCTCTACAGTAAATGAGGTCTCAAAACAGTATCACAACAGTAATGAATGAATTTAGTGTAGTAACCATATATATATAAACATACATACATGCACAATAATGCCTATAAATTGTTTAAATTAAAATGCAGAAATAACACCTTGCAGTGTATAAGAAGATCTTAATAAATGCAAATTCCTGAAAATTGTGAGATGGCTCTGTTCCTCCCCTATAAATATCACATTGGCTTAAAAACTCCAAAGCATTAAAAAAAAATTGATAAAAATATATTTTGCATTGCCTCTGCTTTCCAGCTGTTTAGCATTTGGAGTGCACATGAGACAAGTTTGCCAGCACCTATCCTAAACCATGAAACGAGGAAATTCACTGGTGTTACTTGAATAAAGAGAATATTGCTTTCTCAGAATTTACATGACAGTTGCATATTGGAGAAAGTGTTTCTTCCCATCTTCTCCCAGTGAAGTTCTTCTGTCTGAATGCCAATTAGAGTGAATCTTCATTGACATTTTTTACCGAGGTCACTTCTGTAGGAAAATAATTGGATTTTCTGACTCTATCAGTAAAATACATTACAGACTAGTTACTGGGAAAAAAAAATTTAAAAAAAGTATGATTATCAGACTTTTCTGAGAACTATTTTTCCTTTATGTCAGTAGGAAAAGAAGACTTTCCATATGCCATTGCCAGTCTAAGTTACATCAGGATTACATCATACAGTCTATGACCTGATTCTTACCTTTATTTTATGAAACATTTCCAAACAACATCTTTCTCAAAGGCTCTGGGTAAGGAGATCAACTGCAGGTTTGCGAGCTGCCTTAAATGCTCACCCTCTGGGACCTGAGCAAAACAGGACTTTTGCCAAATATCCCATATACTTTGGACAAAGAAGACAATACAATGTCTCATATAAGACATAAAACCTCATTCCTGGACACCTGAGTGAGTCTGCTCCCCTGTCACAGCCCTCACGAGGTCATCCCCTCAATAATAATAGAAACAACAGCTAGTTTAATGGAAATCAGACTTCTAGACTTCCAAATTTTTTTTCAGGAAATATTTCCACTTGGTTCTGCACATTGTTACCTAGAATACTGAAAGTCAACCTTTAATGCTGGTCAGTGTGGTATTAAGATGTGTTTAGCAAGAGATCCTTTGTCCTTTTGATGACTTTTTTTAAGCAGAAATGTAGTCTTGTGAAATTAATACTCAGTCAGTTACACTTTGAGGTACTTCTGAATTACTACCACATAGGCACAGGAAACTAGGCTAAAATACCCATAAAAAGGTACACAGATTTAAAGAATGTGTTTTTCTTCCTTCCTGGGTGGATTAGGTAATCAGATGCATTTTGATTAGCAGAAAAAAAAAAAGTGCAAATAGCAATGTCATCAAGAAAATTGATTCTGATAAGGGCCTGTTTGAAATATTTACCTTGGACTCTGTAAAAGTCAAGAATGTTCTAATCCAATAAAAACACTGAGTTAATACTAATACTTCTGTCCAATTCAAATGCTGAGCTGACAGAAAGATTAGGAAAAAAATAGGTGAATTAGTAGCTCAGTGTCCCTTTATGTGCTTAGTTTTCCATTCCTTTGATCTTGGAGCTTTTTGAAATTACACCAGTTACACTGGTTGATTTTTTTCCCCTCGGTGTCAGTGGGTTTATTTTTAGTTCATTTGGATTTTGTTTAGTTTTTACTGAAACATTACAAAGAATGTAACATTGCAACTATATATTTTGATAACTGTAGCAGCAATCCATTTTGGCAATATAAATAATCCTCTTTACATCAAGAAATTCAACATTATCTCCCTTCTGTATTATGTTGCTTATCATTGTAATTATTAATTCTTAGCCTAATACCCATTTTCAGTAATTCAGCTCTTAAACAAATATAATATGTAGATGCTCTCTTACACTTGAAGACAGCCATAGAGAGGTCCTAAGCCCATTATGATTGAAAGATTAGGGTCAGAAATTATTTTTGAAATATAATAGCTGCATGTTAGTATCATGTCCTTAAAATATTTTTACTTAAAATTTAGATACTCTGATCTTATAATAGAAAGAATTTTAGAAAATGGTATTGATCAAACTATGTAAAATGAGTTTTCAATATATGCTATTCAGCTGCTGTGTGCCTTCTCTACATCAAGAGAACAAGTTGTGTGTGCAGACTGACCATCCGACTTTCTCTGAAGCAGGTTCTTCTTGGGAACGTGCTACCTTGGTGCGCTCTTGCTTTTAAAATGTCATGAGTCAAGTCTTCCTCTGCTTTTATGCAGCACTTCAGTTTGGAAACCATCTAACACTGTCAGAGAAATTCTCAGTGTGGTATCATACACATCAAGCTCAGGCTGAGAACAGACCAGACTCCTACACCATGTAGCCGTGTCAGCAGGGTACTAGACTGATGCTAAAACATCCCCCCTGGGTCCAGCAACTATATCTGCAAGGTTCAGTGGTGAGACACAGAAGGCTGTATGACTCAGACTGGCATTTCCCAGCAGGTTTTGTACCACTGTCCGCTGGATAACATGGCCATGGTATGCTTTACATGACTCTGTAAAAAAATTCAGGACTTATTTTGTTCAGAAGATGTGCAACTACATGTTCACTGTGCCAAAAAAACAGGTAGAAAGAAGGAGCACAGATGAAATATAAGAGCATAGAGAAGCAGCAGGCACTCATCAGGGAGGTAACACTTTCAGTAGTAACAAAGACACATTCTTCCTCTTAATCTTATTCTTCCAAAAGAAAAATTTCTAATTTTATTGACATTGAGTCTTGTCACCCCTTTTGACCTGCAGTCTCCTCTGGCCCCATTTCCTCCAGTGAGTAAGAATATAGGCAGAAAAGACATAGAGGTGCACCCCATCAACAACTCAGATAACAACCTCAAAATTAAAAAATGCAGTGAAAACATAAAAGACTTAATCTTACAGGCCTGAAGAAAATTTACCCTTGTATTTTTCCTCAGTGAACTTTGAGCACAGCTCTGCAACTTCTTATGCAAAGAAACTAATTTTTCAGATTACAGTTTTTTAAGAAATTTGACAACAGGTGCATATTCTGGACAAAATTTTCAGCTATTTTGGTAAAGATATTAAATTTCTGAAGAGTTTAAGTAATTAATTTCACATGTATTTAGACTTTCCAAGTTCACTGAATTTGCTTTCACTGTGGGATTGCTTTAACTATATCTAGTAAATAACATGCATTATATTTTTAATGTATTTTATATATGTGTATATATTAAGATATAGGCGACAATGACTGAATCAGATTGCTGTATTTCTTTATTCATCCTCCTACACAATTACAAAACTTCTGAAATCACATTGACATTGAGAAATTGGGGTTACTTTGTGGGACAATAAAGATAGGATAATTTCAAGAGTTGGACTTGATGATCTTATAGGTCTTTTTGATTCTATCGTTCTATGATATCCAAAGAAATCAGTGTCTGAGGTTTATTTCATTTGTAGAACCCACACTTAGAAGTAGCAAAGAGTACTGCATGAATGACAGCAATGAGAATTCACAGTTTTTCTGGGACAAAGATATCTGTGGAAATAAGAAGTACTATCCACTATTTAACTGGAATTTTCATTTATGTTGTGTAAGGTTTGGTGTGACTCCTCAAGTGGCATAAATATTTTTTTAACTTGCCATTCAGAAGACTGAATTTGGTTCTGCAGTATAGTTTTATAACAGATGAGGATAGGATCCTAGTGGTAATAATCTTGACACTGTTTCACCAGTTATTCCCAGTCTAACATGAGCAGCCAAGGGAAAAAAAATCATTATACCTGTAGCCTTCTTTTTTTTTTTTTTGCTTTTGTTCTCAAACTTTCTTAGATATTCGTATGTGAGGCTTGTCTTTTACCCCTGACATGGACCTCATTTTGACAGGATGTGAGTGGTTTTTGTTATGTTAGAGGCAGTCAATCCTCTCTGGCATAGATATGTTTCTTGTTGTTGTTGGGACGGACTACAACATATAATATCCAGCAAGAAAGTTTATTGGAAAGAAAAATGAAGCAGCAGCAGCAGCGAGCTGCAATTTACAGCCTCTTAAATACAGCTCTTTTGGTACACGTATACCACACAGATAGGTCAACTTAAACACACAAACTACAATTCTCACAGCTAATAGGTAGATTTTAGTTGGGCCTTCTCAGTTCTACTTTCTCACAACATTTCTGTGCACCTGTCCCTGTTTTCCTTTGATGTTTATGTTTTTCTCAGTCCCTCTGTTCAAAACAAGTCCTCGTTCTCATGAGGCAGTGTTCCCTGTTCCCACGGGACAGCTCTCTCCTGCTGCTCCTCTGCTCTCTCAGAATGCATCAGTACGTTGTCAGGACCAGGGCCTCCATTCTCAGCCACCCTCTCACTCCATTTCAGGGGCTCGGTCCAGCCGAAATTCCCCACAGTTTCTGAATACAAGGCCAGGCTGGATGGGGCTTTGAGTAACCTGGTCTAGTGGAAAGTGTCCCTTTCCACTGCAGTGGAGTTGAAACTAGATGATCTTTAGGGTGCCTTCCAATGCAAACTATTCAACAATTCTATGATTCTGTGATTCTTGGCAAGATTGCAAACTAGAGTGTCACATCCAATCTACCAAGACATGTCTTAATGGACATTTTTCTAGTTGTGCTGGGAACTGAATAGAGATTACTAGTAAAATTCTGGCATGGTTGAGCTCAATAACAAAAAGTTTGTATGCCAGAATTTTATTCCTTTTGATGTAATTTGCAAGTATTAATCACTCAATTAACCTGGAGCAAAAGTGAGTAGTTAACTGGCAGCTGATGGTCTTCGGTGGAATTTTTCTGCTGGACAGGATTAATTACTTATTTAAAAGACAGTTGAAGGTGACAGTTTAGATACTTATTAGAAGTACAGGAATCCTAGTTGGTATAAGTTCTGCTGAACTTAAATGAACTTAGCCTTACATTTTTGCTGCTGCTCTGACCTCACATTTTTAATGCATATGATCAATACCTATCCAGCTGGGGTTTTTATCCTATCCAGGATTGTACTACAAGGCTGTTACTTTTGAAGCCAATGAGTTACTGGCTCTTCCAGAAGAGATCATGGAGTATTTGAGATGCTGGTACTGTATTTTTCTGCAGACTCACAATAATACCAGTTTCTTATCTGAGTTTCAGACCTGCCTTTGATAGACCCTATCTCTCTAATAGCACCAACATGAATGACTTGTCCATAATATCATTTCTGGAACAGGTGTCAAAAGTAGAAAATGAACCAAAGAATTACAGGGATGGAGAGCACAGGCAACACCATCTGAATTTGGTGGTATTTGGCATTGTCAGAAAAAAGAATAGAACTGAAGGCTGAAGAAAAAGAGAAAAAATAAGCATAGAAAAATCATATGTACAAATTTTAACCTGACTCCCTCCTGAAAATTTTATTGTTTACAGGGACTTACTGAGTCAAAGTAGACAGGGAAAACTGGCTAGTGAAAATATGAACTACCAGACATCTCATGAAAAAGCTGGACTCAATTGTGTCAGAGATTCCCTTTGTGGATGTCATTGTAGTGCATTTCTCAAAATTATGAGAAAGACATTTAATGGGATTCTAAATTCTACTATGTGAAAAACAAAATATTGAGAGATTGGGCAAGAGCTGATTTTAATAAAGTTCTTTGGCCTTTTTTGAAGCCTTAATGCATTTGTATGTCTTGCTTATTCAGCAATCTGGAGGAGATTCATTTCGATTTGGTATAACCAGTTGTTACACGGCATGTATAGCAAGTTGTGGTCCCAACTGTGACTATAAAATGAGTTGTCCTAATGGTACTTGACCAAAGAAGAAGTGCCTCCTTGCCTTTTCCTCATGCCTCACCTGCTTGCAGGTTGGATGCTGTCTTGTATGGTTGAGTGGTAGCGAGAGAGCACTGGAGAGGTAATTGTTCAGACCATGCAGTCATTTTGAGTGGGCTCACTAACTCAGCTCTTCTGCTCTTCAATAGATCTTTAAATGCTTAGTGCTTAACAGGGCTCTGCTTCTCCTATCAAAATGAATTTCTCTCAGAAGGTTAATGATTACTTACAGAGGGGAGGAGAGGAAGACAGCCAAACAACTGTCAGTGGGGTGATGTTACAGGGACTGGAAAATCGTTTTTTTTCCCCAGGAATTAGGGCTCCGTTGAAAGTTGTCTCTTTTTTGTAACTGCTAGATCAGGTATACATGGACTCTGAGTTCAGTTATAGGCCTAAATTGTCCCATCTAGCTAAATCGCAGAACCATTCTGAAAAATCTGTTTGCTGTTATGGTACAAAACCACAGTTAAATCTGTCAGATTTAGGATCAGGCTGGCCATCTGTGAATTATTGACAACTCAGAACTACCCTTGTTGTAACCCCTGTTGACAAGAGCAGGGTTTCTATCTGTGCAGAAGAACGTTTCAATTAAAACCAAAGCTCTTAACATCTGTGACAGAAGGAGATGAGCCCCTTGGACATTATGTTGATGTCTTCTTATGCAAAGAAACTAATTTTTCAGATTACAATTTTTGAAGAATTGTGGCAGCAAATGCATAGTCTGGACAAAATTTTCATCTATTTGAACAAAAATTTTTTAATTTCTGCCTGAATAAGAGAGATGGGCACAAGCCAGGTCTTCTTGCCAAGAGGCTCTGTCAGCACTGTGCCTACGAGCTCCATCAAAATGGAAGGCAAGGGACTCCTGAAAATCCAGATATTTTATCATGTGTTATTGAATTTTCAGAAAGCTAAATTGAGCAAAATGGAATTAACCTTTCTTTTAAGCTTGAGGGAAAAAAGAGAAATCCGGTAAGCAAGACAATACATTACAAGAAATACTTTGCAAAGGAGAAGGGAGTGAAATGAAAAAGAAAAAAGACAAGAAAAAAAAGAAAAATAGGCTTTAGTGTTCTGAAAGGGAATAGGATGAACTTAATCCCAACAAGGAAAAAAAGGTATAATTTAAAAAGGACAAAATTGAAGAGAGTGCATGGAAAGATTTTAAAGTATGTAATGTTGAGCATGTGCAATAAATTACCAAAAGCATAAATATGTTCAACAGACAACTTAGTTAAGTGTTTCAAAATCTTTATATAAAAAGATACAAATAAATGGAGAGGGGAAAAGTAGTGTGATCTCCATTTACTATTTCTCCTCCATAGCTTTTTATTTTTGGGTTTTCACCTGTTTTGCAGTTAATCTTATATGCAACGTCTAGTGTTAAAGAATTGTATATATAATTCAACTATTAAACTAGTTTACACCTGTATAACAATCCATTTGGTTGGAACATTATTTCTAAACAAAATTTGAGAATGACAAAAAATCTTTTGGTTTTCTGCTGAGTTAAAAAAAACCAAACAACCCCCTCGTGCTTTCTGCCTCCTGCTGCAAGCACACCTTGCATCAGTGTAGGTGGACTTGAAGAACAAAAGTTCTCACTATGGTCCCCAGGAAGCACAGTGGAAAGGGCTGAGCCCATCTCATCTGGAGGCTTGGCATGAGTTAGGAATAAAGGATGCACACTGGAATGGAGCAAGAGACTGGAGGGAAAACAATATAGAGGATGAACTGAATGGGGTGAGAGGGGAGACTGCAAGCCCTTGTTCAATAGAGCTATACAGTCTTAAGAGTTTTTCTCACTTAAAAGAAACTATGCTTAAGAAGTTAGGAAAACCTTGTTTGACAAGATAGTGAAAGGCTGGTTTAAATTATAGATGATACTGTTTATCTTTGCTTGTTCTCTACATCCCAAAGGAAGATGACTGGCTCATGGATAGGATCGCATAAAACTAGCCAAAGAAAATGTGGCTCCACTATCCTGTGTTAAATATGGCTAATGTTTTGTCAGCAATTCTTGAGGAGAAGAAAATAATTGACAGTGCATACTTTGACAAAAACAGAACTGCGAGCAGGAGTTTCAAATGTGAGGGATTTTTCTGGAACTGAGTGTATATTGTCCCAACTTCTGCCAGACTGAGGAGAAAAAAACTAAGACTGGGATTGAAATATCTCTCCCTCTAATTCAGTTTTTTATAAGATGCAAGGCCACTTCAACCCTGAGTGTTTGAACAAAAGGTATACAAATTTTTGGGGAGAATTTTTAATATACAGACAGACACACATGCTATATAGACAGGTAGCAGATCTATTCACCTTCAGTTGTCGGATGAACTAGACAACAGATGTGTAAAGTTCAAAAGTTCCTTTGCCAGAAGTGCAGATGAAAAATCCATTTGTAATGTATCTGATACAAGTAGTTCTTTTATTAGTTGAAAATGTCATTTTAAAGAATTATAAAACTACAGAGGTCTTTGCTCAAAGTTCTTCAGTAGAAAGTTTTGTATCAGAATATCATCCAAACTGTAAATAACTCAGAGATAAAACAGAAACATTTGAGACTACTTAATTTTTATTAACTGAATATTAGTGAATTAATGTACAACCACTCTAGGAGCATAAAGGACCATAATATTTTCATTTTGCACTGCATTGATGTTGATCTTGAGATGGAACCTTAAGGTTAATTTATGAAAAGTATAATGTAGGCACCATCCATTGCCATTCAGATCCTAAAGAAAAAAAACATAACATGTCTTTTTTAACTAGTATTTATATCTTTATAAACTGGATTTTCAAGATTTCTTAGCTAAAACCAAGGCTAGGCAAAGAAACCTTTCTTTAAAATAAGCTTTTATATCTATAGCTAATTTGAACTATTTGGAAATTAATATAGAATTAAAATGATACATGATCAACCTTAATGAGAATTCTGCAGGGATTTCTAGTGGAATTTTTATTTAAAAATTATATTCTGGGTTTATAAGTCATACCTACCTTAAAAACCAAACTATTCTATGTTTAAGTCCATGTAAGTGCTAACAGATAAGAAAACCATTCTTGCTTGTAGAGACTTCTGCCAGAGTTATGGAAATACATCGGGAAAATTCCTTGTAAAGAAAACATGAGCAGAAAATTATTTGAGTTTTCAGCATATTAATTTCTAGCAAAACCTTATTTATGACAGAAAAAATCTTATCATTATGTTGAGTGACCTTGAAATCTCTTCCAGGGTATTTTCTCAGGAAAGAGCAGGTACAAGCTGGGTAGAGATATTCAACAAAATGTCATGTAAATTAAAAGAGAAAAGTGAAAGTACAGAGTTCATAAGCAATTTGATATCTTCATAAATGTTGGGTTTACACAATATCAGGAATAGAACAATTATTAAGAAATCATTCTAAAAATATTGTGTTCATGGACAATTCATTGACAAGAAAGAGGTCTGTATTGCTTGAAAAATTAATTAAGAATTAAAATATTGAGCATTCTGTTATACTTGAAATTTTGAAAAACAGCTTTCTAACCCAGGGAAGTGGTCACAGCACCAAGCCTGACAGAGTTCAAGAAGCATTTGGACAATACTCTTGGACACATAGTGTGACTCCTGGGGATGGTCCTGTGCAGAGCCAGGAGTTGGACTTGATGATCCTTGTGGGTCCCTTCCAACTTGGCATATTCTGTGATTTGATCATTCTGTGACTGGTTTGGGCTGCCAGGTAGTTCATACAGTGCCAGGCCATAGGGTTCCTGGGAGGCATGCTTCTTCAAACATGTGTTGTAGCCAAGTCATCCTGCCCAGTTATGATCCCTGAATCTAGTGAACAGTGAAAAGGGCTGCTGTCAGTGGGGCTACCTGTAACTGAGACTCTTTGCATGACTTAAATGTTACCAAAGGAATGTGTTTCTGTTCTCAAAAGGTTATTCTGCATAATAAAAACTGAGGCATTCAGGAAGCCTGTATAACTATAACTTGTTGAGACTCATTCATGTGAGAAAGGGTTTAGTGGTTATTTTCTTAGACTGCTGCTCTTACTGAACAACAGCATAAGAAATTAACTTAAACTGGAAAACTGTCCTAAATTTCTTGAGATTTTCTTCTATAAAGGAAGCTTAGAATTTGATTCTATAAAAGGTTTTCTATAAAAAAATTTATGAACTCTCAGGTTGAAAATTAAATTTTCCTTTTTAGAGAAAAAATAAAGACAAAGATTTTAAAATTTACAACACAAGTTGTTGAATACTTTTACAGAAGCCCCAAAATGTAAAATAAAGAAAAAAGTTATCTTTCCTTTTCTCCGTTTTGTTTCTATTCAACTAGCTCTTATTTCTAGGAAATTACCTGGTGAATAGGCAATAATTCTATTAGAAAACGTTTTCTGGATCGTTGTACTGGTTTGCCATTACTGCTGGACCACAGTTTTTATATGTTATCTGAGTATGCTATGCTAATCCAAATCTTTTACAAAAAGATGAATCTTGCTTTTTTTTCTTTCTTGGTCCCCAGGTTTTCCTTCAAAGTATCTTAATTTTACAACTTTTTCTTGTTACCCAGAAGCCCTTTTGGTTTACTAGTTTCAAAATATATTGTGATGAAAATTTTCCAGTGAAGTAGTATCGTTATCTTATCACAATAAAAATTTCTCATTATCAATGAGTCTTTACTGAAAGTTACTGAAAAAGGGAAAGAGTAAACAGCCCAGACTTCATAAACAACTGTAATAAAAAGAAATTTTAGAAAGAATTATTCCAAAATATCCTACAATATCCATTTCATGAGGGATTAAATATGGTAGCATAGGTAAGGTGCAATGAAATTAATACTTTCTAAATCATTAGAAGAGTAATGAGTTTCATACGTGATTTTTTTTTTTCTGAGGGAACTTCTGGAAGAAGAATGTGTCAAAACATTCTGGTCACATTGGCACTCTCAGGTCAAAAAGTACTGTCTTCTCATAATGAGTTATTGATTTAACAAAATATTTTTTGAGATAAGGAATTATTTAAGTTTCTTTATTGTTTTGGACAACATGTTGTTAAAAGGCGAATTTCATTTCAGTAATTTGCAATTTATATTTCAAACAACTATGTTTCTGAAATTTTGCATAATTGAACTGTGAATCAAAAAAGTACTAGAAACGAGCACACAGCCAAGTAATAAAATAATATTTACAAACTCTAACACTAGTCTAATAAATATTCAAAGAAGTTCTTTGAACTTCTGATTATAGAGATTTAGGCAATATTATTATGAACTTCACACTGTGAAGAGATTCAACCAGACCAAGTGCAAGGTCCAACACCTGGGTCAGGGCAACCACTGGAATCAATACTGAGTGGAAGATGAAGAGGCTGAGAGAAGCTCTGCCAAGAAGGGCTTGAGGGTACTGGTGAATGAAAAGCTGGACATAAGCCAGCAACATGCACTTGCATCTCAGAAAGCCAACTGTATCCTGGGGTGCTGTGAGAGGCTGGAATGTTAGTGGTTAATGGCTCAAACAATCTATCCATGGGTGGTAACTATATACCTTTCTACTCTTGTCCTTTCTTTCTCTTCCTTTTTCTTATACATGTGTTACTTTTATGCTTTTATATTGTTGCATTTCTAATCAAAATGGCTACAATTTAAAATGTAGAATATAATGTAGATTAAGTGTCTTATTCTACATTAAGGTTCTAAAGTTTGCAAGTAAAGATTTGTTATTGAACCTTTTGAGAATTTTGTTGTTTCTCCTACGCACTGCCCAGAGCAAATCAACCAACCTTCCCCTTAAGCTGCTGAACGGACTGGGACACATAATAGCTGCATCAAAAGAAATGCGACCAGCAGGTGGAGGGAAGGGATTCTGCCCCTCTACTCCACTCTGGTGAGACCCCATCTGGATTACTGCATCCAGCTCTGGGGTCCTCAGCACAGAAATTACATGGAACTGTTGGATTGGGTCAAAATGAGGGCCACAAAGATGATTGAAGAGATGGAACACCTCTCCTATGGTTGAGAGAGTTGGGGCTGTTAAGTTTGGAGAACAGAAGTCCTCAAGATCTTACTGCAACCTTCTAGTACTAAAAGGGGATTTAGAATAAAGAATTTAGAATAAAGATGGGAAAACTTTTCACTAGGGCCTTTTGCAATAGGACAAGGGGCAATGATTTTAAACTAGAAAAGAGTAGATTCATCTAGATATAAGGAGGACATTTTTTACAATGAGGGTGGTAAAACACTGGATCATGTTGTCCAGAGACATGGTAGATGTCCTGTCCCTGGAAACATTCACTGTCAGGTTGGACAGGGTTCTAAACAACCTGATCTAGCTGAGAATGTCCCTGATCATGGCAGGAAGGACCTTTATAGGTCCCTTCCAACCAAAATTGTTATATGATTCTACATGCCTAAAATTATTTTTATATTAATCTCTGTATAATATGAATTTTTATGTAAAAACATGTCTGTGTATCACAGATTAATGTGCATTTTCAGACTGGGATATAGTTGGCTTCTTAAAAAATAGAGAGAAACATTTTCTCTCAGTTGAATGTATTAACAGTACCAAAGTAACTTATTATAGGTGCAAAATTAATCACAAACACTCCTTTGAAAAACGTGATTGCTGAAGACAAAAGTGACAAGATTCTGAATATCTAGGCTGCTAGACCAGGTAACACCTATTCAAAACTAGTTACACAAATTTTAAGTATGTTCAAATGTAGCACACAGATCCGGCGTTATTTAAACAGTTAACTGTCTCTATAAAGCCAAAGGATCTCAGTCCAGGGAAAATACAAGGTGATGCTCTGTGCCCAGGTGTATTGTTTTCTACAAACAATTCAGAGATTGATTGGGCTCTTGCTGACATCAACAACAGTCTACCGTTGACTTCAGTGGGAGTAAAAATTAATCTCAAATTGCTATTTGATAAAATAAGACATTCTTTGATTTTTGTCCATGTTCTAAAGTGATGATTTCATCCTTATGGAACAGTTAACTTGAAAGGGTAGCCTCCTTTTGTCTCTCAAGAAATGAAATCCATATAACACCTTATGGATTATTTTATGTTCAATGAGGTTTCCATTGTATTATGACTGATTATGCTGAAACTGTATTAAAATTAACAAGATATATGGGTTTAGGAGAAACCCACAGCTAAAAACTTTTTTTTTTAGGTTGGCAAGGAAAAGTCATTAATAATTTCAGAATTGAGTTGTTAAACAGAATTCTAGTTAATTCTGCCAGCTCCCAGGAATTTGCACTTAATCTGTCTTCCTTGTTTGACTTCTACCTTTGGCAAAACTATTACATTTCAGCCACCGGCCCATTTCCACAAATGTTTAAAGTTACATTTAAGAGTGGGAGAAGGATGAAAGCAAGCAGTGTTTCCAAATTACAGACTTATTAATTTCTGTGAAAAACACAAGTTAGCTGTCTGAAAATATTTGTATTTCTTACTGAAATGTATTACAGATTGCCTTCAAATTTCACAGTTAAATTTCAGTTAAACAAAATTTCAGTTAAACAAAATTCAACAGGTTTGGGAATCCTGTCCCTCTCACAGTAAGATGCTTTGTTGGTGGAAAGCCAGTGTCATTATTTATGTGGGCACAAGCTGGAACACATACCTGTCACAAATTTTCCATTGTAGGTTTTTCCATCACTAGGTAAGAGAATTCCATTCTGGTAAATGCGTATGGACCAGCACACTGATATACTAAAACTAAATGCTCTTGAACGACACTGGTTCTCAGTGAATCCTCTCATGAATCTTCTCAATGAATCTTCTCATTTTTCTTAGCTTTTGTTTTACTTCACTGAAGTTTACAAAACTTATGTGTGATTTATTCTTTCCTTTTATTGGCTTCTGATGAACCCTCAAAAATAATCAATATTCTGAACAACAGTATGTAGAAAGCATCATTTTCCACCAAATTAATGGATAATAAAATGATTCTTTAGAATTGGATAAAGATAAATTGGGGGGATGTGGTTCCAGAACTCTGAACAACAGGAAACAAAAAATTATCTGGCAAGTAAAAAAATGAGTTATTAGAGTTGAACATTGCGATGTCTTTAAAAAGCCAGCTAAGGAGGCTAATTTTATCTGACACTAGGATTCCTATTCAGAGTATATGTTTAGTTACTGTGTTTTCTTCAACAAAAAATAGATAAATATGGAAAGAAAAGAATAAAAGTATGGGTAGAGGAGAGAGATATTCAGAACTTCAGTAGGATTCTCTCTATGTTTATTGTTTTTGAGAGCGTTAAAATTTTGGGCACCTGCTGAACCAAAAATTGCACTAAAAATCTGAAATATTACCCCTTTAGTTATAGACATTAGCTTGAGTTTGCAGGAATATTATGGAGTTTGGACATATTGTAAATCTCCTTTGCAGTAGACTACTTGTTGCAATTGAATTGAACCCTTGAAAAGGATTTTGACTCCCTCTGAAGTTAGTGGTGACTAAGTTTCCATTGGCCAAATGGAAGAGCTGTTCCGGTGTTGAAACCCTGACATATCTGCTAATGTATATGTAATACATGTATATGCTATATTGTCGGCTTCCTTGTTTTTGCTGTTGCTCTAGTGATTGTCATAGCAATCTTCTGACCATTATAAACAAAAAGCTGTAGCTAACTCCACTCTTATTATGTCTCTAAAACAAATCTTTGTTGATTGCAATGTTCTTGAAAGCACACTGACAGTTGCTTAGATATCATCTCTGAGGTTAGCATCTTTTCAACATATCACATTATTTCACAACATTTTTCACAGCAGGTGAAAAAATACAATGAACGGCTGCCCAGGGAGAAGAAGCTCCACGCTGCCAGCAATCCCAGCCTCACCCTGTCTCCTCAAACCCCTCTTTTCTTCAATATAACATTATGTGGGAGCCAACTTTTTGACATGATGATTCAATTCTCACGGAATACAAGGAAAGTCTGAGGATAACAGTTTTTCCCATGGACTTTTGTTCCATTACTCAACATTATCTATTGGAACTTACTAAAGAAGGAAGTGATTAGGGTATTTTTCCAAGACTACATTTGCAACACAAAATATTACTTAAATCTTGAAATAATTTTGCAGATGATAAGTCTGCACCATATACATATATATTTTATATATATATATATATATATATATATATATATATATATATATATATATATGTCAAACATGGACTCAAATTTTAATATTCTAATAATGACACATTGATATGTAAAACCAAAACAGATTATGATTTCAGTTCAGGACATTTTTTGTTCAGTGATGGGTTAACTGTGATTTTTCATGTCAGTATATGTAAACTGAACATCTCTGCAATACTCAGTGATGGCACTGGTACTACCAGTGATGAGTTTTGTTAATTTTTCTGCCTTATACCTTAATCACATGTATAGTAAATTTTTGTGTTCTGGTATTTAGTCCGATTTGCATGAATTTATATGTTTCAAGAAAATATATACTTAAATAGGATCTGAAATATTGAAGAGTTTTCAGGGTGGATGTTACATTTTGATTTTGAATTATCTTGGCAATTTTAAATTGTTATAATTGATCCTTGGAGATATATCATCTGCAGATCAATTACATTTAAATAATTATCACTTATCAGTAATAATCGTATTGATATTTTTATTGTTCATTTTTCTTGTTTAATTTTTCTTCCTCATCATCTATCTGTGAATCCTCTTTCACTTAATATACTTGGTGTCACTACTATATACTAGTTTTTAAAGAGAGTGAATTAGAGCAATCCTGCTGTTAGCACAACATTTGAATTATTAGGAAATGTTTTATTTTGTTTTAAATAAAAACATACACCTACATTCATGTAGGTTTATACCAGCAGCCACTTATTTCTTGCCATCTGTAGGCTTGTAAAGAGATTCATGAAGAAAAAGGGAAAGAAAAAAATAAATAAAAGTTATAGTGCGATTTTTATTCCTCTCTTTTTTCAGAATATCAGTTGGGTAGAAGTTCCTATCAGAGTTGGGGAATGGCACATTTATGGTATATTAAGTTGAATAGGATCCCTGTAGTAGGCAAAATAATTGGCAAGCTGTTTAGGGAAAATACATGAGAACTCCATCAGAGAGACATTGTTTAGTTTTCAGAGAACAGAAGAAACTGTAAGATGAGTTGGGATACGAAACTGAGGAAACTGTCAGCTGCTTCTCATCCTGTTCCAACCAATGGATAAATAAAAACATCCATGACATGTCCTGTTGGTTTTTATCTTAATTCAGTCAAATGAATATCAGTAAATACAGAAAAAAAATCTTTTATATCAAATACCTCCGGAAGATATTAAATTACATTATTTTCCACATGAGAAATGGCTTTTGAACCTCTTTGTACAAACAGTGTGAGCAGACTGTTGCTTGGTCTGGATGGAAATTCAATGTGTAGATGTAAAGCAGTTCCTACTTGCAATAGTGATAAACACATTGGCAAATTTCAGTCATTTTTCTTGGATACTGAAAAATCAGAAAGCTTTGTTTTGCCCAAAAGTGTTTTTCTTCTTCAGTGATCCATTTACCTGTTTATTTGATAATGTTACTCAGACTGCAAAGACAGACATTTTTATATTTTGCTACAGATTTAGTTTGAATAAGCTTGTATTGTTCTCTTCCAAAATAAATATTTTGATATCAAGATTTTGTAGGAGTGCATTGTTATCACAGTAACTGGTGAGCAAAATGTTTCATAAAAAAATTCCAGACATCTATCATGTTTTCAAGGTTTATGGAAATGCTTCCTGCTCAACTTTTCAGTAGTTACAAATTTGCTTTTGTATATACATCAATTTTTAGGAGTGTCACCCTTTTCAGAGTTCAGGCATGATAATATGTTATCTGTGACCTTTATTATTTCTTTGGCTTAAAAATAGGAAATTATGCATGAAAAACAGGGCATTTCTGAGCAGTCAAGCCCCTGAGCAGTCATTATATACTGATGTTATATAGGTGCTAACTAGTTGTTCAGGTAACTTTTTCAGTAGAAATAATAACTTTTAATATTTTTCCATCTGGTCTTCTCCAGTGTCTCTGAG
Organism: Pipra filicauda; assembly: GCF_003945595.2. Lineage (NCBI taxonomy): Eukaryota > Metazoa > Chordata > Aves > Passeriformes > Pipridae > Pipra > Pipra filicauda. Next base: position 2,244,156 of record NW_024104207.1, on the reverse strand, counting down.
GCATCTCTTAATTCTTGTTTTCTGCATTTTTCTACCTCTAAATTTCTATGCTCTTCAGACATTTGGGACAGAAACTTTACTGTTATGAAAGATACTAGTGTTTCTCAATATCTACATACACAGCATGGGTGGGAGTTGGGTTAAAATATGTGTATTTCAACAAGAACATCCTCTACAAGTGTTAGCATGACTTACTGTTGTCATGCCCTCAAGACAAAGCCCAAATAACATCTGTCTGTAGTAGTAGATTTATTATGACAATCATTTTCCAGGTTCATCTTAGACTATCTAACACGTCTCATTTTTCTTAATGGTGTTTTTGGACAGAGGCATAAAATAATGTCATAAATGGAATGGAAAAAAATCAGAATATAATTAGACTTCAGAAGATAAAAAAGAGCCAGACTAAAAGAACTAACAGAAAACATGACAACAAAATTTTACAGCCATGATCCAAAACAAAGCATACAGTATTTAAATATGATGAAAAATCTTGCTTCTTTCCGTATTTTAGTCCAGTTTCTCAATACTGAATCTGTAACACAAATTTTGGATAAGCCTAAAGTGACTTGTTACTTGAAAGGGAGCTACTGAGCCCAGTGAGGTGTTCCCATTACCCTACGGCTCCTAAACTGACCTGGATCCACAACATACTGTGGTGCTGCTACAGGAACACTTGAAACTGAAATACAGTTTCAAAATATTTGTTTGGATAAAAGCTGCACCTACACATAGTAGCTCTGTACATAACAACTCAAGAATTCTAGAAATTCATATCTAGGCTTCCTAGCGTTAATGATGTCAGATTGCTGCTATGGCTCCATGTCCACTGGTCAAGAATCTTCTGTTACTTCCATGCGCCCTCTCAGGTGGCTAAACACCAGCCAAAAGTGATTTAAAGGGTGATTTGTTTCATTAAACACCATGATAAGTGCAAGTAGCACTATAAGCCCAGATGGAAACACAGTCTCACATTAACAAAGCTGCACAACTTTCCCATCAGGGCTGACTGGTATGGTTTTGCTCTCTTAGAGGCTGTAAGGTTGTACAGTGTCTTGCAAATGCGGTAGTGCACTCTATTTGGTGGGAAAATTCTAATAAAATATTTTTGGTATTTATGTAAATGCAGTACATTTTGATGATCTGATCAATAGGAAATATTTACATCCAGAAGGACAGAGAGTATTTTAAAAAGGGTGTGTAAGCTACAGACACACACATATACACATGCACATGAGCTCAGGTACATACTCACAAGTGCTGTAATAAAGCAGAATATTACTTCCTGTAATTATAAAGAAAATTATGAATGTAAAGAGTAAGAAAGTGAGTATTAGACAGAGGTGTAAAATTAAGTGGTGTAGCCCTTGTTGCTTTTGTGAATTTAGGCTCCAGTCCAGTAAAGCATTTCAGCGTATGCATAACATTATGGGAGAGACATTAATACTTATTGCTTAAAATTATGCATATGTTTAAGTGCTTAGCTGGATTTGGGCCTTGATGCAATTTGACTTTTCTTTTGTTTACTGTGCAACTATTGTTATATTGCCTTTCAGAGCAGTACTAAATAATAGTATTAAAGGAGCTGTATTAAATAATCATTTTAACATACTGCATTTATTATAAAAGGAATAACTACAGCTATTATTTCCTGTACACCTGCTTAAAAACAGAGATATGGAAATTCAGAGCTTTTCTGTGGATGCACAGCTATCCGAGGGTGGTGTCTGAAAAATAATTTAGATCATTTGCTTTATATTCTCTAACTACTGCTCTGTGATGTCTTTCATTCCTGGGAAACTTTTAAACAGCTTTAAATGTTCATCCCAAGTTTGGCAAGATAAATTGAATCTTAAGCCATGTTAAGGTCTGAAAATTCTTGATCAACCATTAAACATATTTCTACTTCTGCTTTTCTTGGTTTTAAGTTGGAACTAGAGGTGGAACTCCTGAAATAACGCAAGAGTAAGTGCCAAGTTGTATGAATAACCTTTTTTTTTAAAGTAGGAGGCAATTCCTATTGTGATTTGTCAACAGTTCTGAATAATACTTGTTGACAGGTAGTAAAAGCTTGCACAACTTGAGACAGCTGTGCAGGTGGGTAAAGGAGAGTTTTAGCACTTTATCAGGGTTGTTCTGAATCATAATGGTGAGTCAGTACAGTGGGGAGGGTTGTGAAGTGTAATGGAGTTATACTCTGAGCATTTTTTACTGCAGCCTTCCAGACAGCAGCTGCTTGCACCACCTGAAGATTCATTTGCTCTGAAACAATCTTTGTATGGCTGGAGTCAGGGTTTCACAACACTTATTCACTAACATGTCAGAGCTTTAATCTGACCATGATCCACGTTACCTGTAAGTCTATAGGTCGTGCATGCTTTATATGCTATTTGTTGACCCTAAATTAGGCATTACAGCACCAAGTGCATATCTAGGAGTGACTGAGCAGAATCCTTCTATTGCCAAAATATCCAGGAATAATGCAAAACAAAGTACTATAGCATTTAAGTATTAAGGAAAAGCAGGGAACGATTCTGCCCACCCACCCTCTGGAGAGGTTGCCCACTCTCTGGAGAGGTTGCAGACAAAAGAAATATTTAAATAATATTTTTTTTTTAATTTTTAAGTGGCTTTTGTTTGCCTTCTTTCAGGCATACAAAAATCGCTTGGCAGAGAGAACATAGGTGGACCTGTCCTTGGCAATAGTGGATTAGTTGAGATACTAAGAAATAGTGGAACCATCACTCTCACATCATAGAACACTGAAGATTTTGCCATTTTTTGCTGCAGCATGCATGAATCTTGCTTTCTCTCACGTTTGTATAGCAAGATGATGACCCTGAAAGAGAATGTCCATGCAGTGCTATGTAGAGGCCTCAGCAGGGATGACCTTGCTTTCCTATGGAGCTGATTTAACAACCTCGCACCATTGGCCTCACTGGGATAAACTGCACTCTTGACCCTGCTGGTCCACGTAGCCTGATGATCCTGACCCAGACCCAGGGGCTGACTTCCCAGCGTGACCACAGTCATCACCATGAAACACCTGATTCATCTCTATGGACTTGCTTGGTATTCTGGGCTGATAGCTGATAACATTACATGATTTTGCCCTGGGGAAAGAAAAAAAGAATAAACAGATACCTCCTGAGAAGGTTGAGCTGGAGGACCTAAGGTGCATGGCTGTTGAAACTAAAGCCAGTTCCCAAACTTCTTGTTTTAACCAGCTTACAACAGGCTGCTCTGCCCTGTTGCTTAAGCCATACTTTCCATCACCTGTTCTGACCCCTTTTCTGGGAACTACATTTTTTATTTCTAATACGTCAGGAAGTTCTTCTCATTCCAGCAAAATCTATCTGTCCACTTAGTCTGAAAGCTGGAAACTTCTGTGCATCTGTGAATGTGAATGTAATGTGGGAGATAAAGGAAGGGAAGGGCAGTATCTACCATCTTTTTACTACACAGCCCTTGAGTCTTCCTTCCCTCTCTCTTGCTAGGTCATAGGCAAAAGACAGTGCAGCTGTTGAACACGATATCCATGTTGCTTACCACATGTGGAAGATGGTTATCTACCAGGATCATGAGGTTGTAAAGAGAAAAGAAGGGAGGAGGTCTGGGGAATACACTGCAATCCACAGGCCAACCTGATACAAGCATCTGGAAATTCAGTAACAACAATTATGGTATTTCTTCAGCTCAGGTTGGAGCGCTGTCTGGAAATGGGAAAGTAATAAAACTTATGCAAACATTCCAGTAATACAAAGAGATGTTTTCTTCAACAGTGGTAATGAACGGGGCATGGATATGGGCTGTTGTTTTATTTAGCTTGGTTTGCCCTTTTTTATCAATAGAGGGTCTATTTTACCAGTAAATTGTCTATTTTACCAAGAGAGTGTCTATTGGCACTTATGCTTATCTGCCCAGTAAGAGTTCAATAGAAATTACCTAAACTTTCTTATAGTAGCTGCTCTTCAAACAGTAGGAGACAATAGTGACTTACGTGTAGTATTAGAGTTAGATACATCTGATCCAGTGATCTGCATGTGAAAAATATTCTGTCCATTTACCAGGATAATCAGCAACTTAATCTCTTAAGTCTCTACACTAGAATCTCTTCCTGATTTCAAAGATCACTGATAATTATCTGTGATCTAATACAAATAAACAGAAGATTCTTTTGGACACTTTCTCGTGGCAGATCTGGTGCTGGCACATTGTGCATAAGTTTACCATATGTGCCAAGACGTCTGGCAATTGGTTTTGGTATGAACTTAAACACATACCACAGTGCACCAGAATATGGATTATCCTGTCAAATCTAAATAGGGGTATCTTTCCTAATAGGGTCCATGGAACAGTGGCATCCTGCGTCACAGGCCAGAGGATAGTATTTTAGTGAAGACCACCCCTTTCTTGGTGTGTGTGGTTTATTGTCTGGTTTCAAAGTGTTATATTTATTGGCTTTGACATTTGTGCTATATCAAATCTTGGAGAAAGCTACAGTCTTGCTATTAAAATATTTCAAAACCATGGTTATAAATCAAAGTAAATGACAGTTCAAAAATAGGCACATATGAAATAGGTGTGTTGTTCTCTCTTGGGCACAGCCCATCATTATTTCCTTTCCACTGCAGCTGGCCAACTTGCTAATTTAATTACTTTCTTTTTCTTCTTTCCTCACAAAATAAAATCTATCAAAAGAACAACGTCAGTTAAAGAAATTCTCTCCAAAGCTAATAGAACTAAGTGGGTTTCTTTTACAATGGGAAAGGGACAGCTTAGCTGCAGAGCTCATGGCAGAGCTGAGGGGGGCCAAAGCAGAGGCTTAAATGTTGACTTGCGCCTACACACAGTTACTGCTACATAGGTCAGCCCGGCATGTCTCCTCTCTTCCCCGACAGCCACAGTTAATACTTATGTGTTTTAATGCTTAACACAGAAAAAGAAAAGGTGCACCAAAACATGCCATTCCTTGAAACCACTGATAATGTACAGTCTTTTTTTATTGGTTCAGAGATGAGTGAATGTAATTTCAGACTACTGTATGTACAATGAATAAATTATGTGTATGATAAAATAATTGGCCTAAAAGCAAACCCTTGAAGATGCATATGTTATTCAGTGAGTCTTATTACCACTTCTGAGGTTCAAAATTAGTTATATCTATTTTGTGTTTTTCAGTTTATTACTCCCTAACCTCTATGGAAATGGTTCTTCTCTAAAATCACTTCATAGTACTCATGATAATTTAAATATGTCTGTATTAGACATGAGAGAAAGACTTCCATTCTCATGAGATTTCTGCTCAGTTTCCAGAACAGAGCATCTCAAGGTCATTTTTCTACAAAATTTAGTGCATTACTGTTTTGTTTATTATTAAGCCTCAGGAGCTAGCTATTATTATTCTTAACAAAGAAATGTGGAGAATCTGTTTTCCAGATTATTTTAAAATCTCCTCTTCCATACTATCTCCCCCAAAATATCTCTGTTCCCTAGGTTTTCTTAAGTGGTTAGATGTTTCATAAAGGGCTGAGGATCTAAATGCTAACTTCTGAATGAGTGTTTAAATAGTTTTTGGAACTGCGGTACTGAAACTTGGTTTTCTTGGAAGTGGCATTCAGAGTAGGGGAGAACATGTACACTTCACAGCTGTTACCATGAAAGTATTATCAATACCTGGGAGAAGATGTGTTTTTCAAGTTTAGACGTAGGATTGGATCTCTAATGAGAGGAGTCTAGTCTACCATGAATAGGGCTTCACAGAATTACAAATGTGTCATGAGCCCTGAGGCTTATTTGCAATGTGAAGCCACGCTAACAAGACTTTGCTACCCCCTTTGTATCCCTCTTCTTTCATACACCTCCACTTAATGATGGAAAAAACCAGGTTAGTCAGTAAGGGTCTGAACAACAGCCTAACAAAATCACTATGACTTCCTCAGGTTTTAGAGTAGTTTTTAATTCCACATCTGTCTGCCAGTCCTTAGAGTTTTCCTTGAAACTTTTGCCCAATCCAGTTTGAAATAGCTAAGGCATCTGCACAATAATACACACAAAACAGACGTGCATTTCTTAAGCTAAATTAAACCAACATCCTTTCAATCTTCATCAATGATACGCCATGTACTAGGAAAGAAAAAAAGATTGTGCCTGGAAACTGCTGGAAAGCACACTTTGTTTAAAAGGACCCAGGATCCTGTCAGTTAAAACTCAGTGAAGAAAATCTGCGACTGCTTGTCTTTAGGAACCTCTTTGTGATGTTGGAGCAAGAAGCTGCAAACAGTAGCTGCCAACCTGGCTGGGATTCCTACAGCAATCTCCCAAGATCAGTGTTCTGACAGGTCATATCCTCCATCTGGCACCACCATTCCCTATTTTCATTAAGACTTTCTTTTCCATTTTTTCCTTTGTTCTTCTTACTTGAGCCAAAAGAAACAAGAGGGCAGTAAAGCACAATTTTAGCTGAATATGAGTTTTATCATTTTACCACTGCATTACACCACTTACCAAGTATTTAAGTTCTGTTCTGCTAGGAAAAAAACCACGTCAGGATTTAAAGGAAGGCTGTGCTAAGCTTTAGCACACAGACTATAAAGTGTACATGTGCATTATTATTCCTTCAGTCAGAGCAAATCCATATGGCATTGTGACTTCATATAGTCTTCACAGTTTCTTGTACAACTCTCGGTGGAAAACATTATCTCTTTTCAAATCTTTGTCCTTTATCCAAACTAGACTTTTTAACAGTTCAAAAATAATTGTAAAAAAAAGTCAGTGAAATGCTGTTTCTCATAACAGCAACAGTTGAGACCAGCTGCTAAAATGGCAAAGCTAAACAGAGAGCTACAGCTAGGTCATAAAGAGGTATATTTAGCGGAACCTCACTAAGATCCATTTTTATTTCTTTTACCTTTTCTTGAGAATGGTGAGTCTGATGGCACTCAAACCTAAACCTTCATTTCCTCATCTCTCTTTCCCAGCCCAGCCTGGGAGGTAGCTACTCTGCAGAGCCTTTCTCCAGCATTGAACTTTTTGGACTATAACTGTACTAGAGGTTGGGAAAGTGTTTACACTGAAATGTTTATTTGTAAGACTGATATGGTCAATATATTCCACAGTGACCATTGTAACTGAAACCATGATGTATGGAGAAAGATGATACAGAAAATCTAACTACCATCTCTTGCTGAAATTGAGTCCTCCTCTTTATCCCTGACAGGGTGCTCCCACCAATTTTTTGATCTGGTGTGGGCATTTGTTGGACCATTTTAGCTGGTTCCAAAAACCAAATTAGTATGAAGTTAGCCCTGAAAAACGAGGTGTGTGCCCTTCTGCCAGTTATGGTCCAGAAACTGGATCATTGTGGGATCAGACAAATCACTACCCAAAGGAAAAGTGTGGGGGAAACACGGAGCAGTAGAGGAAGGAATGGAGCTTGTTCATTTGACAGAAGCTAAGGTAACTTAGTGAAGTTATGTCACGAAACTCTGCTCCCTTGGGGACATTCCTTCTATGTCCCAACCTGTCTCTGCAGGTAACCTGAAGCAAAGAAATAGGCAGTTCCAGGTATTCTTTGTTTCATTCCAAAGTACAGATCTATAGCAGGGCAGCTGATTCATGTTCAAATGGTACCTTTTGCTACCTACTCACTGTAAGGAGAGCAGAGGGTGTCTTCCCTGAGCTGTACTCTTTGCAGTGGCACTGTCAAAGATAGGTGAGGCAAGTTCCATTCATTCTGTTTCAGATCATGATGGAGACCACAAAGTAGCTCAGGGACCAAGTTGCTATAGGACCAAGGACAACTGTCTGGCACAGTCTCATCCACCTCCCTGAATGTTCCTCTGCCAGTGCAGAGTCAGTGTTGATGCTGAAGATTGGACTATTTCATGTCATGCCACCCCTAACAGCTCCTTTGCCTGAGAGACTAACATAAATGGAGGGATGGGAAGCAAAAGCTACCAAGAGGCAATTGACCCAGAGCTCAGTTTAATCATCTCAAGTAAATTTCCCAGCTAGGGAAGAGCACTGAGAAATGTAAATTACTAGCAAAGTTTCTCCCAGTCATGGGACAAAAAGACTTGCATTCTGGCATTTGGGAAATCGATTCTCATCATTGAAGTGACCGTGATGGAAACATTGTGACTTCCTCTCTCCTCCTGTCAGAATAAGAGGAAATTATTACTTTAGAGCAGACAGAGGGAGTTGGTCTGATGATTACATGGTTGTGGTCTTCCTTCATCCCCATATCACCATTGGTGAATCAGAGCTCAGATCAGTTCAGCAGTTTAATTACCTAGGTAGCCTCATCTCCTTGGATGGTAAGATTGAGGGAGAGATAGACAACAAGTTAGCAAAGGCATATAGTGCTTTCGGAAAACTCCATAAAAGAGTTTGGCAAAATAAACACCTGAAGAAAAGTACAAAGATCAGTGTTTACAAAGCCATTGTGCTGTCTACTCTCTTATACGGATCTGAATCGTGGGTCATCTACCGCCACCACTTGCATCTCCTAGAACGCTTCCATCAACGCTGCCTCCGTACAATCCTAAACATCCACTGATCAGATTATGTGACCAATACATCTGCTCTAGAACAAGCAGCAGTGACAAGTATTGAGGTCATGTTACTGAGAACACAGCTGTGTTGGGCAGGGCACGTCTCCAGGATGAAGGACCACCACCTCCCTAAGATCTTGCTTTATGGTGAACTTGCCACCGGCTGCCGCATGAGAGGAGCCCCAAAGAGAAGATATAAGGACTCCCTGAAACAACATCTCAGCCTTGGCCATATTGATCATCATAACTGGTCTACTCTGGCCTCCAATCGGGAGGCCTGGAGACACACCATCTATAACGCTGCTGACGCTTTTGAGAAAGCACACAGGATCACTCTTGAGGAGAAAAGACAACACAGAAAGAATCGTGCCTTGCAGAATACACCATCTAAGGAGTCTTTCTGCTGTGCCTTTTGCAACCGGACATGTCTATCTCGTATTGGCCTTTTTAGCCACCAATGCGCTTGCAACAAATGTGGGTAGAGCCCTTCCCAAATCTTCGTTCGTGAAGTCTAGCCATGATGATGATGACATGGTTGTGACTGTGTCTAAGGAATTAGATGGAAACTTCACAAGAAAAAAGACTCTACAATGTTTTCTAAATCACTAAACAGTGAGGAGAGAGATTAATAGCACACAGTTTATCACTTGAAAGAAAAGATAGAATTTTATAACCTTCCAGCACTTGGCCAGGCCAGTTGGGGAAACAGGGCAGATGGAGGAATACAAGGTCCTTACAAAGGCAAGTATATTTTATAAAGCAAATAACAGTACAAACCCAGCAAATTTGATACCAGTTTTTGAGACCACAGAATGAGACCATTATTGTGAACATCATGCATTATGAATCAACCCTGCCAATAATAACATGGCATCGAGAACAAGTATTCACTCTTACCATAAAAAAACCCTAAAATACCAAACAGCATAAAAAAATGGCAAAGTAATCATAATAATTTGCAGCCATAAATTAGAGACGAGAAAGCATTTGCAACCACATAGCTCATCTGCAAACATACACAATTGCTCCTAATGCTATGATCACTAGTTACGCATCAAGGCTAGAGTTATCCAGAAAAATTTTTTCTTATCTTGTGAATGTTTTTGACCACAGAAAGTTACAATTCTGCTACTTCACTAATACAAATCCTTTGAAATACATAGCTGGACTACAGCCCAATCTGTTGGCACATTCAGCTGCAAGGTGCTCTCCTGTTCCCTCCAAATTTAATCAGAAATTTCAGTCTGGAGTAGAAAAATTATTTCCTAAATAGAGAGCAAGAAGGGAATAATCTTTTCCCTGTACACCCAGATTCTGGCAATTAGTGATATATAGACTTCCTGAGACAGAGGTTGGATCTGAACTAACACGTTTAATATTCCCCAATGAGTTTAACCTCTAATGCCTTTCTTGATAATTTTGGCTTCGGCCATATTCTGTAGCCAGAAGTATCTCAGTTAGTTAAATGCCATGTGAACAGGTACTCTTTCTGTTTCATTTAAATTTGATTCCTGATCTTTTAAGACAAGAATTCTTCATTCCTTTTCTCTGCAGCCTTCATGATTATTCTTCTGTAGTCATGTGTTCTACAACAAACAGTCCTTCTATGTGTGAAATCTACTGAAGGCATTCATATTTTGATCCTTGGCACTTACCTGCAGTTTTCAAAGTTCTAGCCAATTATTTTTTCTCCTTTGTTATTACAATATACACTGAGTGTGCATTAGTCAACACATAGGTACATCACAGTTTTGTTTACTGGCAGGATGATACTTTCTGTTTTGTTCTCCTTTGTTTCCTAATGATTTCTGTTTGCATTTTTTACATCACTGAATGTGGGGATGATATTTCCAGAAGACTCTTAATGATGTGTTTATCCCATATGCACCATATTGTATACCTTGATATTGAATTTCTCATGCCATTAAAAATGTAAATACCCAAATCTGTTCCATCAGAGTGAGAATTTTAAAACCAGATATTAAATACACTTTCTAGCACCTAAGCTCCTACCTTTTTCAAAGATATCCCAGGTACTAACTCTTCTTCTTTTCCCTTTTCCCTTTTTTTCCCTTTTCCCTTTTTTTCCCTTTTCCCTTTTCCCTTTTCCCTTTTCTTTTCCCTTTTCCCTTTTCCCTTTTCCCTTTTCCCTTCCCTTCCCTTCCCTTCCCTTCCCTTCCCATGGAGAAATTCTTCCTGTTGTCCAACCTTAACCTCCCATGGTGCAACTTGAGGCCATTTCTCCTTGTCCTTTCACTTGAGACATGGCAGAAGAAACCAACGCCCACCTGACTACAGCCTCTTTTCAGGTAGTTGTAGAGAGCAATGAGCTCCCTTCTGAACCTTCTTTTCTCCAGGCTAAACACCCTCAGCTCCTTCAGCCAGTAGTCGTAAGACACATTTTCTAGACCCGTCACCAGCTTTGTTGCCCTTTCTGGACATTCTCCAGCTTCTTGATGTCCTTTTTTAAGTCAGGGGCCCAGAACTGGACACAGTACGAGAGGTGAGGCCTCACCAGTGCTGAGTACAGGGGAACAATCACTTCCCTGGTCCTGCTGATCACACTATTTTTGATACAGGCTAGAATGCCACTGGCATTCTTGGACACCTGGGCATATAGCTGGCTCATGTTCAGCCAATTGTTGACCAGCACCCTGAAGTCCTTTTCCAGTCACCGTTCCCTCAGCCTGTAGGGTTGCATGGGGTTCTTGTGACCCAAGTGCAGGACCAAGCACTTCACCTTAGTGAACTTCAAAATATTGGCCCCATCCTATCAATCCAGCCTGTCCAGATCCCTCTCCAGAGCCTTTCAAACCTCCTGCACATCAACACTTCTGTCCAACTTGGTGTCATCTGCAAGCTGATTGAACTTTGTAGAATAGTTATTTGGAAGTGTTAAGCTATAAATTGCTGGAGATAAAGGTTAGAACTAAGGATCTATGCACAATTTTATTCATCCATTCTTCCCTTTGTCTCGTTTGTTGGTCATGGTTGTGAAAAATGGATTAGACCATTGTCCGACCCAAGCCAACAATTTTAGGGCAGTTATGTTTTCTTATGGGTTTTGTACAATTTTAAGACTGGAAATGAAAAATTGGAAAATAATTGAAAATGAAAAGTTATCTGCTTAAATTCTAGATATTTTTGTAGAGATTTTTGAAAATTTACTTCAGTGCATATGTCTTTGTTATACCATGCAGATGATCACTGTAAACTCAATACTATTTGTGCTTCAGTAGCTAAGTCTTTTCAAGAGTCTCAAATATTACTAATAAATCAGATCATACAATATTTGACAAATATAGGTTGCAATGGAAATCTGCTGTTCATGGTGGAAACAGCATAGAAAAGAAAAAGCAGCACAGAGGATTCTTACAGTCCATGTTTGACTCAGAAGACATGGATGGTTGCTGCTATAGGCCATACAAGAAACTTATGACAGAAGTCAGTAACAGAATCTACATGAAGTTTAAACTTTAACAGCAGGTCTGCCCTTGTACTAATAAGGAAATCATTTGGACCTGACACTTCAATTAATCCCATTTCTTTATCCCCTCAAAAACAATCTTCTCACCAGTCTAGTTTCTCAACTTTAGTGTTGTCTGAAAACAGTCTTTCCTGAACTTATGACATTCCTGTAATATTTCTGCCCCGAATTAGGCTCAGAAAAGCAGTAATACATACCAGGTGCATTGTCTTAATATCTAAGAGAGAATAAGTAACAGGATTATGTTGAAAAACAGCAATGTCCTGGACAGGCTTATTTACCACAAATGAAATACAGCATCTGGGAAGAAACCCCAAATAAGCAGGACTAATGAATATGCATGCTTTTTGGGAGGGAAAATACGTTACATCTAAGGATGGGGTCACATATGTTTAGAAAGAACAACAACCTGTTCTAGAATTACAGAATATTGCATGAGCCACATGGATGTTCACAGAATCACAGAATATGCCAAGTTGGAAGGGACCTACAAGGATCCTCGAGTCCAGCTCCTGGCCCTGCACAGGACCATCCCCAAGAGCCACACCATGTGCCTGAGAATATTATCCAAACATTTCTTGAACTCTACCAGGCTTGGTGCCGTGACCACTTCCCTGGGAATCCTGTTCCAGTGACTCTCTGGGTGAAGAGCCTTTTTCCAATATCCAACCTAAACCTACCTTGACACAACTTCAGGCTGTTCCCTCAGGTCCCGTCACTGGTCACCATAGAGAGGAGATCAGTGCCTGCCCCTCCTCTTCCCTCATGAGGAAGTTGTAAACTGCAATGAGGTCTCCCCTCAGTCTCCTCTTCTCCGGGCTGAAAAGACCAAATGACCTCAGCTGCTCCTCATACGGCTTCCCCTCAAGGCCCTTCATCATCTTCATTGCCCTCCTTTGAACACTTTCTAATAACTTAATATCTTTCTTATATTGTTGTTCTATGGCATAGCCAAGCGATGCCAGTTGGATACTTTCAAGGCAGCACGTGTAGTTCATATTAATCTAAGAGAAGGCAAATCTCAGTTACTCCAATATTTCTGATATATCTCCAATGAGGAAGTACACATTGACCATGAAGATCACATAGAAGCTCAGGAAAAAAATACTCTTCTTGAAATTCAAAGAATGTTAATCCAGTGCATTTGATTTGAAGCTCTGAGCAACAAAATTTTGATTTTTATCAACTGTAAACTTCTGTCATGTTACATGCACTACTGCTTTGAAACACCATTTTCTTTCTTTGTTGAGATTCACAAAATATTTCTGTTCTGTGGGCAAAATGCAGTAAGGAAAAATAAGTTCCTTTTTTGGTTGCTAAAGGAGTAGAACAAAAGCTGTGCTTGCTGGTGAGCAGTGAGTTCACTGTCACTGTTCCCTCAGGCCACTGTGCAAGTCATTAGGCATTCCACAACAAATCCATTAAATTTTTAATATCAACAGCAATCATTTTGAATCTCAATGGGTGTTGAAACTACAGAATACATGGTCTGAATGTTATAATCCAGCCTACAGATTTAGAAAGAACATTATGCAACAGATATTTCACCATATCAGTATATTCACATTTTAAACACTTCTTTAATTTTACACATACTCTGTTCATATCTGCAGGAAAAGAGCTGCAACTTCCATGGAGCTGGTGGGAGCCACAGATGGCACAAGACAATTGAGTGTCATGAGGGAAATCTCCTATAGACAGGGCTGGTGGAGAGAAAAAGAGCACCCTGAACACCCAATATCACCCTTCACTGCACCTTCACAGGGAGAGAGAGCATCCTCTCAGTAAAATCAAATTAACCAAGCTGTCAAGATGTGATTAGCTACTGACAGAAGGAGGGAGTGAGTCAGAACACTATTTACAATTACCTTCCTCCAAAAGTGTCCAAAAATATATTTTCTTGGTATCAGAATCTCAGACAATTCAAATGGTCTGAATTCTTCACCTTGAAACTGCGCAGATCAATTACATTTAGATAGTTTTACCTAAAACAGAATTTGTCAACAGAGTGATAATTTGAGCTTCTGATTTATATTATTTTAAAATAAACAGTTCTTCTCAGGCCTTGTAACGATACATCAAATCCTTGCAGCTGTTGTTTCAATCCTTAAAAGCTTATCAGTCAGAAAAAAATGATGATGGAACACAAGAACATCTGCAGCTGTTAAAGTTAGGGGAGACACCAGTAAATCAAATGAGTCAAGGTACATTTCACAAATTCTAAAGTGTTAACAGTGTGTTTTCTTGGTTTATTAGTATTAGAAATTTCCTTCAGACAAGCAGGACTGTGTCTTTCATGCAGCACAGACTTCCCAGGCACTGTTATGTTCACTTTAGAAAGGCATTATTAAAATTTATATGCAAGTATGATCAACTATCCATTGTCCCCTTGAGGCAAGGAAGGAGAATCTAAAACCCACAAATGTCATGAACAGTGATTAGTCACTTCAGCAGCATAAGTAAATCAGCATTTACAACATATCAGCTTTAATCCTGAGTTCTGCAGATCTTGAGTTTATGTTCACAATTCCTAAAGAGCAAGCAATTTCAAAAAGACTACAGAATTGTTTTCTCAATAATCTAATGACCTTTTGAGAACATTATCACACTTTGGTGACCATGCAGGTGGGTTTTACTTTGTGAGAAGATACTAGTTTGTCTTTCTCCTCTGGAAATCTGTCCTTTCTGCAAAACAGGAATAACATCCAAAGTCCTAGGACAGACCAGTTGCCCACTCAGTACAGTATCCCCCGTGAAATGACAGTCAAATATAAATTCTTCCAAAGCCACATGCAAGAAAAGCACAAGGTTTAAAACAGTGACACTGCAGCAGGCTGGTTTTTAGGAATTTCTTCATCTGTAGTTTGTGTCTGCAACTTCTGTGCAATAAGCCCTTGGATCATTTTTGTTCCATATTTTTGGTGGACTCTTCCTGATACAGTGTGTCATCAGCAAAATATTACTGATTAATGTCAGTAAAACCTTACTATGCATCTCCTTTTCCTGATTGTTTGTTAGCATGTCCAACAATACAAGTCTCACTGATTTCCTATAACATTATACATATAAAATGTGTCTATTGGGAAAATTAGTGATTTCTCTATATACTCCTTCTTTTCATTAATTATAAATCCAAAATCAAATCTTCTTGTACATCATATCTTTTTTCCTTTATGGTATGAATTACAAGAAAAAACTATCCTTTCCAGACCTTTTCTTTTTTTTTTTCTTTTCTTCACCTCTTCTCATCCATTAGATGAGAACACGTGAAATAAACTCAGTTCAACTCAGTCAGATCTTTGGGATTCATCTCCAACAGTTTAACTCAGGTTTTAAGACTTGTTAAGATCAAAAGTGGTTTCAAAATCACAGGTGCATTTTATCAAACTTCACGATAATTATTCAGAGTTTTAATAGACATTGAAACATAATTGCCTTCCATAAGACATGTTGATTCTTTCCCTTTGAGTTTATATATATCTATCTCTATATTAACATAAACTTTATTTTGCATTTGATTATTGATATAGAAGTCAGTTTACTGCTCTGTCATTCTCTAAAACCATTTATAAAAGGGGTATCACTTTTCATTCCTCCAGTGAAAAAGCAGAATGTATTCATTCATTCTTACTTCCCTTATTTCTCAAACTCCAGTCTTCAACAGCTATTACCATTTACCTAATTGGCTTTTTTGAAAGGCCATTCTACCAACACTGTAATTTCAGGTGGTTCCTCACAGTCACTTTGCTGAAGGAAGGCTTCAGTGTAGGAATGTCTCTAAATTGCTTCACTGTAAGTAATAACAATAACCTAGCCATATTTCCTCAAATGGTCTTACCATTTGTGAATCTTTTACTGACATCTCAATCATTTACTGGTCCTTATGACTCTGTGGCAAGATATTTTTTCTTCTGTGTTTAAGAAAAAACATTATTCCAATTTTTTTGCCTTTAGTAAATTGTTCCTCAAAACTTTTTTTTTTTTTTTTTTTTTGCATAACTGCATAGAGTTTTATGCTTAACTTGCTAAAGGCTTTAGTGCATTTCTGTTTTTTGGTTTTCTTTTTATTTTCTTCATTTGTAATAAAGTTCAGAGTTTTTTTCTTTTCTTTTTCCCTTTTTCCTTTTTTTTTTTTTTTGTATTTCTTATAGCTTCCTTTACCCTAAAGCTTAACCTTACCACAACTCCTTCATTTTATTACCATACTTTTTTTGTCAGGATTACACATTTACCTTGAGATTAATAAACTCCATATCACTTCAAATGTTTCACTCTTTCAACTGCTTCTTGAATTTTCTTTTAACGTTTTAACGTATTTATGATGATCTTTTAAAAGCTGATGTTACTGGAGTGATTTCTTGCTAGTTGGAGGACACTTCATTTTCCTAAAGATTTTTAATATCTCTACTTTACAATTGCTGCTACAGAGAAACTCTTTATAGTAATATCCTGACAGAGAGTCTGTCTGGTTGACCTGGCTAGTACTCAGGTCTGCTTCCTGAATTTCTTCTGCCTCTGTGTATTCTTTGACTATTTGTCTCTGAAAGTAGTTAGAAATGATAAATCAAAATTTATTGTTTGTGCCACGCTCTCATAACCTTCAACTATTCTACCTTTGACACCCTTGAAGTCTTCTGATTCCAGTGCTTCCCTTTCAATCCTGCCATCCCATTCATATACCTGATATCACATCCCACTGTAACTTCCCTACTTATGTAAATATGGATGTAAGGATTCTGTGTTGTTTGTTAACAAGGTAATTTTTAATGACTTTAAGCTGTGTTGAACTACAGTATTATTCCTTCTCTGGCAAAATCTTGGTTGTTACTGTTTTGTCATTTAAACACTGGTATTACGGTGCTCTATTAATTGTCCTCTTTCCATTGAGTTTCTGAGTTGTCTGTTCTGTCACTTAAAAGTAGACATCCTAATCCTCTCATCTTGGTGCTTAGACTTTTAACATTCATATAGAAGTAGTTATAAAATTGGCATCTCATATGAAGCGATGATAGAATTTACATTTGGGGTTTTCTGTTAAGTTCCTGGTTCTCACATCTGACACATATTACTTAATTCAAGGAACAGGAATTGTTCCATTAATCCACTAGATCCTTTCACATTCTTAAATAAAGCAAATGTATACTTGTTCATAGAAAACAGCTCTTTTTCATTACAGGGCCATATGACAAAGTACTATTCATGCATACTGTCATTGAAAAAGTCATAAGAATGCAGACGAGATGTGTGGAAAAAGTAATGTCATAAATTAATGTAAATGTAAAAAAGTAAAGTAATAAATGACAGATCATGCGGCTTCAGAAATTAGTGCCAAAGTCTATAGCTACTCTTAAGATTCTTTTAGTGACACATCTGTAGAATATAAAGCAGAAAAGCCTACATGGAAAAGGCATTTCTAGTCCTCACTGTCTCAGACAGTGGTGAAGAGTGTTTATTGCTCTTCATGAAAAATCATTAGCAATTGACAAGCCAGAAAACATATCAATTTCTGCCAGAAAAACTAATTTTTAAGCTGTTGATGTATCTCTTTCACGACTTTCCTTATGGAATGTGATTTGAAGGATCCCTTGCCCAGAGCAGGAGAATGACAACCAGTCAGGATAATTCACTGCAATGAATGGGAACTCTAAGATCACTTTGAGGGGATTTAGCTTGTATATAGAAATATATGTTTACATATATTTTATATATATATATTTGTGTCCATGTACTGAAAAGTGTGAAGGTTTTTGCTGTTTATCTAATTGTTGTCTGAACAAACTAAGTCACATTTACCTTAATATATTTGGTTAGAATCTCACATCTCCTTTTCAAATCCTTAGTGAAACTACTCGGTGTTTGTGTTTTGAAATAGCAACCTCTACTGGCTACTTAGGTTTGAAATGGATCTTGACTGAAACTAGTAATTCTATCTTGTATGATGCATTGTGTATCTGTACTGTCAAAATCACTGAACCTGCAGTACTTGTATGTTCAAAAAGTTAATTATATGCCAAGAAAAATCAGCATTTATTAAGATGTTTGTGATTTTTCCAAAATATTACAATGGAGATCTATTTCAGTTCTTCATTAGGCAGTCTTAATTAAACCGTTCCAGACTTTTGCAGTGCCCAATCCAAAACCCAAGCATTCCAATTAAAATAATTCAATATATTTCTATGAAGTTTAGATCTAGACTCAGATTTACCCAGACTGTATATCAAAGAGGAAACATTTTATTTTAGAGACATTTTTATTTTTGTTATTTTATCAAAAATTGAATACTAATTTATTTTTTCATTTAAGAGATAAATATTGATAGAAGATTTTTTTTTTTTTTTGGAGAGCTAAGTTTTAAATCTGAGAAATTAAAAAGGTTCATAGGATAAAGCTGGCCTAAAGAAAGCTTGCATAGCAAAAAGATTGAATTTTAAAGTTCATTACACATTCACTCAAGCACAGTAAAGAATACCTTATTCAGCAAAGCTGTCCTACTAAAAGAATGAGTAATGTATATCTGAATGACATACGAAGATTGTAGCCTGCAAATTTTGACAAAATGGCAGATGGTCTATTTTCATTTTTGTACTCCCTCAACTTCGTATTTCAATTATTCCTGAATCAATTCAAGACAGCTTTCAATATTGCTGCAGAAAAATAACTTTGGGCACACAAATCTATGTTTAAAGGAAGGTTTAAACCACCCAAGTTGTCATGTGAGACCTCACCTGGAGTACTGAGTCCAGCTCTGGGGTCTCCACTGGAAAAAAGACCTAGATGTGTTAGAGTGGATCCTGACGAGGACCACAAAAATTGTCCGAGTGCTGGAACACATTTCCTATGAAAAAAGGCGGAGAGGATTGTGGTTGCTCAACCTGAAGAAAAGACTCCAGAAAGGTCTTATTGTAGTCTTTGACTGCATAAAGGGGGCTCAAAAGAAAGATGGAGAGAAACTTTTTACCAAGGTTCTGTAGTGACAGAACAGGGGGAAATAGTTTTGAACTCAGTGAGAGTAGGTTTAGATTGGACATAAGGAAGGATTTTTTTTTTACAATGAGAATAGTGAGGTACTGAAACATATAGAGCAGTTCTGGATCTCCCGTCATTGGAAGGGTTCAATTTCAAGTTGGTTGGAGCTTTGAGCAACCTGACATAGTGAAAGATGTCTCTGCCCATAAGGGGGGGATTGGACTGGATGGTCTTTGGAGGTACCTTCCAACCTAGACCATTCTATGGTTCTATGAAATCTTAATTACTTCTTGAAGACAGAAAATATAGGGTCTCATCAGGATACCCAGGAAGAACTCACTGACTGCCACATTGAGGTGCTATAGGAAGAAAATTTTGCCACGTAAAAAAACAGTCAGAAAGGAAACAAATGCAAAGTTTAGCAAGGAACTGAATTCAGCTCCAGTAAGTCCTGCGTAAATCATATCTCTAGTGAAGACCATTACAGCTTAGAGACTACAAACTAGTATCACACTGATTGTGTAAAGGCATCTAATCAGCTCAGCTGGCTTACACTATGTTCCACAGCTCCAATTCACTGGGAGCTCAACTGAAGCAGTTATCTGTATGGGGACCAGGAAACAGCTGATGGAGTATTCTACTAGTGTAAATCAGTAGTCACTGAGTAAATGAGTTGTCGTTGTACACAACCAGTCATTGAGCCTTCAATTTTCTCATTTTTTCTCTGGTACTGTCATGCAGTAGGTAATGAAAATGCTCATGTGTCATACAAATGGTAGGGTAACATGGATAGAAGATTAGTTTCTGAAATTACTAGGAAATTTCTAGAATATCCTGCAATGGAATTGGAGTTTATTCACAAGAAAAAGTGGATGGCCACTTAAGGCACAGAGATAAATCATATTTGCTGAAGAGTTTAATGAAAAATATTCACAGTTATTTCTGTTGGATTGTTCTGTTACCAGAAAAGGTAAATCAGGATGCAAAAATGGGCTGTTATTTACCATTCTTTTATGGCTCCTTGCTCTTCTCAATAGTTGTGACTTAGAAGGATTGCTTCTAAGTAGAGGCAAGTTGGAACTGAGTACTGCATACTTTTTATGGAATGAACAGCTTCATTTGTGGACCTAAGGCTTTCATATTTCCTAATAATATAGCTGCTCACAAAAGATCTTCAGTAAGCAAAAGGTATGTTCTTTGAGGAAATAATTGCCTTATTTAGAAAATACCAGAGAAAAGTTATGGATAACAAAATTTGTAAACAACTGAGGTATTAAATTAGGATGTTCATGAGAATCACAGAATCATAGAATATCTCAAGTTGGAAGGGACCCATCATCAAATCCAACTCACTGCTTCTCACAGGAAAACCTAAAATTAAATCATATCACTAACAGCATTGTTCAAACACTCCTAGAATTCCAATAAGTTTGGTGCTTGCTACCACTTTTCTGAGGAGTCTGTTCCAGTGATCAATCACCCTCTCAGTGAAGAACCTTTTCTTAATGTTAAATCTGAACTTCCCCTGATGCAGCTTCATTTAATTTTCTCATGTCCTATGGCTGGACACCAGAGACAGGAGATCACCACCTCCCCACTGCTGTCCCCCTCGAGTAAGTTGTAGACTGCCATGAGTTCACCATTCAGCTTTCTCTTCTTCAAGCTGAGCAAACTAAGTGAACTTATGCACTCCCCCTTAGTCTTGCAGGCACTTGACTCCTTCCACTGCCTTGGTCACACTCCTCTAGACACACTCTAATAGCCTGATGTCCTTAATTGAGGTACCCAAAACTGCACACAGTATTCAAGGGGGAGGCTGCACCAGTCAAATCAAATCATTATCAAGGATCAGCTTATACAGTGCACTCTTCATAGGATGTCTCTACGAAAAATATGTTCTACCAATAATCACAGAATTTATGTCCCATGATTTGTTGTTCTTCTTGATCCAAATTGCAGTACACTTGCATTTTCAAGGTCTTAAGGGAAGTGTTAGTATTTAGGGCTTAATTATTTTTCATCAGTTGGTAACATATGCTGATCATTACTCACATCTAAAGTACTTGCCAAAAAAATTGAACAAGTGAAATAGAATAACGAAGCTATAGCAGGTTTCTCCGAGCAAACCAGTTTCCCACATTTTGCTGCTTTTCCATAAGTAAACATTTATGATCATTTATATTTCTCATTGAACACTGTTTTGAGAAGGAACCATATAGTCTGCTACAATTTGCTATGAATGCGTCTTGGAAGGTCTATATAAAACAAAAAAAATAAAGTATGTTAAGTTGAGACCGAAGTTCAAGCTGAGGTCTACTGGAGGACACAGGACAGAAAATCAGAATGGAAACCACTTGGCAAGCATATAAAAGTTAAGAGAATATTCCAGTTAGGCAAGGATGCATGAAGCAGCTTCTTGACATTATTCTTATCTGCACAACTATGCAAAAATGGCTCAGATGAAGAAAAGAGCATTTCCTGAGACTGTTTCAGGGAAAGAGAGACCTAGGACAAAGAAAAAACAAGGTACTTTAATAATTAACTTTTCCAGTGTTTATCCATCCAGAGAAAAACAAACAGCCCCGAACTAGGTGACAAGCTGTCCCTCTGTGTTTCAGAGGGATAACATGGAGTCTAACAGTGAGATTCACAACAGCTAGCATCCTGAGCTCTGAAGCTCTCTGCATCCTACCTTCAGTATCCATAACCAAATTCTGACCTCACAAATGGATTTTCTCTGGTTTTGCTCAATGTCGTCTTAGGGAATTTGATGGTTCCCTGTCTTTTCCTCTCAACTTCCCTTTTTCTTCTACTGTGTGAGAATTGCCATAATTCCTCATCAGCATGCAATGATTTTAATTTCACAAGCTCCTTAAAATCATGTTTGTCTACAAATTCATCTTCTTTCCGATAAAGAAGAGAGGGAACTCAAAAGTCCACAGAGATGTACAGTATTATTCAGATTGTTTCAGGTAGTGATCTCAGTATAGATTTCATCTTTACCCTTCTCACTTCAAAGCCTTTCCTTGATTCACCTTGAACAGTTCCAAAGTTCAGCCTCTCAAAATTTTGAAAAATAGTGTAGAAGAGAAACCTCTTTAACCGTTATGTTTTTCTAGACCGATCTGAGTTAGTGCTCAGCCTATATCCTACCCCTTTTTTATTAAAACTTTTTTCCACAAAAGACTTGAGCTCCTGTTTAATCATCAAACTCACAAAGTATTTTGATCGCTAGGGATTCTGAATTTCAGCATCAATAAAAAGAGAAAAATACCATTTCCACTCACATGTGGTCTATTCTGGCCTCAAGTTGATTTCCATCCCACAAACAAAAATTACACAGGTCACTTTGACACTCTGTTGAGGATCCCACGGACCCTCTAAATTCCTTTTTTCATTAAGATTTCACTAAGGATTAATATGATGACCTAGTGCCTAGATCTAGTTGTAATTTCATTATCTCCAAAATCATTCATATTAATTATTAAAAAAATGTTCTTGAACTCAGTTTGAACTTATTCTGGAATGCTTCATGGAGCTTTAATCAAAATCTAGCTCTAGACATTTTGAGAACTCCCTTTCCTTATCCCTTAAGGGCTCACTAAATTTGCCCTAGTTTTCTGTTAAATATGTGTTTATTTGTAACACTGAAATACTCTTGAAATGAAAAACTACCTCCCGAGACCAGAAGCAGAAGGAGCTATAGAAGTCAGTACTCTGATTTAGCTCCTTTAAAATGAAAGTCTCTTACATGCTCCAAAGTCCCAAGACTTACCAGCACAGCTCTTCCAGAGGAAGAAGTTGAGCGATTATAAAGGTTTTAATGATTGAAGTCATAGGATTTACAAGGGGCAAGATTTGGATTTATTCCACAGTGGCCATAGAAAATTAAGTTCACAGTCTTAACTCTTGCTCTTCTACATTTCTAGGTGCTGTTGGAAGACTGAGCTACACCAACTCACATGTTTACTTGTGAACAAGCTCATTCTGACAACCCGCCCGATGATCTGTCCTCTGGTCTCCCTTAGCAGACACCCACACTTCTCAGGCTCTGCAGGGACCCTTGTTACACCAGTAGAAAGGAAAACATTTTTCTGAGTTGCTCCCTCCAACATCTCCCTGTAGGGTGAGATGGTGCCAAGGATCAACATGAGGCAAGTGGTTGGGAGCTATTGCCAGTGTGAGGAAAAGTTTGGAGTGTCTTTTAGTTACAGCAAGCGGTGGGCTTGGCTCATTACATCAGCCAATAGTCCTTTCGTTCCCCTCGGGTTTCTCCTCAGCATTAATTTGAAAATGTGCTCCAGTGGGTGGGAGCTGAAGAATGATCTTTTCTCCCAATTCTCTAACCAATCTAATGCTCTTGCAGTCCCATTTTGAGTCTCTTGGTTGGTCTAAAGATGTGGCCAAAAAATTTTGTTAATTTCTGTTTAGAGGAGCACATGCATACAGAAACAAACTGATGAAGTTATAGGAGAGCAGGGACAGACCAACTCAGATTTTGACTCACATGCAGTCTTGCCATCAACTGATAAAAGCCAAATATGCCATGTCCTAAATGGACGAAGTCATTCCCACAATGTTTGCAGGACATTCCTTCAATGCATTACACTATTTTTTGAAAGTCCAATACCTCTTATCTCCTGGAATAGTTCAATTTTCAACTCCAATAATTGTAAGCTACTGTTCCTTTTCTTTGTGGAAATGCTTAACATGGGGGAAAGCATAACCTTCAAAGGCTGAAGAAAACTTTTGATTGTTTTTGTTCTGTGTGCCAAATTACTAATATAATCCATTATGAAAAAAGAAAATCCCATGTAAAATAGCATAGAAATACAGGATTGAGTGGACCTGATTAAAGTTCTCTGTAGTTTTAGTACCTGCCTAATTTTTGTTGTAAAAGTTGTCATATTGTTATTTGGAAGGTGTTTTAGGATGTGGTAACAGATGACAATATTTTTAGATTATCTGGGTAATGTCATATGCAGCATGAAGTATACAAAAATGCTCAAATAAGAATTAACATCATAAATGCCAGAAGTTCACATTATGTTTCAGAGTTAGACAATTTTAGATACAGAATTTGTCCTGCAGAGCATACAATTAGTGGTGCCCTGCAACAATACCTTTTAATAGTCATTTGACCACAATATTGTTTACAGTTCCAGATAGAGACAAAAATAATGTTAATTTGACATGTAAGTTTTAAGTTGGTGGGGTTTTTTGGGGGATTGGTTGTTCGAGTTTGTGTTTTTCTCTTTTTTTTCTTTCTGTAATCATACGAGTGTACTGCAGACTTTAAAGAAGTTCATGAACACAAACTGAACATTTCAATATTCAGAAGGGAGTTTTTTAAAAAATTATTATTATTTATTTTCAGAACAAATAAGAAGCAGAAACTCACTACAAACTCTACTAATAAATTAGTTTCAACAATCATAACCCCTAAATTAAATTATTCATGAAACATCTGATATTGACTTCTATTGGACAAATAATTATCTTAGGGGTCTTTTCCCCTCAAACTAGAGAAAGGCTACTCCCTGCTTAATCCAAACTTTAAAGTTATTCTTCTTGACTGAAAAAGACTTATGTTTCTTGGCAGTCTGAACTGATATATGGTGGCCAAGTGACTTCAGTTTTGTTAAGTCTTTGGAAACCCCTCTTTGGCCGTTCCTGAGAAAGGGGAAACCTGATTCTTTTGCCTGTGGTATGAGTTCAGGAAAGAGTACAAAAAGAAAATGTCTACTCTGAACTCTGAAACCTCAGCGAAATATTAAAGGCTCTTTTTTTTTTATCTCACCACTAAATGCAGGACTAATACATGCTGGACCTTTTTTTAATAAAAATATACCTTTTTTGGCTTTTTCCCTCAGATTAACATTGTACTTGTCCAATGGGCTTTGCAAGTTCCACATCTCCTGACTCATGTCTTTTTCTAGTTGCAGTTGTGAAGCTGCACTATCAGACTACTTTAAACTGTTCATTAGGACCCCTGCCACTTCTTCTGCTCTTTCAATAAATTAACTCTTATAACTGTTCACTAGCTTTTTCCAGTCAAAATAAGTCAGAAGTGCTGAAGCTATTTCAATACAGTATCTCTGTCAGTTGGTTTATTTGGACTGAAGTAGATCAGAGAGTCATCACACTTGATAATTGATTGGCAGATTTGCGGGCATGATGATTTCAAGTGATGCTATGCAGCTGACATTGGACTATTAACAATATAATAATGTCTTCAGCCAGCAGAGCTGGAGTAGGAAGGGTGCATTTATTTAGTGCTTTGGTGGATGAGATGAAGTAAGGAAATTTTTTTAATTATATGTGTCTTATACTATGAAGTCCGAGAGAAAACAACAATGTGGGTGATGTATTTGAACAATGGCCCAGTCTCTTGTTGGTCAAGTAACAGTGGAAAATAAGTGTTCTCAATATTTTAATTTCTTGTTAAGTGAAATACCAGCTTCTCACTCTGGGAGTTCAGGACAGAAGTACCCTGAAGTGAAGAAGGCTGCCTAAGGTTGCTTTGTAGCACACAAAGCTGTGGCATTTTCATGCACTCAGTCTCGCCTTGTCAAGTGAGCATATGTACTGGCTGAGCGGGGAAACACTATCTTAATTGTGACCATGGAAATATTTAGTTGCTCTGAACAGGCTGAAAAGAAACACCTCTCCTCACACTTTGGTAGGAAGGTTGAAAGAGGAGAGGAGACTGCAGAAGTCCTCTTGAAGTGTTTCATCCACTTCACAGAAAAGAATACAGTACAGAGGGGAGGATTTGATCTAAAAAGTTTGAGAGTAACCACAGTTATCAGAAGGTTGTGGTTTTGGTTGTTTTTTTGTTTGGTTGGTTGATTTTGTGTGTGGTTTTGTTTTTGTTTGTTTTGGTTTGGGGGGTTGTCTGTTTTTGTTTTTGTGTTTTGTTTGTTTGTTTTGGGGGTTTTGTTGGGGTTTTTTGTTGTTTTTTTTTGTTTGCTTTGGTTTGTTTTATTTTTATGGTTTTCTTTTTGTGTGTGTGTGTTTTTTTTTTTTTTTTTTTTTTTTTTTTTTTTTTTTAGAATTTAGAGAATGCAGATACTCAACAATCTTCAGAACAGATTTGGCAGCTGGGTCCCGAATCTGATCTCGTTTTGGGACACATCAATTTCAGTTCTGTGAAGTTGAATGGAATAATTTCAGTTTTATGATAAAGGAGCTGAAAAAAACACCTATCGGGCCCTGGAAGAGAAGTAGAAATAATAATTTGAAAAAGACTAAATAGAAAAACCTATTATTTTAACTTGAAAATATACAAATGACTGCAATAGTCAACATACAAATTGAATGGGTTAATATCAGCTTCTATGCCACACTTATAAATCATATCTAGATGTATCACTTATATATCATAGTAGTATGTCACATATTGAGGCTCAGTTCTGCTTGTCCTGTTCAGCTTGCCTATTTCAGGGCACTGTCTGTGATTTCGATAACTTATTCTTCTAGTTTGAAATTTTTTTTTTGTATCATTCATTTTTTTTCACGAATTGGCATCATAACCTTGACGGAATATGCATGCTCGAGTTTGTACAGCAAGGAGACGCCCACTGCAGCCCTGCTGATCAACCTAAATGCCCGTTGAGGCCACTACTGTGAACTTCTGGCACCATCTAGCGGAGGTGCTTTACATCAGAAACTAAATCATACATCGGTTTGACAACTTTTATATCTCTCGAAATACAAAACTAAAGTGCCATATCGAGATAGGTGTTGTGTTATACCAGACAGGGTTATACCAGAGACGTGGCACTTGTGCTCACTTACTACCTTTAAAGTGTTTATGAGGTGCTGGGAAACAATCTGAATTGCCAGGCAAAATATTTTGGTTGTCCAGTTACATACATCAGAATTTTCTTCCAGACAGTGAGTTAACAATCCAGGTACAAAAATTGTTAAAAAATAATGAGGGCATTTAGTTGTGTAACAGCTTTTTCTCTCTTTAGTAACCACAAAACCTTGCTTCATACTGCAGGCTCTTCAGTGAACTGTCAGAGGACTACTATTTCAGGCATTTCACAGAAATGAAAGAAAGTAACATGGGTTTCTGAGGGGCTCATGTTACAACCCACATCTTTCTGTCCACTGTTAGAGATGGTTCTTTGTGTTCACTACACGGGTCAAGTAGCTCTCAAATGTTCCCCAGCTTGAACTTACTGCCTTGGTAACGGTGGATACTAGAAAGTACTTATAACAAGATGATGATGATGGAAGTTACTTCTAAATAAAGGGATTGAGGAAGATTTTACAATACAAAGCACCATCAACAGAGGCTGTATGTGTCCTCCTCTAATCCAAAATGTAAGCCAGATGAGAAAACAATTGTCTGATGGCTAAATATGATGCAAAATTCTGTGCAAATGCTAAAAAAAATAAACTCTCTTTTCATTTGATTTGGCTGAAAAATGCTTCAAAACTAAATGAAACCGTGTTCCAAACTCAGGCTAAACTTCTCTTGCAGTTAAAAATATTCAGTTAGCTTCTTTATTGTTATTCTTCATCTCTTTATCCCTTTATTTCAGCTCACCTTCTAAAAAGAAGTAGCTAATTATATCTGATGCCAATAATTTCTGATTCAATAGGACCTGGAAACTTTTTCAAGAATATATGATACTGTGATGAAATCAGTATAAGGTTATTAGATAATGAATTAAGAAGTCTGGATTTGCTTCTAGGAAGCACATGAAGTTTTGGCTCCTTCTCCAGATATACCTTTAGAGCAATATGTAGACAACATTGACACATAATGCAATCTCATTTTCATTAGTTCTCTGCTGAGCCATCTGCCCGAGCCAGTCACATATTCAGCAAGCCTTTTATGTCCCTATTGATAGTTTGTGTGCCAGGTAGCTTTTATGAGTTAATCACTTGAAATGACTTGAAATAAGCTTAGACATCAGATCCGTTAACATGGACACTTTGACTGGAATGCTACTATTTTTCATGCAGACAAATATTCATCACAGGAAAGGTCTCGTGAATCTGTTGTGACTATGTAATAAATCTTATTTCTAAGAGCAGAGATGCTTCCTATTCATGTTCTTTGGTTAATACTTGATTAGACTTCTACAGTCAATTTCTCTGATTCATATAATTATGCAGGCATTGCCCATTTGCATTCAAGCTTATGATGATGGGTGCTCTTTCTATGAAAAATAGTCATGTGGGAGCAATATCACTGTTTGAATACTGTAGTGTTTAAAAGACAGGGACGTGCTGTGTCAAAAGGGAGATTCATGAAGTGCTGGGTGGTTGCTGTCTTCACTTCCTGCAACCTGGAAAAAGAACAGAGGATAAAAATCCTGGGATTTCTAATCTTTTACTTGATAGTGGGGACCTCAAAATGTTTCAGAAAAGTAGTATTGCTCATGGATTTGGGAATTCTGAGGACACAGCCTATTGTAGTTAATTAAACAATATCAGAAAGCCTCTTGAGTAATTTGATTATCAGTATTTGAACTAACAGGATAGTCTTTGTCTCAGCTCTGAGTCAAGGTAAGAAGCGATTCCCAGAAAGCTGGTGATGGATATGGTTTATGGACCATTTCCAACATTTATTTTCGTGCATCCAGCCTTGTTTGGACAGATACTAAAAGTATTTAGCAGTACAGAGACAATCAAATCCTGCCAGTTGGCCACAAGACTACAGAAAGGGCTCTGGCTGTCCTGTTTATCAATGAAAAACTTATATCGTGTTTTCTAAAGCTGCCCATACTCACATTTCAAATGGAATCAATTTGTAAAAGAAAATAAATTCACTCCTGAAAAGGCAAAGTTAAAATTTTGGTTAGCAAATTAGAAACAGTTGCAAAAATCAATGTAATAATGTATGTGCATTATTATGTGTAAGTCTGTAATTAAAAAGGAAGTTTTCTCTTTCAGCTGATTTTGTGGCTTACCCTTTTCTATAATCTTAGTGCATACTCATTGCTTGCCATGTTCTCTTCTGATTAAATTACCGTACTTGCCTTTTCCACCATTCCCAAAGTTGTTTTAGAATGGTACAGATCATGTCATATGAGAAATGTTTGTGTTAATGTATCTTATATCAAGCTCAACATCCCTGGTTTGCATTTTAGCCTTCCTTGAGATCATAGATGACATATTAAAGTAACACAGATGACAGACTTGGTATACTGCTGTTATTCCCTACTCCATTCCCAAAAGCTTTGTTGGAGACTAATTGAAGCAGCCCAGCCTACTCCCAAAACAGCTGTCGTAAACATGTTGCGATCTCTGTATCTCATTGCTGTAGTTCCTTTTTCATCTCTTCTCACTGCCTAGGCTCAGTGTTTAAAACCCCAGTTGATCCAACTCCACTTGCAAGTGGCCTGGATCTGCCCAAGAGTTGTCAGTTTTAGGTGAAGGCACTCAGTATACTGGAAAGGTCTTGACTTTCCCTGTACTAATGTGGCAGGATAAATAGATGTCACCTTGCAGGTCTCTATTCTGTGTGCGATGAGTCGATACAAGCTTGGTTTTTCACTATTAATGTGTTAACTTTTAACCTCTGATTTCTTTTTTAGATAAAGGTTAGAGGAGAAAATGGCAATGTATTGAAGTTTTATGCTGACAATGAATTGAAGTGTTATGCTGAAGACCTGATAGTAAAAGACAATAGGCAGAAACAGGCTAGTTGTCCTGAAGCTATCTTATCTGGATCTGTTGAATTCATTAAGACTGTAGTGTTAGAATGACATATTCAAGGCTAATTGTGTGACAAGGCACTTCGGGAGGTGGTATCAAGATTGGGTTGTGGGCAGTATAATAATGATGGGCAGACACTGTCTAATGTATTTTAGTAAACAGAAGAAATAAAGGGAATCAATTCACATTGCATGCAGATCTGATGAAATGGTGGTTTTCTTCCCTTGGCAACTTCCAGTCTGAATTGTGTGATTGATGCCTATATTTGAGTGCACTAGAATAATCTTCAATCACCAAGGTTAGAGCTGTCCTAGGTATTAAGAAAGAAATCATACATGCAGCTTCAAAGGAATGGAATTTGGGGTCCTGCATTTCAGCGCTAGCTTTTGATGGAAATCTTTAAAGGTTTTTATTCCCCACACTTGCATGCAGTTTCTCTTCACCATTTCTTATGGTGAACTTTCATATTTGTTTATCCGTGGTTGAATTCTGTGTTGAGTTCCTTGTTGAGGGAAAACATGAGATACATGACAAGAGGAAACCTTTCAGACTCCATCCTCTGAGGGCTAAATGTTAATTACATTGTGTGTAACAACCCCAGAACATCCCAGTTTAAGTCCTCCAGGACCTTCGGCATACCAGTGATATGTCAGAAGAGATCTTTGCCTGTAGTTCCAGTCTAATGGATCATTGCATTGCATGCAGCTGCAGGATACTGAGGAATCCATTTCTTTCCTCTCTATCCAGGCTGTTCCCTACTATGGAGAGTTGACCCTGGCTAGATACTAAGTGCCCAGCAAAGGTACTCTATCACTGCCCCTCCTTAACTTGACAGGGGACTGAAAACATACTGAAAGTTTTGTGAATTAAGATAAGGACGAGCAGAGATCACCCACCAGTTAGCATCATGGGCAAAATAGATTAGAGAAAAAAATTATTTTTTTTACAAATTAAATCAGAGTAGGATAATGAGAAATAAAACCAAATTTTAAAAACACCATTCCCCCACCCTTTCCTTCAACCCAGGCTCAACTCCATTCCAAACATTTTATGCCTCCTCCCACCAGCAAGTGCAAGGGAGTGGGGAATGGTGGTTGCGGTCAGTTCATCATAGGTTGTCTCTGCCATTCCTTCCTCCTTGGGAGAAGAATTCCTCACACTCTTCCCCTACTCCACTGTGGGGTCTCTCCCATTGGAGACAGTCCTCCATGAACTTTTCCATGGGCTGCAGTTCTTCACAGACTGCTCCAGTGTGGTCTCCCTAGGGGTCACAAGTCCTGCCAGCAAACCTGCTCCAGCACAAGCTTCAATAGGGTCGCAGCCTCCTTTGGGCATCCACCTGCTGCAGTGTGGGGTTCTCCAGAGGCTGCAGGTGGATCTCTGCTCCGCTGTGAACCTCCATGATCTGCAGGAGGACAGCCTGCCTCACCATGGTCTGCACCATGGGCTGCAGGGGAATCTTAGTTCTGATGCCTGGAGCATTTTCTCCCCCTCTTTCTTCCTCGAACCGGGTGTCTGCAGAGTATTTCTCTACCACATATTGTCACTCCTCCCTTCTCTGTCTGCACTTGCTGCTGTGCAGAGGTCTTTCTCCCTTCCCCAGCTTCTTAACTATGCTATCGCAGAGACACTACCACTGTTGCTTTTGTCCTCAGACTTGACCAGCCAGAATTCCAGCTTGGGGAATCTTCTAGTAGCTTCTTACAGAAGCCACCTCTGTAGCCCCCCCTCTACTAAAACCTTATAGACGTACACAAAAGAAAATTATGGGGAAATGGCTGCTGTTTTATCCAGCAAACAGTCCCTGGTTATCTGAAAAATCTTGTTGTACTGGGTTTCACCCAATGTAAGTCAGTCCTACTAAATCTCCCACTCACTACTCTTATATGGACAGTTATGCTTACATGGGCTCTGGAGAAAAATCACTGCCAGCAAGATGGGTGGTCCCATCTATTTCTTATATGAAAGAGGAGTCATAGGTTATACAGGAATCAGAGGGTCTCCTCGTTGTTAAAAGAGCCAAAATAGTTCAATCTTAAACCCAAAACTGATGCCTGCAGTTTTTGGAACTTAACATTTAGTATCTTAAAATAAATTATTGCTACAGTATATCCATGATTTGATTTCAGTAAGCACTCACCAGTAAATATTAGATTAAACCTCAGACCTTCCACCCACAAGTTTTGTGTGTCTGTGAGAAGAAAACTACCATGGACCAAAGCCATCTTTGCTGGTTTGCATCAGCAAAAATACTACCATACACTGCCAAAAATCTCCCAAACTATTCCAGGCTAATGTAAAAGCCTTTGCTGTCGAGGAAACAAGACTGTAAAGTGGTCCTGAGAACAGCGTTAGCAAGAACTGCTACAAATTGAATCAGTGACCCTGAGATTTACATTGACCTGCATTCATTTTGAATAAAAGTCTAGTAAAATCTAAATAGAAAAGTTAGTCTTCATTTAAAAGTAAATCTAAGAGCATCATTGTTCCTGACAGTGAGCTAAGAAAGTGTTGTCAATGGTTGTCCTATGTTTTGCAGAGAAACTTCTGTTAAAGCAAATGTAGTACAACTTTTAACCTGAAAAATAAACCAGAAATTGCTAGAAGTCAGGAATAAAATCTAGGGAACATTGAGAGGAGAGAGTTTTATGATTAAAGGGGGTTGGAAACTTGGTAGCTGATCCATAAAATTGTAAGAATTGTAAGAAAACTTTTTTTTCAGATCTAAATATTTTAATGTAATCAAACTGATTTTTTTTACCAGCTTTTCCTTAAAAAAAGGCATGTGACACCTGAAATAAGATTGAATTTTCTTTTTGTTAAAGTTATAACAAAACAAAATAGGTTGACACACTAAGAACAATTCTTTTTACTAATAATCCTTATGTAATTTGTGAATACTTTGGGGCACATTCTGCTTCATTTTTATTGCATTTGTAATTAACCGGATTTTCACCAAGTTGATATTGAACAGCCAGTAGATGGCAGAATGTGTTTATTTATTGTTAAGCTGAGCCCAGCTACCACTGCTCAATTAAAAAATGAGGAAGCTAGAAAGTAGACCTCTCCTATGGGTGTTAGCCCTGGGGGTGAAGCATAGCATGTAGGGTTGGAAGACCTAATAAATGCATGTTCCTGTTCTCTCTGACAAAGTTGGCCTTCAGTCATGCAGAGCTGGGTTTGTCATGCTTTGTCTTATGTTTCCATGTGAGATTGCAGCCTGTCTGTAAAAATCATTGCCAGCTAAAAATATCAGTGAAATTGGTACAGGCCTGAAATTAACACTTTGAGCTTTGAAAATCTCATGTGATGCTTGCTATACCACTGATTGAGGCTGATGTGTTAAAAGATTCACAGTAGAGAACTAAGGAGAGAAAAGTCCTCTCTCTCTTTATATCTGAGGTTATCACATAAACACTGTTGCATTTTTCTTTTCCAAGGAGCAACAGCCAAACTTTTGCTTGTAATCCCAGAAATTCTGCTTTAAAAATACCATGTGTTGTATCATTTAATCTTAGCAGAATGAAAGAGTAGGTTTATTCATTTATTCATTTTTGAGAGAAAACCTACCATTAAAACATAGGATATTTTTTAGGAGCTGTGTTATAGGAGCTCTCATTTTTTTGCTCTTGAAATTTTTTCTTTCTTTACATTTGTTTTAACTATAGCTCCCAAGGCTTGGTGAGGTGCCAAGTACATAGAGATTAAAGCCATGAGCTGGGTTGCAAATCAGTGCTATTTACTAAGTATTAAGTTGATGTTTATTTAAGCCTAATGAGTGAAAATTGAAATATGCAGTATGATAGGGCCATGAAAAGACAGGAGGCCAGATTATAATCTCATTAAATTAAAAGAAACTGATGCTATTCAAAAATTAAATGAGATCAGAATCTGTGCCCCCTCCCTCCCCCCCCCCCCCCCCCCCCCCCAAATCTTCTGTTATGTATTGGCTAGATTCACCAAGGACCTACTTGGTTGTAATGCTTAATATCTGAGCACTTAATAAAGACTACAGCAACATAATAGAAATTAGACCAGCACCTATCTTCCTACAGAATTTAAATAGACTCTGACAATCCCCAGTGGGTTCGAAGCAGGCAGTTAAGTCACCAGGCAAAGTAGGCAGGCCCACCAAATATTTAAGATAGGATATATTAAAATCCTGATAAACAGGAGCATCCTGAAAGCTGCATGGGGATGCCTCTCCACTCTTAAGAGTTGCAGCCATGCCTTACACTTTTTCCTGTAAATTGTGGTGTGGAAAAGTCAGTTTTTCTTAAAGCAAAATGCAGAAATTATATGGGCAGCAGGAAGGAGAACACAAGGATTTCACCTGTCATATTCTTTTGCTTTCTTCTTTCTTGACCCTTTCTATTGAATTGAGCATTATTTATTTTCCTTACCATAAAATTTCTCCAAGAATATTTATAAGCTCTACCTCCCAGTACCATTCCCACTTAACCTGAAGAATTGTAGAATCATAGAATGGTTTTGGTTGGTAGGTACTTTGAAGATCATCTTGTTCCACTCCCCGGCCATGGACAGGGGCACCATTCACAAGATCAGGTTTTTCAAAGTCCAACCTGGCCTTGTGCACTTCCAGAGATGGGGCATCCACAACCACTCTGGGCAACCCATTCCAGTATCTCACCACTCTCAAGTAAAGAATTTCTTCACAATACTGAATCTAAACCTACACTCTTTTAGTTTAAAGCCATTCCTCCTTGCCCTATCACTATATGCCCTTGTGAAAAGTCACTTTACAGCTTTCTCGTAGGCCCTCTTTAGATACTCAAAGGCTACTAAAAGGTCTCCCTGGAACCTTCTTTTTTTCAAGCTGAACAATCCTAACTCTCTCAGACAGAAGGACTAGTCCTAGAGATGGGAAATAGAATATATCTGCACATATACTTGTACAACACTGTGATTACACATAGCATTGTTACACAAAACCAGACTACTCTATCGAAAAGAAATTAACAAAGACAAGAACATCTGCCATGACTAGATGTTTTGCTTAGTCTGTTCCTGGGTACCAAGCCAAGGTGAACAGGAGACCTGGGGTCTAGAAGGTATTTACCACCTCTGCATTAAAAAATGAAACAAGATGTGAAATGGTCCCAGTCACCTACATGGACAGTTAGACTGTTAAAACAATCCCTACCACAGCTGTGGCCTGGGGAGGGTAGTGGTGCCCAGAAATATCCCCATGCACAGCTCGGGAATGTGAGCATTTGAGGGGCCATTTCCAACATGCTGCTTTCCTGCCTCCAAGGGGCTTTGGATCCTGGAAGGTTTATGAGCTTCAACATGAGCTGTAGGCTACCCTCTGTCGGTTTGCCGCAGTGTCTGGAAATGTTTTTGGGTGTGTTGAATTCCCTAGCCTTGGGCAAAACATGTTTCCTAGCTTTCAGTCAGGCCAAACCACGAAGTGGGTCAGGGGCCTCTTAGAGCTGTTGTTCTACCAGGCAGACACCTTTCATAAGGCTGTGTTTGTGATGCCCTCACATTGCTACAGTTAGCAGCAAGAAGGAATTTTAAGTGCTGTGATTTTTGATAGAGTGTCCTGGAGTTGTCCTAGGCTTGGGCCTGGTTTTCCAATAAAATGTCTCCAGCCTTCTTTTTCCTTCTGTTTTCCTTGACAGGAAAGTAAGGAATACAAAACAGGAGCTCAGAGTGCAGCTACCCAATCATGGGGGTGTAAAGCTCAGAAGCCCTTGCTTTCCCAGGAGGAAACTTCTTTCATTGTCAGCAGATGGGAAGGGTAAACTGGGGGTGGGATCAGACTGCCAAGGGTTGCTTTGATGTTGGCCTGTTTGTTTGCTTTCTGCTTCCTGGACCCCTACCTGAGGGACTGGGACCATCAGTTGTGGAAGAAGCACAACAGGATGGCCAGCAGCAGCCTCCAGACAAGACAGCAGCAGATGTCAATGATAGGAGTGGGTGGCATCAGCTTAAGCCAAACCAGGCAAAACCTGAAAGGATGAAATCAGAGACTGAAACAGAGAGACAGGGAACTGAGGTGATGCAGTAGGTGTCTGTGGTGAGACAGCAATGGTCATTCAAATGGGGAAAGCATAGGTGGAGAAGCTTTGGGAAGCTATGCAGCAGACCCTTCCATGAATTTGTCTGAAAGTTACTCATTTTCAGTCCTGACACTGGTCATGTTTAACTCTTTATAAGTGAGGATATCACATGCTAACAGAGTATGGCCCTACCAGCCCTCAGTCAGCATGAGGCCAGTGGGTACTAAGCATTGTGTCCTTGAGGCCACATATTACTATGTGGTGGGCTCCACTGGGCCCCAGCTCACTTCAGCCAAGTTTCAGGCAAACCAGAAATCACGGTAACTTGTTGGGATCTCTGTGACATGGTACAGGACAGACCTGAAAGTTCTGAAATATTTTCAGACATTTGCAGGGTTTTTTTATCCATTAACCTCTTGGCTTTATGGTTTCTCATAGCTGAGAAAAGGACATGACCAAGATAATTTCTCACTGACAAGTAAGAAAGCAAAGATATGGTTTTAGTCAGGTTATTTAAAGATCCACTGTGATACCACACAGTTAATAAAAGAGAAGGTAAATTAGTTCTAGAATTTGTCAGTCAGAATTTCTATCATGTCGTTAATCTTGAAAATGGTTGACAAGGTCAGTCAAGCCACAGAATGTCAGTCTGTATCTCATAATAGCAATGGGACACCCTGGTCATAACTAGTCATTTATGACTTGTCCATGGACACCTTAATGCAGTGACCCTACTTATGTTCTCTTAGATACTTACCGGAAATACAAGTCCCACATTTTGCGTCAACCCCAGAGTGACCGATAAATAATGACAGCTTTAACTGTGGTTTTCTGATAACAGTCAGATATTTTCCTCCAAAAATGGGAATTCTTGTCACTCTGGTCATTTGTATCTTTGTTACTCAGCTAGCATAGCCAGCACTATAAGATAAAGGTAGATAATATACAAAGTACTTAGAAAATGTGCAGTGCAGTGTAAAAGTACAGATTTCCTCTAAGTAGTGATAGTGAAGTGTTTCCTGCCAGGAATACTTCCCCTTAAAGAAGTCAGGCAGATGCACATGCAAACAAACAGCATTGATCAAGCCACGGTGTATTTGCCCTTCTGTCAGTGACTCTGTTCCAACTTCAGGAAGATGTGAAGAATAGTCTGTCCCTGGACAGACTTCTGGGCTTTAAGGGACAAAAATCCCAGTTTAGATTCAGCTGGAGAGAAGGAAGCTGTATATGTCTTATGTCAGAAATATAAAGGAAGACATATCAATTGTCTGATACCCAGGCTACAGAGAGTACGTGACTACATTACTCTGAACACTGCAAGAAGACTGAAGTTATAGAAGTGAAATGAAAGCCACTGCTGTTTTGTGGAAATCACTTTTCTCTGAGGGAAAAAGAGAAAGAGAACACCAGAGGGCACTATTTCGTTTTCTTAGAAACCTGGTTGCAAAGTCATGTTAAAACAGGGAATTATTTGGTACACTCATATTCTTCCCCTTTATTTTGGTGTTTCCAGCCTTCTTAGAGAGAGCTTTTCTACTTTAAGAGAGAAATAATATTAAATGGCTATTTCAAGATTGCACTAATCAGTGACATATATATAATTAAGCATTGGGACCAGTACTGCAATACTTAAGCAAAATATTAGTGAGCAACTGGATCTTTGCACTGAAGCATTTCTTGCATTCAAGTCTCAGAGGCCTTTGATTGGGACCTGAAGGTCCAGGCCATTGAGAAATGAGAAGTGTTCTCAGCATGAAATGATTAGATATAAGGCTATTAGCAAGGCAATGAGATTGAGAACATCGTATGTGCCCATACTGGAGCTATGCATTTATAACTGCTTTTATTTATGATAGTTTTACATGTCAATCAGGAATACAGAACTTTAAATTAATAGGAACTCTGGATACCCCATGTAGATGCCTGATGAGGAACACTTAACTGTGGCTTCTATTGTTCTGATTAATTCAGAGGGTAAAGTGACACAGTCTGTAGAATGTGGTGTTTGAAGGAGGGAACCACCAACTTCTTGGGGGAATTGACTTCTTAGGAAATTCCTTGGTTCTTCATTATTGGTCATAAGGTTGTTTATCGTGACACAAACACAAAACATATATATCAATTGTGCCTTGTCAGCAGTATATTTTGTTCATTATATAGTGATCTTATAGATCAGGCCCGTTGAACATAGTTAAAAAAAGATACTTACAAAGTTTTAATGACTATATTTTGGACACAGGTGATTGGCAAATAAAATGCAGATTAACTTAAATAAGCTATTTAAACTACATCAAGACAATAATTTATTAACCTTTAACTTTTTAAATTTATAAACCTTTAACCTTGACTTTTTAAATCATATAATAGTTTTTAAAATTTGAAAAAAAATTGAAATTTCTAGTGTGGGTATTGGAGGTGAGCCAGTCAAAATCTACATCTACAAAATGAGTAATTGCATACACAAACAAGGTTTGTGGATTACAGTTACCCGTTTTGCATGGTCAGCTAGCATGAATGCATAGATTCAGCTTGAGGCCGCAAGACTGACGTCTCCAAAGTCTGATGGAAAATTAGAGATGTGAACAAGTTTGAATGAACAAGCACCAATGCAATCACCCTATAAAACTCAAACCATCCCAAATGGGAAAATAGATGGTGGGAAAAGATAAAATCTACTATTTTTGTTTTAAATAAGCATTTCACAACAAAACAAGGCACAAGCCCCAAAATTTGTACTTTTTGTGTTTGGCTAGAGTTAAAATAGAAGCAACAGAACAGTGGGGGGAAAATCTTGTTTTTTAGAATAACTGGACTGAACAGACTCTGCTTCTAGACTCAAGCTGTTAAAAAATGTCACACTGAGTCTCTTTAATTAGTCTTACAGAAGAAGGACCAATTTGTTGACTGTTCTTCTGCTTTCAGCTTTAGAAGTTTCAGTGTGCCTCTTACCACCACACTTCACTGAGTTTTATGTGTGATTAAACATGCTGGCTGCATGGATGCTATATTCCAGCTGTGTCCTTAAAATGACACCCACAACTTAATTGACTATCTGGACCCTAGCCTTTTCCATAGTCTGGCCACAGAAGTCTGTCTGTCTGCATAATTTTTTGACCCCCAAATGTAAATTAATACTGTGGGCACCCTTAATAGCCTTCCTTTGCCTGTATTGTGACCTACCAGTATGTTTGAAGAAGTGTTGTATTTTCTGCCTACGCAGACGTCAAGGAGAGTTTGCAGTTGTATTATCTCATCTGTGGTTATTCAGCTGCAGAAAATCCCCTTTTCCACGATACAATTGGAGCCCAATTGACCACATTCCAATTAACTACCTCTGTTAGTATTAATTTTCATTTGGCCATTGCTTTTACCTGTGATGGGTTTTTTTTTGCATTCTGAGCCAAGTGGTTAGCCAAAGATCAGGATCTTACAGGTTTAGGAAAATCATAATGATGTTTATGTACAAACAAGTTATACATAACCCTATTTCCCTAAACAGTGTAAAAATTAAAAGCAGGTAGATTATTTTCTCAGAGTATGTAAGAAGTCATATAATATCAAAAGTTTTCCCAGAAGTCTTGGGTTGAAGAATTTCTCTGCTTCCTCTCAGGATGATGCATTCAATTCCTTTGACACTGAACTGGGGCTCTGCATCTGAAAGCCCAAAATTGATTATTCAAACAGTCCCTTTAACCCTGCATCTGACCTGACCTGTTTTCTTTATGCTAAACTTTCCCAGAATTCATCAGTGTCTCTCTGCTAACAGTCTTTTATCTCAGTTGAGTTGTGTGATCTCCTGTGTGCATCCAAGACAAAGTCAAAGGCAACTATGAACATCATTAAGTGCAGCAATAAAAAAACCCCAAGAAATACCTCCTGTGTTCACTTTTTCTGTCGTAAACTAGGCATTACTAAAGAGGAAAGGAGGGATTCAAGATGATACAGAAAGAGTGAATGTAGTTTAGAATTTATCTTCTGGACAACTAAGATAATCACTGTGAGTGATGTGCTTTTGTAAAGCTGTATATTGTCTTATTCTCTTTACCCTGTAAGACACTAGAATATCAAATGAAGTAGAAGGAGCTGATGTCTCCTGAAATATGCTGTCTTGTTCTTTCTTTCTTCTCAGTGTAGTTATATTAGATATTGCATGATTTCAAGCTTCTTCGTTACAGTAGCCACACTCTCCTGGCAGTGTATTTTATGCTGAGCTGATCCACTTGAGTGGAGAGTGGTTCTTTCTCCAAATTTTTCTGCATTGCAGATATGGTCTGTAATGAAAACAATGAGCAAAAAACAATATTCATTTCCTATTCTGTTTTTTGTTTTTCTTATTGAAGTTGATTGAAAAGCTGTGCTGTTTTCACCTTTTTGGCTGCTCCCTTAGAAAATGCAAAGATATTAATTTCACTATGCTGAAAAGCCAGGGTAGAGCAGATTTCCTGCACTGCACTACGAATTAGGCTCATGTTCTAGAAATACAAACCTGAGGACAGATCGCTACCTCTCACACTATCTGCTGCTCTCTGCAGTACTGTTAAAGACTGGTCTGTTTGCTCCTCGTAAAACTCACCCTTGTTCTGAAAGCCTATGGGATCCTTAAGAAAAAATCATGCCCTGCAGTAGAAATTTAAAGACTTAAGAGATGCTTAGACCTTGTTCTGGTCCTTTGCACAGGAGTCACATTTCATTCAGTATAAGATTTTTTTACAGTAAACCTAGTTTTAACAACTGACCTTCCGCACTGATTGAAAGCTCCTGCTCCACTTTAACTATTAATCTTCTTCAGAACACATTTCAGTCATCATCGCTTCATATACTAGAAGCAGGTAACTACAAGATTGTATGTCTGTTTCAACTACAGGGGACACCATAGCATCTCTGTCAGAGGCGTCCTTTTTCTGGTTCCAATCTGAAATCAAGTACCTGCTTGAGATATGGGACTTCAAAGTGGTTCAGGGCTCATTTCTGCCCTGAGGGATGGATTTATTTTTTTTTCTTTTTGAAAGAGTAGTTGCTATGGCCACATCTGGATTTTCAATTCTTTTGTAGTGGGTGCAGGATCACACAATAAACGTATTCTGGCTTAGCCAAGTCAATTACTTTAAAAAGGCCCCACACTTTCTTCGTATGCTACATTGCATGCTTTCTTGTTTTCACAACTGCAATAGATCTTAAAATGAGAAATCTTTTGTTTGTTAGGTAGAATGACCAGCATGTGGCTGCACTGGTATTGATGCTGAAACCTGGTACATTAGAGATAAGAATTGCTTCCAGGTATGATAACAATAAAATCTTTCCCTGATGGTAAGATAATGAGTTCATAGTTATACTGAAGCAGAATACTTCAGTGAAATCTAATTTCCATCTAACTCTCATGGTTACTTTTTTTATTGGTCCCATATCTTAATATAAACATAAGTTTTAGGCTTTTCTGTGTTGTAAGAATCTTACGGTTGTTATTTCAATCATCAGTCATTTACTGTTTATTGTACTGATATAAAAGGTCATGAAAAATTAAGAATCCAAGAAAAAATGTTTTCAAAATACTTAGAAATCAGACAGGCTTTTCAAAGTTTAGATAAGGTGTTCAGAAATCTCTTCTTCTATCCAGTTCACCTTCCCTGCCAAGAACTATAAAAGCCCAGATTTTGTTGTTCTTTCTGCTTCATCCATTTATATATCATGTAGAACATTTTTTCATAGAAAGCACTCTCCAATCATTTCTGCAGTTATTAAACAGTTGCCGAATTTTGGCCTGAAATTCTCCTTGTCTGTATTACACTCATTTATCAAGCCATAACCTCTCCAGATGAAGTTAACAATTAAATATTGAGTCACCTCTATTAAATATGTAATTAAAAAACATAAAATTGATCTGAAAATATTGTAAGTTCCTTTCAAAACTTGAATTCAGACTTCTGTTATTTTTATCTTATAGCAACTGAAACCTTATCTAATGTTATGTATTTTATAATAGCATACAAAGAGAATCCCAGAACCTCTCACTTCAGTTGTTATGTTATTTGTGCCCTATGAAATATACACCCTCAAATCCAAGTTCTGGATGTCAAATAAAGAAGGAAATGAGCTTATTATTT
Organism: Pipra filicauda; assembly: GCF_003945595.2. Lineage (NCBI taxonomy): Eukaryota > Metazoa > Chordata > Aves > Passeriformes > Pipridae > Pipra > Pipra filicauda. Next base: position 2,202,341 of record NW_024104207.1, on the reverse strand, counting down.
TGTCTGGAAAAGTAAGTTAAATCCAGTCACACCTCCCACTGAAACCCAAGGATAGCTTTTTATATGTCTCTATATGTTAAAAATATGCAATATCTACTATCAGTTTTAACTTATTAACCTTCATTTACTATCAGCATTGCAAATGTTAAATCATATAGATGTAAAGTTGGGAAGAATCTTGAGAAATCACATAATCCAAAACCCTGCTTGTCTAAGGCCGAACTAAAGGCAGGAAAGTGACAGAATAGGAGGAATGTGTTACTGGTTTTGCCTGGGAGAGGGTTAATGAAGAAAATTAACTAACTGATATGGGACTATGATTTGGATTTGTTCTGGAAACAGTGTTGATAACACTAGGATGTTTGAGTTATTGCTGAGTTATTGCTCACCAGAGAGTGGGCTGAGGGTGCACAAGGATTTGGGAGGGGACACAGACAGAATAGTTGACACTAGCTGACCAAAGGGATATTCCATATCATATGGCAACATGTTCAGCATATAAAGCTGATGGTGGAAGTTGGCAGTGGCTCCTGGTACCCAGCCTGGACTGGCTGGGCATTGCTTGGTTGGTGGTGAGCAATTACTTTGTTTTGCATTTCTTGTTTTTCTTGGGTTTGCTTTTATTTTACCCCCCTTTCTCATTGTTGGGGCTTCTTGTGCCTTTTTTTTTTCTTTTTAATTGTTAAACTTTCTTTATCTCAACTCACAAGTTTTTACGCTTTTACCCTTCTGATTCTCTACCCCAACCCACTGAGCAGGGGTGAGGGGTGTATATGAGTAAGAGGCTGTGGGGCGTTTACCTGCCTACTGGGATTAAACCATGACAAAGGGGTTGGACAAAGGCTTGAACACTGACAAACAGCATTGTAGTTAGGAGATCATAATCCCTCCTCAAGTCTTACTATTTCCCTACCATCAAAATGCTTGTGATTGGCAAATAACATTATTGCTGTTACCCATTGGTGACAGTTTTGTTAACTTCTGTGTCAATGGCTTAAATATAAAAAATGCGCTGAAAATTATCCGAAGGTTTCTTCTGATCAGAATTAATGTGGAAGTCAGTACGATGATAGAAATAACTTTATGATCTGATTATTTTTGATTTTTCAAAAACAAAATAAATCGGGGTACAGGAAGGACTTGCACCAGTAATGCATTATAACTACATAATGAAGAAAAGCATCTTGAAAGCTTCCTTCTTCTGCTCAGAACTACAAGTTGGCTGTCACTAAGATGGATCCAGCTAAGGCAGCTGATGTTGTCGTGGGGAACAGTTCTTATCCTTGCCTCAGCTGGGAGCATCCAATACAATCTCTTAAATCAAAATAATCACTGTTGGTCATCAATTAGGCACTGTATACAAATACACCTATTTAAGAGTTACATCTGAAGGCAAAGGTCTGTGCATTCCCAATAACTGTGTGTATCAGCTGGAGCTCTCAAACATAGAGAATGCTGCATTAAACATTAAAAAATGTAGGTCCTTAATAACTGAAACTTGGCATCTGAAATTAGCAAGTACTTCCAACTTTACTCTGTGCAAGTCTCATATCCTTGTATGTGAAACAGGGACAATATATACCATACCTCAGGGTAGTTCTGCAGATACCCTAAACAGTATTTGTAAAGTAATTGCATGTTTTAGAATTATGAGTGCATAGAAAAGCCTAGGAGAACATAAATAATAGACACAGTGGGAAATAAAACTACCCCTGAAATAGCTACTAAATAAATAAGAACTGCCTGTTCTTTGCATTGGATGGAAAAAAGGCTGTGCAGTCACGAAATTAAAAATTATATTATAATAGAAATATTAAAGAACACTGAACTATGGTGGTTTTCTCCAACTTTAATTTTTTTTTTTTACTTTTCAATTTTGGACTGATATTTTAACATCATCTTACTGTTTTTAGCACAATCAAATGACCTTTATTTTCATTTGTACTATGAAGTGCATGATTATGTCATACAGCAAAAGATTTTTGCAGTCATTCATACTGGATCATGGGATTAATCACAGGAAGCACAACTCTAAGTGAATTACATAGATCATATCAAATAAATGGAAGCAAAACCTTTCCACCATACCACTCTTCACTCCCTGTACAGCATACTGCATAGACTGCTTGTAAATTCTTGAATAAATGTGGTAATTTTTAAGAAACTATTTTTCAATCCCTTCTTGGAAAACCAGGATTAGTTTTCCTTGTTTTGTCTAGTAAGATATTAAGCCTCAAGTGCTGTGGTTTCAGGTAGAATAATAATATGAATAGCTGGCATACGATCCAGTCTGTTGCCTAGATGAGAGCATCCAAAGCTTCACCTTAATTATAAAGGTGTCCCTGGGATGAACACCCCCAAATATGTTGTTAGGAATTTGATCGAAATGCCATACATCTTAGCCAGCACTAAGTCAAAACATTCTGGTTTTTTCTCTACTTTACTACATGCTTAGTACAGGTAAGTATACACTCAAAGTATAATATACCTTATATAGTGGCTTAGGAACAAGAATTCAGCAACCAGGTTGTCAAGCAGAGATTTTCAGGAAGAGCTGCTATGATATGCCCTTTAAGAGTCACAGTGATTTTACCCCCTCTCTAGCCCAGCTGCTCCCTCAGCCTCCTCAGCCCCTGCAGCAGATCAGTAGGCCTCCCAACACTCCCCGTAATTTGCCCTATAGCACAACAACCAAACACAACTAAATCATTCGAGTTAATTCATGCCCTCAGGTCCCCTAAGATTACTCAGAATCAAGCTAGTCATTGTTATCCTTGGAAAACAATGGGGCGTGGTTAGGTCAAAAAATGAAACCAGTTTAAAAATAGTTGATGGCACCTGGGTTAGCTGAGGCAGAACTAAGCAGAACTCAGCTTCACAGGCAAACAAGAACTATTTTCCTTTTATGCCTACTCAGAACCAGAGGATAACAAAGTAGCTTGTCACAACATGAGGAGAATTGTCCTGCAACTCAGGAGTGCTGCAAGGCTCATATTGGTGCTGTGCTTTGCCCCTTCTCACTGTCTCTCCTAATTCTCAGGTTTACAGTTATCATTATCAGGGTATTAAAGCTCTGCAGGCATCATCTACATCTGTCTGCACCTGGCAAATCCTGTATTCTCCCCCTCATATAAATCCTACTGCTGAAAAGTTGGTTTATAAATTCTATCCACTCAGGGTTAACCTTGCAGTCTTAAAAAACTCTTGGCTATGTAAGGGGAAATTAAAAATGAGAGGGAGGGAAACAGACAACAATTAAACACACTAAAATAATTTTTTTTTTTTTAATGTTTTGGTGACCAGAAGAGAAGCATGCCTGTTTCTAAACACTTTCAGTACTTTCATACGAGATACATTTCTCAATTTCTCTGCTTTCTATCTTGTGGTCATTTTGGTCTTGAGTGAAGACCCAGAGATATACCAGTTTATTCCGCATAAGCATCCATAAGATTGCTTTCTTATCTGAACCTTGTCCAGAGCTCTTTGTTTGAGAATTCAAACCATAAATCAACTTTCTTGTGCTATTCCTAGGAATTATTTATTGTTGGCTTGACTGGAGACACTGTAAGGTAGTCTTTCTTGTGGTATTTTGGAACTTCTGATCATAGCAAGATTACTGTAGGCTCTCAAAACAGGTATGGGCACACACACAAAATAAACAGAAAGGACCTACCTCAAATCTCAAAGTGCCGTGCTACTTGTGAAATGCTCACCATCAGAAAGAGGGAGTTAAATTCAACTCTCCTGGTGTAAACCAGGATTAATTCTCTCACCTTCAGTGGACCTATTCTGAATCACCAATAATTAAACTAATGATATAATAGTAAAAAATCTTCAACTGAAAAATTAGGTTGTGCTGTCTTCTCTGCTCATGTCATTGATTGAAGGAAGCTACATGACCATGTAGAACTAAATTTTTTTTCTTTTAAAGAAAAAATCTGGATCCAGAAGATCCCATCTCCTATGTCTCAAAACAGTCTCCTAATTATCTACATAGACTTTGGGGTCAATTGAAGTCAAAGATTATGTTAAAATGCAGTAGTTTTTTTCCCAAGATAATTGTATGCTATCCTAGATTGAAACATTACCACTGCAAACACCCCATGCATGAGAAGAACATTTCCCCACAGAGTGTTTGACTGGAAGGCTGTTTTCCTTTAGTGGTAGAAGTTGATTTGTAGTGGCTTGTACTGTGCATGTTTTGTGTCTCCACAAAATTCTCTAGCTGACTATAATGTATTTACTAGCATGGGGTAATCTGAAATTATTTGCTTTCTGCTGTGGAAGGTGGAGATCCAGTGTCTGTGCAGGGTCTCCAAAGCCTACTTTTTTGTTTCTAGCTCCGTTTCTTCAGAAAACAGTGTGATACTCTCTAAATAGTGTTTACAGGAAAAGCAGTAGCAGACATAAAGAATCAAGAAGTTCATTTATGTGGTTCACTCACGAGACTTCAAGTTTAAGACCATAAGTTTACAAACCTGGTACTGAGTGGATTGTTCAGAGATGATACAATTCTTCTTGTAAAAAGCAAAAGCGACAGGGAATTCAGCTCAGATGGGCATAATAGGAAGTCAGTTAATCCTGTCAACAGCCTTGTCACATCCTAACCATGGACATCTGGCTCTGCTTCAGGAAAAGTGCGCTGAGACTGAACCATGGTCAGGAAGAGCCAGAGAAGGGTCATGGACCATGTCGCGCAGTCCTCTCAACAGCTGTACTAACTATGGGATGCTAGAGTACTAGTTGGTGTAACAAGCAAATGAAAGCAGAAAAAAAAAAGGAGTATTGATCTTATGAAACACCAAGAAGGAGGAGAGAGGTGGGGACATCCAGGAGAGTGGGAAGAGAACCCACGAAAAATATAAAGGCTTTGGATTTAACTTTCTCTGACTGCTGAACCACTCCTCAGGCAAGGGGAGAGCTGGCTCAGATGCCCAGCAAGGGTCTGTAGCAGGGAAATGGGTTTGTGTAAGGACTTTCAAGCTGACAGTGTGAGATTGGTTGATCAGTTGTGCGTCCGTAATGGGACAGCAAGAACCATGGGTATGGGAATTTTCTTCAAAGTAGTCAGGAGATGGAGATCTGTGTGAACTTCATGGGGAGAGGAAGAGATGAAGAAAGAAAAGGAAACAAGAACTGTGGGAAAGCCTAAAGTGGGACACACCTGTTGCACTCTGCCTACTGAATTTATGGGGCTTGCATAATACAGCCAGATTAAGTTCTCCTTTGAAAGCAAGAAAGTTAGAGAAATGCCTCACCTTCTCAAATAGGCTGAAAACTTCTAACTGCAAATTTCAGATGAACTCATATGCAGTTCCTGAGCTGACAGATGGCCTGAATCACAGAAGACTCAAAAGTCCCCAGTAAACTTCCTAGAGTGCCACAGGAATGTCTCTTTAATATTGGCATTAAATCCCTCTGTGAAAAAAGACAAAGGGTGAATTTCAACTTGTTAAAAGGTGATGTCTGCAATTTGGACACAACTAGCAATTCCATACTCCCGCTACAGTCAACAACGTCCTGGTCAGTTAAGTTCAGTCCTGATTCATCTAAACCTCAGTCAGATATTTTAAAGGTCCCCGATGAATCACATCTTTGAAATACCCATTTCTTTCCGTTAGGTAGGAAGGGAATTGAGGGTGACTAACTCTTAGGAGAACTACACCCAAAAATTCAAGTAAAAAGGGTGGAAAAAAAAAGGAGAGGAGGATAAGTAAAATGAAAGTTGGAATTGCAAGGTCCCCCTGTGAAGCATTGATGCACCTAATGAAGACCAGAACCCTCAATTTTATGGCATGAGAAGGCAAGTTCTGTTGTGGATGGAGAGGGGCAGGGAGTTCCCACATTAATTCAGTTCCCATAACTTGAACTTGGCTTGTTGCATCAAAGTTTGTCAGCATGACACTTCAAAATCCTTTAGTTCAACACTCTATTCAGTTCTGATTTTGTCAGTTGCTATGCTGTTTTATCTTCACAAATCCATATGTTTCACTTTTTCAAACATGAATAACTGCAGTTGTTAAATCTCAAGGAATCCAAGTTCAATTACAAGACAGACAGACTCCCAAAAATTAAAAATAAGAAAAAAAATTTCACAAATGTCTTACCTTCAAAAATACCTAAGTTTTTCCAGAAGTAGTAAGCTGGGAAGGAAGTAGAACATCTGGGGATTTCCTGTGTTGCTACACAACCCTGAGAAAAATATTTACAAGGAAAGGAATTTGAAACCAAGAGGGCTTCAGTGACTTGATTAGTGATATCCAGAATACTCCTCTGCATCCCACTGTAGTGCCATTACATTAAGCATTCTCTTTTTCAGATGTTAGTGAATATTTATGGTGGTTCACTAAGTAAATACATTCAGAAAACAGTGGATATGAAAATGTTCTTTGTCAGCTTTATAAAATTGAAAAGTAAGATTCCTCAGATCAAAAAACCAGCTCAGTCCACAAACGCTCCCCTTAGAGAAAGTACTTCCTCAGCAATTTGGAAAGGTTAGCTGTCCTTCATATAAAAGACCCTGAAAACCCAATGAGGAGATTGAAGTTAGCTTTATTGATGACCATTTGGAGGACAAAAATCTTCCTCCCTCTGTTTAGTAATCTCAGAATTACTTAAAGGAGGCAATGCGGTGTTGCATCTCTCTTATTACCCATCTGGGTGGTGAATGTACTTCCATTCAAAAGGAAGGCTTTGTGGATAAGGAAGGGGAGTGCCCAGCCTTCATCGATGGGAAGGCTGCAAAAGAGGTTATTCACATGCTAATGAACAAAGTCAACTTTGGGGAAGTCTCTTCCGAAGTTGTCTATTTTTAGTTTTAACATGGCTTTTAGTCCTTATTCAGCCACAGCATTTAATGAAGGCAATACACCTTTTGTTGAACTGAGCTGAAATTACTCTTTGAAATAGAATAAAACTTCCAAAGTCAAAAATAATTAATGTCTCCCATGAAGTAATCTTTACTGGTGTTATCATGCAAAAAACCCCAAACAACCACAAAACAACAAACCAACCCAAAACCTAACAACATTCTTCCATTTCCTGGAAGAAAATTTCACCACCTTAACTGTCTTAATTTATTTTCTTTATTTGATGGTACATAACATATATAGAAAAGAAGCTAAAACATGATCATGACTGGTCATCAAACAAAGAAATGCTAACTTTGAGACCAGAGGTGTCCCCAGGAACCGGAATAGTCTTTTGTTTTTCTTCTCCTGGTGCAAATACAACTCCTAAGTTCCCATTTTTGTCAATGGTGTTGTTATTTCTACCATCTAACTCCTTCAAACATTAAATACAATTGAGCTAGATGTTTCCCATGAGTCTTAATTAATCAGAAAGAGAAGGTAGCAATATACAATTCCTTTTCCCCTCCCTTAGTTGATAAACACTAAATTTATTCAGATACACTTCTTATATATGGAAGACTGAGTGATACTCATTTGCCTTATGAATTTTTTCTCCTGGAAGCTAAGATTTATCATAGATTATTAAATCTATATTAGTTGAGACTGTTTCAATTTAATAGTCATCTTTATGTTTTAGAATATGTTGTTTGTGAACCAGAATATAAATGCAACAAAGAAGAAATGCACTGTCTGCAACTGTTTTATTAAGATGAATTGGGATTGCTTTTTTTGAATGGATATTCTAGATTTTTATTTTTATAAGGATGGTTAATGTTTTTTATCGGTCCTTTCACCTGAGGACCTGCAAAGGCTCACCCATCATTGCCTTATAAACCAGAAAACATGCAGGAGAAATTTTGCAGGACACAACAGCATGTCCATCCTGTAGATAAAGCTGAAGTCCTTAGAAAGAGTCAGAGGAACTTGAGTTTTGTATAAGAACTGAGAAGTCCTGCACCTAAATTAATATAACCCATATTACAGTGTGGTAAGAACTGTTGTATCTGTGCATAAATTCAGGAAGACCCATAAATGGTTTTATTTGAAATGTGCTTTTTAGAAACTCTGGAAGCCATTTGGTGCTAATGAAGTGCTTGTTGAGTAAGTAGTGGAGGACTTTCCTTCTGCAAGTCTCCTCTGCACAAATACCAGAAACAAAAATAAACACACAATTCGAAATTCCATGTATCTCCTGTTTTGTAGTGTCTCTTCAGGCAGCTTGCAAGACTGAAATACAGAAAGTGCGTGTGGGCCAGGAGTGGGCTATCCATTTTTCCTTCCCTCAGGGGGGGAGTGGCAACCACTGTTTCTTGGCACTCACTCAGCCCTCCTGCTTTGGCATAATCAGGAGCTGGAAATGTACCGTGACTAAGTCTCTTTTATACCAAATCCAAACATTCTTGTCAAAGCCAGGATTCAATTAGCATTTTCAATGCCAAAGGTCGGTAGACTAGCTTTACCCTCTGTGCAGTAAGTCAATACTGTAGTTGAAGGGAAAAACTTATTCAGCTTAATTTAGATTACCAAGGGACAATTCTGAGACTTACTACATAAATTATAGTGAAAAAATTAGAGAATATGGGGGAAAATGGTAATTTTTGTTTGTTTTTCAAAGAAATATCTGTTGCGTCAGCAACAGTCTGAAAAGTGAATTTTACCTTCAGACATAACAGAGCAATTTCTCAGCTGTTTTTAAATGAAAATCCTACAGTAACCCCCCCACACCTCTACCACCAGTCAAAAACGAGTGTTGCAACCACTGTAAGATGGAAGAATTCAAAACAGAGAAGGTAGGGAATCAGATTGATAGCATAGTCATGGAGGTATTTCCTCAGAAATGCTAAGTCAAATTGCAAACATTATAAAACTCTAATAAACCAGGTTGTCAGAGAGCTGGGAGAAATTTCTTGGTTGTATTACATGCCAGCCTCAGCTCTATACTTAGTTTCATGCTTGGCAGACTTTTTATCTATCTCCAAATTATTTGTCTGTCCCTCTGACACATTGTATGCTTTCTTGGCTCTCTTCTCATCTTGGTTTTCTTGCTCCTGAATTTACCCTGTGCATCATCTCTGGAGGAAGTTTGACTTACCATGATTTTGGTAACGTTTATGCACTTGCAGCTTTTTTTTTCCCTAGACGAGTTTACTTCTTTCTCATTTACCATCATACTCTTTGCTGTCATGGTCTGACTGAGCCTTCTCCCTTCTGTTCATTTGTTTCCCCTGTTCAGTATTTTGACAGTTTGTTTAAAGGCCAGGCTGACATTTTCTAGAAAAACTCCCTGTCCTTTGTTCTTTTTCCCTGCTCTCTGTTAATCCTCTGAAATCCAAAGTGCTTCAGACTCCTATCATCTCTCTGGCTGCCAATTTCCTTTATTCCTTCATTTTTCCTTTGTTTTGCAAGTTCTTTCATATTTAAGCATGATTCATGATCCCCTCAACACCTAAGGAATTACTCCTCATGTCCATTTTCTTCTCCCAGAACAAGCAAGTTAAATACTTGAATAATTTCCTATTTTCTGAAAATTTTTCTTTTTGTGTGTGCAGGCTTCATGATTTCTCTTGCCTCTTTACCTCTGACAAATGGTCTGATTTCACCAAGCTTTCCTAAACTTTGTATTTCTCAAGGAATATTTTTCCAGCTTTTCTTATTTTCTGGTCTTTTCTTATTTTCTGGTCTTACATTCTACACTAAATATAAAGAAGACTTTTCCTTTCTTGTGCTCTTTAATGTAGATTTCAGGTGATTTTCCTTCATCTGGTGGCTGCAGCTGTCATGTGGTGTCAGGGAATTTTCTTGTTTAATACAGAACAAGGCCATAGGGATGCTAAGTGTGCAATGCTAGAGATAAGTGAGCCAGAAGAGACACCCATCAGTAGGATTATGTGGATGTGTACGCTCTTGAATCACTGCAATGCAATGTAACATGCCTGTACAGATTAAATGGCCAGGTTAAAGAGGCAACCTGATCTTCTCAGTGGGGCAGTATTGGTGCAGCATTCAGGTGTCCTGCAAAGTCTCCAGTCAGGCATTTTTTCTTCTGTAAGAGGAGTGTTAAGAGTGTACATCATCAGCCAGCTGAATGGCAGGAGGAAGTTGAAGGCTAAATTGACATTGTCAGTTCGATGTCGGATTTAAACTGTGTTGTTGAGCAGTAGAGGTGTCAGGCAGGAACGCTACCCCACTGAGAGGCAATTCTTTCCACTCCCCTCCACTGGTGGAACAACTGAGCACCTATCCCTCCACTCCATCGAACATGGTAACACAGATCAGGGTTGAATAGTTCATTCTCTTCCATCTCGTGCTTTTCCCAGGGAGGATTTGGTGATGAACCTCCTTCCTGAATAGTTTGATTTTTTCTAGAGGAGTGGAGATGAGTGGAAAGGAGAATTGGCTATAAAATTAACTGGAAATTCTATAGATTGTTTTTCATAGGACTAAAGAGAGGCAGAGGATTGGTGCTGTGTGTTTTGAGACTTACTTTACTGACTTCACTCTTTAAAAATTGGAAAATGACACTGCAAATGTGTTACAAGAGTTAAGACTTCACATGGCAAACATAAGGTCTGCTCTGCTGTGGTTCAGCAAACTGTCATTTTCAGCTGTGTTTACAAACTGACTCTACAACTCGACTCTGAGAAGCTCAACTTTACAATTTTCTTATAACAGTAGATTTCTATAGGTATTTAAAAAAAATAAAAGAGAATGAGAAGAGAGAAAAAAATAACATTGGCAGTGAGCAACCTAAGGGTGATCAAAAGGTCTTTATTTTGGACGTCTCTGGAACTGCCTATTTGGGTGGCTGCTACCTGCAGCAGGCACAGGTAAGAGCACAGGAACCTGCCATGGCACCGGCAGTGAAATGTGGCCCTGTATTCTGTCTCTGATGGCAAACAGCATCAGCAGAAAGGTGTGGAAAGCTCTCCTGAGGCTGTATAGTCACAACCTGTATTGAGCCTGGAAGTGTGAGGCTTAATGTCTCTTCCATATTTTTTTAACTTTGATTCTATTTATTCCAGTTATTCTTCTGGTTCATGTAAATGCCCAAGATGATTCAAACAAATTCTTGGTTCATCTATATTACATAGATTTTTCTCTCTTAAATAAAACAATCACTGTATTATAACGTCTGTGGACCAGAAATACAGAGGTTTCCATGTAAGTTATTGCAGGACAGATGACACAGAGATGTTGTTTCTTTGTGAAAAGTCTACTCTGTTTTAACAGAATAACCCTGGTCAGACCAGGACCCGTTCTAACATTTCTCTTTATTGCAGATAGTGAACTTTAACTCTTAGTTAAATTGCCTTAGGTGCCACGTCTAAATACTCTCAGAAAATATAATTTCAGGCATCCATGCGATGTGCAGAGCTTTCTGGGGGATCTGTAGTTTCAACATATGGAAGGTTTGTGGCTCAACATGTGTTTGTTGGACCAGTGTCAAGTGCAGACTTCAGTGAAACTGCTAATTCAAGATCTTCCTCAGATGTTGTCAGTCTTGCTGATGTGGCAGTTGTAGCTTGCTGGCTTGATGCCTAGGTGCAGGTTTCTAAACTGAACATCTTTCGCTGGCACATGTGAACTCACATATTCCTTGGTGCTTTTCCCTAATTTTCTCATGCTATGTATTGTCCTCCTGGGTGAGCTCACTGTTGCCTTGATGTCCTGTCTGATGCCTATGTGGCAGTTTTGCAATCTAATACTTCAAATTCAATACCTTCCTCTGTGCAGATTTTTTCTCCACCCCCTTCCCTATCACCCCCCACCCCAGATTAACTAATCAGAAAGAAGGAAAATTCTTGTCTTTCCTCCAAGCCCATTCCCTATGCCTTTTCTTTCGTCACTGTTGACGATTCTTCCATCTTTCCAGGTACTCAGATTGACAACTATGAAACTACCTTTCACTCCTCACTTCCTAATATTCAGGTCCCCATCCAATTTTGTCTTCTTTGCTTCTATAATCTTCTAAACCTGCCTGTTTTTCTTCTGTATCACTCATCATTTTGCTCTCATGGCTTACTTCAGCCTCCTTTTGTGTGCATTCCCTGATACTCAGCTTCCCCAGTGCAGCCTACCCAATAATCATAATCTAAAATAATTTCTTCTTCCTCAGCTAAATCAGTGTTGCTCTCTTGTTTTAAGTTCTTTTTTTCTCTCACTCTTTCTATATCCAGTTTAAAAGCACTGACAGAAGTTTTGTTTCTGCTGTACTCTCCTATCTTGGATCCTGTCATAATTGTTTGCCCTTCCCACTCTTGTTTTGTTGCTGTATCCTCCCTTCCCACCCTTTCATGTTGAATTTGTACCATGCTTCTTCCGGTCTGCAAACTACACATTTCTTTCACTTAAATCTTTGCTGACATGCCACCTTTGCTGGTTTTTTATCCCAGTATTTTCTCCTAATGTGCTGCTTACTGTTTCCCACTGGAACAGTACATGCTTCTCCATATCAGTAATTAGATGACTTTAAGCTTAGGGTTTGATATCATTCAGTTCTGTTTATCTCTGTCTTTATTTCTTCAGTTTAAATTGTATCCTCTTTCTCTGAAATGGGTATTATGGCACAAGAAGTGTGTTTTATTAGTTAATGTGTATTGGGTACTCATGTGGCTAATCTGCAGTCAGAATTATTATTAGTGAGATGCCAAGAACAACAAATATTTCTCTTCATCCTCCTGGGGGATCACAGCATCCAGAGTGACCCTTCTCCATTCCATCCATGCATGTTCCAATCTTCTGTTTTGCAAGTACTCCACCAGGTTTCTAAGTGCATCCTTTGTTGAAAATATAGACAGAAATCTGGCAAGCACCTTTCCAAAAGGCTTGGGAAGAAGGTTTCTGAAGTTTCATTGCTGTACAAATTGTGCACCTTGTATGTACAAGTTGTTTGAGGAAGAATGTCCGGCAGAGAAAATACAGTGAATGCTTAGTATTCACCTCTTTTACATTCAGTAGTAGTTTCCTAAGAATAAATGCTAATGCTTTTTCTTTCAAAAACACACAGAATCAGATGTGTATATTTTATATTTACACAATTTGGGGAAATAGGCAGTATTAAGTATTAGTTACTGATGAACTTGTACAGTTATTTGAGAACATTATCGCTATACTGGGTTTGTTTGACAGCTAAACTCTGTCTGCACAAGAAATGAAATTAAATGATACTCTCAGTAGTACAAGTTACTCCCACACAACTGTAGCAAATGTAATTGTTAATGGCAGCAACTACAGCCTTTGTAGCTCAAATAAATTTATAACTGATGTGATCTGTTTGTTCTAATTGTAAAAGCTATTACTAGTGATATGAGTATTACTTTGGAACATGCTTGTCAAACACAACTTCTTTCTCTGTAGATATTTTTTTAAGAGATCTACTTTTCAAGCCAATAAAACTGCTTCCAATCTAAAGAGGAAACATTATAGTCTGTGGAGAAATACTACTTTGCCTTATGAGCATCTAGCTACATGACGTGATATATACATACATACATACACATTTATTTAAACATCAGTCTCTTCTGCAAATAATTCATTTTGGCTGAAGTCCAGAAATCTTTTGAGGCAACTTTATACATGACTTCAAGGACTAGTGGTTTCTACTTGGGTTTCAGTCTGTCTCTCATGGGTAAAGCATGGGTTAAAATGGGTTAAAATACTTAAATATTTAGCCATACTAATTAGAGCTAAGAAAATCAACCTTATTTGAGCCACTATCTACTTTGAACTTGAACATAAAGTTAATATTTTTCAGAAGTGATTTATGACTATTCATACTGTGACTGTTAGCTGAGACTGCTGAACATTGTGTCCATTGACTTCACTCAGAAGTGTGAATACCTACACTTTTTTTGTGTTCAGAAACAGCATGAACAGATGCAGAAATCCCCTCATTTCAAAATCTTCTATGGAGCAGAAAAATTAAGCCTGCTTTATTAATGACAAGCCTCCTTGGAAACGATTAACATATGATATCATAGACCAAAATGTGTCCTTTTCACGATATATTTTAGTCCTACGGTACTTCATATTCTGTCCCAACAAGATAAAAGTTTAACATTCCAGTTTAACTTTCTGTACACATATCTCAAGGCACATATAAAATAATATGCATATATGTATGTTAGAGAGAAAAACAAATATCCACAACCGTGTGGGATGAGAGGAATTGTGAAACAGTGGCTGAAATGAAAAAATTTAATGCAGATATATATTCTTTTCTGATTAGATTATTATAGACTAAATTTTATGGTTCCACAAAGAAAATGAGAAACAATATAAAAATAGGAGAATTGTTATTTGTCTTGTAAAAATATTTGCTGAAGGAATAAACTCCTTGAAACCTTAATGTTTACATTGCCACAGTTTAAACAAAAACATCTTTAAGGCACTTGGCTTCAAAGAGTAATCCTGTGTGTGGGAATAGAAACTCTAGCAATAGGACCAGTTTGCTGGGTAGTTCTGATTTATATGTGATTTATAAGGCAGACTCGCCAAGTTTATGTTCCCTATGCAATGCTGAGGGCCAAAGCCTGTTCTGGTGCCAGCCAGCACAGCTCCACTGTTCACGGACATACCTAATAAAAATGAGCCAAGCATGTGTCTCTCAGAGTTCCTGGAATAGCCACTTCTATACTTAACTATTAGAGTCGAGTATTCCAGTGAGACATTTGCCAGACTGCTACAACTAAACCCGGGCTCTAACTCTGATGAAGTTTGCTGCAAGGTGTATGTTATGTATCAGTGTTGACATGGGTGTGCTTATTTATAAACATAGGTTTATTTAAAGTAGTTGGGTCTGGAGGGATGTAGTACATTTTTTCAGGAAAGATCATAATATTCACTGGCATATGCATGCAGCCATATGCCAAAAAAAATAAAAAGACAAATATCATGTAACTGCACAAGCTTATGTTATGAGACCAAAAACTGCAGGCCAAATCTAAGGCAATTCCCCATCCATAGGCTTTGTCCCATATGTACTGATGTCTTTCTGACCTGGATCAATAAAATTTGCAGTTAATTTGGAGAATCAGTTTCACGTAGGACAAGCCCCTGTTACACTCATTTGAAGGGCAAGTGGAATTCAGAGATTTCCAGGACAGAACTGAAACATTTTCATCATGTCTATGCTGCTCTAAGACTGCTTTTACATTCTTTTAGGATGAAAGACATGATAGTCTTACATGTGTATAATATTAAGGATATGGTCTGGTGAAGCAGGCATGCATAAAGCATCAGGCTGCTCAATGGGTTCTCAAGGGATTTTCCACACACAAGCTGGTCAGGATGCTTTTTTTTTTTATTAAACATCTCTTCCCTTGAAAATGATGATCTCTTGAAACTGTAACTTTTCAGGAAAGAAAAATAATTTTTTCAAATTTTTTTGTAGTGAAGAGTCTCAGGTCTAGGATGATGTTTCTGGTGAGGGAGAGAGAGAGAACATGCTGTGTCCCATGCTACAAAGTGATTTGTGGTTCTCAGGCTGCTGGTGGTGAGGCTCCAGGAGCTTAAGGTAACAGCTTTTCATTATGAGGCTTCTCTATTTTACTGAATTTCAGAGGAAAAAAAAGGAGGATTTCAAGATATCCCAGATTCTTCCTTGCACAAAATGCTAACAAATGGTGTGACTGTGCATGTATGCTGTATAAGCACATGTACTGGAATTCTTGTTTCCAGCCATTGCTGTCATACAGTTGATGTATGGTGCTGGCTTAATATTAATTTTTCTGAGGTTAATATTTTCTATGAATCCATCAGCCAAGGCCCATCTAGCTGCTGAATGTTCTGGCACTCTGTGAGGCAGCTGTGATCTTTCTGTATAGACTGTTTTCTGGCAGGTAAAGATAATTTTCACAAATTCCTAGACAGTAGTGTCTTGTGAAGATGAAAAACGTCCAGATGTAAACTGAAGTCCACATTCTCAGCTAGGGTAAATGGTGTAGTGCTGACTTCAGCTTTGCCATGCTGAAGACATGCAAATCCACAGCTTGTATTTGACCCACCATTTAGGACATACCATTAACACATACCATAATGCCTGACTGTAGATCCTTTGAACAATTCTGGATATGTGGAGAAATTTCTACTTGGCATGAAGCTGCCATGTGGGAAAGCCACATTTCCACTTTCCAATGAAGAAAAACTTGCTAGTGAATGTTCTGGGTGAATTACAATCCTTAAGCATTTGGTAAAAATGCCTTCAGTTCCTTGCAATAGCCTCTGTGCAGATGCTAGCTTATAACTTTCCATCATGGAAGTAGGAAATATCATGCTAAGTGCATATCTGACAAGTCACTGTTTTGGAAACTGCATGCCTAATCAAGGGAGGAGAAGAAAAAAAATTCTGTGTAACAGAAAAGTTGTCCAGTATTCTTGCCAGAATTTAGGTCTGACTGTGCAGGTCTCCCAAGTGTTTGGTGATATGATTTACTGAAGCTCATACCTGGATTTGCTGTTTGATTTTTTTTTTTAAATTCATAATCAATAAAATGAAATTTAAAAAGAGAAAGACTCAGTATTGCTTAGCTGAATTTCGATGTGAAGCATGTCCTGTGATCCAGTTAGACAACTACTTTTAAGAGCAGGTACTATAAAAATACTTTCAATTCAGTTGTAATAAAAAGATATGATCATCACCTCCTGAAGACAGCAGAAGTTCAGAAATTGCCTTTGTTTCCTATCAGTGCAAATAGTTTATGCATTTTCTCCTTGTTTCCAAGTATCCAGCTAAACTACAGCCTTCTCCTTTGAATAAGTAGCAGAACGAGTAGGAATTCAGTGACTGTCTGACACTCCTGATTGTAGGCTTCTCACAATTAGAGGAACAGAGCTGCTTTTGGGATAAAGCTTGAGATCTGCCATGTGAAGTCCTTACTCACTTCCTACATGGCTACTGATCCTTTGGTATGACCTTAGGGGAGCTGTGTTATTTATGCAATCCTTTAATTATACTTCATGGAAATAAGAGATAATGATATTTTGTTTTCTTTGTTCAGTCTTTAAATATTTTTCAATTAAGAATACTATGTGGTTGCAATCTAGGGAGTATTGACCTCAGCTGAAAGCTTTCTGCTAAATTCAGCCTGTTTTATCAGTCTATCTAAGAGTAAGGAGTTATTAAATGTTGCTGATGTATTTTAAAAAAAATCCTTTTGCTTTGAAGTGCATCAGGTTCCAAGGACTGTTTGCTCCACTGGGGCTTACAGTTCTTAGGATGACTTTTTGTTCATGGTTTCCTAGCACCTAAAATTCTTTGAAAATTCTCGTTATATTTTAACCCTAGCCAGAAGCTCCAAGATGACCCTGGAGCAAACTCTTGGAAATCTTTGAAACCCAGCAAGGGCCTCTGAGACCCAGATTCTATTGAGCAGACAAGGCTCGTGTGTGGTTTTGTGTTTTCCAGCAGAGTTTCCCACAGTTACACTTTTAATATCTTTTAAAAATTATTTTAAAGTAAGTCAAAGGAGAAATTGCCTAACAACGTAACAAAAAGCCTGAAAGAAGCAAAATAGTCTGTGATTCAAAACATAGAACTGCCGCTTTAAATACCGTATCAAATTGCTGAATCTAAGCCAAACTGCAATCATATTTGCATATTTGGGTTTAATTAAACAGCACTGCAGTAACAAATGGAACAGTCTAACTTCACTGTTTACAGTTCAGAAAAGCCAGCTCTGGACGCCAACTCTGTTATGAACAACAGTTTCAGATTTATTTTGTTCTTTATTTGCTTTACACTTGGGCAGAGAGGTAAACCACTACATGTAGTCAGGCCAAACATACGCCCTGAAATTGAGTATGCATTGCTTGTGTTGCTATTTAGCACAACTAGAGCATCTTTCTGAAGAGAAATTGCTTCTTTAATATGGTAATGTTTGCACGAAATACAATGAGGTTTGGGGCATACCAAAGTCTGCACCTCATTTTTTTAGCTTTCCCCTAGACTTCTGTGCTGTTACCTTCTTCTGCATCAGTCAGAGGTTAGACCCAATAACAACCTGGTCTTCTGTTGGAACACTGATGTCTTACAAAGGTTCACCCAAGATCTGTGCCACAGTGCTAAAGCCGTGTTTCCACCTGCATATGAAAAACACGGTTTAAAATCAGTTTAAAATGTTGCAGTTCGCGTATATAGGGTTGAGCCAAGTATGGTGCTGACAAAAGCTTAGTGGAAGACCTCAGCAAAAGGTATCTCTACTCACTATTACCTGCAAAAATGCATGCAGTTCTCGTAGCTCTTTGCCAGAGCTTACTCTTTTTTTTCCCAGCTGGTACAATTGATTTGAGCACTTTCTCAATGAGAAACTCAGCACTAAAAATCAGCATCATATCTGGTAGGCTACTGACCTTTTCCAGACCAAGGCTTAGATCTGTAGACACATGTTATGTGTCTTAATGTAGTACCTTAATGGCGTACTAGAAGAAGGCTTGCTCAGCATGCATATTTTACTAGCATACATTTCAGTAGCACCACAGATTCATAAATAATCTCTCTTTTTGTAAGCCAAACTAAGTAGGTTTTAGAATTTTCTTGTTCTTTAATGGTTTTAGATGCTTTTACATCTTTTGCCAGGATTTCTTCTGTTACAACCCAAGGACCACTGTATTAACTGCACTTTATTATGAAAGTGAATAGATCCCACTGCCATAAAAAGGAAGAAAACATAATTTAGATTGCAGGTACTTTACATTTCATGTTCACTAAATTATATTCAATTTTGGACTATATTTGAGGCAGCTATTCACACTCATGATCACTTTTGTATAATGTCATACTCATGAATGAGAGCTGAAATGCTCTGTGTATGCCCACACGAATGTGCATAATCCATTACATTTCTTACCAGACATTTCCTGACATCCTACATTTTCAAGAAATCTTATCTTTCAACAAGATTTGTAACAGGCAGTTCAAGTCACACAGACACTCATATCTTAAACATCCTTTCCCCTGACCTTGACAAATGCAGTCTTGTCTGGTCAGAGCCTTTGAGAATGCTGTTTTAATGATCATTTTCCCAGCCCGTTGCTTTGATCTTGATACCCCTTTTTTGAGTGCACAATTGGGTCCTCATCTCCCCCTCAAACAAAAGTGATTTCACTTCCAAAACCATTCATGGTTTTCTTCCACCTATTTCTTATTCATTATCAAGACATCAGCATCCACCTCTGCAGTGTTAACCTTTATGGCTGCTTGCTGCATTTTCAAACAAGACCATTTTAGCACTTGATTTCAAGTGGCCCCTTACAGCTCGGAAGGACTTTTTAGCTGTGACAGTCATGTATTAGTTCTCTTTTGAGTCTTTGCTTAAAGTTTTTTTTTTTACAAAAATATTGAAAAATGCTTTAATGCTGATGTACCAATGCTCTTTATGCAGGCCCATAGTGTCTGCATCCCTCACTTATGTCCTGTCTTATGTGTACATTGTTGGTGTTTTATGAAGTTCCTGTACTAGGAAGTTTTGCCAGTGTAGGGACCTAGAATATAAAAAAAACCAATTGAGTGATACAATAACACAAGTAATGAAGATTTTTCTCTCTCCTATTTACATGTAAAGTTTTCCATAACAGCAGATTTTAAAATACAGGTATTTTGTAAGCCCCTCAAGTGAGCCATACCTATCTTACAAAGTTGCCCTGACATAACTATGTTTGCATTATATGAAAAACTCATATGCATTCTCTTCAAATTGACATGAATATTGTTATAGTGCCAGAAGGGAGTTCTAGTGGGTTTTGGTTATGACTTTCAAGAAGGGAGTTTAAAGACACCTACAAAGCACTTTTCCAACCAGCAGACACAGCATGTGCACTGTAGTTGCACTACGGAGTTTTACCAACACAACCATGATAACAGAATGTCTACAGTGCAGAGAAGGGTAGAAAACCTACCAAAAAGCCCCTAAAAAAGCTAAGCAGCGACTGCCTGGCTCCATTGACATCCATGGGAATTTTGACATTATCGTGAGCGAAGACACAATTTCACAAAAGATGTTTATGAAGCATCATACATGGAGGTCATAAACTAAGAGCATACCATAACATCCAGCCCTATAAATGTCATGAATCTGCATCCACATTCTTTTATTGTTCTCTCAGATGTGGGTCAAAGTCAGAGCTGATCTGAGTACTAAAAAAAAATGAATCTATATTTGTATTCAGTGACCTGTTTTTGATTTCTAACACCGAGGAAATCTCAGCTCCTCAGAAACTATAATAAACAGATAAGAAGAAATCACAACACGTTTCCTTTAAATTCAACTGAGAGTTTGTAGAATTTCAAGGCAAGCATGAGGCTATTTGAACACAACCACCCACCTAAACCAAAAGAAGTTTCCAGGACCTGAGCTGCTTTAATTTTGTGAGGTTTGTTCAGACTACAAAAGTGGTAATCAAAAAGACTACTTAATTCCTCAATCTGACTTTTGTGATAAAAGGTCAGAGCTGAAAATAGCCAGACCACAGGCTATTCTAAGCGGTGAGCTGGGTATATGTTGATAAAACTAGAAATGAGTTACCTGATGAATCTAGGAAGTCTATTTACAACATAAATGTAAACAAAAATAATTTACAATTTTATTCAGAATGGTCAAGAAATAATACAAGCTTAATTGTATACAGGCTGCAGGGACCTGAAGCATTTTTTTGGTTTTTTTTTTCTTAGTTAAATTTTGCCTGGGGGCATCTGATTTCAGAATAAAAATGGTCATTGTAGAAAATACGGAAGGAAAGTCAGTGATCCTTGTTAAAGCAATGATCCTTGCAATGATTCCTCTTTTAGCTGAAGTATTTTGATGTGTGCTTCATTTACTTCAGTTTTGTGCATAAAGAAGAAAGAAATCTGAGTCGGGATAGCAGGGGGGAAAAAATCACTGGAGTGAAAATAAAAATAGACTCTTTTGTAACTTTCATGCTGACTTTTATTTTAGCAGTGTGCCAAAAACAGGGACTTCTGAAGATATTCCAAAAGAATGGCTTTTTAATTACCCTACTGTTATACTGTTCAGTTATGAATCTTTTTGACAGACTAAGTACAAAAAGCTAAGAAAATGTATTTATAATCTGCACTCTTTTCCTTCTCTCATGCATATTTTTTTCCCATATTGGAGTAATAAATACTGGCATTATAATAGAAAGACACATTGAATTGTTCACTAATGAGCTGAAAGAGCTGAAGGCAGAGACTTGATCCAGAAGAAAGGGTGTCTGTGATGGATGAGACAACAACAGTGACTTGAAAGCAGGAGCAGGACTAAACACACTTAGGGTTTTTGGGTTTTTTGTCACTGCGTAATCTCTTCTGTCTCCAGGGACAGTTATTTCAATAGGATTCAATCACTTGTCCAGGTCCTTTGGAAAAACCTGGCTGTGGCATCACCTCCAGCAGGGCTTCTTGACATCCCACAGCCCCAACAAATGAAGTCGCTATAGTCAGGGAACTACTGCATGCACATAGTGAGTTCCACACAAGCGGAAGGTACTGCTCTTGCCACACTTCATCAGCAAATCCGCCTTGCACACCCATTCAGATCATCCATATGGGACAAGGCTGGAACAGAGCACAAAGAATAAAAAAGGCTGGGTATGCCCCAGTACCGCTGCTGTACTCACCACATACCAGGGACATTTCTCCTGCTGTACATAGCTGAGCTATGCAGTGTCAGAATTGGCAATGGACTGCATGATGCTTACTTCAGGGACTTGATGAGTGTATTATGGCATCACAGACAAAGTTCAGGTTAGTACACACATACTTCCCATTTATTTGTGATGAAGGGGACAAAATACCCTCACACTCTTCTAATAGGATTCTTTATAACCTTGTCCATGTTTGATTTCTACAAATGAATAGATATTATGTTTGATAACAAGCCTATTGACCATAACACTACCTGATAAAATAATTTGAAAATTCTTTTGAAATTTCCTGTGTATGATTTATATGGGTATTTAAACAGTCAACAGTTTTCATGTTAAACATTGCAATTGCTTTTGAAAACATCCTTACCTCAATCTAAATCACATCAGGCTGCTAAAGTTATTTTAGAGAGAATAAAAAGACTACAGAAGGAAAAACTCTCATCACTGATATGATGTATCCACATTAATGAATTCTCACTCTTTTTCTGGGAGATACCATTTTATTTCTGTCAGTCAGCAAAGTATCGATCAAGTGCATTCAAGCAGTTATTACCAAAAAAGTAAAAAGCACTTACATCAAACATGAGGGCTTGTCATCTTACCAAAGGCTCCTGCGCATTTAATCAGGAGCAGCAGATAAAATACTGGTGTTTCTCATTCAGAATTTTTTTTAAACTTTCTGCTGGAATGGGGCCATGGGTTTAGGTTCATATATATGTACATATCTAATGAAAATTAGAATAAATACATTGCCAAAGAAATCAAGCAAATATGCATTTATATCCTGTATATATATTGTTCGCATTATTGTAGATTTTACAAAAAGAGTATTTGTAACTTCAGCATTTTTCTTTATCAACCTGGACTTAGAAAGAAATCTGAAGAGAATATTACTTAATATTTATGTAACAATAATTAAATATATCTGTAACTGCTGTTCCAACTGTTCTAAGGATGGAAATCCAACATATTATTCCTTGAATATAGAATCATAGAACAGAATCATAGAATCGATTGGGTTGGAAAAGACCTCCGAGATCATCGAGTCCAACCCTTGGTCCAAATCCAGTCCATTTACTAGATCATGGCACTCAGTGCCACGTCCAATCTGCGTTTAAAAATCTCCAGGGATGGTGAATGCACCACCTCTCTGGGCAGCCCATTCCAATGCCTGATTACTCTCTCTGTAAAGAATTTTCTCCTGATATCCAACTTAAATTTCCCCTGGTGGAGCTTAAGCCCGTGCCCCCTTGTCCTATTGCTGAGTGCCTGAGAGAAGAGACCAACCCCCACCTGGCTAGAACTTCCCTTCAGGTAGTTATAGACGGCGATGAGGTCACCTCTGAGCCTCCTCTTCTCCAGGCTAAACAACCCCAGCTCCCTCAGCCTCTCCCCATAGGACTTATGCTCCAGTCCCTTCACCAGCCTTGTTGCTCTTTCATTCAGTGAACTCCCTTGAACTTCAAAATGCCTAATGACCTTGCAAATATTTAAAAATAAGTATGATCTTGACAGTAGTTGTTTGTATCCTGTCTTATGTGTCAGTACAGTAAGGTGCAGAATAAAAAAAACACCTTTCCCCCAAAGTCTGTTCTTTAGAAAAGATGACCTTGTTTTTCTCCAGTACCAGAGTATTTTTTTCCTGTTTTCTTTTATGGTTAGAAAACATTATTTTTCATTCTGTTTTCATAAGAATGATTGGAATGAGTTCGTCTATGCAGTCTGAGATAGGCCCTGTATTTTAGGTATTTATCAGTCTAGGAAATACTTTTTCCAGCCTGCCTGCCAGCAACTTACATTCAAACTTATCAGTGAAATAGACTACAAGGCAGTGAATAACTTTAGAGATCCTGACCAGGTTCTGTCCTTGCCTTATGTTCTGTCCTTGTCTCACAGATAGGATCTAGGAAAATTTAAGCATTTTTGGCAAAAGTTAAAATACCTTTGCTACAAAGAAGTTTGGGCATTTTTTATTTTTTTTTTTTTTAGAGCCCACTGAATGCCTGATGGGACCTGGGTCACTGCCTGTTTCGTCTTGTAGTTCACACTGGCTTAAGCTGTAGTTTTTTTCCTAATTATATCAGATAGGAGTTTTGGCCTATGAGCTGGGCATTCAAACATTTGTGACCCTTCAGGTCCCTTTTTCCAGGAAGTCCTTAAGGAACCCTAGACTTGAGTTTCTGGTTTTGCCTTTCTATAAAGGTTATCAAAGTGTGAAGCTCTGGATAAAGGTTTGTATGTAAGGCTTATTTTCTTCAGCCTTTGTTTTGCTTAAATACTTATGTGTTGAACCTACTGTAAACATTTTCATATAGTTTCCCAAGACTTAAGGCTTGATATTTTATCTTTTTCAGTATGTATTTTGTTGGCAAAATATATACCTGATAAAAATTTACAGAAGTTTTCTGGTTTTGGTTTAAAAGACTGTTCAAGGCACTAATAAACTTGACAAGTGACTTTGAAAGTTTCTTTAGGTGTCAAAAATCTGGAAATAAAGATACAGTGTCTCTCTGAGAATCTTGTAGGAATAATTGCTAAACCTAGTGCTTGTTTTGTTTCACACACCTCTTCATATCATCTTTGATAGGCACTATTAGGCACTCTGAATACTTTTTTAAAGCAGGCTCAGAAACCTACACAAGCCTTAAAATATTAATTTCCTAAAATCTTATTAAATTATGCATATCTCATTACAGAGCTGGTTTTACTTTAATGCTGAGATTCCAAAGGGGAAAATAAGGAAGCAGCAGAAATTTCAGAAATTCTTGTGATATTTTAATTTCAGCACCATGAAAACTGGAAAAGCAACCATGGTTTAGCAAGACCAAATCTCTGGCTTTTTTTGCAGTGATTTCTCTATGTCTCCATTTCAGAAAATTCTTGCTCTGATGAAGAAAGTTGTACCACAGATAATAGTACCCTTTAACATTTAGGTGTTGTAACATAGTAAGGGTAGGGTATTAACACTGTTATCTTTGGATGGTGGCTTGGGGAAATATAACAGCAGCATCTGAGTACCCACAAGGAGGCCATTGATGAGATGGACCCACCAGTACATAGTGGAAGGATGAGAAATAATAGACATAAGTTGAAATGAGAGATTCAGGCTGGATTTAAAAAACAAAACAAAACAACTTTTTTTTAAAGATACCTTGCTATCTCTGCCCTTAGAGATTTTTGATACCCAGTTGGCAGCTGGCAAGATCCAAAGTAATCTGATCTGACTTGATGCCTGACCACGCTTTGAGAAGGAATTTGAACTAGAGATCTTCTGAGGTCTTTTCCAACACAGATCAGCCTATGGTCCTACAAAGACTCTCTGTTTGGTAAGTTAAAGATCATCTGGTCCAGTCTGTCCTATGGAAGAGTGTTGCAAATACGAAATGTGTTTCATTCTCTTCTTATGATCCAGAAACACAGTACAGCTGGTAACCACTGTGCTGGCAGGTCGAATGTAAATGTGTTGCAGTACAGAATACACTGAAATTAAACCCAGAGAAAATAGTGCCTTCTGACATCGTTTCCTATTATTCTGTCCAGGTATCTTCCCTCTTCTTCAGCAGGGTGAGAGGGCTTACCCTGCTGCCACCTCTTTCCCTCCAGCTACAGTCCTTTCCATCAACCCCTGACCAAAGTAGATTCCTTTCAAGGAAAGAATTCCACTTTTGAACTCTATTACTTTCCTCTTTCAAGTAATTGTAGTATTGTCTTTTCTTCCCTCAGTGTTCTCCCTTAGGGGAATTTGTCTAGCTTTAATCCTCATACCACCCTCTTTCAAATAGCTTAAGATTTAATGCAAAAAACCTGTTTGTCAGCTTATGTTTCCAGCTACAGTTTTTTCTAGCCAGGCTGTTTAGGAAATCTTATGCCTTCCTTTGCAGATTGTAAAGTTTTGGGTTTGGCCTCCATGAAATATTCTTAGTGTAATTTCTGCTTTGCCTAGAGCTACCCTCTATCAATTCCCTATACATTTATCCTGGAAAACACAAAGCCGTGTTTCACACCTCTGAATACCTATAGTTCTCTGAAGAAATAAGTTTTAAGATCACTGTCC
The DNA here is from genome assembly GCF_003945595.2 of Pipra filicauda. Lineage (NCBI taxonomy): Eukaryota > Metazoa > Chordata > Aves > Passeriformes > Pipridae > Pipra > Pipra filicauda. Next base: position 2,176,733 of record NW_024104207.1, on the reverse strand, counting down.
TGAACTATTTAATAATCTTGGGTTTGGGTCTTCCATTCTTCAATCCTTTTTTCATTGGACCCTTCATACCTTTTTTCCCAGTTTTTCTCCAGCCTAACTTTGTAGGAATTGCCATGTGATATATGCTTTCCCAGTGTGCAAGAAGGAGGTTTCTGCCTAAGCCTTTACACTATAATAAAAACAAGTTAAAATATTGAATGAAAATATTATTGGGATGTATTCAGAGAGCAAACTAGCAATTGCAGTAGTCTTGCACCGTCACCTATTTTCAGTTTACAAGTTCCCTGCTTTAGAATTTCTGTTAAACATCTATGAAGTTTTGTCTGCTTGCTTCTACTGTAAACTGGACTTCAAACTATAGTTCAAATAACCCCATAAAATTTTGAGTTAGTTTTCATGATCCATGTTTTTCAAGCGAACTTGATGAAATGAGACAAACAGTTCCCATCAAGTATCAAATGCATACTTTGAGCCTCAATAAAAACTTGAGATGGTACAAATGAAATTGATACCAGGATAACTTTGCCTTAGCTGCTGAATTCTGGCTGCCATCAGATAATACTGAAGTACTGAGTTCCAGAATAGTCTCTCATAAACCAGTTAGTATAAGACTTGCTTAAAAATCAGTCCTCACATGCACTGAAAAAGCTGAAGGATTTTGAATATGTTAGAGCAATTTTCTTCATTTTAGGCTAAAGTCTTCCTTCATGTCTCATGCTTCGTGACTGTTTGAGATATTGGTAACATCGTGTTGTTTCTGGATGATCCCACTTGCAGAGGGAGCAAAACCTCTATATGTACTTCTGTATAGCCATGTACTGCTGCTCAGCTTGTGTATGCGCAAACCTCCAGAGAGTCAAGGTGGCTATTCCTGCTGCCAGCCAGGCATCAGTGCGCAAAGATGTCCTCTCTGAAGCAGGCATCAATTACCAGCACTGCCTCATAGTCCTCTGGTAGAAAGCATACCTAGTCCAGACTCCAGCTCTGTTCTTTCACTCTCGCTCTTTTCAGCAGATCAGCTCCAAAGAGACTCCATCATTTGTCATCAGGACAGGATACTGCAGCCTTGCCTGCCATGGCCTTACAATCACATTAGTAAACAAATTTTTAAAGTAAGGAAGGGTCAGAACAGTCATCTTTCTTGTTTTCTGATGCAACACAGATAATGCCACTTCACAGAACAATTCCTAGATTCAAAATATCTTTATGATTCTTCATATTTGTGAGTCTAGAGATGCAGATGCACAAAAGGGAAACACCTGCTAAATTATTTTTGTCAGGAGACACCTACGTTTGACCTCAGTAACTTCCCATTAGTATCTTCTTGCAAACACCCAAAACTGTCTGCACTAATGAGGAAGCAGATTAGAAACACTATTTGGCACCTGTATCATGATCAGTCTGTAGCAGTTGTGCGTGTGTCAGTGTGAAGGTACTACTGAAAGTGCAGTGCGGTACAGCTCCGAGCATACAGTAGAAATGGAAAATGTGTATTTCCTGTAGAAGGAATCCTTTATTATTTGATGCAGCAGAATGGAAAGTTATCACCTGGAATAAACACACTCAAACATATAAAAAAGTTCTTACCTAAATTTACTCTGAATATCACAGAGAAAAGTGGTGGATGAAAGAAAATGTGGGAAACTGGACAAAGTAAGGGATCTGATGCCTATTTGCAAAACTGATCAAGGTGAACATGAATCAGCAACATGCCTTTGCAGCAAAGAAGGTTAATGGTATCCTGGGCTGCATTAACAGGAGTGTTATTAGTGGGCTAAGTGTTCTCTGAATACTCAGTACTGGTGAGGTCACCTCTGGAGTTTTGAGTCCGTTTCTGGGTTCTTTAGTACAAAAGAGATATGGACATACTGAAGAAAGTCCAGCAAATGACCACTAAGCTGGTAAAATGGCTGCAACATCTCTCATATGACAAAATGCTGAGAGAGCTGGGACTATTTAGCCTGGAGAAGGCTCAAAGACATCTCATCAATGAATTAAATATCCTAAGGGAAAGTAAAGATGGAGCCAGGTTATTTCCAGTGGTGCCCAGTGTCAGGAACACTGGTAGTGGGCACAAACTGAAACATGGAAGGCTTCATTCATGAGCAAACACTTTTGCACTGTGAAGGTGACAGCAGTGGAACAAGTTACCTGAAGAGGTTGTGGAGTCTCCACTCGTGAAGATATTAAAAAATCATCTAGACCTGATCCTGGGCAACCAGTTCTAGGTGATCCTGCTTGAGCAGGAGAGTTGGGCTGGGTAACCTTCACATGTCCCTTCCAACTTCAATCATTTCGTGATTCTGTAATTGCTGACTACAATTAGAGTAACTTACAGTAAATTAATACTGTACTTCGAAAGTGGCTTGGCTAAGACAACTTCAAGCTCAGTCACTGCACTGACACGAAATATTTTTGATTTATCTACTATATAGGGGGGTGATCAAAACAAAAATTGTCCCTCTGGTGACAGAATAGAAGTCTTTTGGTTTTTTCACTGTTCATATTATCCTGTACTGTGCTATCAAAACCAGATGCATTTTGCATCTGTTGGTGGAAGTTGACTTGAACAAAAATGAAATTCCAGTAGATTTATCAAAGGAAAAGAGCATTGTTATTTCTCTGAAATTTGTTCAATTCTTTCTTTCTGTCCATGCATAACCATAAATCTACCTGGTGTATTGACAACCAAATGTTTTCTGACCTGTGCCAAACACAGTCAAATAAATTTTAACTCCTTTGATGCACTGCTTTACCAAAAGTGAAGCCAGATGTTTCACAGGTGACCTGACAGAATACCATTACTTCCCAATTACCATAAATAAAAGACAAAGCTGTCACAAAGAGTGTGCAAAGATATATCATTCTAACATTCCTGAAGATTTAACCCTTCCTGACCAGTCACAAATTGAACATCTGAAGGATGTTCCTAGACTTAGTAATTAGACATAAGGATCTTGACATTATCAGTTCTCACTTTTCTCCATATTTAGATGCTTTGAAATTATGTGTTTAGGGGGATTGCAGTCATTTCAGAAGCTACATCTGTCACAGACAGACAGGCAAACAGACCTTCAGCAGCACTTCAGAGTTATGCAGAAAGTACAATTCTGCCTCCTATTAGGCTCAATGAGAAGATAAATTGGTAGAATAGTATGCCCCTTGATACACTAGCAATAATCCAGTAGTCCTTTCTACTATAGATTTTTGCTAAGTCAGTGAGTTACTGAACATAACAAAAGCTCTAAGGGTTCATATTTTGTATTTCTCTTTGTGACATAAGCTGGGATCTACAAGTGTTTTCCAAAATTATAGTTTTAGCTTCAGGCATGGGTCCATTTATCTAATTATACTGTGCTCATGGCATATACATTGCTGCAAAGTAGGTGATCTCAGTGGTGATGGGATAATACATAAAAATAAGCATAAGAATACTAGAAATGTTTATGTATTTTGGAAAAAGCAACTCTTGCTCTAGGGTGATAGACAGAAGAAATATTTTCCAGATTCCACTAAATTCGTGGATTTATTCTGACTTTCATGGACTTTTGACTAGACCCAGTGCACACAAAATATTGAAGGAATATCAGATCCTAAAAGTGATTTAGAGTGGTTACAGTGAAAAAAATAGATGCAAAGACAGATGCTTTGAAGGATGAGTTCTGTATAAATATTTACATAATCAAGAGCTGGGTAATAAGACAATGCAATTATGTATCACTCTAGCAATTCAGTTTAAGCTGTAAAGAAGCAGGCCAAGAAAATTTCCAACCGGTATCTGCGGTTAGTGTTTGAGATCCAGATGGAATTTTCTGCTGACTAATGTAGCATCAGTGGTGAAAAGTCATCTATTATTTCAGTTGATGCCAGCTGGAATACAATTTGTAGTGCATTTTTCAGCTTAGATTCCCAAGGGGAAAAGGGTCACAATAGCCACTTCATGCTCATGTGCCCAGTGTGCCGTTCCACCAAGGAAAAGAAAAAATTTCTTCCTTACTCTGAAGTATCAAAGTTCACAAGGCCAAGGATGTACCGTTCACATCTGTACTTTTCTCAAGCAAAGTCTCTGGTTAGACAGTGGTCGTGGGGAGAAAAAGGTGATACCACCATTACTACTTCTGATCAGGAGCAATTTGTCCAACCTTTCATTTTTATATTAGATGAAAAAGCACAGCAAGAGGGGAAAGCAGATCTTGACTATCACATCTGTCCTCAGCACTTCTTACCATTTTTTCAGCTTCCCACTTTCTGTGCTTCCTTTTGGTGTTTCTTTTTCTGTAGCACTTTCTACCTCTGCAGTTTTTAGAATACTTGGGTGAACAAAATCAATGCAGTGGTCAATAGTGTACAGACATCTTGAACTCAGGCACATCTTCAGTGACTTCAGCCCTGTATTTCACTGTAGCTACCCCTTATAAATGCTTACTCTGACTACTGGACAGATCTGTACTGTTGTGAATTAACATACTCATTTCCTATACTTTTTAGTTAGCTTTTAATAAGCAGTTAAGAATAACTGGGGTTTCAGCAAGAGGATGCAATAGAGCTACACCATGGAAAAGGTCTGATACCCTTCATCCTCCTCCTGAATCTTAATGTGAACAGGCACAAAGTGCCATGCCACTCTGTACCCCACAAACACACACGTGTGAGTGTGAACACAGACACAACTGTCTTTGAAAAAGCATCTCTATGACTTTGAAATCCCAATATCTGCTGCCCTCATAATCCAAGAAAAGGCTATTTAAAGCAAATCATTTAGCCACATGAAACGGATTCTGCCTGCTTCTGCCTCCATTAAGACCTATTAGGCACAGAAGACAACTCACATCTAGAAATGCTCTGTGACTAGGTTTATCAGGTATAATTCATGAAATAGGAGACTCATGTATGGCTTGTTAGCAGTGAAGCAGCAAGAATAGTCCAGAATTAGTTGCACTTGTCTAGATTTAAAACAAAATAGATGTAAGAGCAACAACAATAACAACTGCCTTCCTTTTCAGCCTAAATGCTTCACAGATCTCTATAGCTTTGCAGTCACCAGAGAGGAGCAAAGACTAATAATGCTGAAGACTTGATTATGTTTTAATTTGCCTAAATCCACAAACCTTTCATTTCCCTGTCTTCTCATATCCTGGTTCACATTCATGCTCTTTTCTTTTATGATTTGGTATGCCCTTTTAGTTGCTGTAACATAGAGATGTATCCTAGATTTCAGAAGTGCATAAAGCCAACAAAATTCAACCCTCATGAAGGAAAAAGACATTGAGGTTTCCTTATATTTCTCCCACTAACACCACTCCTTATGATTTTGTCTTTCTAGACGGACATATTACTATCCAAGTGATCTTACAGCTCACTCATGGCTTCCTGCTACAGCCATTGGTATTTCATGAAAAGTTTAGATATTGCCAAAGAAAGATTTCCCTAAGCTTTACTGAGCTTTTTCAGTACAGTTGTTCTTTACCTGACCTTTGTTTTACAGTATTGAATTATTAAGTTGGTCTTCTTTCCTTATTTAACTTTTCTGTGCAAAAAAATTATTTTGACCAGTTGGGACCATTGGGCTGTATATTAGGGTCATGAAGCAAAGAGTACATGATGATCCATTAGTACCTTCTCATGGAGGTTCAAGGAGGAGAAACTGTTATCGGAAAACTCTAATGCAAGGAAAACATTCTTCTCATGCAGAAAAGTATGAAGTGTATATATTAATTTATGGTTTGCAATTTTATAGCCCCCGTGAATACAGATTTGATGGAAACAGAGCTTCACCCTTCAGAAGTGCGCTGCTGTTTCTTTTTCTTTTTCTTCTTTTTATTTTCCCCCTCCCACCCCCCCTTCAATGTACAGGGTTCAGCTTCCCACCCATTCTCATTCCCTCTTCTTCAAAGGAATGACACATGCAGATAGGACATATACTGAGCTTCTAGAAGACACTGTAAGTGCCCATGTCCAACCAAGTTTTGCTTTTCTTCATGAATATAAAAGGACAAAAGCAACAACCTGTAATTTTTCCTAGGAAAGGTGTTTATCACATAAAACAAGAACCTTACTTGCAGACTTTTTCCTCTAGATTAAAGCTTGTGATTATCCTTTTTTTGGGTATCATTCTCACATCACATGAGGATTAAGCTTGCCAGGTGTATTTTTCTCTTAGTATGCACTTACCAGAAGAAGGAAAGTATCATAATTGTGTCACATGCTATCTTCAGACCTATATCACCCCTGCTGCATAGTCTGGTATTTAGTATACTACATCATGAATCATTTGCTATCTCTTTTATTTGTATGTCATTACTTAAAATATATGTATTAAATTCTCAGTGCGTTTCAGACTCTCAAAGACGCAATTTCATGCCTGACAACTCCATAAAATATATTAGATATTTTCATTTCTTTTAAATTTAAACCAGAAACCTGGCTTCAGTGGATGTTTCAATTGGTTTTTTAAATCTCTCCAAGCTTGTGACATTTGTAACTGCGCAGATGTTAACCCAAACCATTCACCCATTCACCTTGGTAACAGCATACTTTTGGTTTTTATGCACTGGGCTGGACATCAAAGACATGTTTTTATTGCAGAGATTTTACTAGCCAAATCTGGATTCGTAACAGAGCTCATTCAGTAACAGCTGAATTGTGTAGACAGTTCTTCTTTGGGATAAAAACAGGTGAACTGTGATCAATCAAGTTCCAAATTGAAATCTTCCCTCCATCTCTGTTTCACTCCACCTCCCCACTCAGATTTTGGCTGGGATGGGACATATTCTGGAAAGAAATACTTTATTTGCTGTGCTTCTTACCATAGGAAGCCTCAGTCTTCCTACTGGAAGACCAACACATACACACACACATACACATCTTACCAGTGGAGACACTCAGGACCTCTACAGCTATGTTATCCAAAAGGAACCTTGTTAATGATGGATGTCTTGAACAGTTGTTTTTTTTTTTTTTTCTGAGAGAAACAGATGCCTTTAACACCTTGTATACACTGCCTTCCCAACCCTGTTCATATTGAGTTTCTGGCAGTTCATATGTATAGTGCTGGCTTGCCCTGTACTTACTCAAACCATTACCTCCTACTTCATTCCTTCCAGAAAGAAACAGCTGGTAAAATAATGGCTTCTCCCTTGGTATAGTCAAACCCTTTTTACCCACAATACATACTCACAAGGTCTCTACAAAAATGTTTAAATATTCAGGTGACTGCATGAGTAAGACTGAATATGTTACCTGATCTATGTAGGCATTACCCCAAATGCTTGTTCTGATACAATCAAGAGCTCTTGATGATCAGTAAGATGTGAGACAGGGATTCAAAAATTCTTTTGATAAAATATGGCTAAACTACATGTTCAGAAACATAAGCAATGTTCATTGTCATTTTCATTTGTCAAGCTTCATATAAGAACCCACTTCCATCAAACAAGTCAGGATACCAGCTGTTTCAGTAGATGTTATCAACCAGCTTTTATGGTGAATATTATTTCCATCTTATCTCTAAGAGAAAGAAATTAATAGAGGATGCTGTTGAATGACAGTTTAATAGTAATGATATCTTCAATTTATATAGTGCCTGCCATCCCAGAGCAATTTAAAAATAATATTCGTAAAAGAGTTACTCTGCCCATCCTTGAAATACCTCCATATCTCAGCTGGAGGTTGAGATACAAGCTGACAGCTGGCAAAGAACAGAAGGGAATCAGCAGGGGAAGGGCAATTTTGGCTGAAAATTCATGGACTTGGGAAACAACATCTCTTATGGAAAAAAAAACTAAACAAAACACAAAAAACCAACACCATGGAATCATTGAACTCCCCATAGAACAGAGTATTTTGGTCTTGTAAAAAGAAAGTTTGGTCATACAGAAAGCTTCTTGGGAGTTAATTATCTGCCACTAAAAGATGAAAGTGTATCCAAACTGACACTAGTATGCTGGAACATCAGAACCATGCTTGATACTGCAGATAGTGGTCATCCTGAGCGTCATTCTGCTCTAATTGCCCACGAACTGTCACGTCTCAACATCAGCATAGCTGCTCTCAGTGAAGTTCATCTCCATGAGGAAGGCAGCCTTAGAGAACACGGTGCTGGTTATACACTCTATTGGTCTGGTAAACCCAGAACTGAAAGACATCTCTCAGGAGCTGGCTTCATGATTAAAAACTCTATTGTCCCTAAACCTGAAAATCTGTCAACAGGTCATTCTGATCACATTATTTCCTTGTGCCTTCCACTACACAAAAAGCAATATGTTGTTCTCTTTAGTACATATACCCCAACTCTCCAAGCTGATCCTGTTGAAAAAGATAAATTTTACATCGACCTGCGCCCCTCTAACCAAAAGGTTCTCACAGATGATAAGATCGTTATCCTTGGTGATTTCAACGCCAGAGTAGGAAAGAACTCTGAAGCTTGGAAAAGAGTATTGGGCAAGCATGGTGTTGGAAATTGCAACGATAATGGTCAACTTCTGCTAGATTTTTGTGCGGAACAGCAGCTCACCATCACTAACACTATCTTTCAGCAGAAAAATAGTCGGAAGACAACCTGGATGCATCCTAAATCCAAGCATTGTCATCTCATTGATTATGTCTTGGTGCGACAGAGAGATGTTCACGATGTTCATCATACCCGCGCGATGCCTAGTGCAGAATGCCAAACATATCATTGACTTGTGCGTTATAAACTTAACTTCAACCTCAAGTTCAAACCTAAAAGGGGCAGTATCCCAAGGAGGAGGCTCCAAATTAACAATCTTCAAACAGCTACAGTGAGAGACAGCTTCCAGGCAAATCTTCAAACCAGGCTTGAAGATCATTCCATAGATCCCTCTTCTGGAGGGAGTGTTCTCTTCTGGAACACTTTGGCAACATATTAAAAATAGCATCCTGCAGTCCTCTGAAGAATCCTTAGGGTTCTCCTTCAAGAAGAATTGGGACTGGTTTGATGAAAACAATCAAGAGATCCAGGAACCGTTGAGGAAGAAGAGAACTGCTCACCAGGCACATCTTGGTCAACCACTTGTCATGTAAGAAAAGCAGCCTTTCATCTTGCGTGCAGCAAGCTCCAACAGAAATTTCGTGACATACAGAACAAGTAGTGGATCAATCTAGCAGAAAAGATTCAATTATGCACAGATTCGGGTGATTACAGAGGATTTTATGAGGCTTTGAAAACAGCGTATGGGCCTACATACCAGATCCAAAGTCCTCTACTCAGCGCAGATGGTCAAATGCTTCTGACAGATAAAACCTCCATTCTGAATCGATGGTCTGAACACTTTCAGACTCTTTTCAGTACTAGCCATGTAGTTCAAGACTCAGCAATTCGATACAATACACAAGAACTGGTGAAAAAATGAATTGGATATTGCCCCTACTATGGGAGAAACTCTTAAGGCCATACAGCAGGTGAAAACTGGCAAGGCAGCTGGAGTTGATGGAATTCCACCTGAAGTCTGGAAGCATGGAGGCCAAGCACTCCATGCTAAATTTCACAAGTTTGTGGTGCGTTGTTGGGAACTAGGTGAACTACCATCAGACCTTTGTGATGCAGTCATCATCACTTTGTATAAGAAGAAAGGAGTTAAATCAGACTGTTCAAATTACCATGGTATCACTCTGCTCTCCATTGCTGGTAAAATCCTTGCAAGAATACTTTTGAATAGACTAATATCTGCTATAGCAGAAGAACTTCTACCGGGAAGCCAATGTGGTTTCAGAGCCAACAGGAGTACCACAGTGTTGGAGGCAAGGAAACCGACTGGGAGAGATATGAAGCGTGGAGGAAGATCTATAATCCATGAAAGGACATTTATACACCGGACTGGACTTATAATACAGAATATGACACCCTCTGAATTATGACAGTTGTGCCCCAGTTCTCCCCAGTTCACTACTGTGTTGTTATGATGTTATATGTACCCCCAGTTGTTGTTTTTTAAATTTGTCCTTCATGTTGTCCCCTTCTTCTTCCCTCAGTTTTCCCGCCTTTTCCTTGTTTTCCCGCTCCTCTGCCTGCCATTGGTCAGAGTTTGGTGCAGTGCAGAGGTAGCTGTTATTGGTCCATTCCCCCGGTGATACCTAAACTCCTCCCCTCTTTACCCAGTTGTCCAATCACCTTCTTCCCTAAGTTGTCAGTCCCATGCTCCTCCCTAACCCAAACTCCACCCTGAAACCTACCCTATATAAGTTGTTGTTCCCCCAATAAACTTTGGCATTGCTTCACCAACCTCCACTGTGTGAAGGACCCTTCTTTGCTGTGCCCGGCCCCATTCCCTTTATCCCAGCGGGTCGAGGCACCACAGACACAGTATTTGTTCTCAGACAATTGCAAGAGAAGTGTAGGGAATAGAACAAAGGTTTCTATGTAACCTTTGCTGATCTCACCAAGGCTTTCAATACTGTGAGCAGAAAAGGTCTATGGCAGATTTTGGAATGTTTAGGATGTTCCCCAAGTTCCTCAAAATGATTATCTTACTTCATGAGGATCAAAACAGCCAAGTCAGGTATGGCAGTGCACTTTCTGAGCCCTTTCTAATAACCAATGGTGTGAAACAAGGTTGCGTTCTTGCACCAACCCTATTCACAATCTTCTTCAGCATGATGCTCCAAAGAGCCACGGCAGACCTCGATGATCAGTATGGTATCTACATTCGATATCGTACTGACGGAAGTCTATTCAATCTAAGGCGACTGAAGGCCCATACTAAGACCTTAAACCATCTTGTCCATGAGCTGCTCTACACTGATGCTGCCACCCTCATTGCCCACACAGAAGTAGCTCTGCAGCGTTTAACATCCTGTTTTGCAGATGCTGCTGAGCTTTTGGGGCTGGAAGTCAGCTTGAAGAAGGCAGAAGTTTTCTATCAACCTGCACCTCAGGAAGTCCCCCATCATCCCCATATCACCATTGGCAAATCAGAGCTCAAATCAGTTCAGTAGTTTAATAACCTAGGTAGCCTCATCTCCTTGGACAGTAAGATTGACGGAGAGATAGACAACAGGTTAGCAAAGGAATATAGAGCTTTCAGAAAACTCCATAAAAGAGTTTGGCGAAATAAACACCTGAAGAAAAGTACAAAGATCAGTGTGTACAGAGCCATTGTGCTGTCTACTCTTTTATATGGGTCCAAATCATGGGTAATTTACTGTTACCATCTGCGTCTCCTAGAATGCTTCCATCAATGCTGTCTCCGTACAACCCTAAACATCCACTGGTCAGATTATGTGACCAATACATCTGTTCTAGAATAAGCAGAAATCATAAGTATTGAGGCCGTGTTGCTGAGAACACAGCTGCGTTGGGCAGGACACGTCTCCAGGATGAAGGACCGCCACCTCCCTAAGATTGTGCTCTATGGTGAACTTGCCACTGGCTGCCGCAAGAAAGGAGCCCCAAAGAGGAGATACAAGGACACCCTGAAACAACATCTCAGCCTTGGCCATATTGATCATCATCACTGGTCTACTCTGTCCTCCGGTCAGGAGGTCTGGAGACACAACATCTATAACGCTGTTGATGCTTTTGAGAACACACGCAGGATCACTCTCGAGGAGAGAAGACAACACAGAAAGAACCATGTCTTGTCAATATCACCTAAGGAGTCTTTCTGTTGTGCCTTTTGCAACCGGACTTGTCTATCTCACATTGGCCTTTTTAACCACCAATGCGCTTGTAGCAAATGTGGAGAGAGTCCTTCCCAAATCTTCGTTCACAAAGCCTAACCATGATGAAAAGATGAAACACCAAATTCTGCTAGATTGTGAGAATATGTTGTCAAGGAATATCCATAAGTCAAACATAAGACATGCCTTCTAGGCTAAAGTACAAATGAACATGTACTTCAGAAGCCTGGTCATTGATTTTTATGAATCTACTTTTATTTGCTTGTATTGTCAGTGCAGCACACACAGTTGTGTACCACACTCCCTTCTACTATGACTATAGGCAATTACAACGTATGCAAACATGCTGCAGTGCCTGATCTGAAAGCTGTGATGGAACTCTCAAAAACATACCTCCTCCAGCATTTGGGTCTATTGTTTGAAAGGAAAAACAAGAACTATACTGCACTGCTATGACAGCTGTACTCCATCATTGTTTTGGTGACTCAAGTCAGCTTCGGGTTGTTTGCAACAGAGCAGTCACTTACCAAGGAGTTGGGGGAATACTTTTTGTCACCTTCATGTTTCCCATGAGCAAATTGAAGGCAAACAACTACGTGTTTGATCTACTCAAAGTTATGGGAAGTGCAGACAGAGTTTGGACATCCTATTCCTTCAGCAGTCAGGCAAACCATTTAGAATGTGTGCTCTATACCACCTTTCTGTGATGTTCCACTCTTAAGGGGAATGGAGCACCCAAGATTTGTAGATACTTGTGGTTTACAAGAATAACAAAAGTCAGAGGGTCTGCAATAGCTTGCAAAGTTCTTTTAGTAAATTACACACCTGGCATGGAAATTGATATATTAGTCCCTGACCTCCTAGTATAAACATGTAACAGTGGGCTTTGGATAGAAGAGTAGGGTAAAAGGGAAGAGAGAAAAAGAGAGATAAATTAAAGAGGGTGAGAGAGAAAGAAAGAAAGAAAGAGAGAAAGAGAGATCACCAGACCTGGCTGCAGTGTTGATCCATCTGGGGGTTGGATGGGGTTCCATGGGGCTACCTTTTTATCGATAAGTTTTCCCCATCCTGGAGTTAAGTTTCTTCCTTCCAATGTAAATTATGCACAGTCCATTCTTCTAGATGTTTCTGGAAATGTGTTGGAGGGCTTTAAAGGGGTCCTTGGTCGATGCGATCCTCACCCCAGTCCATGCCTACTTCTCAATCTCATTCATGAGCTAGCACTGTACTGTGTTGTGTTTATCTCCAGGAACTAGAACAATGACATTTGTCCCCAAAAAGTGCTGCCCTACCTCTATATAGCCCCCTTCTCCAGCCACACGCCGTTCTTTCTCACAGCATGTTATTACCAACAATCCTTGGCTGTTTTTACGAACAGTCCTTGGCTGGCTCCATAGCTATCTGGCTATCAGTGTTTGAGACATACACATTAGCCCCTTATCTTCTGGGCTTCTACACCTTCTCAGTTTCTCACCTTTGAGAAGAGTAGCTTAACCACTGTTTTATGTGATTCTATCTGAAAGATTTAAACACGCTAATCTGAAGATGAAGCATAGTACACAACCATCTGAACTACATTATAGTTTAATGAAAAATTACAACAGTAATAAAAAGATGCTAGCAAGTGTCTGAATCCAAAACGTTAAGCTATAAAAGTATTTTGATTCTTTTTCAAATCTGAGTCTTTCCCCTCCTTCACCCATTAGTAGTTTTCCCAATGTAAAATTTTCCCACTAGTCATTAGTCTCTGGGAAAGCATTTGAGAAAGAGCGGTGATAAGGGAAGAATGATTTGAGAATAAAATGTCTGCAGCAGAGAGAGAAAATTAGCTGGTTTAGTGCTTAGTATGTAAACTAGCTTGGGCTTTGAAGTAAATTCATTAGCACAGGTTGACACTGTCCAAATGACAAGTGAGGGAACTCCTCATGGTAGCATTTCTCATGGCTAGAAGAGAGCAGCAGGTTAACTTGTTACTGAAGGATTAACTGTTCATCAGTTATGTGCTGACATGTCTAAAAAACATTTGGCCCCTTTGTCTGTGATTCACTTTAATTCTGCCAACCCTTTATAACCCTAAAACTCCTAAGTTTCTGGGCTCTCTGAGCTCGCCTGACATGACAGTTGTTTTGAGAAACAGTGTGACAGTATATATCATTTCAGAATTTAATGTGGGTTTTAAGAGAACACCAGCCTGAAAAGTAAACTTTCTCTCAGTTTGTAAAATAACTCATTTTCCTTTCTTATACTCAAATATTCTTGGAGACATTGCTTCTGAAGAAGACATGCCAGAGTCATCATGAACTAACAGACTTGTTAAGGAATTCAGCCATTTGTACACTGAGTTCTCATACTGAAAAGAGTACATAATTCTCTCTGATCTAAACTGGTATTAGAATTTGGTGATTAGAGTTCCCATTCCTCCTCAACCATGCCATGAAGACAAAGGCAGATAGGAAAGAGGTACTGTATAGAGTGTTTTGGCCAGTTGTGAGTAGCTACTAGTAGAGATAATTTTCTCTTCTTCCTCTTTCCTTCTCTAGTTTAATCTATTGGCACACCCATCTTTCATTTCTTGGTTTTTTTTTTTGTTTGTTTGTTTTTGTTTGTTTGTTTTTTTGTTTTTTTTGTTTGTTTGTTTTTTTGTTTTGTTTTGTTTTGTTTTTTTTTGTGGTGGTGGGTTTTTTTTTGGTTGGTTGATTTAGTCTTTTGTTTGGTGGGGTGGGTTGTAGACTTCTTTTTAAAGGTGAAATATAAGACAAAATATAAGAAATACAAATCAAATAATGAACTTTACCAAAAGTTGACTCCAAAAAAGACTGAAAACAGGCAGGATTTATGAAAACCGCAAGCTAAGAGTTCTTACTTATCAGGACCTGAAGCCTTCACAGATCTGTGTGCTGAAATGGAGCTTGAAAGAACTCAGACCAGAACTTAATTAGTTAAGGAATTTCTCCATTACGTGGACTTTTTAATCAGGTATCTGCAGTGTCATTCCCCTATATCCTGAAAAATTTTCTTGTGTTTTACTGTGTTTAGAAATCAGTACTGTATGGACAGTACTGAGATACTGAGATGCAAATCTGACCAGAAAGGTAGCTATCACTTCTTGTCTAGTTTTGACTGATACTCTCGCAGATATTTTTATCAGACAAATAAAAGTAGCAGTGCAAGACAAGTAGCTGAGACACATCCTGCTGCTGCTTTAGGACTATGAACAAGGTTGCCCAGCATGTTTACAGTTTCTGAGTATGGGATGATGCAGCCAGAGTGTAAATTCAGTTAGCTTTGAGATGTTTCACTGGAAAAAAGATTTTCTGCCCTAGCTTTGAAAAGATCAGAGGGATTATGTACTGAAGAAGATATTTTCTGAGTTATACAAACCTACAGGGCTGCTATTATCTAGCAGGGAGGTCACTTCAGTAGAGATAACAAACTTTATCTGAACTCAAGTACATTTCCTGATAAAGTGCACTCTAGAGCTGCTAGGTGATACTTACAACAGATAGATTTAATAAGAAAGAGAAAAGACACTTTTTTGTGTGTTATTACTAGGTGGGCTAGAAAACTAAGAATGACTTCAAGCCAAAAGACTCCCATCTTCTTGGTATATTTAACTCAAACCATGAATTTCCACTAATATTATCCTCTACTATTATCTCCAGATTCCCAGTATACTAGTTCATCAATTCAATTAAAATACATGCCCATTCTGATTTCCGTCTTATATTTGCTAGGACATTGACCGGTTTGGGTTTGTTTTTTTGTTAAAGGCAAAAATCAAATTATTTTCTGCAATATTTACTACACTGCTCTTATAAGGAACTTGAGATACATTTATTTCAAAATATTGCCTCCTAGAGTTACTGTCTTTCCAAGTGTATACCCTAAAGAAAAATGAGTGTGATAACACCTTAAAAGATGTACTCCTGCATCAAGAACACCTGCTCTTACTATATATCCTTAGCAAAGGCTCCCTTCCTTTCTTGATGACAGGGAGAGGTATTGTAAACTAATGTAATTTAGTGTCAGAACTCAGATTTACAGCTACCTACATTCAATCTGTATAATGGCAATGACATCCTCCTTTTGTAAGCAAAAGCAGTAAGTTATCTATTGCTCCTGGACAATTTCGATGTACTAAACAACATCAAATCTGGTCACTGAAAGGTAATAGTCCTTCATTGGTTGCTACAGACTTCAGGTAAACCTCTGGATTAGAAATAGAACATTTATCCTAAATCTTCATCATCGATAGAATCATTACTCTTATTAAATCACTAGTAAATTCAAAACAATGTAATTCCTTTAATGATGATGACCTCCAACAGGCTAGAGTAGTACAGACTTGAAAAGACTACTGCAAAACTACTTCAGAAACAATTAAGGATATGGAACCATGGTTGTATGAAAAAAAAAAGAAAGCAGAGGCTGTTGAGATGTTCATGAAGAGAAGTTATTTTCCCTCACTAAGTATATGATCAGACTTCACAAATATATGCATCTGTAAATGGAAAGCAAAGACTAAGACTCAAAATTAGGTTAAATGGGCAAACAGGAACCCTCAATGATACAATTATCCAGGCTAGTAAGTTATTCTGAAGAGATTAAAATCTTTTTTTGTTTATTTTTTTCAGTGCCCAAGTAGCTCTTTGTCTATTTGTATTAAGGTAAATTCCTCATTATTTGCATTATGGTACCTCTACCTACTGTGCCTTTTCTATGCTTCTGTTTTAGACAGCTGGGACTTGTGGCTCCCAGAAGCTGTTCACAGCTTTTGCTGTGAGCTTGAAGGTGCTGGTAGAACTTGGGCTTCCTCTCTTTCTCCTACCTGCCATCTTCAAGGGATAAAGGACTCACATTCTTTCCTGGTCTTTTCTTTCTACCCCCTGATGTCCACTAGCAGGTCGACCTCTGAGTAAAAAGGTGAAGGGAGTTGTTTACATTAGACCCTTATCTATTATTCTTCCTCACAGACACAGTTCTCCAATAAGCAGCATACGGTTCCGCTAACAAGCTTTTATTCAACAGGAAGTTGGAGCCTCTGGCACTTTGAAGGAAATTTCACTGGATTCCTGAAGTACTGAGACCAGCTACAGATGGAATTTCTAAACTTACATGGTTAGTGCTAAAGAAGAGTTTCTGAGGTGACACTGAACTACCTTTTTCACAAAAAACATGTAGTTCTTTCAGTTTCATTTATTTTTACAGTGGTTTGGTTTTGTCTGCGTTTTTATTTTTTTCTTTTTACACTCTATGCCTTTGCAAAACATAACACCACAACTCTTTCTATTCAGGTCCTAAATTATTTTGGGTCTTCTCCATTTCTTCACAGAATATAAGTTTTCTGTATTACTCTTGCTCTTTCCCCTTGCCAATTGATGCTAGCCATGTGAATTTGCATAGAATTATCTAGTCTTTTCTCACTCCCACCATCCCTTGGAATGTCTAAACCTTTTTGTTTTTTTTTTTCATGATTGATCCCCAACATGATTATACACCAGAGGGTTCATTTTTCTTTTCTGTTTCTGGGACTCTCCAAAAGGTACTTCAAAATACAGTTTACATCTCAACTCTAGAAATATACATCTACATTTTAGAATTCCTATAAATCATCTATACATACTTAGGCCAATGTTTATGCTAAGCCTTTCATTTCTGTAATATATTGGTAGGAAGAAAATAAACACAGAGAAACTATCTCAAAATGATCTGAGCAATTCGTCAAAATAGAGTTTTCTTGAAGACCTAAGTAATGAAAATCATAAACAGCTTCTGTGCACTAAACGACACCAAATGCTAGTCCTGAAGCTCTAAAGAATCATGGAAACCGTTCTTCAGTGCATTTCCCAGTATTGATCCATACAAATTTTCATGCTTTTAATTTTGCATAATTCTCAGGTTGAAATGAACTCAGAGCATGCAATATGAAACTCAGCCAAGAATTTTGCTTCCCATAATTCCAGCTCAAAACCATATATCAGCCTAACTTCTCTCAAAGCAGTTTTCACAAAAGGCATGAAAGAGTTGACCAACCCCATGCTGGATTCCAAATTTGTAATATGGTTTGGGTTTCATTGTAAACATTTTGCATAACTTTTGTTTTCGATATTAAAATGTTTTATTCAGCCTTCAGAGGGATCTAAAGAGAAAAAAAGTGAAATGAACTCCATTGCCAAAAAGTCCATGACTTCCTTCAGTATGGACTTTGAACTCACACTGGCTCCATGGCTCAATTCAGATACTAAGGAATAGTTTTTGAGAAATTCGTGGCTGATCTTCCAGGTTTTGCAGCAGACACTGCACTTCTCTTCCAGAACAAATGATCTTTTGTCATTTCCACATAATTACCTACCTCACAAGTAGTTCTGCATGGTCCTATCACTGCAGCGCAGAGCCTGTAGCTGCCAGAGTATTCATGCAGAAAACATCCAGAGGGTACCTTCCCCCTGGGTTGAGGATCTCTCAAAAGAAATCCTGGTACACAGACTGTATGAATGTAGAAAGAGCAGCATCACTCTTTAGTTCAGAAATTTATAACTGAAATGTCATCAGAGAGGCTATACCTTTCCTACTGTTTTAGCTAAGCTGCTTAACAGCTTGCAGCTGTATCTTCAAGTATCCTACAGAGCTCAAAGCTCCCTAAACTACCTTAGCTATATCTGCTCTTTGCAACACTTAGAAAGAGAAAGAAAGAAAGAAAGAAACACATTAAAACCAATAATTTTCATGGATGAATAACAGGACATTCAAATATCAGTTAAGCGGCTTTTCTCAGCTGTATTTAAAAACATCCATACATTTTTGAGAGCAAATCAAAAAGGTTTGCTTGACCTCCTATTCATTTAAACTGACTTATTTCACTTTTCAGTGAAAAGAATGAACAATAAAGTCTCAGATAAAACTATGACTTGGCCTGAGAGGCTACTATATCTCAACTGTTAGATACAACCTTCCATGAAATGGTAGTGCTGTACTGTGATATATTTGCAGGATCATCAAAGTGAACTTCAGACCAGGGCTTACATATATGTATTTGTGTGGATACTTTTGCTACATTCATTGCTGGAACAGGTGAGTAGAAGCACACGTCAGTATGAAACCCATGAACAATTGCAGCTCATGAATTTTGTGTTCCGATATCCAAGGCTCTAGTGATAGCTTTGGGAAAATGACTACTAGTATTTGAAGAGGAAGGAAGAGGAGTTAGAGCATATTGATATAGAAGGACCATGGATAACTTATTAAGCTACAGATGGCATGTTGGAACACAGTCCTTACCCCCTCAGTGGGCACTTGTGAAGCCTTAAATGCATTCAGGATCTGCTACCTCTCAAGAAAGATGATTTTAGCAATCCTCAAACTAGAGTTTAGCTCACAGATTTTGCTAGAAGGCCAGTATCTAATTCTCCATCCTATACTATCTCACTGTGTAAGTGCTGACACATTTTTCAGCTGGGCTTTGCTGCAATTCTTCCTTCTGTAGAACGTACATTAAGTTCTTCAGTGGAAAAGGGATGTTGTGAAGCCAAATGAAATTTGTCCCAGTGTTTTACTATTGATAAGTAGTGTCAAAAGAGTGTGAAGTGGAGCTAGATATGCCTCTTACTCACCTCTTCAGAGCTGGAGAGGTGTTTGGGGCTTAGTGTCTCTAGCTATCTATTCACTCTTCAGTATTTATTGAAGACAGAATTAATGATTTCAAGTTTTAAAACAAAATTTAGATGAGGAAGTTGGACTAAGGCAAATAAATGAACACGTTTAAAATTCCCAGAGTGAAGGTATTAAGGAGAAAAAAACTGCTGAGAAGGAAGTCTTTCTTCCAGCTGTGCTTTCTCATGTCAGGTGAATTCACACCCTGGTTTGACTTTAAATGATTATAAAACATCTTCAACATAAACAGTATATTTAACAAAGATAGAAGTGGTCTCATTTAGAAGTGCAGTAGTTTCTCACACCTCGTCTGCTTTCAGGGAATGACTGGTAACTCTTCTCAGTGGATGTGCTACAGACACGTTCCAACTCTCTGATGTCAGCAGCAGCCACGCACGAAGACATTCACATTGCCAATTTACCAGAGCTTGTCAGATAAGAAAATAAACTTATTTCAGCAACTGTAAGTTATTCCACCTAAAGAAAATCCTCTTGGGCTCTAGTGTAAGGATTCTGTGAAAATCTCATTTCATGATTCTCTTTCCAAAAGTTGGGCTGACATTTCTTCAGATTTTTTGAGGCACTGACAGCATGCCTATGTAACTGAGGACAATTTAGCCTAGAAGATTTCACTCTATTTATCAATTTTACTTTAAGAACTTACTACTTCAGTGGCTTGCACAAAAATTGCAGACCAAGCTGCCTTCTGTTCTCAGACCAACTTTACATACATGTTGATACTAAATATTTTCAGACTATTCACTGTTCAATTATGTATTTACAGAACTTTCACATGTAAAAGTACAGTAAATTTAAATGCTTCCTGTCAGACTCCCTGAGATCTTGAAAGTCTTTTAAGTTGAAGACTTCCTTTCCTGTTGGTTGTTCTGAGTTTCCTTGAGACACCATCCTCTCTTCCACTGAAGTCAGAATTAGTCTTTTTGAGACTTTAATAGAATCATAAAACAGTTAATGTTGGAAGACACCTTAAAAATCATCTAGTTCCAAGAGCTCTGCCTTGGGCAGGGAACACTCCACTAGACAAGTCTACTCAGAGCCACATCCAGCCTGGTCTTGAACACCTCCAGGGATGAGTAGTCCACAATCTCTCTGGGCAACCTGTTCCAGTGCCTCGCCACTCTCACAGTAAATTTCTTCCTAATATCTAATCTAATCCTACCCTTCTTCAGCTTAAGACCATTCCTCCTTGTTCTGTCACTACGTGCCCTTGTAAAAAGTCTCTCTCCAACTCTCTTGTACCTCTGTTCAGGTACTGGAATGTTGCTGTAAGGTCTTCCCAGAGCCTTCTCTTCTCCAGACTGAACAGCCCCAACTGTATCAGCCTGTCTTCATAGAAGAGGTGTTCAAGCCCTGTGGTCATCTTCCTGACATCCATTTTCTTCTTTCTGATGTGTTAGACTTGTGAATAGTCATCTATCCTCTGCCTTTGCAATTGCTCCCTGATACTTCTCTGTTAGCTCCTACTCAAAACTGCTTAGTCTTCAGGGGCCAGACTCACCAGAGTCCTTATCTGAAGCTCAAAAACTTTAAGAGTCTAGGTATATTTTGAATTTTGCAGATGGACTATAGGAACTCCGCTACTAGTCCTGAATATCATATCTTTTTTTTTTTTTCCTTTGCCTCTGCACTGTTGCAAATTTAATATTTTCATGATCCAGAGTCAAGAGACTCAGTAGCAAACACGGGATTTATACCCAACCCCTGTATGAACTAAGGCAGATCCCAAAGTTATGTGATGTATAAATGACTATACATGTAAATTCTCACTGCTTAGTGAAGCTTGGTATTCCTAAATTCATGAACATAAATAAAAGAAGGTTTGTTAAAAAAAAGAAAAAAAAAATCTGTTTAACCAGATCAGCAAATATTGCCACTCTTCTATCCGTCTTAGTTGCTCTGAACAGAGCAAGTCTTTACAGCCGAGTTTGGTCAGTGTGAAGCATGCTACTTACTCAGCAGAACAATTAAAATTGATGTATCACTTCATGCATTAGATGTGTTAAAAGAGAAGGACTTTATTGCACAAAGAGAGAAGTTCAGCTTAAAGGGGAAGGTTGTGCAGATACCCTGATATGTTCAATTAAGATTCTCTAACCAATTTCCAGAGCACTGGGAAAAGTAGGATATTTTGAAGTAAATGATACTAGAATTTGAGCGGATGCTCAAATTAAGACTACTACTATTATAACTCATGTGATTATGATAAGATAAAATTCAATTTAAACTGTGCAGGTAAGAAATAAATCTTATTGTAGCCTAATTTTATATTGATGTTGCCTTAGGCAATGTATATACAGCTTGGAAAGAAAAAGACTGACATTTTGCTCTCTCTTCTTAGTTATTCAGCACTGAACTACCTACTTCTCCCTGTGATTTTAGAACTCTTGTACCATTATAAAAAACAAAAGAACAAAACCAAAAACCAAACCAAACCAACAAAAAGCAAAACAAACACAAAAAACCAACAAAGACCCAAACAAAAAAGTAGCAGATCCTTTCCAGAGTACTTGCAGCTTCTGACAGGCATGATCCACAGTGATAATCCACTTTGAACTGACAATGTCAAACTTTTCATTATCTACACTTGCAGGTATTGTTTTAATTTCAACCAGTTATTTTGCAGGAATTTAATTCTTAAGCTTAAAGAAAATTCCAGTTTTTATGAGTTATTTGAATATTACTGTTGGAAAACTTTTCTGTTGCATTCTGAACTCACCGATACATTAAAAAGGAGCTTTCTTTGCTACTGTGCTCCTCTAGAAACCTTTCGGAGTCTGACAGCTAACTTTTACCCTCCATATAAACTGAGTTGCTGGAGGCATCACATATAAAGTTTGCTGTAGTACATGCTGAGAGGTTTCCTAAGCTGCTTAAATGGTAACAATGGATTTTTAATACAAAAGAGGGGCATTTTTTTCTGTTGCATCAGCAAATATCAGATGAAAAATACAGCAAAGGCCATCTATTTTATGTAAAAAGAAACTGAGTGTGAAATTTTGTTTAAAGGAGACAATAGTAATTCTGGGACCTGACATAGTGTGATTACATGCTTTCATATGTAGAAAGAGGTGATCACTGCCAGAAAGGCCAGTGTCAATGAGAATACATGAAACAGAAGATATAGGGAACAACGGTAGGGAAATGTAAAATTTATATGAGCCAGCAGGAAGCAGTACCTTCTTGAAAATCCAGTCATGAAGCTCCAAGAATTTAGCCAGAAACAGTGGTGTTCCCTCACTTCCTTCATGATGAAATCAACATAATCACAGCTTGTTATTATTCTTTAGCAGAAAAAAAATAAAGAAAGAAAAACAAAGAAAAAACAAAGAAAAAGAAAAAAAGAAGAAGAAAAAAAGGAAAAGTCATCTTTGGAAAGAGATATAGAGAAGTATGAAATCCCTGTGGTGCAGTGTGGTAAGTGGTACCAAATGGCGAAACTTCCTTTTTCTGAGGCCTGAGTTAATTAGAATCAACTTTAAAATATATTTAGCTCTTTTGTATTTTTTTTAATTGTTCTATTAGATGTGTTAAGAATACATACTGTTTAGATATATTTACTCTTTAATTTTTGTATCTCCATCACTTCCATTTCTTTTAAATTTACACTATCAAAACATGGAGTTCTCATCATTTCTTTCTGTATATTTTTATTGTCCATAAAGTGGAGATGTTTCAAAGAATTAGAATGAAAGGAGAACAAAAAACCACAACTGAAAACAGTTGAAAACACAATGGAAAATGTTTCAGTCAATTTTAATCCCAGTATAATAGATCCATGATAAAAACAACCTGAACTCACAGACTTCAACCTGCAAACTCTACTTGCTTGAGACGTATTTATCTCAAGGGCCCCAGTTCTCCAGCAGGTATGTTCTAGCAGGCTAAATCCTTAGCTGATCCATTGCTAGACTTCTGGTAAACATGTTGTCTAAGTGCAAAGATCCGAGAGTACTTTGATATCGAAGTTAACATACAGTTTGACTCAGGCCATAGTATATCTTATTTTATATTAAAAAAAAATATGGAGGGGAGAAATAGTGACTGCTGGGACTGGTTCTAGCCCATTTGAACTAAAATTAACAGAAAATCCTCTGTGTGATGAATGTTTCATTTGCTGTGATTGCTTCCCTATGCCTGTTCAGGTGTGCAGTCTTGGGGCAGAGGAAAGCGTTGATCTCAGACACTTCATTGTTACCAGAGTTCAGGGAAGAAGTGGGGTACTTGTATCAGTAGCATCCCTCTGGCCTGAGACTTTAAATCCTCCTGCCTCACTCACATTGGAGAGTTGGAAATGTCAGAAAGAGAAGAAGGGAGGTCCTGGTGTTGGGAAGGTATCTGAAGAGTGGATTCCCACCCTGGGGAGTGGTTGACATGAACTTGTAAGATGCCTAGCCGTAGGCTTTTTGAGTCTGAAAATTAGTTTCTTGTACCTGTAGCCCAAATAAGACCAACCTACCACTGCAGGAGCTGACTTGCCTCTTTGTTTTACTACTGGAGTTCTTCTTGGCCAGAGGTCTCACCTGTAACTACTGAAGAGACCACAGAGAGTGGTTGGGATGCTGGAATGCCCAAATCCACTGAGCATAAAAGAGCTCAAAATTTACCCTGCTGTAGGCTCAGCCAAGGCAGTGTCTCACTGTCTGAGGTTGAACAAACACTTGAAAAACAGCTCAACTTTGCAAAGCAAGATCCTTAGGACACAAGAATCAGTGACAAGTTCAGCTGACATTTTATTTCAGCTGTTACTTCTTTTCTGCTTTCTGTCACTCCAGTAGTCCCTGCTGACCAGACTTAAAAATAAACTTTTTGTCTCTGGAAAAATTAATGACATTCCCATAGAAAGCAGGTTAGTTGAAAGAAGCACTATGAAGTCTAAAAAATAAACAGGAAAGTATTATTAAGAGAAAAATAATCTTTAAGAGAAACTGATATAATGATTAACAGCTCTACTTTACTGCAGGCAGAATTCCTGAGGTGATATACGGAAATCCTCTGGGACTCTCAATTTTTACTAGACAATCCAGATTGAATGCTAAAAGACTGCTCTATCCCCAGCGCACCACCTTTTAAACTATACAGGCATTTTACCAATTGACCTCAAGAACAGCTCTGTCCGAGACTGTCTGAGGGACATGACTGCCTAGCTTTCAACAGTAAAATAAAAATTTGGGGATTTTATGGGATTGTTTTGAAAGTTTTTTTTAGTTTATCTTGCAAGCCTTACTTGAAAAAAAAAAACCAAAACAAAAACAAAAAACACACAAGCACACAAATGAGCAAAAACAAATAATAAAAAAAAGCTAAAAAAAACCCAAAAAAACAAACAAACAAAAAAAAAATCCAAAACCAACCAACCAACCAACCAAAAAAAAAAAACAGAAGAGAGAGAGAGCGAGACAGAGAAACCCTGATTGATAATCAATATCTACGGACCATGCATATTCTGTTTCTCCTAACTCTGATATTGCCCATTGCATTGTGCGTTTGTTTGGTCACATAATTACCATTTATTCACAGTGCATTCAGTGCACAAGAATCAAAGGAAAACCCTTTGACATTTTAAATAAAATGAATTTTTATTTTTTATAGAACGTCTTATATAGTCAAGGAAAGAACATATTTTCTCCTATACCCATCTTTTAGAAGACACTTACAATGGGTAGACTAAAATAACTGCAGCCATGAAAGAACTTTAGTTCTTGTTATTTCTTTGCATAGCTCTCTAAGTGTTTCTTAACAGAAGGGAAAAGCTATGAAGGTTCACTTTTAAGTTACTTGAATTGACACCAAATTAGGTACAGGAGAAAGACTGTGAAATGGGTGTCAATGCCTATAAAAACAATTGTTCTACTAAAGAGATATATCACAGTCCTGGAACCTGTTGGAAAGGGAAAAGATGTCCTATTCCCTTCCCTTCTAGAAGGGTGGGAATAAAATTCTGACTAATTAAAGCCAAATTAGGGCAGATAGCCTGCCCTGTGTATAGCTCCAGTCAGCATTTGCACAGGTGAAGTTATTTACGCTCCTAGATCAATCATTGGGGGACCCCCTGGTGGTCTAGTGGTTAGGATGCGGCACTCTCACCGCCGCGGCTGGATTCGATTCCCGGTCAAGGGACTTCCCCGGGCAGATGGAGCTCGTCAGCCCTGTAAGGCCATCCATCTAAGAGAAGGTCACTCTAAACAAACCTACGTCCTGAGGACCTCCCTGCCACTGTCCAAGCTTGCTTGGCCCTGGCAGATGAACCTCAGGATTAAAGGGTGGGTTCAGTTCAGCGCACACTGTGTCTCACCTAAAAAATCCACTGCGCAGGCTCGAAGGGTAAAGACCTTTCTCAAAATCTTCGTTCGCAAAGACTGGCCATGAGATCAACCATGGGCCCAACGTGGGCCAACCACTCTAGAGACAAAGCAGGAGGGAGCCCCTGCCTGAAAGACTTTGAGGAAGAAAGTATAGGAAAACAAAGAATGAAGAATAATTCCAACATCCTTTAATTTTTCCATTTATAATTCAGGTACAAAAGAAGTCAGCACTTTCTAAATCTGCATCCAGTTTTAGAAATCTCAATCATAACAGAAAGCTACCACCAAACTTCCTTACTTCATTTCTTTGCTTCTTTCCTACTTTTAATTATTTTATTTTTTATTTCTTTTTCACTCTTCAAAATACATCTTTCTGAAGGTATGCAAATAAACCATAACTACATGATGACACCATGGCACATAGTGGGTTTATGTACAACCTAATAGGCCATGGTTGAACAGAACTGACCAGGCAGTGAGACAGTTCAGGGTTGGTCAACACTACTAAGTCACACAACATACACATTTTTCTGTAGCCTATTATTTCTGATTTTTATCTTGTGGATTATAAAGACATAACATGAAAAATGTAGGCTGGATAGGTTGGATAGTACTACTGCTAAATCTGTCACATTTAGATTTCCGGAGTTCACATTTAACATGTAGGTTGTCTTCTCAATTCCCATCAAACCTCTTCTGGTGACCCTGTTTCCTGTTTGTTTGCTTTTTTTAATTCTGAACTCCCTGGAGGAAGAGACTGTCACTGCACAGAAAAGCAAAGAAATCAGCATGAGTATGTCAAAACTATCTTGTATGCGGTAGAGCAAGTGGATACAGTCAGGATGTGACCTGAAGAGATTTCATAACTTATACTTTTCCCCGAAGGTCGGAGAAGGGTAATGTGACACCTGAAGGGTGGCTGACATGAAAAATCAAGGATGTTTCTAATGGCAAAGTGTCAGCAAAGTCAACAGCTCCTTGCATAAGTACTCTTTAAAGTACCAGCAAAATACTGATTTGGGCTGACCTTTACTCTTCAAGAGTGATCTAGAGCTGAGGTGTTTAGCCTGAGAGCTTGATACTAAAAGAGAGGAGTAAAGGAGCTGTTTAGCATTTGTCTAATCCCACATGGCAAAGGACAGAAATACAGAGGAGCTTGTTGCTTGTTTAGAAGAGCTCTTACCTCTACGTATGCTTACAGGGACAGGAAAAGCCTGTAAGACCCAACTGCAGCAAATTTTATCCTGCCTGGGAAAAGATTTGGGAGTGTGGGAAGAGGAAGGGAGGTTACAGAGGGAAGGCATTTTCTCAGTTCAATGATGAGTGTCCTTCACCACAGTGCCTGCATAGCACCAAGCTGTTCATGGCAGAACACATTGATCCTCAGGAGGGACATAATCATTTCTCACACCGCATTTTAAAATGTTTCTATTAGGACACTGACAGCTCCTGAGCCTTGGTTGTTGTTTTGTGGCTTACAGATTTATGTGTAGGTGCATACCTGCATGCCTGCCCACCCATCCATGCTTCTACTGAGCTACTAACCTGTCAAAGAGAAATCTGTCTGATTGCTAATCCTCATGGACAATTTCCTCTCATTTCTACTGCGTACTTCTTGTCTATTTTGGGGTGTATTTCCTTCCCAGAAGGTGACACAGGCTGTGATCAGGGCTGTCTTCTTCACAACACAGCAGCTCTTGCAGTATACCCTTTCTTTGTTTTTTTTCTTTTGTCCATTCATTCTGACTGCTTGATGAAATACACTACAATCTTGTGCTGGGTGGTTTAATTTTCTGATTCAAACCAAGTGTTTACATTTTGAGTGTCCTGTGCAGGGGGTTGCATTTCAGTTGATCATACAAGGCACTGCAGAGGCAGTAACCTCACTCTGTGGAGCTGTGGTCTTCTCCATCCTAATCTCTGCTGGTTGAGCAGGCTACTGCCCTAAGCTCCCCCAAGAGCTGTGCACTACCCCTAACTCTAGATTTCTGCTTCCTGCTATCTGCCTAGCAAACTCTTTGCATGAGTGCTCTCTGACATACCTAAGTCCAAAAATGTCAGCACAACTTTCAGATTAGATCATCTACTGTTGGCTACGGAAGGTTAGGGAATGCTGATGTGGCAATATCAACTAAATGGGGGTGATTGTTTCCAAGGCAGAAGAATAAGTAGAGAAAGAGAGATTAATTCATCAGCTAACATAGTCAGTCCTGAGGCTGGCTTCATGTTCTTCAGGAGTAAGAAAGTTCTGTGATTTAACAGTAATTTTTATTGTTCATTTAAACTGACTATTCAATGTTTCCTAGACAAAGCTACGGGATCACACTGCCTGGGGCATGTAATGACTGCATATTTGGTATGGAAAGCCTTCAGCATGTAACCACAGATGTATGGTTTCTAACAAAAACTCCATCAAGCCTCTGACTCTGTTAGAGGACATGTATGTACTCTACTCCCAGCAGCCATATGATATGACATCCTCTTCTCCTTGCTGTGGTCCTCTATGCCAGGTAAACCCAAACTGGTGTCTCGCAGCTAGATCCTTAGTCCTGCCTCTAATCTCAGAGCATGAAAGAGGCTCAGGTGTTACAGTGTCTAGTGTGATAAAGTTTAGGCTAATGTGAGGTGTTTCTGTAGAGCATGAGTTTTGATAAATCTGTTTACTTTGCTTACTAAAGCACTCCTAATGCATTAGTCTGAGTTTTCACCATGCATGGGAGAAAAATATCCGTGGTTTTCTGGGTTGGTGCTTCATTAACCATGAAACTTTTAGAGGTATTAGTGTAAATGACGCCCTGACAGAAGGACATGTCATAAGAGGCATACAAAAAGATCTTAGACATCATAGAAAAAGATTAAGGATGCAGTTTCCCTTTTCAACTAGAAAAGAAAGTCTTGTCTGTTACTTACAGACAATAGTGAGCGAATTCTTCCTGTCTGAAGGGAGTCTCAGTAGAAACTCATGAGGCAAATTGAGGCTAACTACAAAGGCATGAAAAAAACGGATTTACAGCAATGACAAGGGAGTATGTTTGACTGTCTATGTCAGTGACTTCTGAATTATTCTTTTAAAGTGTTAAGTAAAAGAGAAACCCTACTAGGCATACACTGACTTGGCCAAAATACAGACCATGTGAAAAACTATTCAATATCTTTTGAAAAGAAAAAGCGGGCTGTGAACAAGTTGCTTCTTTCAAACTGAGAACTGAGCTACTAAGTCAAAACAAATTGCTTTCTCAGAGAAACAGGACAAAATTACTTCAGGATCCAAGTCATCCTACATGCTACTACATAATCCAAGTCATGTAATTCTGATCCAGACTTGAATCTTCAATTGGCTAGAGCATTCAGATCAGTGATATTTGTTATGGAGATACTAACATATACAAGAACTCTGTCAACTTGCACCTTAAAATATTGATATTAAATATGTGACAAGGGCTTGATGTATCACTTTTGACAGAGCTTAAATACTTCATTCAATTTGGCATATCAGGTTCAAGAAAACTCAGACAGGAAGTTCCTCATATGACCCATTTTCCAATCATCAGAATCTTACATTTACTGTGAGCTATTTTTTTTTTTTAGGTTGGGACTAGTGACTGGGCACATTGTGATTAAAAAAGCCAAAATATTATTCCACATTACTGGATCTGTTGAATTCTTTAATGCAAGCTAAGCAACTATATCTGAAAGAGAAGAATTTCAGTTAGAAGTTCAAGGATATAGAGGGATTTAAAATGTCTATACACCCTGTAAAATCCTAAATCAAATGGAACAATCTTATGTATATATACTTTACAACCCACAACAGCTTTCTGATCTCTTTCAGGATAAAGCCATAAAGCAAACAAAAGTTTCTTTCTCATCAGAGACACTTTTTTGTTTGAAGAGTTTCAACTCTGAATTCTTTTAAACACCTATCTCCTTCCCCTGCAGTTATTTATACCTTGAAGGTAGAAATCTACTCGTTGAAAAGTTCTGAGCAAACAATAAAATATTAGAGGACTGTAAATGATATTAAAATCTTATAGAAGTAGGAAGTTGGATAGAAAGTATGTTTGTGTTCCTTTCTATATTCTTTAATGCATAAATGCAGAAAAGATTTAATTATATCTATAATCTATGTATTTATGTATGCAGCACTTCTATGTAAAGAAAATACCCACATTTGCCTTCTGACTCATGAAGAGCTATCATTAGAACTTACCCCATAAAGACAACTCATTGCTCAGGTATCTCAACCTAACATTTATTTATATCCCAAATCTACTTCTTGTACCCTGTTATAAACTATATGCTTAGAGACTGGTTTTCTATTTCATTTGTGTTTAGCTCGGGTACGGTATGGCTTTCAATACATGTGAGGATAAAGTCTCTGCTATCAGCCGGTACCACTAATCATGATTTTGTTAACCGCCACGGAAGGAACAGCCCCCGCAGATGAGTTCATGCATGGAATAAGGGCAGGTCACCAAAAAACTTTCTTGACTGAAGTGAGAAGTTTTGATTACTGTATACTGCACTCTTGGGCGTCCTTCCTTCAGGCACTGATGCTTTCCCACCCTGCTACTGTAGAGGGGCAATGCAGGGACCCCTCTCAATCAACTGAGTGTTCACCCTGCTTTGGTGGCCTTATTATCTCCCTGTGTGCTCTGGTCGTTGCATGGGATTATGGGAACACTTCAATTTGTACCAAAATCAGCTGTTATGAGATATTGCTACCCACACGGGCATGAGCTGCAGGGCTGCAAGTCTGCAGTAGGGCTTGGGAGAATACAGAACATCTCCAGACCACCTGTCCTTACCTCAGCCGCAGGGTGATCTTAACACTCTATAATGTATGTATTAGCTTAAAGAGTCAGTATTTATTTAAGTGATATTTATAATATATACTTTCCTGTCCCCAGTGTTTTCTTCTCAGATCTTAGTGAGTTTTAAGACTGTGAGTATAAAGAAAATATAAATATGACACTCAGCCTTGACTACAGAATTATGACCAGCAATTTTGTAATATCCTACATCAAATTTTGGATTAATTTGGAGTTAACGTGGTGTGTCACACTGACATTTGGCTGTATCATCAATGAAAGCTGGAATCTTTCCTACTCTGTGGGAGGTTTTGCTCTTTTGAAGGCCATTTCCACTCATATATCACCTGTGTTAAAATCTAAATGGCTTAAACATAATTCAAACACAGAATGTGCTGTGACAGAAAAGAAAAATTGTTTCGATCAGCATAAAGCAGCAATTCTGCGAAACTGAAATGAAAGATTTCTACAGCTATGTTTTGTTACAAAATCATGCATCATGCAATCCCACTACTCTTGACATGTCTTTTTAAATAATAAAGAAATAATACTGGCTGGAAAAATCCACCAGATTCCAAATTAATAGCCAAATAACAAAATTTAGAAGTAATTTTTCTGATTTTAAAAATGGTCCTTTGGGATTTTCAATAATGTTAATTGAACTTCATGACAAAGATGTTCCAATAAAATAGATTTTTTTCTCAGGGGTAAAAAACCCTAAATACTATTTTCCTGTTGAATGTACACTTTACCCCAAGAGGAGAATTAAACAGTATACAATTGAAAATGCCGTATGTAATGCAGTAATAATTTGTTACTCTCAGCCTCTCACACCTTGTAATTATTAAATATTTTTTAAGCAGGGCAGCCTTAACATTGTGCATGTGTATTAATTTTATGTACTTTGGCAATGCAAACACTGATTTTTTTTTTATTAAATTTACTGAAAAATCAATATTCTGCTTTTACTTAAACACTCAAAATATTATTTTTTCCAAAACATTCAAAGAGACTTCTTTTACTGAGTTTTTGTTAGTTTTTTCTCTGTCTTCTTTTGCTTTAGTAAACATTGTTCAACTGGTTTATGAACCTTTTCATATAAACTTATCCATGGATTTATTTGATTTACCAGAAAACAAAAGACCTAAATTTTTCATACCATATATATAAAAAAATATATCATTGGCTATTTAATGATCTTTTGGTCATGTGATATATGTGTGAAGGGCAACATTGCTATGAGAATGGGACTTTTGAGAAATAATGTCAATATTCTTTATCTTTGGAAGGGTCCTCTTAGTCCTTTCCACTTCTGCAAAATAAAAAATAAAAAAAAATAAAATAAAAAAAATAAAATAATAAAAAAAGAGCCCATGGTCTTTAATCTGTAATCCAAACATTTCATACAAAATTTACCTGTAATATTTTTCACCAGATGGGAAAAAAAATCTGTTTCTCTTTGGACTATCTCTATGCAATTAGAGAAAAGTCAACATATGTGAGAAAAGGTGACAGAATTATAAAAGATGGCATAATTTATAAAGTTATATACATAAACATTGCAAAGAAATACATAGAATTATATATAATACATTAAATGTAAAGATAAATTACATTTGAAAATGTAAGAGAGAGGTGTTAAATCTCATTTAACTGCAAACTGCAATTATCAGGTTGTCATTTAAAAGACAGTGCAGCCTCTAGTAGAAGGATAAGAGGTAGTGTTTGGCTTTTAAGGGGATGCTTTTCACTCATTAAATAAATTGGAAAGACTAAACTGATTTGCATTACATACATGATATTCATAAAATGCTCATCTAGGAAATTGTATGTCTGGTCTTGTAATGATGCATGGGCACATGCGAATAAGCAGTTGTTTAAGTCATTTGTCTGTTGCCTACTGCCAGAGAAAGGTGGAACAGGACCATTGCATTGCTGTTGCAAGTGGCAGGGATGCTGTTCTAGGTCGTGAGAGACAAAGGAGAGATACAGGGAAAATTTTAAGGGAGAAGTAGGGAGAGGTTGTTATTATTATTATTAATATTAATATTAGTATTACGATGACTTTGATTTTGGTTAAGAAAGCAAGACTTGTGACATTTCTTTTTTTAAGCGTGAAACAGAAGCAGGAAACTTCACACTACAAACTAACACACTAAATCAAAGCTGAACTGTCATAAACTGTTGGAGGTATCTCAGTCAGGCTTTATTTGTGGGTGGTTTTTATACACCCACGGAGAACAAAGGAGGCATGGAAAGATATATGGAAAGATACACTCACACAAAGCAGAACACCATCTATTGCAGATGTATCTCATTAGTCACAGGTACTGATAGTTGAAATTAATTAACTAGGATTAAAAAATTGAAATCAGTCTTCTACTTGAACCTCAAACCAAATGAGAACAGTGGTCACATTTGAGTAAATCTACTGACTTCAATGGAATTGTGCTGATAAACACAAGTTGACTAGTTGACTTCTGACCCCATAGTTTTTTGGTGTTTTTTTTTGTTTGTTTTGTTTTGTTTTGTTTGTGTGGTTTTGTTTTTGTTTTGTTTTTGTTTTGGTTTTGGTTTTTTTTGTTGATTTGTTTTGGTTTTTGTTTTTGGGTTTTTTTGTTTGTGTTTTGTTTTGTTTTGTTTTGTTTTTTTAGGCATGGTAATAAATGGGCTACATTTCATGTGTATTTCTCTTTGTAAGGGCTATTGAAATGCATATTCTACAGGTTTCAGTGACTTGTAACAAACTTCCATAAAATCATGCAAGAAAATCTTCCATTCTCCTGAACTCCACATTGTCTTTTATGCCCCTATGGCACAAATACAATTTTATCATAAATACCCACTAAATCAAAACACTATCTGCTTTTTATGCTTATGTTTTTATATGTACAAAGGTCATTTAGATGAAGAACAAGTTTCCTATTAAAAAAAAAAAAGAATGAAAACATGGCAATTTCTGAACAATTTT
The DNA here is from genome assembly GCF_003945595.2 of Pipra filicauda. Lineage (NCBI taxonomy): Eukaryota > Metazoa > Chordata > Aves > Passeriformes > Pipridae > Pipra > Pipra filicauda. Next base: position 2,143,341 of record NW_024104207.1, on the reverse strand, counting down.
GAAGACATGAAACATGAAATGTCTGTGAATAGGTGCCTGGCAGCTAAATTGTCAGTGTCCCATTTAGGTACAGATGGCTGCTAACAATCAGATGATATTTTATGGTGAAAGCTCCTTCTGTCTGCGTGCTTAAAGGCACCAGAGATACTGCAGAGCACTAGCAAGAGGAACAAGCAAATCAACAGTGAGTGGCTTCAAGTTGGTGTCTCAGCACAGGGGAGAAAACTCAATCTCAGCCACTTACACTTTTAGGCTGACAGGACATGATTAATTAGCTGAATTTGAAATATTTAGCCTAAGCTAGTCAACTAGGCTCTCTTTATAACAGAGGAGATACAAAGAGGCGTTTTGTCAGGACCCACCCATTTAAATGTAAGAAAGCCTAAAAATCACCCTTGGCAGATGTCCACCTCTCTCTTTCACCTTAGGAGTGCAAGGAAGTGGCTTTGACTTGAAGCCTATGTTTTCAGTCAATGAAAGTTGAGTGAGCTGGATGCCATCATCACTCATGTTTGTCATGTGTGCTGTTTTATGTGCCATAAAGAAAAGTGAGAACACTATAGCTGCCGAGAAAGATGAGGAATGTTACCTGAAGGATGGCAAACTGTTGATGTTTACAAAACAAAAAGAGATGGTTGTAATCTGTTTAGGGTTTATTTCTTTTTTGAAAACGTGGAGACTATTACTCCCAAAATTTACTGCATACTGTTCAGTTCTACAGAAGGATTCTCTTAAATCAAATACAAAGACTTTTTTACTGATGAAGATTTTTTTGTGCTCTTTTTATTTGAGAGGTTCTTTCCATAGTGAATATCATAGGAAAATGAAGAAAGACAAATCCTACAATATTTCAAAAGATGCAGGTAAAATTCCCATTGAATTTAGCCAGTGTGGAGAATAGACTGTGATATCTGGATGCAAATAGTGCTCATTCAAGCATCTGATGCTACTGATAAAAGTATTTGCCAACACCTTCCCAGTGGCTTGATCTACTTGGTTTTGTATATTGTTTTTGGGTTTGCATTTGTTTTTTGCAAATTTTAGCCATCGCAATGAGCAACTTGCTAACCAAAGAAAAGCCATGGGTTGTCAGCTGCCTCACAGAAAGGTACATACAGTTTACTGCAGAAGTGTTTGCTAGTCATCCAAATGGCACCTATTTCAATGCAAGTAATAGTATTTCAGAAAGATAACCCTATTTTTATCTTACAGACTCTTTTCACTCCCTTACAGATATAATGGTCATCTGCTTTCCCTAGAAATTCCATTATTAATTAATTATTATTACTGTTTCATCCTCAGGGATAAGAAAATTGAAGGAAACAACCATAAACTCTAAGTGTATTTATATCCAAGTAGACGTATTCAGGCTGAAATGTACTTTCTTGTTTTCAAACCATTACTAGAGGATGGACATTTTCATTTCACAGTTAAAGTGTATAAAATACTGAAAAAAAAATCTGCAAACCATTAAACTACCCCAAGAGACTAAGCCACCCATCAGGCTTATATTTTCATCTGCACTCTCCTGTAAAAGGTAATACAGATATGAAAATGACTATAGTTGTCACTTCATGTGGGAATTCAAGAACTAGTGTTGGAGCTGAAAAATGCTCAGTTATATACATCAAACAGGGATGAAGTGTCTATGCAAAGCAGCTTTTTAATGTATCCAAGTACAACATTTTTCCATGCCTTTAATTATGTGCCATTAGTTACCTTATTTAGATTCCATATAGATCAGAAAAAAATACAGTTTTTGTCTTCTTCTTTTTTTTTTCCTTTTAATTGAGTTTAAATATTTGAACGGTATGTGAATTAGGGATTAGAGCTACCAATTCATGAAATCTTTTCCAAGAGCAATGTGACAGTTCAATGCTTTTAAAAATAGTGGTACTCTCCTGACATGAATGTTTCTAGTGCTGCAATAACATTCTTTTTCATATAATTGTACCTTTGAGAACTTTGGCAGTTTCACATCCACAGGGTTCAATATATTTTTCTTTTTTTTCTTTTTGTTTCAGGTACTGGGGTTCACACACTTGCTGAGTTTAACTTTAGATTTCTGGGCTCATGCAAGCCCTAAAACTCAAAGCAATACCCTATCATCATCATGAGTTTTCCATAGTTTGGAACAAAACAGTAAACTTTCTGTGTAGCTCAGAGACAAGATTAACTTGACAGTCAGTCTATACTTAATGAATTCAGACTAAGCTCTTTTCAAGGATCGGCAAAACTTGGAAAATCTTTTTGACAAACCTGGAACAAATTGAAGATTATGAAGACAATTCAAAACACGCTCATCTCAAAAATAAAGGCAAGTAATCCCTCCCGTGTCTCCTTTATCCTCCATACCAGTTAGAATAGAAAAAAAGGAATTTCACATGACTGTGAACTTCATAAAAAGATGCACACAATTCATTCATATGAGAAAGGGTTAATTATTTGTATGCTCTTTACAGTTCAGCTGTTGCATTTGTTCCACATTCAGCTGAAATACTTCTAAGTTATGCTTACTTTAAAGAAATTCAGGCCTATAATTCAATGTCAATCAAAGTGTATTAAATCCCTCTCAAACAAATGAGTCTTTATTTTTTTCATATCTGAAGGCAGCTACCTACATATGAACGCATTCCATTTACATTTAAGTCCAGATCTCAAAGAAATTTACCTAAGTTTAAAAAAAAAACAAAAACAAAACTGAAAGAGAAATGTTCAGTCTTTCATTATTTACATACTTAATGTTGTTTGATTCAGAAACCACAATATAAATATTTTCTTTTAAAAAAATCTATAAGCATCAAGATGTATATAAATATTCTACAAAACGATCTGTGTGCTCTCACCAAAACCAGATGCTTTGAAAATATTTGGCTTGTTTTAAAGAAAAACACTTAAGTCATTTTTTTAGGTCTAGCCATTCAAAGAGCAAGTACTTTTAGAAGAAATACTTCTAAAATATATATTTATACATTTTTCATATGTCTATATGAAATAGAAAGTCTTTACTTAATTTTAAGAAAATCCACTGTGGTGCAGGTGTACAGGACTTTTCAAAAATTACTTGGGAAGGAGATGAATTTACCCAAATGGCCCCTTTTACAGCAAAATTTATTCTGCTCTTCACAGCATCCCAGCAGCACAGTGAATGCCTTCAAGTTCCCAGCTTCTTCCAAGTAAAAAAATGTCTCCAAACCCGCAGTTCTGGATGCTCCCATAGCTTCAGTGCACTTGCGCTGCCATAGGAGCAGGATCCCAGGGGACTGCCAGCAGTGTAGCCTTTCAGCACAGGGTACAATGTTCAGACTGCCTGTCTGGGCTCACCACCATCCTGGGCTGCTGGGCAGGGAGGTCAGCCCAAATCACGGCTGGTCCTTCCAAATCTGAGGTAGAAGCTGGCTTTGTTGCAGTGCTTGGCCAAAGTAGCAAGTGCTCTAAAGGAAAAAAAGATATGTACAAGCAAGCCTTCTGCTTGCTAGTTGTTTATCTCGGTCAGCTGCTCGCTGAGGAGTACAGACTTGCTGCTGGCACACGTCCTCAGAGCAGTGTGAGTCTGCCCCATGCAGCTTTGCTTTTTACTGGGATAAAACATAGTTCCAGTATGTCAATAATTTAAGCATATGAGTTTAAGCTTTTATTACTTTCCTAAGTTTTTGTTTCTTTGTTTTTGTAGCACTCACTGATCTACACTGGAGCATGGTCTTTTCTTTTTATTGTTTATCTATTTTCAAGGCAGCCATTTCAGGTCTCCTGTTAGGAAGCTGAAGCACAACTAACAGGGCCTTAGCCAGAAACACTCACTGACTGTGTTAGGAAGAAAGGGCAAAAATCACAACTAATTGTAAACAGATGGGACAGGATCCATCCCTCCTTAATCTGTCAGCCTAAAATTTAGGTGTCTGGTCTAAATTAGTCAATCTTAACCCCTTCTCTCATCAAAGGAAAGACTTTGCTTTCTGCAAATAACTGTTTCACAATAAGCTGAACAGCTAAAATACATGGTCCTTACAATGTCCCTATGTCTCTCCTTAATTTTTAGGGGAATTCTACACAACTAACGGAAACTGGAAGCCCTTTTGGGTGAAGCCCACCATTGGTATCTGCATCTCACATAAACATGGCACACTGAAAAGTTATTCCACTGAAGGATTTCTTAATAACTCTGCAAGGAGCAAATAGTCTGAGCTGGATAACAGCAAGCAGCTCCCACTACATAGAGATTTTCAGCATAGTTTTAGTTATGCATCTCCTCAGCTGTTATGAAATATATGTCTATACAACAGAGCAATTATAAATGGCTTTCACACACAAATACAAATGTGTAAAAAAGATATGTTAAAAGCAAAGACAAATGAATACATAATGAAACAATTAGAAACAGATCACACTATATTGCTGTTTGAAAGGAATGTTTTTCACTTGGTTCTATTACTGTACAGACACCCACAAAGCACTTAAACATGGAAGAAATTTTCTAACACATAGTAAATTGTAGAAAAGAAACAAATAATTAAAAAAATTCTTCCATTGCTGTTTCAATAATGTACAAATGTTTCATGTACAGTGTTCTTTTTCTGTACTTCTCCTAACTTAAATCACATCACAAAGCATAAACAATACATTTTACATAAAAACATAATGCATATGCAGAATTGTTTTTACTGTGCAGGCAACATGCCAGTGCTTTCCATGTAAGTTTCAAAAGCGTTCTCTTCTAGTTTTGTTGGCAAAAGTGGTATTAGACACATACCAAGATTTAACCCTGTTAAGTCAAAACACTCTTTAACCCAACTGCACTGAAGTCAATGGAGATTATACTTGGGGCTCCTTTATTTTCAAGGTCCTTTGATATTTCAGAAGATAGTTTACTGTTCAGAACTTCTCTTCCAGAAAATCAAAATCATGTTTTGCTATTTCCTTCTCTAACATGATAATAATCCCATATTCCCCTTTGTTAACACCCAAGGATACGTAAGGCAGAAGCCCCTGCAAGTGGCTTTGTCTATAGCTAATTTTTACCCACTAAGATATCAATTTCTAAACATTACACAAAAATGTACATTTTATTGCAGCTTTTGTGTGGAAGACAAACATGAGAGAGTTTCATGACCAGAAAGTCAGAAAATAGGCACAATAATTTCCTGGCTGATTAATGTCATTTGGTTTTATATTTTAAATTCATAATATGGAAACTCTTCAGCAATCTTAATTATATTCTTAGCAAGGAAAGAAAACAATCTCAGATACTTGGATTAAATACTAGGGATAGACAGTTCTAGTAATATGTTATATAATCTCCCCAAAGTGGGTGAACTGTCAAACAGAACAGTGTAAGGAATATTACTGGGTTTTTGGCCACAGTCCTTCACCAGAATTTGTGATGTGCTACATGGAAAGCCCAAACCGCATGGCACACACAATCATTTGTAGAAAACTTTCCACTTCTTTATGCTTGAGATTAATGTTGGGATCAATTCTCATGGATTTCAGGAGAAAGAGACAGCTGACCGCAGATTTGGCTCAGAAATCAACTCTGTTTTTATATCAGGGGCCATTCTTTTCTAGAGGACAAGTAAATATTTTCACAGAAATGAATGGAACTGGACACAAGAAGATCTGGGCCATCATTCAAAACCAAATTACTTCTTAAGCGAGATGCAGAAAGAAGATAAGACTATTTTGCTAATTGCTAATATTATGATGTGTTCTTGTAGAGCTGAAAGGACCTCATAACACCCCAGAAAGACTATCCTGCAGAGAACTTACAACCTAAGAGATAAAAAAGACTAAATGAAGAAAAACTCCCTAATATCAACTGCAACAGGACAAGGAATGATGGTCTGTCAAGAGTAAAGCATTTATACCATAGGCAACTCAAGTAGTTTTCTTCATAAAAATTTAGAAAAGGTCTTCTTCTTTCCTGATCCCAATGTTTTCCACCCATCCTGAAAAAAAAAAACTACTGTAATCAGAAACTGGAGGTAAAAGAGCAAGAGCATTAGGGTTTATCAATCTTTAAGGGGTTTGTGAGTATCAACCTATTTAAAAACAACAGGTTTTGAAAATTATGCAGATAGGTCACTATACTGAAACCTAAGATCAACAAAATTATAAACAATTAGCTGAATTATTTTTAAACTGTTAACTCAGCATTTGTATCACCATTTTGTACTATGTACATATACTTGCTTTGTACTTTCATGCCTCTTTTGACAAGCCTGGTAATGCAAAATCAGTTCTGACATTCCTAATGGGCTTCCATTTACATTTCCAGACTCAGACATGGTCAGAAGATGTGCTTCACTGCATCATATTAAGTGTTGACCACTCATTTACCAAATGAGAGAAAGGCAGCTATCAATCATGACAGAAGATTCAGATACTGCAACCCTTATCTAGAAAATTTTACATATAAATGAGAGTGAATTTTGGGCTTGCATCTCTAATGAGAAGAAATGAGAACTTTGTCTAACACTTGTAAAGCGTAGTATTAAAACATTAATAAATTGCAAAACGTAATCATTCTATCTTCTTTTTAAATCAAATTCATATCAGAAAAAAAGTATTTCATGGTTGTGTATGTGTATAAGTGCATCAGTCTTAAAAGCTTCTAACACATAGAATAGCTTCATATCTTGAAAAATCTGCTTGTTGATTTCAATTAATTTTGTCAGGTTATAGACTATCCAGAGGCTAATACAGTCCTCAGGTCCTATGAAAGCAGATGTCTTCACAAACATTTAAGGAACCATTCATATAGCCAAAAGAGAGAGAGAAGATAGAAAATAAGAATTATGTAATGATAGTGATCCCCAGATGTTATATAGATGTTGAATGGCTTGAAGACTACAAAAATGGCTGAGGTTCATTTGGCCTGTCATGCGTAAGTTGAAAGCCAAGATGTGGCTTTACATAGTCAGTTCTTTGATTCCAGGATTCTGACTTTACTGATGCCTGTCACTCAGCATCATGCTTGAATCTATTGCTTCTTGTCCAAACAGTGTAAGGCTGTTTAAATGGGCATTCTTGTTCTCAGTAAAATGGAGAGGAAGTCATTCCGGACCTAACATTTCTGTAGGCTGGCTGGTTTTGTCACTGTATGCTCACTTTATGCTAAGCATAAGGAATTTTGCCTAACCTGTATTTTCCTTGAAGATACTCCATCTTCTGTGAGCATAAAGCTACAGTTACCTGGAAAATTCTCAATCACTGAGGTCAAATTTGCAAGATTTACAGTTGCTAGGAACCACCATATTGAAGATGTGTCCTTAAAACACTGGGGAAAACGTCCTCTTCTTATACTACAAAGTTTACACCGTTTCCCTCCCTCCTTGTTTGTATGATTCAGACTCATTTGCTGCTCTTACCAGTTGCCTTTATGGGTGACATATTCAAGCACTGTGTGGGAAACAATCCCATGCAAGCAGAAGTAGAAGATAAACAAGATGACCTAGGCCTTTTTGTTCTAGCTGTGCTAGCTGACATTATTTGTTGTATGTCTCTGAATTCCAGACTCTCTATATGTGAGAGATCAATGAGTACACAAACCACAAAAGCTAACAATAGCTGAAGTCTGCATCCTTAGGCTCTCTAAGTAGTCCATGGAGAAGGTGAAAGGTTTCTATGGGGGTTATTTGAAGCAGACAGCTGTCCTCCTGAACTTTACTGCCCTTAGGGAGTAAACCTAGGGAGAAAAGGTTCCCAGGGTGAGAATTCATAGAATCAGAATATCCTGAGTTGGAAGGGACCCGCAAGGATCATTGAGTTCAACTCTGATGGCTAAAATAAATTGTTGTTTTCAGTTGTTGTGATTCACAGGAATATTTCAGTCCAAAGAAAACCACAGGTGTCTAGCCTTCAAAAAGCTACTGATTTAAGGACTCTAGATGAGTGCAGCCTGTGTGACCTAAGGTTAGAGAGTGACTCTCTAGTAGACAAATGCTGTAAATCCCATGGAAATTCCAAGAGCAGCGTGCAGGAAATGCACTCATCATAAATATCCAAAAAATATATTTCCTTTTAAATCATTAAAATGTTAGTTATGTTCATTGTTTAAAAGAAATGAAAACCAAAATATGCTGATGCAAAGATTAACTTGTTAAACATAGCTTCTGGATGAGCAGGAGTAAAGGGCTATAATTCAGAAATTTTGAGGCCCATTGTGACAGTGCAACCTAGTTGTTGATAATAAGGTCCTTCTACACAAAACTGTGAAAGGTAGGGAATTAAGTCATCTCCAGTCTCATGGGCAACTTACTGTTTCAGATCAGGAGTATCCTATGCTAGGTTGGTCAGCCTGGAGCCAGACAGCAACATCAGTCATAACTGTCTATAAAAGCAACTGAGTTCACCAATTTTTTCTTCCAGTTGATGCATGCAGAGAACTTGCAACACAATATTTAAGTCCAATTACCATAAAATGAGACTCTGGGCATTCTGAATGACACTCTCCATCTTTAACTTATTCTTTCACAACTGTGTGTACGGTAGGTCTGCCACTGTCTCAGCAAGTGTGAAACCAGACACCCACAGAGGCATATACCTGGAGTGTCTCTCATGCACATGCCTGTAAATTGAGCAACACAATATTAAAGCTAATGGAGTAATACATATATAAAATTCCTCTCTCCTGAAATAGGAAGGGAATTCAGCCTTGTATAAATGTTCCAATTTTAATGTATGTGTGAAATGTAATCTAATTCATAGAGCTGCATCTGAACCTGAGCTTGTTTATCATGTACAATTTTGTGTTATCAGAGTGTAAAGCTCAGGAGAACAAACTGTGTTAAATAATATTTATTCTAAACAATATTTATTCTATCTCCTTCCATTTTGGGTAGAGTATTGGTGGAGTATGATGATAGGAACTTAGCACATCTGAGCTCTACAGGGCTGGAAATAACAAAAATAAGAGCTCTCAACCGTTAAAAAATACAGTATTATTTTGGAGGAAAAGTGAATTTTTTTGGAGTGTTGTTGGATGAAAATGTGCTTCCTTTTTTAACTTTATCTAAATCTATCTCTAGCAAAAATCAGTGCAAATGGAAGCATTAAAATGTATTTTATTTTCTGAGCGTTTTTGTTTTACATCTTGTATGTATTTCTCTGTACTGCAGCTAGCTTGAACAAGTACTTTTCCTTGTAAACACTTTCGATTGTTTAGACAAACTAAATGTCAACTAGTGCTAAATGTATTTGCAACGAGAAATATACCAAATCAAAATAATGGCAGATGTATCTCAGGCAGCACTAAAGGGCTTTAAACTACAGTGTATCCAAAACAAAAAATCTACATCAAACATAGAAACACATGGTTAATCCGTCACATCTGTTTAGTTAAGTGATGGCCTTAATTACTTTTAGTCACCCATGACTCTCATGAACAGACTCCACTTTAAATTTAGATTCAGACATTCTTCCATTTCTCTAATTAGAATTTATTCATGTGTAAACAAGCTCGACTTTGGTTTACCCACATGCATTTAAGTTTTTTGACTGTGTGGCCTTGCAGACCAATTCCTGCATGTTTTAGGCCTATTCGTGTAGTTGGCCTCCTTGTTCCACATGTAAACCACAGCAATAGCTGGTTTACCAATGATTTTAATTTTTTTTCCCATAAATAGGCTTTGAAAGACACATCCGTAACTGAAACCTTGATTTGCAGAACCATCTTTATGGTAAGCAGAAAACTGTGCTTTCTCATGCATCCCTCATCTGAGTATCCAGAACAGATATATATCTGGGTTATTTTTTCCCTCCTCCTCTTTTCCACATTATACTAGTAGTGGTTGGAGCATGTAGAGATTTCAGCAGGCAGATGAAACTTCCTAATAAAATCTCCCACGTGACTGTGGCTGGCTGCTGTCATAATGATCAGCATGAATTTCACAAAGGTTCTAGCCCATGTTAAATAATATCTCCTCCCTTCTGTCTTTCAAATATAATCTTTATGGACTACCTGTGATTATACTTTAGCCAGGTGATATCTGCTACAAGCCATTTTAACAAAATTAGAACTGCTCAAAACTAATTCCATTGACAATAACTGCATTATATGCATGTCAAATTGATACAATCAGGTTAAGACAGTTTTCTATATAAACTGCATTTATTTGTATCTGGACTTACACAGTACTTAGAAAGTTGAAATCTGCAATTTAGATTCAGCTATTATACTATTTTTGAACTATTGATAGCAAATAATCCTTTCTATGCCATTACCACCTATTGATGTAGCTCAAATTTTACCTAGTCTTTGAGTCTGTACTAAGAATTTTCAAATCCAGATGTATGTATCCAGTTTGAGCAAACTATGACTATTGTTATTCTCTGAAATACCACTGACAAAAGGTAGCCTTAATTTATGAGATCAGAAAGAAGTCAGGTTATAAAAACCTTACACATCCATACGCTGGGCATTTTAACTGAGTACCATCTCTTTAAAGTTTGTTTAAGGAGTAGAAATTAAGTGCCAATTCTAGCTCTGCTAAAAGTATTACTGAAAGACTCTTGGTAAGAGAAAGGGAGAAGCAAGGATAGTGTTTGTGGTTGTGGTTATCTTAGCATCGGAATCTGTAATGGGAACACTTAGCATGCAAGATGGCAAAGTTGAGGAGGGCTTCTAAAAACATAAAATTCGAAAGGTGTCGAAAAGATGTCAAATGGGAAAAGAGAAAGCGCTTACTGGGCTGAGAATCATTAGAAAAAATGTAAGCAGGATCCTACTCAAACATTTTATCTTTTGGCAAGGAAGCAGACAGAAGACTTTTGACAGAGGATTTTAAAGTCACTTACAAACTATCTTAGCCCATATCAGACTAGTGTGGCTTGCAAATTAACATCTTTGTGTTTGTACACGACTGGAGCCTTTTTAACCCATGTAGAAAATAGCACTCACAAACAGCAACTGCTCAAAACAGGCATTGGAAGGAACAGAAAGCAAATGCTCAGGTTTTGATCATGGGAGAAAGTAAGCTTAAATATTGTTGGAAAATCACTTAACAAATAAGTGAATAAATTAATTTTTTTAAATCCATTTGGATATTTTTTTGTCCTGCGGGTACAGTTAATACTGGCCTCCTATTTCAAAACAGAAGAAAAACTCCTTTCTCCACCCAATGTGTATGACCAAATTAATCTTCTATATCCAAGAGCAAAGATGCCCTATTTTTGCTAGCACCTTCCACACATTCACTTTGCTTTCCAATTTTGACCATATTTTTGACGAAGACTGTGCCAAAATCCACTTTTGAGTGAAGAAGTCACAACTATACTTGTTGGTGAATGATTAACAAGCTATTCTATTGTGCAATTTCTTCTTCAGATTTTCATGTGTCTGCACAAGATAGTTTTGCCAATTAGCTCTCAGATGGCTGGTTTCTTCCATGTGTCCTAATAGAGGCATGTGATAATACTTTTAAAACAAGTGTGATTTTTCTATGCATGTAAACTTTTTTTCCCCAGGAGTTTTCTTTCTCTGATGTGACATTTATACTATGGGGGTTTCATTTGTTTGTTTTAGATCAGAAGTCTGGCTCCTCCAGAAGTGGTTCAGAGCATCTGGCCTCACTTTGGTACCATTTTTCTCCTGATCAAATCATCGTGTGTGTAGACCTGAGTGTATTCTATACACTCAGAAATGTGTTTCATTTTCTGGTGAATCACTGTGGCTGCCAAATACAACCCAAATGGCAGTTTGAAGAATAGTGACTTCTAACAGGAATAGAGAATGCAGAAATGTTTCCTTAAAGCACCTGCCAGAAACCTGCTGATGCATCATGTGTAGGAAAATAGGTGGCAATTGTAGTTTCACGGATAGTGAGAAATGTTGCCTTTACAGAGAGCTCCATAATTTCTTTTGTCTGTCCATAAAAAAAGTCTTAGTCTTCTCTTTCTACCATGACCATTTAGTGTGCCTATTTGGCTAAGTATTCCAGTCATTTTAATGACTCTTGGACAAAGTGTGCTCGTTTCTTTTGCTTCAGCTTAAAACCAAAATAATTTTATTCAAGGCAGGAGTCATGTGCTCCTAGTAAAAATTGGCTCAGTAAACACTTTGCTGAAAGTTTCGTTGGTGACACAAAGACACCCTGTAATTTGTAGGGGGGTTTTCTCCTTCCCCTTTCAGGGAGTGTATCTTTAGATTAAATCATCAGATGAACATATTTTTAACTTATTAATGGATACTTTTATAATATTATAATGGATATTGCAAACAACTAGCAGTGGAAACAAAATACCAGATGCATCAGAATGCTTCTTCAGGTGAGAGCTGTCTATCCTGATTAGGTATGACTTATCAACAAATGTACAGAAGACCGTCTCAGCACTCCTGGAACTACCTGCTCACCTAACTGGTTAAATGTGCTGATAGTATCTGTGAGGTTATGGTTATTTAATGCAACTTCCAGATAGGAGCTAACAGCTAACCTGGGCCAACATCTTCTCCCACTTACCCTATTTCAACCCCTCAGCCATTATGGAATGTGACAAGGGTGGCTGACAGCAGAATCAGAATCATTTAGGTTGGAAAAGGCATGCAAGATTCATTGAGTCAACCTTTGACCAATCATCACCTTGTCAACTATACTGTGGCATTACATGCCGTGTCGGGCCTTTTTTTGAACACCTCCAGGGATGGTAAGTCAACCACCTGCCTTGGCAGTCTGTTCCAATACTTAACAACCCTTTTCATGAAGAAAATCTTCCTAATGTCCAGCCTGAACCTCCCTTGGTGCAGCTTGAGGATATGTCCTTTCATCCTGTCACAGTTGCCCGGGAGAAGAGTTTAACCCTCACCTGGCTACAACCTCCTTTCAGGCAGTTGTAGAGAGCAATAAAGATGTCCCCTGAACCCCCTTTTCTCCAGGCTAAAAAAACCCAGCTCCCTCAGCTGCTCCTCAGGGGACTTACCTTCACCAGCTTTGCTGCCCTTCTCTGAACTCACTCTAGCACCTCAGTGTCCTTCCTGAACTGAAGAGCCCAAAAAGCTGGATATAATACTTAAGATGTGGCCTCACCAGTGCTGAGACGGGGACAATCACTGCCCTGGTCCTGCTGGCCACGCTATTTCTGATACAGGCCAGGATACCATTGGCCTTCTTGGTCACCTGGGCACATTGCTGGCTTGTGTTTATCTGCTGTCGACCAGTATCCCCAGGTCCTTCTCCACTGGGCCACTTTCCAGCCACTCTTTCCCCAGTCTTCAGCGTTGCATGGAATTGTTGTGACTGAAGTGCAGGACCCGGTGCTTTGCCTTATTGAACCTCATACAATTGTCCTTGGCCCACCAATCCAGACTGTCCAGATCCCTCTGCCCAACCTTCCAAACCTCCAGCAGATCAACACTCCAGCCCACCCTACTGTTGTCCACAAACTTACTGAAGGTGCACTCAATCCTCTCATTCAGATCACCAATAAAGATATTAGGATATTAATAAAGATATTAAATGCATTAATCTGAGTGAAATGTAGGTAGGAACAGCAGCCAAATGATTGCATAACTCATCATCTTAGTTACTATTTCTCTGCAGATAAATTTAGTTTCACACCAAGGTAGAATCTACTTCTTTGGTGCATGGTAGGATATGTCTAGGATGTGTTTCTAAAATGGTGTGACATCTTCTGCCATTTAAGGCCACAGATTAGTACAAGGAAAAGCACCGAGGAAGCTTCAGAGCAGAATTACCCATTGATCTGAATAAGAATGGCATCTGCAATTATTCATGCTGGGACAAAAGTCACAAAAACCATTAATCCTCACGCTTCAGGACATAATTGAGCAACAACTGGAGTCAGAAATAATTTTCCTCTATGACAGAGCATTGCACAATTTTTTGTATTAGAGGGTTTTATGTCTACATTTGAGATGGCTGGCACCAGCACAGTTGAAGACAGAAGGTCAAATTAGATGGTCCTCTGGTTTGTTCTGTAGCACTTATTATGTTTGTACACTGATACAATCACTGTAAAAATTCCAAGCTGTCTTGGGCATCATGTAGGCGATAATGGCTGCTTCTTCATTCTCTTTTTTGCATCTGCTTTGGATAACCTGGAAATTAATACCAGTTTAGTCTGTGGTTAAATCTTATACCAACAAGTAGCAAAATAAGGATATGGAAGTTCAAGAGACCATGAAACAAATAAACATCTTCCATATCAGCTTTACTTTTACATTATTCATTTTCAGCAAATATCCTCTATTAGGAAGACTCCTCTCAGTTAAAAAAAAAAAAGTTCCAATGGATTTAGCATCACTTCAGTGTCTCACAGTGAATAGTATCTCTACGACTAGCTCTCAGGTAAACTGCTTGCCGGATTTCCACGAACCACAAAATGAAAATGATGGGATTGAAAATTCAGATAATAATAAGTAATCTAAATATAATAGTTATGGAGGTTCAGTACTGCACTCTGCTCATCCTAAAAGAAAACCTTGGTGATGTTAGTTCTTTGGTTAATTCAGTACACAACCTTATATGAGTTAGAAAGGTAAATTCAGAGCTAGATGATTTGATTCATACTGATAATGTAAGGAAATAATGAGAAAAAAGAAACAACAAAACAATCTCCCCCTGATATTTTCAATCTTGCAAACCGTGTAAGGTTTTAGGATTTACATTGCTGCTCCTATTGAGACAAGGAAGTTACAACTTGTTCTGAACACTACCACAGTAGGTAAATTCTCAAATTTTGTTCCACTTCATGCTCATAATTGAACACTTCTTTTAAACTTAAGCCTGACTTTTTCTCTGTCTTGTCTTGATGGTAGCAACCAGGCTCACTTGCTGCCCAGCGTAAGCACAAAAAGATGGATGAAGTCAGAGGAAAGCTCTGTAATCATCTAGTATAATTTCAATTTGACTGTTTTAGTCTCTACAGTTGCTTATTCAAGTGTTACTTGGCTTTTGTTCTGCTTCTGAAGGGTAAAATTCAAATCTGTGTAGGTCATAGAATTTTTCTAATAAGAAAGAATACCTCTGAAAATATTTATTCTTTGGAATATATATAATAATATATTGTGGTATATTAATGCAGGGGATGTCTTTGCTTTTTCTGAACTATAGAAACTTATTAACTATAGAAAGTTATTTACTAAGGAGTTTCTGAGTAGCTTGAAGTGATGGAAGGTCAGGGTAAAGTGAAACAACATGAATTTAAAGACATTTATTAAGTCTTCTTGTATTTGACTATCTCTTTTCAGTGGTTGAAATGAATAGAAATAGAAGCAAAGAAATAAAGAATATTGCAAATAACATAGATGGTTCAGTCATAAATCAAGTTACTTTACATTTAAATAAGGGACTATGTTCAAAGTATTTCCAGGAAAGCTACTCCGAAGGTCTAGAAATTGAGACTTAATTTGTATACTACTCTTCACATTTCCAGGTTTATGTTTTTCAGAATTGAATAGTTGATTGCTGGAGGAAAGATATTGAAAATTTAATTTTAGTAACCTTTAAAATAACCCATAGAGGGCATGTAATATAGATTACAAAAATATTTATACTATAAATTACAATTTCCAAACAAGTAATCTGCAGAGAAAGACCGACTAAATATAATAATGTTTAAACAAAAATATCTTCCCCATTTCTTTCTTTTTATCAGAGAAAATTAAAATTAAGGGAGAGAAAAGGAAAATTAAGGGGAAGAAAACTCAATAGTAATTTTTCTTTTTGTGTCCCCTATCCTCCTTTTTTTTTGGCCATTTGTGGGTATTCATGTCATCTGTTTTACATTAGATTGATATCTCTTAATATGTTCTCTAACCAGTTCTTATGAGAAATAAAGGAAGATTGCAAGTAATTGAGAAACATAAAGTCATTGGGAAGGGCATTATGTGGAAGGCAGGCACATTGTAAATCAGAAATTATAAGAAGTTTTGAAGATGTGGAAGAGCAAATCTAAAATGTTGGAAGTTCATTCTAAATGAAGTTTGGCTGTTTAATATCTGCATTATCTTCCTCAAAAAGTAACAAAAGAAGTAAAGTCAAGTTTAATGAAATTGAAAGAAGCCTAATTTATACCCAATAATTTATTTTATTTTTGCTTATGCTTTGGTACTTACCTATGCTGACTTCACAACACCACACTGCATAAGCCTCCATACTTTCCATAGTTCTTCATTTGCTCCAGGAATATTTTTTGCTTCTATGTAGTTTCTAATTATAAGCTTTTAATCATAAGGTTAAGTTGCATCTCCTTAAACTGAGTTCTGGTGCATAACTAACTGCATTAAGTGATATCAGCTGGTTTGATTTAATTTATCTATCATAGACCTACTTCAGCGTTAAAAGGAGGCTTAAGCAGCTTGTATAGAAAAAGTCAGGAGTTCTCAAGGGGGGAAATTTAAAAATTTGACATTGAAACAGGTTCTCAGGCTTTTTAGAACACTTCAAAAAAATAATTTCCCAAAATATTCTGAAACCCAAGCCAGAGAGAGAGATATACTAATGCTTGAGTGCCAGTTTCTCAAACTGACTAAGACTAGCTTATTACACCCATAGTTTATAACTTTAACTACTTGCATCATATTATTGATGGTAGCTGGAAGATTTCCTAACTACCTCAAATAAGCACATATCTTTAAAAAATCAAAGATACACTTTATGTGCAAATAAATATTTGAATTTAACATTTAAATAAAATGAAAAAAGTAAACAAAGTAACAGATGATTTAGGTGGGGTTTTTTTAATTCAGTTCTAATTATTTTCAACATTAATAACTCCACTGTACTGAAAACGTAACTTTATCGAGTCCGGCACTGAAATAAGTGTCTTGAAAATACTTTCTAATTATGAAGAAGCAGTCCTATAGAAATAGGGATGGCATCCTTTTTATTCCTCTATTTAGCCTTGATCAGTAACACATTCCTCACAAGGCTGACTCTTACCTAAACCTGTACCAAAGTTCCAATTTGTAGTTCTTCCACTCTTAGTCTGTAACTCTTCACCATGGTAACCCATGTCAATCACATTCACTGGGAAAATCAATCTGGCTTTAGCACCTGAAAATCATTCCTTCAGGAAATTGGATTAGTTTTGTACTAAGGCCAGACAATAGTCTTAGAATTATAAAATCATGAAATGGCTTGAGTTGGAAGCAACCTGGATAAAGATCATTGAGTTCCAACTGCCCTGCCATGGGCAGGGACACCTTCCACTTGACCAGGTTGCTCAAAAGCCCATCCAATCTGGCCCTGTAAAAAATGTCTTGAATGAATGTAGTGAATAAATTTAAAATTTTAGTTCCAATATATCTAAGGCTTTACATATCTACCTTCCTTCTTTTCCTAGGTCACTCCTACCTTGCCTCTCCCTATTCTGTAGTTTGACTTATCCTTAGCCCCGTGATTTGTATTCTGTATGTAAGAGATAGTATTTCATTGCTAAAATCAGACAGTTCTCTTTTGCCTTCAAGCCTGCTTGAGCTGGTTTGAGTAGACCACTGATGACTGCGAGCTAGAGTATAAACCAGTTGAGATGGTATTCTTTAGCTTCCTGCATACCAAACCCTTCTTGAATTAATCTTAATCGTAAAAAAAATAAATCCTAAACTGAACAAAAATGTCATAAAAACATATGGAGCACATGATATTGCTAACTCAGAGCAGATTCAGAACTAACCCAATACACATAAACAAGATGTCTTTTGGAACATGGTAAATAAATATTCCATTATGTGGAAATTATTTAGTCATGTGACATTAAACAACAACCTTTTATGGAGTGGCTAATAGATGTGACAGTTATGCTAGGCCTCATTCAGATTATAGAAAATCAGACAGTAAAAAAGGTAGACTATTCACAAGACAGATGATTTGGTTTCCTGTGTCAGAAAGTCAGAGATGTGCTTCAGAAGACTTCTGCTTGTCCTTGCTTGAATTAACACATGTAAGCAACACTAAGAAAAGACCTAAAATTAATTAATTATGACTCTATGACCTTCTTTACAAGAGATATTGTGCATATCTGAAAAAAGTATGTAAAGACAGTTTAATGAACTCTATTTGTTATTTTACGTCTTGCTGTATCTCTGTAGTCATGTCCATGCTGAGCATCTCGTATAAGAGTTTTGTCATTGAAACAGCACTTTTACAACTGCTATGCTATTAGCCACATTGGTATATCAAAGGCAACTAGACTTTCATCATCTCTTCTTCGCCTCATCCTTCTTGGAACCAGACTGGATGACACAGTGGGAAGGAGGAACAAAGATCACAGTTTTTATGTTCTTGACAGTATTTCCACAATTGTTTCTGCAGGGAGTGTTGTATTTCTAAATTGGGTAGAGAACTAAAAGCAGACAAGGATGTTCAGGTATAAGGGCCATATCATTTGCTGGACCTCTGAGCTGGCTGAACATGCACCTTTCTAAACTGGGAGATATATAACCTCATCACTATGACACTGTTACTCTGAGCCATCCTGCAGTCAGGCACTTTCACAGCACTGGGGCTGGTGGTTGCATGTGTCTCCACTGACTGTAGGAAGTTTAGCATACAGATCCAAATTTTGTGACAGAGTAACTTGCTTTGGTCTTAACCAAATTCTTGTCTCTGAATGTATTTGTTCAGAGAAAATGAAACCTGGACTCATGTCTTAATTTTTCTGCATGTCTCATTTCTAATCTTTGCAAAAGGGACAGAATAGAGTAGGATTTTGATGAAGGAAAAGATGTTCATATATTTCTTGGTCTCAGCTCTTAGGATTAGCATGCATTGTAAGGAGGATGAAAATTGTTCACACATTGATTCTAAATTACAGGACAAGAGGGAAAAAAAATCAAAACTGTGCTCTATTTTACAACCAACTGGTATAAATTTAACAGTTTCCAAATGTAATATAACTTACCGATGCACAAACACATTGAGATTAGTCTGAGCTCTGTTTATTTCTGGTGGAATGATGAAAACCATTGAGTGAAGGCCAAGTATCAATCTTAGTCAGCCACACTGCGGAGAAATAATTGCAGCTTCATTGATCCAACTCAATCCATCAGTCACGTGTACTGTCCTGGTAATTAAGCATTTAACAACCTTTGCTCTTCTGCCACAAAAGACTGTGGCAAAGCAAAGTTTGGATCAGGCTTCCTTGAAACAGAATAGAAAACTGGTTTTACGATTATTTGCAAAAATTAATTCCTTATTTTTGCAAAACGCGGTGAAGCAATTATGTTTTTCTGTGCCACTGTCAAAAATGCAGCACTTCATTTTCCTCTGTTTTTTCTATGTAGGCATTTTTAAGTGAGAATATCTCCATAAGGGCTCTTTGTGTCTGTTGTGTCAATGATTTTTAAAAAAATGTAGAGTATGTGGGGTGGGATGATTATTGTAACAAGGACATCTATTGGACAGATAGACTCAGAGAAATTATAGAATTCCCAGCATTCATGGTTATAAAATTAAAATGGACATATTCAAATATTCATATTTGAATATTCAAATATTCATATTCGAATATTCAAATATTCATATTTGAATGAAAGCAATCCTTCTTTCCAGGTGTATGGGGTAGAGGCACAATTATGCAGGGATTTTGTTTTAATGAAATTTTTCATGAACTCCTTTTGAAAATATTCTAATTGAAAAGAGCTACTATAACCTCAGCAGAAAAACATTTCTTTGTTTGCTTCTGTTGTCATTTCTGTCTTTACTTGCTTCCATTTCTATTAGAGAAAACAAAAAAAAAATAAAATGAAATGAAATAGTGAAGCTCTACTTCAAATGCACTCCTATCTCCTGAAGATGGAAGGAGTGGAAGATTTCCATCCATGTATGAGTGCCGTGTTTATTCAAACCATTTTTTCCTTTGTGTTTCAGGTCAGTCCCTTCAATCAGACAGTTCTAACAGAGTTTGCATATGAGTCATTCTAAAAACTGGTGGCTTGGAAACATGAATATGGCTTGATTTTTCAAATAATGTCACATCATTCCTTTTCATAAAATCAGCAATGTGTGCGTCCCTCCCTTTTTTTATTTTTTTTATTATTATTATTTTGGTCAGGGAGGGGATGTTTCTTCATTTTTGTCGAAACAATGAAGTGTGTGTTCAAAATATCATTCTGTAAAAAAGACCTTGTCTCTGTGAAGGAAAAAGAGCTGGATGACCAAGCCAGTTTAGGTAGACTTGAAAGCTGAAAAGAATTGGGAAGAAACTACACATCAGATTTCATGAAACAAAGAAGCCAGGAAAAGGCTACAAAACCTGATGTAGCCATAGAAGGAGAAGGAAAGCTGGAAACTGACTACTTGCTTTAAAAGGGTTACAATACTGAGACATGAACACATACTGCATTCTAGTTTTTTCATGCTGTGAAAGAGCTGTGATGTATAAATGCTCTGTCTCTGGCTATGTGAGGATCCCCTTGCCAAAGAAGATGTGAGCGAGGGACTGAGTGGCTGAATGACAAACCTGGGGAGGTGAGAGCAAGCATGATCTGGAGAAGCATGAAACCAGGCATACACAGCAGATCTCAGCAACATGTGGGATGACATAACCCCAGAAGGAGGCTTCAGCTCAGTCGGCCTGGCTGAGAGGTCAGCAACCAGGGATCACAGGGAGGATCTAAAGTTATTTTTCATTCCACTGGCCTGGCCTGCAAGCTCCTTGCAGTACAGTACAGAAGTACAGGATGGGGTATTTGCATAATTACGTTAACTAAATATATTTGTCAAATCCTGTTGATTCAGTAGGGTTTTCCCTGAACTGAGATAACAAAACACATTTTATTAGGGAGACACAATTTTTCTCTTGTTTTTTTGTTAGTGACAAACCTATGCTAATGTTTGGAAAGCAATGAGTTTCCTTATGATTAATTTGCTTTGGAAATATGTAAAAGAGTATGCTGTTCCATTAGTGCAGAGGAATATTGTGTCAGTTGCAAATTCACTGATGCTCTAGATATTTGCTACTGCTCTACTCCCCTGATAGTCAGGAAGAACCTACAGTAATACAAACCTCCTCCAGAATCTGTGAAATAAATGAATGTAAGCAACCAAAATACTTAGTCAACGGGCTTCATTTTTTTGACAAAGTGTGGGTAGATAGGGGTCTTCAACTCTGATGCTCAGCTTCAATGAAACACACAGTCATCTCCATTTCCATTTTATGCAAAGAGAGTTAATTGCTTCATTCCTTTCTCTAGATCACAGCCAGGGTTATTTTCCTGGAATTGCGGAGTTGCAATGTTCTCTTCTGTCTAAGAGCAAGACCAAGGGCAATAGTTCTAGCATAATGATACTCTATTCTGTGGGAAAGAAATATGGAAAACACATTTAATTAGGATATTTTTAACTTGCTATATCTAATATAGGATATGTGGCAGTATGTTAGTTCTGTTCTCTTCTGTCTAAGAGCAAGACCAAGGGCAATAGTTCTAGCATAATGATACTCTATTCTGTGGGAAAGAAATATGGAAAACACATTTAATTAGGATATTTTTAACTTGCTATATCTAATATAGGATATGTGGCAGTATGTTAGTTCTCAGTTGCTGTCTATAAAACACTCTAAATAAATGTTCATAAAAGTTTTCTTCTTCCCCATGTCATCATAATCTGTCTACATATTTTATTGATATGAATGGATGTGTGTATGTACTTATGTATTCCAATGCTTTCAGCAATTGACCAGTACATTATCAAATAACTACTTATTTGGGGGAGTTTAATTTATGACACTTTCCACATACCTCATTTTCAGAAAATGCTGAGCATTCACTGTTCAAGGCTGTATGGCAATGTAATAAATTCAGTGCTGAGAATTGTCAGTCACCTCTAAATGTCTTAGCCATACATTTCCAAAAGAAAGACTTTTTTGTTGGTGGTTTGTTTTGTTTTTTTTTCTGACTGAGTGCAAATAAATTGTGTCAGCTGTAAAAACCGACTGCAGAATGATTACAAGGAGGAAATGGGCACATTTGCTTATGTTTTGAAAACATAAGGGTATGAAAACTGATATTTGTGAAGGGTTTCTTGCAAAGGACTGAAATTTAGAAAATAATTGGAGTATCTCTTACATAGTATGGAAAGAAGCTTTTTTGAAGGCTGGGATCTTTTTTCAGAATGTGCAAACGTAGAATGAAAAAGACTGACACACTGATTCACATGTCCTGTTGTACAGCAGTCACTATTTTTTTTCAGATATGTTTCTTGCTGGAGGAATAAAGGGTTTGAGCTGATACTTATACATATGTGCAGAGAAGACCTGCACACTATCTTTCTCTTTCTCCTGTCTTTGGACTTTAGATTGGTCTTAAGTTTGTTGTGGCCCCTCTGTTGTAAAGTATTTCAGTGAAGTCATGCATCTTGCTGGGAAGACACAATCTAGAGTTCAAGCCCACCTCTCGTGTTTACCTCTCTCTACATTAGAGATTAAATCATATCTATACTTTTATGAGGCCAGTCAGGCTTTGGTGACATTCTGGTTTATAATTTTTCTATTTCTTGGAGAATTTTAAACAGATTAGGCCTTTCCCTTTTCTCCCCACTCCCCCCCTCCGATTTGGGTTCTTTCAAATATAACATATTTAAAAAAAAAATTGGAGCCAAATCATATCACTAGGCAGATGGGCTCCCTCTGGGTCACAGACCCCCACAGCCTTCCTGGCATTGAGGGCTCAGACTGAGTCATACCCCTTCTGTCTGGTACTGGAGTTTAGGTCAAGCATTGCATAGCTACAGAGTAAAAATTTTGCAAAAATATGCAAAAAAAGAAATAATTAGCTGCTTCTGAGCCCTTGAACAATAGAATTAAAAATTACCCATGGTTCATTCTCCCTGTATTGTATGTGTATCCTGGCAATAACTGTAGTACTGTGACTGCTTTGATGGCTGAATGGGGTATTGCAACAACTACAAGGTAGCCTTAAAAATCTTTGCATGACTCTATTACAATAACTATTAAATAGTTGACAGCATCTGTAGGAACACTCTGTATTGAGGCAAATGTTCCAGCAGGCAGAGGAGAAAGTATGTAACTATGCTCATTCTTACACTTAATTTATATATAACTGCTTTCAGGACTATCAGAGGCTTTCCACTTTGAATTTAATTTCTGATCCACACATGACATTACTTACATATTAGTGCGTTGTGAACTACAGTCAGAATTTCTTCAAGAAGCAATACCAGTGCATTCAGGTGGCTTCCTCTAGACTTTGTCTAAAGTCTCTGCAGTTGCATGTGTATTAGATTAGAGGAACAACCTCAATTTCTGTTGTTTTCCTGTCTGGCCATGGTGTTCTTGCCTTCTTCTCTTCAGTAAAATGTAGTGTAACCTGGGGGTCATTTTGATGCTGCTCTCACCACACATTCACTAGTGACATTTCCACAGTGTGACTATGGATTCTGGTTCTCTACTTTGCAATGGAACTTGTTTACTTCAATCATTTGCAGTCCCTGTTGCCCAAAGAACACCTTTTCTATTGATACCAATGCTTTAAGGACAAATATGTACTGTGTAGGAAAAAGAGAGCATAATTAAAATGAGAGTGTAATTAAAATGAGAGTATAATTAAAAGGAGGAGGAAGGTCTTTGGTTTGAGCCAAGTGAAATTGCTTATGCAGCTATTAAAAAAGTGTCTTTAGAATGCTCCACCAGCACCTATAACAATTCTCAGGTCAAAGTTCTGGATAAAAAAACAGAAATAAATTATTACAGTACTTTAAAACGTTGTGCTAACCCAAGCACCCAATATCTCATAGACACAAACAGATGAGGCTTTTGCAGTACTAAGAAGAGCAGGATTATTTCCTATGTCTTGTCTAGTTTATACATCCCACTGTGATGTTAGCCTTTCCACAACATCAGAACATTTCTGACTTATGTTCAATAATGATTCAGTCAAATCTCAAGATAGGCTTCGAAAAAATGGCTACTTTCTTGTTTTATTTGGTGCGGTTTTTTTCCATCCTATACCTGTGTGGCTGATTTTTCTTAAACTTATAACTATTGAATTCCATCCAGACTTTTTGTCAGATCATTTCTTAAGGTGGCTAAGGTAATTTTGATTTCTCTTCCTACTCTTCTTGTCTCCAATCAACTGTAAATTTGATCAACACAATCTCTCTTCCCTTCTGAGGATCAGTCAGTCATGAAAATATTAAACACACCTAGATCCAGGGCAGCATGCAAATGGGTATGTTCAGTCACTGACTGTGGACCATTGCTAACAACTCTC
Organism: Pipra filicauda; assembly: GCF_003945595.2. Classification (NCBI taxonomy): domain Eukaryota; kingdom Metazoa; phylum Chordata; class Aves; order Passeriformes; family Pipridae; genus Pipra; species Pipra filicauda. Next base: position 2,119,157 of record NW_024104207.1, on the reverse strand, counting down.
TGGAGCTGCTATATATTCGATTTTGCATGTAGTTTATAGTCCACACAAGATTTCCTTAGAATCCTCAAAAGGAGATCAAAAACTTCATTAAAACAAGAATATACAATGTCATCAGTGTATTTGTTGCTCAGTTATTGTGTTAGAGAAATAAATAAAGCATGATTTGTTCTTGGCAGATTTCTATTAGATCTCAATCTGGTGAAATAGTTTCCACTTTGACAGAAGATACTAAACAAAAACTGCTAAAACTTGACATTTTAACCAGTGAATAAAGGTTAACTTGCATCAAGATTTTAAAAAGACCTGGTTGAGTGTCTGTTTAAATTGTGAATATTATTTTCCAGTAAGTTTGGAAAGAGTAGGGAAGTTTGAATAGAACAAAAAAATCCTAATGTCATGCCAATATTCATAAAAGATAAATAAAATGAACCGGTTATAATCCTTGCCTTCCTAAACACCAGCCTGCCTATCTAAACAACTGATGAAGAAGTTCATTAAGAAAGATCAGGAGAAAGTGATAGAATAGAAGTCAATTAAGATGGTCTTTACAGGAAATTGTATTGTCACAAAAGACTTTGCATTTCGATGGATCTGGGTTTCCCTTTCCCCATCCACGACGTGGGGGAGCCCAGCTCTAGTTCCTTCTCCGTCTGAAGAACCATTTCCGACGTCTTGGTGGACGGGGAAAGGGGACTCCAGAGACAGGGTTTTTCAGGCCCCGAGCCTGGAGGGGAGAGGTGCCCTCCCCTCCCCCCACCACCCACGTGGCTCCATGGCAGGCACAGAGACAGCACACCGGGCGTGGAGAGGAGGCAAGAGAGAGTTTATTGTTGGGAAGGGGTTTATAAGGCTTTTAGGAGGGTCAAAGGGGAACCAATCACAAGTTCAGGGTCACACAAAAGAAACCATCAGGTAAAGGGTCAACAGCCAATAGGAAGGGGTTAAACAAAGGACCAATGGGACGCCTCAGGACACCTTTCCCAGGACATTCCTGCATGGGAGATAACAGTTGCTGTGGGGGGGGTGTTGGGAAGAAGAAACACGTGTTTGCAAAGGGACCACAAAGAGCCATTTTAAGACATGTTTAAACAAGTTTCTCATCAGATATAGTGCTACAGATGGATTAAAATGCAAGAATTCATACAATATTGCCAAACTTTTGTGAAATATTTGTCATGCTAATTGTTCACTTCATAAAAATACCCAACAAATATACAACATCAAAAAAAGAAAACCATAATAGAAAACTAGTTAAATGAGCATTAATTGAAATGTTCACAGGAAGTCACCTCTGAGTTGGCAGGTTTCTGAGGAGGTCCAGAGAGGAAGCTCTAGCACTAAATTTTTTTCCATTTGTATTGCCTTTCTGAGGAAATATGTGAAGTTATTTCTGACAATTTTTAAGGTAACAAAATGATAATGGAAATACTGATAAGAAAGAGAAATTTACTATAAGCTGGGTACAGAGAAACCATAACATCTTTTAAAGATATAACCTATAAAATATTATATTTAAAAGCAAAAATACATATCTCAGAATTATATGTCAAAAGTCATAAATCCCTGACTTTGACTAGCAGCAAGCCATGATGGTAAATGGATCATATTGCAAGACTATGGATAAAGAATGGCATGTTCTATAACTGCATGAATAAGAATATATTGAACTGAAATAAGGAGGTTATTATTTCTTTTAAATGAATTCCTGCATTTGACACAGTTCTAAAAATAGAGAGTCTGATTCTGGTCAATACAAGCTTGGTTAAAACACAGGGAAGCATGCCTTGTTCTTAAAGTCTCAAGATTTATTTTTACAAAGAGATAGCTAAGAAGTCACTTGACTGGAGCAAAATGTTAAAAAAAAAGTCCTCACCTGTATACAGTGGGGATTTTAAGATGACGACAATGATGATGATGATTATTTGGACAGCTTTGTCATATTTCAAGGGTTGCAAATGGCAGAAGGAAAAATGAAAATGTGTAAGCATCTAAAAGGTAAATATGTAAATAGTGTGTCTACATACTAAGGGGAAACTTTTTCATTGGTTTAGAAAACTGGAAGAAAGTGAGGAAAATTAAAAAATAATTACATTTATATTTCTTCAACTTTCATATTTTGTTAGACAATGTGTAATAAAAAATGTCCAGATTTCAGTCTCTGTAAACTCTAAAAATAACCTTTAATTTCCACCATTGTTCTTCATATGGCCTTCCCTTTTTTCAATTAGTTTTGCTACAGATTCTTACCTGCTTTCTGGTATTCTCTTTTACTTTTCACATAAATAAATTAACACAGATTTTTTTGTTTTGTTCTGTTGTTTTTTCTTTAGTTTCTGGGATGGGCTCAGAGAAGGAATAAAACCAGCCAGGACACAAACTCATTGAGCATATAATTTGTATGTGACTAACATATGTACTGCGCAATCTCATACAGGGTCACCAATCACTCTTAAGTTGACTTCTGAGGTCCCTCAGGAACTAACTTCATACCTACCCCTGAGAAAATAACTCATGTACGGATGAATAGAGATGGTATTTTTGCTCAGCCTGTTGGATCTTCCAGACAAGAATGAACAATAACACCATCTCTGATGAAACCATAATTAGTGCAGCCCATTTATTTAAATACACCACAATAAGTCATGCAGAAAAGTACATTCTTTGGAATCAAAAATGAACCTGCAGTGTTTTTTTTCTAAACTTTTTCAGACATAAACATTAGTCACTTTCTGAGATTTTCCTGTAATCGGTCATAATTATATATGTACAGCATGCTTTCATCATTAAGGTGAAATAAATTAGTGTAGAGGGATTTTTGAACTGCCAGTATTGAAAAAATCCCACATTGATATACAGTTTGATGTTCTGCTCATGCAAGGCTTATTTTTAAGGCTTATTTTTATAAACACTTACAATGCGCATAGGATTTTTGAGACTTTTGATAATTTTAGAAATCAATTTTTATGGCTTCATCTCATCAGTGTACTTATAAGACATTATATACCCAAAAGATACTTTTCTCAGTTACAAAGAGCTTTAAAACCAAAAGACTAGAGGCACTGGTTCTTTAAGAACTCTCAAAGGATTCTGAGTCAGCTGTAGCTCTGGGAACAGGAGATATCATTTAATGATTAATCCAAAAGACCAATGATACTTTTTTCTACAATAGAAATAATACATTTCTGTGAATCATGGACAGCTGCAAAGGAGATGAAAGGAAAATGCAGGGTTGGACTATTGACAAATGACAAAATTTCCTATGCTGCTTGAATAGTATCCCATAGCTGTAATGTTAACCTTGGGATGCCTCTAGTAATACATTTGTAGTATAAATGAAAACAGAGTACCAAATACATGCCTTGAGTTAGGCAAACCCTGCTGCAGCTAGTACTTTATGGAGTCTGTTCTTAACAAATGATCATCCATTTAAAAACTGAAATCCATCAGCACAAAAGCCCTAGAACACACTAGAGGATTTCACAGGAGATCTCTTAATTTTTATCCAGGAGCTAAAATTCACCACTAAAAATATGCTTTAAAATCTGGTGGTCTAACCTTTGGTACATTTGAGATGTTCCAAATATTTAAAGTGAATGAACATGCACTAAGGTCATTTAAATCTACATTTGTATCATGGTATGCCCTGTTTGGTTACTCCCAAAAGCCTGACTGCTTTAGCAGATGGGAGGTCTCATTATATGTCTGTTGTTTGGGGAAATAGTGCATATACATGCCTATGCTGGAACAGCCAATGTATACTGTATTAGATTTTTTTTAAAAAATATAACTAGTAGCTTACAACTTAGATCGAAAAGTTAAATGCTAGGAAGCCAAGAAAAACAAAATTTACACATATCCACAGGACTTAATCACTTTTAATTGCATGTGTTTCCATGCAATTAAAATCAATACGTAACATGTATGTCCACAGTAATACTACTAACTTGACCATGTTGCTTTTGGTCCCTAGGGTCATACCTTCACAATATGTCATGTGGATATATCACTTGCAGCTGTTGTCAGTCTGTGGCATTCCTTAGTACTCTCCATTTAATTTAGTATTTTTGGATTCTCATTCTTTTGCTGCTGCTGCCTTGAAGTTTTGTAAAACGCAAATCTGTTACCGTGTTTTGTTTCTGGAAGCGATCAGAAAAGAAGTTAGCTTTGAGAGTTTAAGCTTGGTCTTATACTTAACAAGAAGGAGGTTAACAAATGTCAGCAGTAAGAGCGATACAGACCACTTTTACTTCACACACAACTAATGACCTTAACCTGATCAGAAAGGTTTCCCCCAGTCCAGTGTTCATCAGTCTCCAAACCTCACTAATGTCAGACTGCAGGTCACCCAGCTGTGCAATGGGTTTATTACCCACACCCATCCCTTTGAGACCTTCCACTTTTATGAGAATTTTTTCTCTTTTTTTTTAGGAGAACTTTGTTCAGCTTTGCTGAGCTGTCTCTGCGGACAACAGAGCAACTTACAAAGAGAACAGAGAGAAAATGCAGGTGGCAGATGACTCCCACTGCAACTGCCATGCCCTCCTTCTTCTGCAAGCAGAACATTTGAATTTCTGCTGTTTACTTAGTTTGCGTGGCACCCCAGTTTGGTTGGTCCCCTTTAGATTGCATAGTTATTCAATCTATTCCACCCCTCCCCTCCCCTTCCCTCCTCTCCTCCCCTTCCCTTCTCCTCCCCTCCTCTCTCCTCCTCTCCTCTCCTTTTACAGCAGCAGTTCTCTACTATCCTCTCTCATAAACAACAACAAAATAAGACAAGGTTTTGCCTTGTGAGGAGAGAAAACATTTGCCTTTAGTTGTGCCACCCTTTTTATTTCTGGAAGATTTTTTCTAAACCAGAGCAAAAAATTAACAGATTTTACAAAAAGCCATTTCATGCCTACAGAGAGTGATAGAAAGTTAGAACAAATTTGTCAGCATCGTATTGTAAAGTGCATTCCTGGAAGCTGCTGGGCCCCTAATATCACCATTTAAAAGTACCAAACTACAAGGGTGAAAGACTTCAATTAGATAGTTTAAAGCCGCAAGGTTTTTAATTGCTACAAACTAAAGTCTAACAACTGAAGAGAAAACAATAATCCAAACCTCCTTGTGTTCACTTCCTTTGTCATGCCCATCTATGACTCTTAACCACTACAATCTCACATTTGTTAAAAAGGTTTTCTGAAAATGTCTGCAATGAATGACTTTTTACTGTAGGAATACATCAGAAAGATTTTTCTGATTTGAGCTAACCATATATATGAACATTTTTTGGAATGAACTTAAATATTAGTTGTCAAAATATTTCTGTTAAATTTTTGTTTTCCAGAATTTTTTTTTATGCAAGACAGCCTTTATTTTATTTTCTACAAATAATTACAGTTTCAATATCTTCTCTCCTCAGAATTATAAAAGTTTAGAACTACTGGATCAATTTAATTTGCAACTAATAAATATTCTTTTGTTAAATAAAAAGGGGATTGGAAAGGGCTAGGGTCAGTACGAAGACCTGAGGCGGGCGTAGAGGGAAAAAGAGGATGCAAGTTTGAGATCACCCCTGATTATTTTCCTTTACTTGCATTTGAATACTTTAAGATTTTGATCGGGAAAGAAGTGTTGAAATGCCATGATCAAAACTGAAATTGTAGTATTTTTGGACAGAGTGGAAACAGGAAGGATTAATAACCTCACAAAACAGTCTTTTCTCCTGGGACTTCCAGCTTAATTTTGTAGCTTCAAATTGCTATATTCTTTCCAGTTTGAAGATATACAACAAGACTATCAAAAGATTACTTCATATTGCAAGGTAAAGCAATGCAGTTTTGCATAAGAACAATGCAAATGTGTATGTTCATACGTGTCAAGGGAAATGTGGCTGTTATATGGTAAAGCTCTGAGAGGTCACATCTCAGAACTTTAATTTGAGAGCAGACGCCTGCAGAAAATATTCAGGACTGTAAAAAGATGATCAAGTTTCTAAGGGTCCTAAATGAATTACTACTAAAAGATGAACTCTGCAGAAACTTTTCATCCTCGAGATTGGAAGAGATTTGGAACTTCTTTCTCTGTAAAAATACTTATTTGAACCAATTGTTTCTTTTAATCCCTGGGTCATGCCTGTACCATGCAGCATGGTTGGAAAACATCAAGAACCGTGTGGAAAAGAATGAATTTCAAGGGCATATGCATAAAAGTTTTCCTGAGCACATCTCTTCCTAAGATGTGTTGAAATCCAGAACTGAAGTTCTAATTTTCATACACTTCTTTTCTTCCTCTGGTCTTAATTTCTTGATTAGCATTGTCATTACGGGACTTGAGGGCATAACTCAGCCTTTTTGTCCAGAGCCCTGCCTGGTTTGACACAGCCTATTTTGAGATGTTTATACATCTAGATGACAGAGATTTGAAGAACTTCCTCTTTCCTGGACTCACAAAACTTTTGTGGTTATATGTGCATTAAAAATTTAAAGCCAGCTAGGTCCCATTCTTTGGCCCTGAGAGCAATTATGTTAGACTACCCACTCCTACTTCCCAAAATAGGCTGGCCACATCCAGCCTGGTTGTTTCTAGTGGTTGCTGACCTGTGCTTGCTCCTGATTGTGCCTAGTTATATCCCAGGAGCTGTTCTAACAATTTCTCAGGACAGATGATCAAAGTTCGTAGCTTGTGCCCATCCTTGTCTATGCCTTCCTTATATATCTGCAGTTAAGGAGACTCGGGTTGATCTCTCTGTGTTCTGTAAATCAAGAAGAGTGATAATTTTTAATCCAGGTTTGTCACGTGACAGTAGAGAGCCTTTATCCCAGGCTGTTGAAGCTATTCCACTTATATACAGCATTGAGATGTCTTGTTTAGGTCAAGGTGACTATGAGCAACTGTGTTCTGGTTGTTAGAATAGACTGCTGTTAAGAAGGCCCAGTTTGGAGTCTTTGTTCTAGATGGATATACAGAAATCTGAAATAGTTATTTTTACAGGTGTAACCCCTTTAAAAATGGATTACTAATAATATTTTAATGCAAAAATTTTGCATTTGCATGAAATGCTTTTCTAGATTTAATACATTTCTTCTTATTCCAATTTCTTCTGAAGATAGCATCAGCAATAAAAACCCTCCAGCATGCCATTTTAGAGACCATTTCTCTTCACTTTCCTGGTCACACAACATTGCTGAAGCCACTAGAACACTTGTTCTTGTGAGAACTAATATGCCTTTACTGTGGTGTAAGAAAGAAGTGTTACAGGTCCAGGTGTCAAGTTATCAACACAGTGCAATTTGGCAGGTGGCCCCAGTTGGTTTCATGGACTGGGGTTCCTGTCTGCTATTCTGCATCACTGAATTGAACAGACATGTAGCTGTCATCAGCAGTGCACCAGTGGTAAACATGGGTATTCACCAGTATGAGGCAACAGCTTTCTGCAGACCACTCCTGGGGCATGGGCTATAGTTTGGGAAGCACTGAACTAGCCAATGGTTACAAAGTACTAGGAGAGGTAATTGCAATGTCAGTGCTAAGCATTATTATTATTTTGCTAGCTAGAAAAACCCAAAAGATAATGATATGATACACAATACATCATACTATAGCGGAAGACATACTTGTCCTTGGTTATGGTTACAGTTTTGTGGAATTGAAAATGGAGGGGAGCCAGATCTTTCACTGCCCATAAAATGAGAACAGCAGAAAGAGGGTTCAGATCTATTATACAACTGGTAAAGAAAAACACATGAAAATGTCAGAGGAAAGAACGCTTGTGAACAGTATTTGGCCAAGATTTGGATCCAATTGACCCTGACTTGTCCTCCAACAGCACAGGATCTGGGGCATCTCCGACTTCCTTACATGCAGAAGCACTTGCAGAAAAATGCCGTCCTTTGGTAAACATGGAATCTCTGCCTCCTCACATGACTGCTCCTCACCCTGAAGACAGTGACCTTCACTTTTACCAGCATATACTGACAGTGACCTTTACATTTACAAGCATATACTGGTGAACACATTTTTGCCAATTAAGTTAATAACCTTTGGATATAATTTCCATATAATATCCATAATTTGCATATAATTTCTATTACCAGAGAGGATTCCTGCACTGCTAGGCTTCATACCTAGACCTTTCCCAAACTATGTGAAACATGAATGGCCTGGAATCCTCACTTTGCAGAAAAGGAATTGCACCCCAGAAACAAAGCCCAGATTTTGAAACTGGATTAGGCGTCTCATTCCATTGGCTGTTAGGTGCTTATATATCTCTGAAACTTGAGTGATGGGCGGGAATCACACAGAAAGCTACTGGGACACCTTGGAATAGTTCCCAGATTTTCCAAGTCCAGATGGAACAATGTAAGCAGTGGGATATGTTCATTGTTCCCAGCTTCTGATCTTTCAAATTCATATTAGTAAGCTTTTATTTGCAAATGAACTCACTGGTTTTAAGGCTGACAGCAATAATTTTACTGTAATCACAGAGCTGCATGCCCCAATGCTATAAGAAACCCATAAAAAGGTATGACCTGTGATGAAATTATTAGTGTTGGCTCTGTAGTAGATATACAGGGCAATATCAGAAATGCTAGTTAAATATTGTTTTGTACACTGTACCCCTTCCTTAAGCACCAGCCTCTAATAATATATCACAAGACAGCAAGTCAGCATGCGGATGTCTAATAATCAGTTATTTCCTGGGTAGTGTAGGGCCTTGCTGAAAATGGGTCCAATCCCACACAGGCAATACTAATCCTTGCAAATACTGTCAGAAGCTATTTGTAGATAAGGGCAGGAGCAGTCAGGACCAGTTCAGGCTTTTATGGTTATTTAAATACCCGGTAAAGAATCTGTAATCCCAGTCCCACAATTTCCACCACATGAATGGAACTCAGTAATAAGGCCTCATTCTTAAAGCATACTTTTCAGCACTGCATCTTGAGTGGCTTTAAAAAGGGAGACCCATATCTTCACCCTTTTTTACAATGTGGGAGACCAATGTACACTGAGATGTAATAGTACAAAATGAAACGTCAGTAGTCTATTCAGGAATAAATCCCAGGCAACCTGAGCCTGATGTGCTCTTCTCCAGTGCATTGGGGGAGCTTTGAAAAACTATTCAGGTGTGAAGCCATAGCTTCTGCCTTTATGTCACCAGAATTGCTTTCAATCAGCAGTTGTGAATGTGTTTTACTTATTTTTTTCAAAATCTGTGTGTGAAAGAAAACAGCTACAGAGACACTGAAAGTGGAGAGACCCAAGTTATACCTTTCCTTACTCTTAGGCCTTGATTCTTAGATTATTATGAATAATCTAATACATGAGGAGTCATAAAGACTTTGTTAGGGTGTTTCATGCTTCAAGCTAAGTCACTGTGTAAATGAGGAATATTATTCTTGTAGCTCTGCTTACAATGGCATTCAAGTATTTCTGAAGTGACTCAGAAAGTGAGATGTGAAAGATCTACTGGAATTTGAAAGCTGTCCTCATAAACGCTTTTCTGCCATTTGAGTGCAGAAAAGCCAAACATGATTGAGTATGAGGTGGAAGAGCATGAATCATTTATTGCAATTACGTTGTTTTGGGTGAGTAGTGAAGATATGATTTGTTTTTTCAGAGGTACTAAATAGTGATTTCTGAAAAACCACATTACCCTTCCCCACCCCACCCCAATGTTATTAGGATTTATTCCAACTGTCGTTGTAATGTCTGAGTGTTCAGTCTGGCAAAAAAAAAGATCCATTTAGCTTTGGCTAGGGTTTTCAGTGGAAGCTGGGTGGCTCAGGCTCCAGGGAAAATCTAAGCTCTTATTAAAGTACTTAAATTGTAATCTTTTCTAGGACTTGAAAGCATTAGCTCTGACCCACTTCCCATGAAACTGGGATGAAGAGTCATCTTTGTCTTGCACTTTTGCAGTAGCATCTAGTCATCCCATGTCTCTTCTCTGCCCAGTACTGCAGATAGGATATTTTGGTGATGGCCATCCTTCCACATCTGACTGCATCTATATTAGCTACATGAGTCGACTTATCCCACTCACAGCTGTCAGCTCACTCCATTCCTTCAGTGCTTCCCATACCACATACTCCCAGCTAGAGGTTACTGCTACATCTAACTGTTCCCTTGAACTGTTTCAACAAGTAGTGACCTTTTCAAGGAAAATGAGCAGTTCTGGTTTAGGAGATGTACACAGCTGTTCTTTGCTAGTCCCTGGCTCAAACAAGGAACAGAGCATTTACAACCATGTTGTCGACACAATGGTGGAATAATGGACTGGAGGCAGTAATTTTTATGGTTTGCACAAAATCAGCTGCAGGTCACCTTTCCCTTTATACTTCCCTAACCTGGTTGTCTGTGGTTTTCAAATGTATATACTTTACATAGAATCATAAAATCATAGAATACATGTAGGTATTTTCCACATATATATGTGTGTGTATCATATATATAAGATATACATGTGTGTTTATATATATATTTTATATACATATATATATATGTATATTATTGTTTTTTTCAGTACAATAGTCAGGAAAGTTAGCCACAACAGAATGGTCTTTGCTTGATGAAAAGGAAAAAAATTGAAAGATATTAAAATTACCAAGCAGAATGGAAAATCCTTTCAAAAGACAACAATAGTATAAGCCCCCAAATAAAAGGTTGTGTTGCCAGGAAAAATTACCTTTGAGCCAATGTAACAATAATAACAACATGAAGAAACCATTAAGAAGAAAAATACAGAGAGAGTAAAAGAAAGGATCTAAAGACTCAGAAAGAGTAAGGGCACAAATAGAACTGACAAGCTAACTGCTGTTTTGTAAATCTCTGCACCTAATAATTCAAATGTAGAACTGCTGAAAAACTGCAAACATTTTAGCGTGGTTTTGTTAACCCTTACTTCTGCACTCTGTTACAAAAGATGCATAACTGAACCTGACTCCCTAAATTACCTGTGTATTATCAGCTGCAGGGAAGATACAAAGAACAACTGTCTTCTCTGCAGGTTAGAGGTAGCTAGAGGGACTTTACACCAGTGTCACCTTGCAGTGACACTTGTCTACCCTTTGAAAGAAGGGTAGACAATATTCAAAGCTCCAGACTGAAGGGATTCATTGAATAAGGGGAGAAGTTCCTACAAGTCCCACTGAACTTGTACCCAGTTGGACATTGAAGACATATCTCCACAGGCATCTGAACTTCAGTCCCAGTTGGCACCGAGGATTTTGTCTGGTAGCTGGGAAAAAAGTGGCGACATTGGCAAAAAAATTAAGAGTGCCTTTTAGCATGGTGAGCTCCCTTCTTGCAAACAGGCTGCAGAGAGTTTGCCAAGCATCCCTATTGGCATGCTAACCTGATCAACATGCTCAGGCCTGCAAGATTCTGTGTGTGCTGGAGGGTATGTTTAAGCCTCTCCCTGTACAGACTATGAGTGTTATGCTGACCTATCCCTGGAACACTCTTTTTTTGTGTGTCTGTGTGTCGGTGAGTGTGTGTGTGCTGCCTTCCCTGAGAGGCCACAAAGGGGCTCAAAAGGGGTGCAAAAACACTGAGGGAATGTTCTGGAGGGACAGAGAGTTTCAAAGGAAGAATATGTTCGTCAATCACCAGCCAGAGCTGGTGAGGCCCAGCAGCTGGTGTCTATCTCCATGCATTTCTGAGAGCCAGCAATAACTCTTCAAGAATTTTTGGCTTCTCCCATGTTAGAGCAAATATCAGCTTCCAAAGACAATGAGGAAAAAGACAGCTGTTGAAACTCCCTTATAGAAGAGAATACAAGGTTTGGTATTCATCTGAAGAACCGTATTCCTATCTGAAACTCTTCTGATGGGTCTAACCTTTTTGTGTCTGCAAAACTGGTGTGGAAAGTTAATAATACCTTTTTTTTTTTTCTTTAAATTCTTGGGGATTCTTACTTCCCACAGGTCTGCATATAACATGATGTTGCCTTAAAAAACAGTACTCTTGCATGTGTCAAATGCCTCCAAACCTCAATAGCTCATATTGGTTTGGGGAAAAATTCATAGGGATAGAGGATAAAAAACCTACAGATTTCAACCTAAATTATCTACTCGATGAATCCTAACTTCCCACTGTCTTCAGTCATTCATCCATTTGGTAAGCACAACTTGTCTGCATCAATGCCCAGTTCATTCAGATTAATGTTATTTTCTGTTTGCTTTTTTTCCAAGCTGTTTTAGATTCTCCCCTGCTCCACTATCTTAACCATACAAGTGGACACTTTTTCCTTCATGTTTTGGTTGGCAAGTGGTATGGAAATCTTACACATCCAACTGCTCCTGAGTAAGCCTCCAGGATAGGTTGTCGTTGGTATTTAACTCTCAGTGGCAAGAAATGTGGAGGTACCTGAGGGACAGTAATATTTAATTTGACATAAAACTTTACTCCAGTAAGGTGCTTGACATTATGGTCCCTGCTAAATGCCTGTTTGTGCTCTGGTAGATGAAGGCCTTGCAGAAGTCTGTTTTTAACTTGGAGTCAGATTTAGGAGGGATGTCTGGCTCATAGGTTTGTTTTCCAGACTCATCCAGGCTTGTTTTCCAAAGTTAACTTCATGTCATTTGGAATGTGTTATTCAAACTATCACTAGTCTGAAAGAAAGGGGGTCTGAGAATGTTTAAATATTTTAAATAAAAGAAGACAAGTAATGTGAGAAACTACCAGTAGCCTGAATTTTACTATCCACTAAATTTCATGTTGGATGATTTAATTAATGAACTTGTCTGCAGTTAGTTCCATACAGAAAACATCATGTGTTTCATTATTTTTTGTTCATTGGTGTGGTTTCTTTGTTTTGATTTTTTGTTTTGTTTAATTTTCTTCTGTACCCCCAGCCCATGGAAGGCAAAGCATGATGTTCAAAAGGCTGTTTATATTAAAAAACAACAAAGCAACAGACCGAAACCACAGTCCTGTGCTCATCTATAGTTAACAGTTAATAATAGATAAACAAGGTCTAAAAAAATAAATGCCTACATGACCACTTACTCAAAGTACAGAATAAGTCAGATTTGGAGGTCTGGAAAAGCTGAGTTGTTTCTTCTCCAAAGCACACCTCTGGATCTAATGTAGTTACTAAGAAAGAGAAGTCACAGATCAAGCTTTGTAAAGAAGATTATCCCACAGGACTCCTGAATCAGCCAGGCAAATGCAGGACTGATTACCAAGCAAAAAAAAAAAAAAAAAAAAAATAGAGAGAGTTGCTATATATTCCTGCTAAGAGATTTTGTATTTATTCTTAAAATAAAAAATATTTTCAGAATTGGCTAAGTGATGTCCTAATTACAAATAGGCAATCTGTTAAAATAAATGAAAGGTGAAATAGAAATACATAAAGACTAAAATGTCCTGGGCAATATAACCTAGTCAGTCCGTTTTTTTTCCAGAATACATTATATTTTCAGAATAGCAGTCTGGGATTTGGCATACATAAAGTTTGAATACTGATTTAACTCATTCAGTCTAGAGTTTGTATGAGAAAAGTGAATCAAACAGATACTGTGTGAAAACCTATGCTGGAATAATTTCCATTAGAAATGCTATTCTGAAATAAAAGCCTCTTTACTCCACAGTCATTTGGATGCTATTGAAATGGAGCATTCTAGTCACATTCCTCAGTGACAAAAAGCACCTGAAAACCTTACTTTGTAATGTGCAAGAGATGTGAATGGAGAGGAGTGGTTTATTGCTGAAGATTCAAGACAAATTGCAAATATCAATCTTTATATGCTTGTTAACATCTAATTGTGTATAAAAGTATCACAGTCATTAAAAATATGCTATATTTTAATAGCTGTGGCTATATGGAATTGATGTTGAGATGGAAATGTGCACTTCTTAGTTTCTAATACTGAGCCTAAACTACTTTCCTTCTAACATATAAAATTATGACAAGAGTCAGAGAAATTCACATCCATAACGGGGAACAGCTTAAACTAACACCACCAAAGGAATTAAACCAGTTCTGAAACTGTGCATAAGACTGGTTGCAGCTGTGTTAGGAAATATCTCACTGTTCCTATTCTACTCTTGCTACTTCAGTTGATTTGTTCTTCAACCTTGGACTTCATATCTCAATATTCCTGTTTCATAAGAATGAACTTAACTATATGCAGTAGTTTAAAGTTGCTATAGGGAAAATACTGCAATAGGACAAGGTAGTCCATATTATAAAATCTTCTCTTAGTTATAGCCTAGGCAAATATCCTGAGAGTACTGTGATTGCTTCTTATTATTACACAGGGGTGTTGGGAGGGAGCAAAAAATTTCTTAGCTCTGCTTTTCTCAGCATTTCTGTTTCAATGTTACCTTGAAACAAAACAAAGGAGGCTGTGAGCCAGGGATAAACAAAGCCAGGCACAGACAATGGACTGTAGGTCAAGTCATGTCAAAGACCAGATAATAATAAATGCAGGAGAGGAGGAAAAGAATTTAACCTGGTCTAAAATACCTTATAACATAATGCTGGGCATATACATGTTTGTCTCTGCTATGTGAACCACTAGGACCCATGTTCACATCACCTCTATACACAGTTTCCTGTAATTGATGTATTTATGGAGATGGATTCTGAATTATAAAAACCACCAAGAAATTAGAGGAAAGAAGAAAAAGGACATGCCCTATCCTTCCCCATCAGATAACCTTTCCACTATCATTTTATGGAGGTACTGCCTTTCTGTTAATTCACTTATTTTTTTGTGTATCGATGTCAAGGAAAATATTTTTGCAGACAGGAATGTGCTGAATTCACCAAAAAGTGATGCTGTGTAATGCAGAGCCTGAATTTAAAACTGCAAGGTCTAGGCTGTACCTGAAGGACAAATATCTTGCGTGTAGGTTTTGGAACAAATATTTGCTGCACCCTTGTGTCCCAAGACTTCAAAGTAATTAAAAATAACAGTCAAAAAGACTACTGACATCTTTTGCAGTGGGACCAGAACTATCCAGGGAAATGCAATGAAATAATATAGTTCTAGTAAAAGATTGGAATATATTGTGCTGATAAACTACCAGATGATGACAAAAAGCAAAATATCCAAAAGGAAGAGACAGAGGAGCCTATCTTTTGCCCTCTTCAGTATATCACGATAAAAAGAATACTCAGAGACCAGCATAGGTAATCTAAGATTATTCATCCCTAAGAAGAGAAACCACTTAGAAAAATAGGAGGGAAATGACCATGTTTTGGACAAACAGCACTAATTTTGGCTATATTGAAATTAATTGCAAAACTCTTATTGTCTTCCATGGGCTTGCATTTCATCCAAAGCACTCTTCCCCATCTTCTAAGCACTCTTCCCCCTCTTCTAAAGTGCAAATCACTTGGGCATGTAAGGAATACTTGAATAAAAAGCCTGTCTTTTCTCATTACAAAACTTATAGTCTTGCTGAAAATAGAAGGAGGGTAAAATGAGAGGAAATGGGAAGTAAATTTTGAGGAGACAGAGTTAGAAGCAAGTAAGGAGAAGAAAATGCAAGGTGGAAGAGGAATATTTAGTTATTATTAATGTCAATACCCTAAGTAGATAAGCAGGTGCTGGTGATGGAAAAATAAAAGTGTTTGGCAGAAATTTTAAGTGTTCAAGTGAGCTATTAATGAAAGTGTTAGAAGTCAGCACCTACGGTATCTGGTAGTTATGGTTTTAACTAATTTATCTGTGGTATTTCTTTCATTATATGATATATAATTATAACAGTAGTTGGAATGAACTTAGTCTTCCCAGCATTTTTCCCATCATAGAATAATAGAATGCTTTATGTTGGGAGAGACCTTAAAGATCATCTAACTCCAACCCCTCTGCCACGGGCAGGAACTCCTTCCACTAGATCAGGTTGCTGAGTCCCCCATCCAACCTGGCCTTGAACATTTGCAGGGATGGGGCATCCACAGCTACTCTGGGCAACCTGTTCCAGTGTCTCACCACCCTCACAGTAAAGAGCCTCTTCCTAATATCTAATCTAAATCTATCCTCCTTCAACTTAAGGCTGTTCTCCTTGTCCTATTGCCACATGCCTTTATAAAAAAAATCATTACTACTGATGGTTCAGCTCCTCTGATAGGAGCTCTGGAAAGGATATAATGCCAGTTTACACTATATGCAACATTATCTAGATAAACTTGGAGAAAAAAAAAATATAAAGATGTTAAAGTTCCAGCCCCAGACTGTGCTGCATCTGCACTAGCACTCTAATGGAAGCTCTATGATAGGAAAGAGAAAAAATTATTGGCATAAAACCCCCTTTGTTTACACAAACCTTTGGTGAGTTCTGCAATGATGACATTTATTTGTTATTCGGGAGACAAAATCAGCAGTGCCATTCTTGAACAAGATGATATATCAATAAGCAATAAGTACCAGGACCTAGAGATTGCGGTTGGAACTGGATATGTTTGTTTGGGAGGTAGGGTGGAGAAATAAAAATTTTAGCAGGCCTCAGAAGTTAAAGTCTAACAGTCTGAAAGCTTGAAGAAAAAAGATTCATAAAGTGGTAGAAAAAGAGGATACAAGGCAACATGAGATGATGTTTGCAGTCAATGTGCAACCTATTCATTTTCATTTAATGAGTTATAAGTAATTTCAGGTACTACATAGATACAGTATGACAGGTTTTTATCTGCTGTTTTTACATTCACATTTTCTATATTAAAAAATAATACAAAAATAACAAACTCCTCTATCCTTGCAGTTTGACAGACCCACACAAACAAAAGAGGTAACTAACTGATTATTCACCAAAAAAAAAAAAAAGTTCAGCTGACTCATTCTGTACTGTTGAGATGTTGAAACTGGGAAAACTCTTTAAAAGTCTTTTACATCATTAAATTGTTTTAAGTGGGCTTCAAGTAGTGACTTCCCAGGTCTCTCATGCACAAGCCTGGACAGCTGTAGCCCTGTTGCCTCCAAGACTGGTTGTGTTGCAATGGGCAGCTTTGTTGCTGCCAGGCACAGCAGATGAAGGTGTCCTTTCATGCCCCTTTGATAGTTCAAGCTAGAAATGCCCAGGGCAACAGCATGAAATTTTGAACTTTGCAGATAGGCAGAGTCTCTGGGCCATAGGAAAAATATGCTGCCACTGTGGTATTTAAACTGTCTGGGTCTCATATGTTACTCTGGTACCATATGAATTACAAAATTCTCCATTTCAGGCCTTTAAGAACCTATTTTTCAAAATCTGCTTTCTCCCTCAGGGTCCATATGTACCAGCACAGCAGAGCAAGTAAGTTTGTGGCTTTTTATGCCATTTTATGATTCTATTTCAAACATCATCAATCCCAGGTCTTTGCAGGGTTTTGCCAACAATCTTCTGTTTCCTTTTAGAAACAATTATCGAACAACTCAGGATAGAAAGAACCTCAAAAGCTTATCTGGTCCAACCCTTAAACAGCATGTCCTATTCCTCCTATTACCTTTCAGAAGTATCTATCTACCATTTTGCAAATTGTCAAATGATTCTACAAATCCTAAAAACTCCCAAAATTAATTCTGAAGCCATTGTAGCATTTCAAAATAGATGTTAACAGTAGTGGAGGTTTTGTAGTAATGCAACAATTTACCATAGTGCAAAAGGCAGTGACAATTCCAACTTTCCTGATTGCTGCCGAAAGACTGGCCAGAAAGCTTTCAAACCCTCCAGCTCCTGGTCCCATTAACCCAGTTGGCAGTCTGCTAACACAGAAGTCACTTGAAGAGCAGTTTCTGGCAAGTGCCAGGGACCTTGCTGCAGTACAGTAATTGTGCTTACCAGCTCTCAAAAATACTTGGCTTCATAAGCAACTGCTTTATTAAGTGCCTATAATTTCTCTATCCAAGCTCGGGCAGAAATGCACACAAATTGTGACATCATGACAAGTCAGAGCCCTACATCATATTGAAGAGAGTTTCATTTGGAAAAAGTCTTTTTCTCTGTATCATACCCTGGCCAGGATCACCTTGTAATGCAGTGGTCAAGAGGAAGCTCCTCTGTTAATCTCCCTAACTCCTATTCCCCTTTGAGCCAGACCTCCTACAGGCAGCTGGTAAGTGCTGTTGCTTGATTTCCTTCATTAGGCTGCTCAAATGAAGCACACAAACAAAGGTGACGATGTCTTTACTTGGCACTTGAGGAAAAATGGTATTAGAAGACACTATGTGTTAATTTAGGGTTTTCTGATCTGATACCATGGTCAGGACTATATCTGAAAATATCCTAAATTCAGGTGAAAGCCCAAACATAAGCCAATAGATCCACAAAAATTTACTTGGATTTAGTTTAACTTAGGTAACTGTCCACACAGACTTGTTACCAAGAGAAGATATCATTTATTTGTTTCTGATGCAGGGAAGGCCTGACAGATTTCACCAAACCTGACAGATTTCAAGAAGCATTTGGACAATACTCTCAGGCACATGATGTGACTCCTGAGGATGGTCCTGTGCAGGGCCAGGAGTTGAACTCCATGATCAGCATGGGCCCCTTCCAACTTGGCATATTCTGTGATATTCTATGATATTGTATTGTTTACTTCTCTCCTTGCATGGTAATTTTGTAAGCATTCATCTCAAACCTTTTTCTGCACCTTCCCTCATTCTGGAAAATCTTTTCAAAGCTGTGAATACTCGTGCACAGCCCTGCTTTCCTACAAACTGTGTTCATATCAGAAAAAGAGGTAGTATTACTTCTCTGTTTGTCTTCACAGGAAAGAAGCCAAAGGTCCTTTTCAAAATTACTTTAACCAGAGGCTTATATTTGCCTGTTAGACAGATATACTGAAAGTCTACCCTGTGGCATTCGTGTATGTTTGAGCAATGTGGTTTGAAACCCATATTTTCACTTTAAAAAGGTGAATTTTGAAGTGGATACAAGGTCCAGAGCTCAATTTTTGAGTCCCTTTTATTCTGATGATGCTGTTACTATTTTAATGGTGAAAGCCTGAGGCTTCTAGACCTGGCAAACATGAACAGCTTTTCATCTTTGTAAAAATAAACTGAGATTGTTCACTGAGTTTTCCATTGTTTATCAGCCCTAGTAAATATTTGTGGGTGCCTCTATTCATTAGCTGTTTCAGATTTGCAAAGAAATATTTCCAAAATAAAAGAGAGAGGGGAAAAATGGGGGGAAATATTTGGAATGCCAGCAGCAGGAGCAGCCGGTGTAGTGGATGCCAAGGCAACTGTAACCTTCCCTGTGCCCTGGGTGTGTTGCACCTTCCCCTGGGTCCGTTGCGTCTTGCTATTCCATTCATATTGTCTTTTCTGCATCCTGGACAACATTGCCAATTAAAACAAAGCCTTTACCTTGCAGCCTACTTGCAAACAGTGTTGACTGAGGTTTATTACTGGAACAGTTTAAAGTAGCCAAGAAACATACCTCCCATCCCAACTGTAGTAGATAGTGTTTAAAGAAAGGCTCAGAGTCATTTTTTCTTGGTCATGACCTTCCCACCCTGTAAAGAAGAGTTGAACTGCTTCAAGAACATGCTTTTGTCCTATGTAGAGTTTCCTGAGCATTTCATTTATAGTCTTCCAGTGTCTGACAGAAGTTTGAAAGCACTGACGTTGCCTTTACTGAGAAAGTATCAAAGGAGTCCCTCAAGTCTGTGCTCATTTGTAGGGCCTTTCAGATACAAGTGTTATGTTGAAAAGAGAAAAAAAAAAGTGTTACTCAAAGCTTTGATGTTCATTCTAGGTGAAAAACCCCTTAATGAACCTGTATATTGTTTTTTTGGGGAAATTTCATCTTGATGTATTACTTTTGATATTTCATTTGCTTTCATCTTTAGTGGCTAGATTAGATCTCTCAAAACATAAGTGGTATGCTTCATACAGGGTCCATCTCTCATGCTACAAACTTAATGTTGGCCAGAAAATACAGAAGTAGCTGAACCACACCACCTACATGGTGACAACTCCAAATCTAATCTTATAAGATTTTTTTACTAGAAAATTCATTTTTCCATTAAAAACAGATGCTTTTGCTTCATCTGCTCCAGATCACCTTTTCTTTTCTCTCCTCAATGAATTCAAACAGAACATTTTCAGATAGTCTCTACATTTTGCAAAAGCTTTAAAAATACTTAATCTTACTATTTTCTGGCAAATACAGTGAATAAATTTTTTCCGATCCCCTTTTGTCTGTTAAAATTTATGTGCTATTTCTTTTAATTTCCTTTTCTCATTTTTTTTATTCTGCATTCCTACTTATAATATTGTTCCAATGGGGGGTCTAACAAGAATTTATTAAGCTAAATGAATTATTCCAGTTATCTTAGATCTTGCGTAGTTAAACTATTATTACTGAAATTTCTTTTAATTCATTTCAATAAAAATTATTCCCACTTATGAAAAGAAAACTACTAAACCAAAACAAAACAGAATGAGCTAGAAAGATACTTCAAGAGGTAGGAATAGAAACTATTATTACTTTTTGACTCTTCTGTTGTTTAACAAAATCCCCAGGTTGTGCTGTCCAGCAGTGGTCCATGCTGTAAGTATTAGCACACCACTTCTACCAACAACTTAATAGTTCAAGTGGTTCCAGTTTATGCTACCGATTTAAAGGTCTTACATTCTTTCTTCTAATACTGTTCAAGTTGGATTCAGCAAAGTTTTTCCCAAGTGGAAGTGCTGTTTTCCACTCATTTTTTACTGACTAAAAAGACAAAGCAAGAGATCCATTTGGAAAAAAAAAAAAAAAAGGTATTCAAAGGGTACTGTGAATTAGAATTAATTACTCTCATGTCTTAACTGTGGGACCAAAACATGTACTTGTGCGCACACATGCGCAATAATGTAATGAGACACATTTGCTTCTTGGAAAACTGGTATTATCCACTACACAGACATAGGGCAGAGGAGAACGTAATAAAATTATTATTTTATATAGCATATAAATATTTCTATTTTAAAGCATGGCTTTAATACTCAGATGAATTGTGCTCTCTTTCTGGCACTCCCACAAAAACCCTGTTTAGCAAGGCTATAAGAAGGCCATCGTTTGAGGATATCAAAGTAACAGGTTGCGTACCAACCTCAACCACAGTATTTCCTGGTTTTGGCAATCTGTACATGATACTAATGCTTGGCATTTTTGCATGATTTTGGGGAAGGTGGGAAGGCGGAAGGAATTTTGGGAGACAGAATTTTGGCAATAGGTGTGCAAATTCAAATTCAGGAACATAAAAATGAGAAGTTCTGAGTCCCACTGTAGGTCAGAATGGAAATAAAATACATACATCTTAATCATCCTGTCCCTTTTCTATTTATGAAACAAATGTAAGTCTCACCTCTAGCTGCATACTCTGTCTACTTGGGAATATAAATTATTGTCACAGCTTATGTTGGCTTAATATATTTAGGTTGTTCCTGATGTAAAGGGTCTTTTTATAGAAGGCTAGGTAATATTACTTTTGTTCATTATGTTCTCCTCCAACCTGTTTCCCAAGTTGATAATATTTGTAGTAGAACAGTTGTCATTCTGAGCTTTTCATTACTTCCCTTGAGATACCTGTCAATGCAAACAGCCAAAATCATGTAGCAGAAACTGCGCTGCTGTTCTCCAAGAGATCCCAAGTCACCAGCATGTGGTTCTCATTTGGAAAGATTGAGAAGGAGTAGTGTTCTCATAATAGCTCCAAACAAAAAACATTTACTTGAAACTGAAGAGTACAGTGAGAGGTGATATCCTTAGGAATACATTTTTCATATTTAAGCCAAAAATGGTACAAAAAGTACATTCATTTGTCAGTCTCACTAACTGCCAAGATGTAGAGAAAGGTCACCTATATAATCCCAATTAACTGAAGAAGCACAACTGAAAATGGGAGCATTTGCATCAGTGCATCAGGGTGTCAGGTTCGACTCCAATCCCGAGTGAAACTGAAGTTTGTTTAAAGATTGATGAAAGCATTATATAAGTCAAATGTTTTCCAGGCTGCTGCAACACGCAGTGACTTTAAAACTATACTCATCTAATTACCTTACCTACAGCCATGGAACCACTTACAACATCTAAACATGATGAAAAATCGTAATAAATTTTACCATTCCAATACAATAGCTTGTTTCTGTTGTACTGTTCTGGTTGTACACAAAACAACAATCATAAATCTGAAACTTCCTCAGCATTACTGTTTAATATAAATGTAAATTCTATCAAATACGACTCTGCTACAGAATATCACACATACCAGTTATATATGACTAATCCTTTTCTAGAATAACAAATATAGCAGGTCTGAGTGAAGAGGAATTTATTGGTTGGTTTCAACATCTGAAAATATTCAAGTCACAGACCTAACTTATGTTTGGTTTCTTCCTAAGATATAGAACTCAGAAATCAGAAATGATATGACAAAGCAAGAAGACAGAGAAGTTTATATCACAGGTAGCTTACCCTCAATAGAAAAAAAAATTCAATGGATACAAAGTCTCTTAAAAAAGTTTGGCTAAATAAGAGGAACTGTAGAACAGGACAGAAATCATGGGAATTAGGTCTAGGACATGATATTGTCTTAAGCTTACGGCACTGAAATGGTTGAAAGAGATTGACTTGATAGACAAGAGACTGACTTGTTAGGTTGACTATGATTTTCTGATAGCCAAAGACAGAATTAGGGAAATATTTGTGGAGTAAAAGGAATGATTTATAATACAAGGTAAACACCTGAGCACCTTATGGAAAAAAAAGAAAAAGACTGTCCTGAGGTAAGTAGAAGCAAGTCATATTATTCGTCATGATGCCTTAGAGTCTTTTTGATTTTTTGATTTTTCTAATTTTTATAAGTTTTATAAGTAGCTATGTAGAAAATATAGGTTTTAGAAGCAGAAGCATTTATTCCTTTACCCTTAACACAGTAACTACACACATATCCCAACCCTTTTACCCCTTTTACCTTTTCCATATCAATTCTCCTAAATTCCATTAGAATATTTAGTCTTCTGTTACAGATAGGCCTATTCTGCTTAAGAACACTTGTACTCTGACCTAAACTGCAAGATACAGCCAAGAACTGGGTGCACATGTGCCCTTTGTGCTCCGAGGAAGATGAAGATGATGAAGAAAATGACCCCAGACCCAATTGCCAAGGGGTGGATTGGGGGTGGACCAGGGTAAAAGCCAGAGGGTGGAAAAACCTGGGATTGGACAAACAGTATTATAAATTGTAAGCACCTGAGGCAGAGGGGCACGTGCATTTTGTAACTTCTGTGCTTTGGAGGCATGATTAAATCCTTTTCTTATTTCACCTCTAATTAAATTGCTCTGGAGTTTTTTTCCTCAGCTCCTTAAGGCATCATTCAAAAGAGACAAGTTTTCTGCTTTAAACAATTTAGAAACTCAAATAAGTCTAACTTTTTTAAAGAAAAATTGTATTTCTTAGTAGATGCCTCCTTCTGCAGTGAAATTAAGTTCAGCTTTAAGGAATTATTTAATTAAAAAAACTGCTAAGGGTATTTGAAAAATTTATATTTTTTTCCACAAAGAGAAATTGTTTTCCATACTTTGTCCTCGTCCATGGTTTTTGTCTAATTGGAGTATTTTTAATTCTCTGATTATTCTGAAAAGGAAAGACTTTGAGCTTGCACAGAGACCAGAGTTTGAAGTGATCATGTTATCAATATTGTTGATTATTCAATTGATTAATCCCTTTTGGCACTAGTACAGGTTATTTGCCAGGGCCATAGCTTGAGATGGGGAGTCAGAGCACATCATATATGCCAGCAAGAAACACATTTTTATTGCATGAAGTTCCTAAGAGAGGGGACAAAAAATAGTTCCCAAAACCTTTCCTGAACATGCTGAGGCAGACTGAGATTCAAGGACATCCCACACAACTGAGTTTGTCTAGTCAACCATCCAGAGCTCAACTTTCAAACATCTTTTAGAGGTTTATGGGGAGTTAGACACAGGCAAGGGAAATAAGGCAGGTGGTGCAAATTAAAGAAGATTTGTAGGTACTCTGTCTACTCTGTGTTTGAATTAACTAAAACAAATTTCTAAACACTACAGAACAGCTGTGCAAAAAAATGAATTATATTAGCTATGAGAAAGTCCAGGATTTCCCCCTTTAGATGGATTCAGTACAGTATTTCTTGTTCATCCCATTAATTTTGCTGTTTGGGACTGTTATAAAATACAATGCACGTGCTAATACAGCATGTTTTTATTATTGATTTTTCTCTCAATGTCTCAATGCAATGTACAGTCATGACTTTATTATGTTTCTGCTCCCCCCACGAGACAGTATAAATGCAATCATCTCAGTGGTATAAAAGAATGGGCACAGAAAGCACCTTTGGACTAGTAAACATGTATTCAGAGGAGAAATCTGGACAGGGGGAGGAAGTTCATATTACTGATTACAGTAATGATGATAAGAAAACAACCCTCCACATAGGTTCTATGGGAATGTAAAAAAGGATGTGGTAGAAGAGACTTCTGCCAGATGTGGAAAGCAGAGAGAGGACAATGCTGGCTCATGGCAGGATGCCTGTTTTCCTCCTACCAGTTTTGAATGACTTCCAGAAAAAGAGTACACTATAGAATATTTCTCCCTTGAGTGCCTGTGCTCCTGACAAGTATGAAATATAGGCAGGAGGGCTTGGCTATATCTTCAGAATGTGAAGCAGAACTAGTCAAAAAGCTCAAGTGTGATCTTTCTGCTAGTAAAGGGGATTTTGTCCAACGGTTATCATGAAAAATTGCCTCGTTATATTTTTAAGGTCTCCAGCAGAAAAACAAACCAAATTGACTCACATAGACACCAAAAGTAGAAGTTGTTTTGGTTTGGTAGGATTGACTTTTTTTATTGTTTAGTTGTTCAGTAAAATGCTTGAGGGTTTTTTTCCCTATCTTGTACTTTATTTTTTCCTTCAGTGTGATTCCCCCTTTCTTGTGTTCTAATAGTTAAAACAAAAAAAGGAGAATAATTCTTTAGCGTCAGAAAGACTTTTTACATCACCTCCACTCCCAAAGAACTTCAGATCAGAAAAAAATGCTCCATTTTATTATTTGTAACGTTTCAAGCTGAGAAAAAACAACTCCCTAAGAAAGCAATGCTGTGACTAGAACAAGAGGAGACAGTTTGTCTGCTTCTTCGTAACATGAAGAGAGCTCTTATAGGCTACCGATGCTCTGTGCCGTTGCCTTGCAAGAGAGATGAGGAAAGTGACTGCAGCCTTCACCCCCTCTCACACTCCTGCCACCCATGGTGCAGAGTTAAGTTATGCATCTTCAAAAACAAAAGGTTCAGAGAGAGGGACAATAAATCTCTCTGAAGTTGTTCTTGTGGTGGTAGGTTGTTAGCTTACTGGCATTTGGCTTTGTTTAACAGCTTGGCATTCTACAAAAAAAAAAATCAGGCCTTTAACTTCAACTCTAACTTTATGTCTTCAAGTTTCCATATTTTCATCCAAGGCATTTAGAATGTACCCATTATTTTTGCAGATCACATAATCAGATAGTATTAATAATAATAATACCTAATTGGCTTTTTTTTTGGCTAGAGCATATTTCTCTAGTCCTAATTGTTATAATAAAATATAATATGTGTTGATTGTTACACAAGAATTAAAGAATCTTATTACTACAATGGAGTTTTGTTCCTGTTTAAGTATGAAATTACTTATTCTGACAAAAGTTTGTGGAGCTGGAGTTCAGTATTGTCCCAGTTAAAATAAACCTGCCAGAACTTCAGCAGAGAATTGTTTGCAAGTGACAGGCTTTTCTCCTTTGAGAACAAACATGAAGCAGTATTTGTCTCATACTCAAAGTCTGTATTCGGCTCCATACACATTTGGTTTCTATGATTATTGTACCAAACCCGAATCTGACTGAAGTGGAAATTGTCAATTTCTGTGCTAGATCTGAACCACAGGTCTCAGATTAGACTGGCTCTCTGTTCCTCATATATGTATATTGTATCCCCATAACAACATAAAAATTCTTTGCAGATTAGTAATAAAAAAACCACACTGTGCAGGAATACTTCTTTAAATGTGTCTTGGGAGAAGATCTGGTAGTTAGAGGCAAACACACAAGAGGAAAAGATTACTATCACTATAATACCAATGTAGATGGCATCATTCCTTTGAGAAAATACTATGCTCCTCATGGAACAAATGAAAAAAGGCTCCTGAGCAGTTAATTCATTGCATTTCTAAAATTTATCTTACAAAATTCCAAACAGAACAGCAACAGAAGAATCAGGGAAACTGTTCAAAACAAGATATGAAAGAAAATATGAAGATCTTAGAAAGAATCCTTTTGTTCAACAACAGTCTGTCCCATCAGAAGAAGGCTAGCACGAAATTTCTTGAAGCTTGTTTTGTCTGGGAAAGAATAATTGTAGTGTGTTCTCCATAGTCTGATTATGCTTTCAAATTAGTTTTCATGTTTTTACTGCTCCCTAAGCAAATCTATTTACAGAAATTAAGCAAACCACATACAAAATCTATAAATTAGAATTTGTCCAAGAATAAAGATTATGTTTTCTAGCTCCACTTAATTATTGAAGTGCAGGTAGGGAGGAAGTCAAAGTGGACAAAAGAAAGTCAGGCTTCCATTTTATGGTGTTGGACAAATTCCATGACTACTTATTCTTTCCTTCTATGCAGAATGTAGCTGTGATTTTCACTTAATTCTGCTGAGGTGCTGCAGAGCATAATTTGTTTCAAAATGCATTCAGATTTGCTGATGATATTGCAGAATGGCATGCATTGAACTTGGTTTGGAAGTGCACATAAATACATGCTTTCAGCTTGTTCTCAAGTGCCTTAAGACTGAGCAAAGACCGGAAGTGAGGTAGACCCACCTCCTGGCAGACTCCAGTTAAGTTGTGCCAGTTAATGTCATGTCTGAATGTGGTCAGATATGCAGAGACCTTTGGTACACTTGGCTAATCATATTACAAAATCATAAGAACAGCACCCTGCCTGTAATGCAGAATACACTCACCTTTTCCATGTTATGGGTTGATGAGCCATGCCATCAAATTTTGTTTGAGGTCTGGCCAGACACATCTAACACAGATAAACAGGTCTCACTGTGAACTAAAATCTCATTCTCCCTTTCCTCTGGGTCGATCTTGTTCCCCTTCTCTTACTCTTAAACCTGGAAGCTTTGTGGTATAAGTTTTCCTTAGTGTTCAGTGATGAAATGAAGCTTGGAAAAGAAAATGAGAGTCACAAGTAGGATTTATTTGTAGCAAGGAAACCACTTATTGACCAAGTCAAGTATTAAAGTTTGTTCCAAATTGTTATAAAATACTCACCTTTGGAGCCCAAATTGACACTTCCTTGTCCAGAAAGTCATTCTATGAATTGACTTGAAATTCCTAATTCTGTCTAGCTTCCTTTTCTTCTCAAGCAACTATGTTCTCGGATAGTCCTTACTGAAGGGACATTCATAAAGTGCAGACACCGTCATTTAAAGAAAATTACTTATTGTTATGTAGACGCTTCTCTTCACTGGAACAAACATATTGCTAGAGTGGATACCAGGCATAGGATCTGTCCTTAGTAGTCATGGAGGGTTGAGATTTTTTTCTTCACAAATAGAATTAGATACAGAAGAATGATCAGGCATTCAAATTAAACCTAAGGTAAGACTTAGCTGAACAGCAGAGTTCTGCTGTTTTCCAGAGAGTAGAAGACAATGGACCATTTCAAGTTAAAAAGTTTCTCATGTCACTGGCTCAGTACCTTTAACCAAAACTATAGTGGTATTGGTGATGTTTCTTATAATTTAGCTGAGCAGATTCCCTTCACTCTGGTTTGACAAACTTCTCATAAGCTATTAGGAAAGGTAACAGTGGCAGTGATCTTCTATATATCTTTTATAGTCTAAATGCTCACTGATTTTTCACACCTGTGGGGTGGTAGGAAAACAGTCATTTCCACCAGCTTAACAAGATTTAAGAAGAGATTTGTTATCTGGAACTGTTTACAGATTAGTATACCAGATGTAAACATGGAATCTGTTTGTGAGGTGCTATAGCTGAAGCACAAAAATGCTGCATCCAGCCAACTCCTTGATTAGTTGATTTCATAGTTAACACAAGCAGGACTAGAAACTAGATCTTACTCCTGCTGAAAGTAGTGAACCTTTTCTCTACTGAGCAAGATGAATAGTCCAAGATCAAGGCATTTAGCGCACAAGCTGAAACTCAGTTCTCTGCTTGGACAGGTAAAAGCTGTGTTTAAGCCCTCATTAAACCCTTATGGATTTTCATGAGATCAAAGTTGTTCATATACCTCCTGTCAGTCCTAAAATCCTTAAGCCTCAGACAGAGAATAATTTTGACTCTCCTGGGTGTAACACAGCATAAATTTGTAGATATGAGCCAGACACGGCTACATGAAATTTAGGAAAGTTAACCGTCTCATACTCCTCATGTAATTCACAGTGTTCTTCACAGCTTCTCAATAAAGTCCTGTGCCATGGCTCCACTGCTGTCATGGGAAGAGAATGGGATATTCCATCAAAGATCTGGATATAAGGATGTCCCTTCGGGTTATGTATATAGAAAGTACACATCTTTTACACACTCATGTTTGGAGTTTTAACACTGAAGAAACCCATACTAGTGAGAGTTTCTCTATTTTTAAGGGTAAAAAAAGAGAAACATGAATGTTCCAAAATAACCGTGTAATAATTTTGCAGATAGTGCATTGAACAGAGCAGGAATGCATGTTTTACTAACCTAAACTCATCACTGTATGTCAAAATGGGGAAAGAAAAGAGAAATACAGAAAAGATACTAGTTTTCTATTTTATTTTTCTTTTTTTGGTTGAAAGGTATCTTTCAACTAAATTGTGTAATTATATGTTAGTATTGGTTAGGAAAAATATGTAGGCACTTCAAAAGTATATGATTGCTCCTAGCCAGAGAAAAATAATAAAGTTTTACTTTAGAACAACATATTTCTTCCACCAGAGTTGCTAAGTAATCATTACAAACACCTCTGCAATGCTGGTTTTTTACTCTAATAAGATCCTAAGCAGTTTGAACCAAGTGAATTTTGAAGAACTGTTGTGTTACTGTTCCCCTACAGCACTAAAGTAAGCTCAAATATAATACACAAGCTAGTTCTCATTTATTAGCCTGTTTGAGAAATTGTACTTAATATTAATAAATGAAACAATAACCTAACCTAAACAGACTTCTGGTTTCATTTAACACAATAAAAATCATTTGTGAGCTAGTGATAGTGTATTTTATAGACACTGGCACACCAGCAGGAGGACAGATGCTTCATCTGGAGGAAAGCTTTGAAAGATGCTATTATCAGCATTCTCTGGCAAGCTGAGCTTTGATATTTTGCTATAAAATCAATCTGTGAATGTGATTTATGCTTTAGGACAAAGATTTCATATTTGTGGTGGTAGGCACCACAAGAGGAGATCTGTTTTTTTCAGAGTACTCAATCATGCCTTCATGTACAAACGGTTAGAGCATCAGAGCATGTTTTTAGACAGTTATTTTAAAGTGTCTAAGTCTGAAACTTTTTGTCCCTTCCTATGTGTTGTTACCCAGGACTCCTAAGCAAGTGTGATGTCTTTATGTGTATTTCTAATAAATTTTAACTCTCTAGACAATTTCAGAACAAAGGAGTGAGGATCTTCAAGATATTGTTCCCACAAGTCTATTGTATCTTATTAGATAACAGGAAATTAAATCATACATATCAAATCATCAGAAATCAATCCCCTCAATCCCCATCCACTGCTCATAGAGATTTTTTTTTTTTATGCCTGCTTCCAGCACTTACTTCTCTCTATGTCTATTTATATTAGCTTCATGAAACTTGTTTAAACTTCTCCATCAAATGTCAGGACCTCTTTGCATTTCTGGCAAATGCTTAAATAAGTTAATGTAACATGAGGGCTGAGATTCCCAGCTAGACACACTTGGGTGAGTCCAGATCTAGGCTCTCTACTGTTTGAACCTGCAAGACTTTCCCAAGAGTGTCTCGCGTAGAAAGTGCTTCAATAAATTTCTTTTTGGTTTGCTGAGTTTCATTGATAGGTAACTCTCAGTAGGATCAAGGGGAAGTTTGACTTCTTACAGACAGGAAGTAAGGGGACAAGCAAAGTTTCTTTGGCCAACTCAATTTCTGTAAGACAGTGGGCCCCAGGACAGTCTCTCAAAGCTTTCATCCCAACACAATTACATTTCATTGTGCAAAGACACATAAAATGAGAAACAGACTTAAGATTCACAGTAACAGTCAAAACAAGAGTGGCTAGTATTTTTTCCCCCACTTCTACTTTTTAATGAACAAGAAAGAAAAGCACCATTGGGCTTTGGTAACAACCAAATGGCTCAATGTTGTGCAAACTTTTAATCTTTATTTACTTTAAAGAGAGGATAGAACAAACTTGAAATCTAAAGTAGCATGCCGGAGATTAGATATTGTAGCCAGTGTTTCCTCTTGGAAAACAAGCATCAGTAAAGTTTGACAGATTAGAGTACTACAAGTTAATCTCAACTCTAATTAAATGTTATGTGGAACAGTTCTTTTAAATGAATGGCATTAAAGGTACTTCAACTTTCTTCCTCTGTATTGCACATCTATTTTGAAATTCACAAGCTGTGAAAGCTAAGAAGAGCCACATAATCCGCAGTCTGATTTCCTGTCACAGGCATCTATCTACATAGACCCTCACTCAGTCACTATTCCTTCAGGCTCAGAATTCTGTATGAGTCAGTGAATATCTTCAGGGATGCACCAACCATGATTTAAGAAGTGAAATTCTGTCCCCACAGAAGCACGTGGAAAGTCTTCCCCACATCCCACCTATATAATTACCAGCTAAACATTTGGATACGATGAACTTTCAGTGAATATGGAGAAAAATCACCTGAGGAACCTGGTGATATTTGCTTTGCACATCTCTGTGTTTGGGATCTGCAGTAATATTATTTGATGAAGCGGTTGGTCTCTAGAGCTCTGAGGAATTCTTCAATTCATTACATGTGACCAGAGACAGATTCAAAAGGACATACAAACACACTGTAATCCAGGCAATAAGCAGCACTGCTACAGATACCAAAACACAAACGAACAAATTTGCCAGGCTGTAATATCAGTTGCAAACTGGGAGAAATCAGATTTTCCAGTTGACCTCATTGCAGAACTGATTTTTTCCCAAGGTGCAAGAACAAGTATTAGCAGATGAAACTAAGTGGTAGTGGATTCATACGTAATATTATACATACTATCAATATTCTCTCACTACAGTGATAGTCTCAAACTGTGAACTGTATCTTCTGATGGTCCATGGACTGTTTCTAAGAAATCTGCAAAACATGGTCAAGAAAGATTTACTGATAGTACCTTGTATTTACTCAACAAGAGAAATCAACTCCTTTGAGAAAAAAGGTTAGGAACTACTCCTTTAGGAGTCTCTTATCCTGTTCCCTGCATTAGCAAATTGATAGGACAGTTGATTTCTGAAAGAGAAGACAAGCTGAGAAAAAAGAAAGAGTAATTGATGTTGTTCTAATAAAGACATTTCAAAAATAGTCCCATAAAAAGATTATGAAAAAATAGTATTTGTCCTAATAATGTTACAGTGAAATTAAATTTCATTCCCTATGTTTTCAGGAAAATTGGTACTGCCTGAATCCATATTTAAGTTACCAGCCTGATGAAGCGTATGGAATTGCTATCAAGTCACAAGTCTATAACATTTTTTGACACCTGCTGGTGCCAAGACATTTGACTCCAATCTAGTGAATGGCTTGTGTAATGTTGAAAGTGTTGGAATTAACTATATTATTTCCCATGCTTGGTGGCCCTAGTGACCAAGGTAGGTGGGAGTTTCTATACACTTTTGAAATACAGATTATAGCCTTAAATTAGAAGAACAATAGATTAACACTGAGGGTGCCAGTATGTTTCCCAGAGCAATAGAAATGGCAGGTGTAACTTCTAAACCTGCAAAGAAAATGCATTTTCACTGCAATGACTTGGCTTTACTTCTCTTTTTACATGTCTTGACTACACTCATAATACTGTTTGAAATAATTTCTAGTGTTTTGCACACCACTTCAGGTTTCACACCCCTTTGCAACCTGGAAAGTTACTGAGAATTTGCTGCTATACATCTTGTATTTCAGTTTTTACCAGACCACAAAAAGAGAATATAACTAAATATGAATCTTCTGTGTGATGCATGTGCTTGTCAGGCAGGCAACAAGACTTAGGTTAGTGATCCATTTTTGTTTTCTATCTTCTGGTGGCCAACAAGCTTTGTCAAACCTGACCAGAACTTTTGCACAGAACTATTCACCACAAACTTCACCATCACTCTATGCAGTCCATAAGCTTTATGGTAAGACTTCAGTCTCTCCGATTTGCTGAGAATTTAATTAAGTTTCTGTTTTCAGAGTAACTAACTAAATTAAACCTGTAAATCATTGTAAAACAATCCATATTAATTTTTTTTTTCAGAGTCAGTGCTCAAGACTTTCTAGAACATGTGCAATCCAGTTTGTGATGCAAATTACAGATTTGCCACGCTCCTGGAAGCAGATGTGTGAATAGTCTGGGCTGCCAAACTTGTTCTATTACTGAAAATAGGTTCTCAGAAGACTTGTACAAGGATGGTGAAACTCAACTAGCATATAATCATTGCATATAACTTCTGTGATTCTGTTTAGCAGGACAGATTTTATCCACTATTAGAAACAGTGCATAAAGCTAATTTCCTGATTAACTGCTAAATTTTATATTATGCACTTGTTCCTAACTCAACTTTCTTTAGATCCCTCACTGTAAAACCTATAATTTGCTGACTTTTCTCAATATGTGGACAATGTTTTTTTCCTTCTGATGATGGTCTAAACCATTACATCAGTACAGATGTCTGTATTACACATTAGGTACTTTGATCCCAGCTTCACCCATGAGAAAAAATAAAATTAAACTTAACAAAATATATCTGGTCCATAAAACCAGCATTGCCTTGTTCTTGAAATCCCTATCTTGGATTCATGCTACTCATTACTCAGAAAGTCAGCCAACGAGCATAGATATATTCCTTTGCATCTGGGGCTGACTATGCCCTTGTCTGAGGTCTTATTGTGAATTAAATTCGAACTATTGGTTGCCCTAACTTAGTCCTGGCAAACGATCATTTCTCCTCCCCACTCATGAAAGCCAACCCTTAAGCACTTCTGCAATTCAGAGTGTGTCCCATCTGTTTCATCTGTTTATTTATGCCTATACTTATTAAGCCTAATGGGAAGCCTGCTCTGAGCCAGGCACCATTTGTAGGAATGGCTCATGCTGGGGCTTGTCTGGAGTCTCACTCCGTGTCTGAGCCCACAAAGCCATGATCTGAAGGGATGGTGCTGGAGCCCTGCTTTGAAAGCACCACACTTAAACGTAGCACCTAACCAGATATGCATTTAGTCCATCTAGCAGCACCCTCCTGACAGGTTTTTAAGGCAAAGAGCATGAGAAACTCCACAGTGAATGGAGTATCAGAGCGTAACACACTCACTATGCTGTAGGCTGAGGTGGAAAGGGAAATGGCAGCAGCACTTTGCAAGCAGGTTAGCTCCCAGCCTGCACTCACTTCACTGGCAGCCCCGGGTTCCTGGGCATACTTTTATTTCAGAATATCTTAACTCACTTGTGAGAGCATTTGTATGTTGGCTTTCATAGGAACAGGATGTGATAAAGTGATGCTTCCATTACCCTCTCAAATCTGGCTTACTCTTTAAATCCACGCCGTGCTCATTAGAGTTCCAGGCTCTGATCCTGAATACTGCTTTAATGTTCCCAGGGAACCAGAGCACAGCTGGTCTGCACAATGTTTTAGAGAAAGGTAGGTTTCTTTATGTGGGAATAGAAATCTGCCTGAATGTTAGGTTGTCTGAATAAACAAAAGTTTTGCTATTAACTACAAGACTGTTTATTGGAGGCAATTCTCAAAGGCTATTAGACAGAGGACATTATCTTTATATGCAGAAACATCTGTACACATTTTCCTGTAGCAAACATATCCTACTTTGCTACCTATTAAGTATTGTTTTTCAAATCTGAGTCAAAAATTCACTAAACGGCAAGCTAACAAATAGTCCAAAAAGGCATTTTACAAGTTTCCACATGTAGTTTTGCCTTTGCACTTCCACTTCAATCATTTTCATTCCACTTCTTGCTGACTTTGAAACAAAGGCTGTCAGCCACATATATCTCTCATGATTTTATGATAGACTACAAACACAGAGGGTTTAGGACAAAAATAGTCAACTCCCTTATATTTACGGCAGACACTCAAACAATGCAGAACTCTTCTGTGAAATCCTGTAGCATGATGAAACCAAGTAGTAGATCAACATGGGCTGAATTTTGCTAATGGAAATGTGTGTAAATGATGACAAACTTTAATAAATTTCAGATACAATGAATTTCCTGGCAGAATTTAATTTTGCTTTTCCTAATGTTGCCTAAAACATAACCTAGATTTTAAGGCATCACTAAAATAGGTGATTTTTGGACTGTTTTCATTGTTTCTTATTTAAAAAGTAGTGATTAAGCAAATTATGATGAAAG
Organism: Pipra filicauda; assembly: GCF_003945595.2. Lineage (NCBI taxonomy): Eukaryota > Metazoa > Chordata > Aves > Passeriformes > Pipridae > Pipra > Pipra filicauda. The sequence goes on along the minus strand of NW_024104207.1, from coordinate 2,084,607 downwards.
ATAATTATAATCTAAATTCACGAAGAGCAAAATGTGAAAATACCATCAGCAAAGCATTGCCACCAATATACTGATGTTGTATGATCTGTCCTCTTAGTTTTCTTTCAACTGTGTTTTCTATTGTCCAGAAGAAGATAACAACACTACACAGTACAGAGATCAACTGGTACAGATGTGGTGTTTCATGATGCAAAACACTGTTTCAAGCCCCAAAGGAAAAAACACAATAAAATAATAAAATAAAATACACACTAACAGTTGTAATTGACCAAAGTTGCTAAAGTACCCATTACTGACTTCTTTCCTGTGATAGGGCCTATATACCAACAATACAAACTAAAGCAAGACTTATCAGGGAAAATTAATCTGAAATTTACTGTTTCATTTCTATGGTTCAGGCTGTAATAAACAATTTCTTAAGCAAAATCCACCAAAAGTGATGCTGAAAATTAAAAGGAAGAAAGGGGGTGAGGGGACAGGGTATATGATGATTGAGTCTCTATGCTCTAGTATTCATTTGAACATTTAGCTTCTAATTAAAAGCAACGTTCAATGTTTCTGACTAAAAAGCCATAGCATTTGGACCATCTCTTTTCAAAGACATCTTACTTATAGTGCTGTCGTGATCCCTGTTTCTCACTGTGAAGACGACACTTAATCCTGGGAAATTGCATCTCATGGATTTCAGAAGAGAATGAAACTTTCTATATTAAAAAGTTAAAATGGAGCAGACGTACTAGAGTCTAAAGCAATCTTTCTGTCACTCCACCCTCTTCTCATCTGTGAACACTGAAAGTAACATGAAATCTGTGCCCATTGCCATTGTCTTCCATTTTTCAGTTGTACTGCCTGTTTAATGTGAAAGCCTTCCAGCCAGAAATCAATAGAGACTGGCTATGCTACCTACTGCTCAGACATAGGTTCTGTACAGTTAAAAGACTCTGGGCTTTAAGTGGTGCAGCAGATGCTGGTTGTAAGACAGGATTCTGGCCATACTTAGAGCCTCCTCTTCTTCACCTGGTCCTTTTTCCCCATCCTCCTCAAAGCTGTTTGTGGGCATGTAGCTGGGTGTCTCCCTTGATCCCAGCTGCACCAGCCTTCCCAGCCTCTCCCTAGAGCCCTCCCAGGCTATGCCAATTTGCTATTTGCATTAGGACACTGTGTGACTTGTTCCTCCACCTTCTTCACTGCACTGCTGAAAATCTGAAGTGTGAGACATTTCGTGTCATTAGCTATTTTCCAAGTAATTTTCCAGATGACTATTCAAAGCTAATTAAGTTAAACTTCTTGTCATCAGGTCATGGAAATATTTGGTACCATGATAGTACTTCTAATCTGAACCTGTGATATTTTCTGTGGGCTCCAAAATTTTCTTGAGCATCTTTCTTGCACTCTGTTTGTCTGCCTTTTCCTCTCTCACAGAGACACACACCTTTAAAGATTAAAGATTTTGAGAAATATTTAAATAATTAGCTTTTAGCCACCCCAAGATTGAACATAAAGGCAACCACAAAAAAAAAGAGGAGAAGCCAGAACTCTATTGTAATCCTTTGCCACCAATGTGTTGATTAAAGAAAATGTTAAACTGTAGGGTATCATCCAAGCCTGTAGAAGATCTACTGATACAATGAATGAAATAAAAAGCAAAAAAAAAAATTATCTGATTACCCTTTGCTTGCATCTTTACTGAATAAGAAAAACAAAAGGAAATTTATCTTTGTTGTGGTTCAGATTTCCTCATCCTGCTCAAATCTGCTCTTAATTTAGAAATATGCTGGTTTCCTCTTTCATATTTTCATTAAATGTTGCTCAGACATCCTGGATCTAAAGGAAGCCTTGAGATTGGCCATGAAAAAAATGTCTTTTAGAACAAAGCACTGGAGTCACTGTGATACTGAGGACCAAATTCAGACCTTGTGAATGGACAGGGAAACAATCCAAAGGCAATATGGACCTCTTGTACTGGTTAGAAAGTGATGCTGTGAGAGGAAGAGGAAATCTGCAGTCTCTGTTTCATCTGTGTCCCTTCTCTTCTTTTTCTCCCCTGGGCCTCTCTGACTTCTCCTCCTCATGGAGGCCTTATTGAACATTCTATTTCTTTCTATCTTTGCCATTTTTATCCTTGCTTTGTTTCCATTCCACCCATTTCTACCTGCTATTTCTCCTTCCTTACTTGTTCTCTCTCTTTGTCTGCTCCTCCTTCATTCCCACATCTGGCTTCAGCAAAGAGTTCTGACCATCTTCCTCAGTTCACCACTCTGTAGTGTCTCCATGATCCTCCTTTCACTTCTCTCTTCTCTCTCTTCCTTTGCTTAATTTTTTTTCTCCTCTCTTCTTTTTTTTTATTTTTTAATTATCCTTTTTAAAATTGCATATTCTTTTTTTTCACTTCAGCACCTCTTTTGTCCCATATTTTGTGTTGCAAAACATTTCTTGAAGCCTCTACAAAGCAGCAATGATGCAATTCAGGTTCCTGGGATAACAGCAAGAGACAAATAGAGAACAAACTTCCTTCCTCAATGCTGAGCATTCAACACAAAGAAATATGCTACAGAAGGAGAAGCACACCTCTCATCTGCAGAGCACTAAAGAATGGATGTGTGCAGGCACTGCTCCATCATATGGTGCTGAGCAGAAAGAGGAATTGGGCAGTGGGAGTTAACTGAGCACATGAAACCATTGAGAGGCCACAGTATTTCTCAAATGCCCTTCAGCTGAGACTGACATTGACTCTCAGTTGAAGCATGATGTTCTGTCACTCTGAGTATAGATTTGATGGAATAAGAAGCAAGTTCTTAAAGTTTGTCGTTTATGATACAGGGCAGGAATTTTCAGTGGAACACAGCCAACCAGGGCAAAAAATCTGAGCTATGGAGCAATATACTGTAATTTACAGTATCTCATCATGTGTCCTTTGTTCTGGGTCTTGGTCCCACTAGTATCACAGCCTGAGGGTCTCAGAAGACTGTACCTGAGCTGTGGATCAGGAAGACTACCTGGGAAACTGCACACCAACAGAGCTAGAGATGTTCCTTGGGTAGTAGTGAAAGTGGAGTGTGGTTCACATTGGCCTTTGGGTGAAATGAGATATGCTAGATTATTTTAGGTTTGAGGGTGTTTGCAATCAGACCCATGGCAGGCTTATTTTGCAAGTTGGAAAAAAAGTTTTTCCTTTATATTTCTGAGGGTCACTAATCCACACTTCTTCAACTGTACTGTATAGATACAAACTAATATAAGTACCCTTACCCATATTGAAGTTATCTTCATGTTTCTTGTACATACAGTGCTAAATCCATCAGTTCATCAAGCCCCAGTCCCGTTAAATGAAAATTTAGCATTTCTTTGCCTCATACAGGTATAGCAAGGCACTCAAAAACTCAAATGAAGCATGGTAAATTAATGTTTGGAGACCTGACTTCTTTTAAACAAAAATGATTTTTTTTTTTTTAAATTTGTGGAAAAGCAAGAATGCTGCTGCTTTTCAAAATATCTAATTTTGGGACAAAACTGGTGTTCAAATGTGCCTTTTCTGTGTTGACACTTCATGCTTGTTAGACAACGGAAAAGAAGTTTCAACATAAAAATAACCATCAAAAATCCTTTAAAAGTGAAGTTTCATGGAAAACCTCAATTACATGAGATTAGTCAGTCATGGTTTAGTGAAACAATGTTTCTCAATGGAAACTTCATTCACCACTTTTTTCATTTTTTTTTTCCTGATTGAATATAGGCATCTTCATGGATGTACTTCACATACTGAGTGGCCTTTGTAAATCTTTATAAACTGGGTTTTTTTGCTTAATAAAAACTTACAGCTGTCCACCTGGAATCTCATAGACTGTGCTGATCATTTATGAGTGATTTTCTTCTACCCATTTAGACATGAATGGATTCCATTCCTGTGCAGAGAAGGATTCTGTATTTGATATGAAGCAAGCAATCCTATGCATTGAATTGATGATGAGTAAAGAGAGTACCTAGGGAAATGATGACTCAGATGACTCTATTTTATGGAAGATCATACACATGCACAGAATGGACTCTCATTTCACTATCTTCCCTTCCAAAAAGCTTTGTATACCATCAGTGAGAGGACACAGTGCTTGATGAAAAAGGGAAAGTGGACGTATATACATACACTTCTATTGTTAACCTAGATAAAAATAGAATTGTCTTCCCCTTATCCCCCTCATTGGATGTTCTAGAGAAATGTGTTTTTCTGAATGCTTTCTACCTGAGTTTTTGATTAAAGAAAAAAAATACAATGTATTATTTATACCTTTTAAACAAAGGGCATATTTTCACTTATAAAACTTGAACTGGAACAATTAAATGGGACAAGAGTACGGTTTGTATCAATAATTTATTACAATCATTCTAATGTTTAAGACATCATTAAACTTAGATGGTTCCGATTTAATGTCGAAGTAATTACCCCAAAATTACATCAATTTGCCATCCTAAAGAAACAAAACTAATAAACGTTTCACTTATTGTACTAAAGACTCTTCCCATTAGTTTCTATAACTTAGCTATGTAATACACTAGTGTAAATATTTAAAAGGGACAACTGTGTTATCTTTGTGAGCAAAGATTTCTTAACTTCCATTAATCCATCTTTTATTACTACTATAAAAGGAAAATATTAGTTAAATATATCAAATCTTGGACACAATTAAATGTTTTTAATGATTTAATTTATATTTTTGTTTTCCTTCCAGCTTTCTAGAAATGCCTCCTTTCTCCATAGCTTATGGCACTTGAGTAGGGCAAAAGCCTGGTTCATATAAAAAAACTACAGTGTATTCCTCTATTTATATGCAGTGAGTATTGTTAAAGTCTTCTGTCTTTCACTCTTTTAATATCTGAAATGACATCAGCAAGAAAAATTTTCATTCAGAGCCATCATCTAGGTCCCAGTTCTACAAAATGAGTATCTGAAAGCTAGGCATTTTGTTAGACTGGGAGAAGACTGAGAATTAAGTAGTTTTGGTAAAACTTGAACTATGAAATTGGCCTATATTTGGGGATGGAAACAAAATGAGAAAGTTTTTCAAAGTGTTGACAAAACACAGAACATTTCTCGCTGTGTGGCCTGTTAACTAATGGATGTTGCAACAGGCTGGACAAATCACTGAATAAATACATATTTTTCAAACCTTATAGTCTTCTATTTACAACCTTATAAAAGCTCTAAACAAATATGCTCAGCAATAGCTGGAACTAGAACAAATATTGGTCAATGAGAACCAGAATATAATTTGTGTTTTCAATAAGAACATAATTAAAATTGAAACTAAACTGTTGCACATGGAACAGGATAAAAACTAGAACTAATTAATTACTGTGTAACTAAATAAACACTGGTACTGCAGTGTGAGCCTAAAGGCCTATTCACATGGATTCCTTTTTCGTATCAAGGCCATGCTTGGTTACAACTAGAAAACCAAAATTTATGCAAGTTTAACTTTCCTGTGGATATATGGAAGATACAGGAACCCAAGGTGAATTTAGCAGGCTTTCAAGTGTGATCTCATCAGGGGTATGGCCTCTAACTGGAACTATGAGAATCAGTACTACTTATATTCAAGTGGTGTAATTGCTGGTAATTGAAATAAACTATAAAAGTGATGAGACAGAAATACATACGAAAAGGAAACACCTCATGTTTCAGTCATTGTAGAGTTATTAAATGACTCTGTGCTATAGAAGTCTTTGAATACCTAAGAGTGCCTTTAGCATTTATCTGTGTTTCCATCAGTATTTGAGGCTACTCATTATATAATCACATGGCTAGTCCAAATCTGCCACCCCACCCACCCTCTTAGTGTAAATGGGGTGCATTTTCAAACCATGAACATGGCAAAATATTTGGTAACCTACATTTATATTGTCTCCAAAGGCCACAGTGGTGGAATTAGATTCTTCTTACAAAATGCTGCTGTTAACCATACTGTGACCACCTAACCAGGTGCTGAGAATTCTCAGGGTTTGCCTCTCTCTCACTGTTTCAAGCCAGGCTGAATGTTGCCCAGCAGCTCACAGTCTCATCAAGGGGAAGGTGTCATCTCTCACTTTGCTGAGAAAAGGCAAGAGGCTAAACTGAAGCTATATGGAGACAGTACCATCAAAGGGTATGGCCTCAAAATTACTATTTTGAGAAAGCAATGGTATGAATAAGGCATGAAGAGAATTCCACAAAGGGACAAAGAAAGAAAAGAAGATTGACACAATGTACACTCAGGAGGTTTCTTGTAAACTCGATGCAGTGGTGAAGTCACCACTGCGTGTATTTGTTTCCCAACAGGGCTCGCTACGTTGCAAAATAAAAATCACCAGCATAGTTTGATAGCATACTGACCTTTAATCTATAAAGAAGCTTAAATTCAAAGTTTAACAGTATCAAAGAATAACAAATACGTTTTAAAACAAAAATACAAGATAACACACAGGTGCATCTTGGTTTCTCCTGCTGCCAAAGCTTAAAGTACATAATTTCTGGGGTACGATTCCATTTCTTACAGTGTTTCCTGTCACTTCAGTATATGTCGTAATTGCAATGAAACATTTTTATTAGCAAAAAAAAAAAGCTTCAGCAGGTACAAGTTCAAGCCAGGGTGCTATTATGATTAGCTAGTCACATGTGAGATCCCATACATTGTTTAAACAAACCAGAATGAAATCGCTGCTTGTTGCAACATTCCTGCCTTCCCTTGTCAGCTCTTAGATGCCAGCAGTCCTTCTACCACTGCATTGATCAATTCAGCTACTTGTAACTCACAATTGTTCAAAAGCAGTGCTTTTTTTCACTTGGGTACCCTACCCTAAATTTATATCTGCCAGTTCTTATTCCCCTCAGACACGAATACAAAAAAAAAAAAGCATCAGGGGGAAAAAATGACAGAGAAGGTATGAGAACTTGTGAGAACTTCTTTCAGACAGCAAGGAAAAAGTCTCAGGCAGGGGTGATGTGAGTAGCCCCTCCTGAGGGTAACTGCTGTTCAGCTTTACCTCTAGTGGACCCTGAGGCAAGCTAAAGACTTGATAGGGTGTAGGGTGAAAAAAGGTCGAACCATCTGCTTGACATTCCCCATCTCTATAGCAAGATTTAAATTCTGACCCATATAAACTCTGCAGCTGCTTTGCACTGACCACAGAAACATGCTTTTAGGCCCATGCTGAACCAGACAGGAGTGACATTACAATCCAATCCACTTTACTCCTTTTTGATTTGCTGTACTAATAACCCAAGTGAAAGCAAACAGGAGAAAAATCCTACTAAAATTTATAATAAAAGGAATTTTAAAAATGGATAAAAGGATACATTTTTCTATAAACATCCCAAGTAGAATAACTGGTTTTTTTAATCCATTAGTGGTAGTATTCTCATTGCATGATGTTTGGAAAGCCTAATAATTACAATAAAAACAAAACAAAATAAAATATTGCCACTGATGAAAAAACTGCAAAACTAAGTAAACAGCAATTTACATAATTCTCTCAGTCCTACAAACCTGACATTTTCAACACTGCTTGGAAAAAATTGAGAATACAGTAGACTTTTCAGCATAACTCTACTTAAATGACATTTTTAAGAAAAATGAGGCATACTATCGAAATCAAAATACATAGAATCAGGTTTCTATGCTACTTTTTACCAAAAAGTTATTTTCTAAAAAATGATTTAAATGCAAACTTTTACATCTCCAACATGTTTTACATATTTCAGACAACAAAAGAATACACATACATTGTATGTGATAATTTTTCAAAACTAGTCATTACATTTTCACAGATTAAAAAAAAGTCTGCTTAAATATTTCATTTCTACAAAGTGAATTTACATTTTTAAGTACAAAGTGCAAATACTACAGTTGTTTTTATTGCCTTTTGGTGAGGAAATCTCCCACATGTCAGAGATCTGCCTTGGATCGGTAAGGTGTTCACCCTTGCTTCTTAGAAACTTGCTGAAAGAAGTTGGAAAAATTTGTGTCATTAATGATATTTTTCGTTAATACAGTATAACTATCTATCTCTATTTCTCAACAGTGTCCACATGACGCTATCAGAAGGCGAGTTCTGCACAAATATATATGGGGAATAAAAAAAAATCCCTTCCCTTCATGGCATCTATGAGCAAGGGTATGAGCAACATCTTTACTATTTCTTACCTATGGTCCCTTTAAATCTATTACTGTTGAACACACAGTTTTAGCAACTGCCTGGGCAAGTCCCTGGTTCAATATACCTTTCTAGAGCATGTGATGTATAAGGAATGGGCTGCTGGCCAAAGTCTCCTGAACAACCTATAGTTTCCTTGTAAACTTTTTGCTAGGCTGCAAAACACCCTCTGGGTCTCACTGACAGTGTGTGTGCATGTATGTGTATGTTTGTTGCACAGGGCGGAGCTGAGCAAGGGAAACATACCTGGCCACTACCTTAGTTCTGTCAGACCCATCACGTTGTTCTTTTGGAACAACCCCAGCTGATATTTAGTTAGCATATTAGTATATGTTTCTCTATCTGCTTTCTTTCAGTAAGCTTGTATGTGCCTGTACGCACACAGATGTGCATATAGCGAAAAAATATATTCAGGAATACACCCCTAAGCACACATAAGCATATATATAACTAAACTGCTGCAATAAACTAGTAGAAAATGAGCTTTTGAGTGTGTGTCTCCTGAGTGGTGCAAATCTTATCATGCCCTCAGATGGGTGGTTTCCTTTGAGTGGCTCCTATGTTCTTCAATAACTTCTTTTCAAGTGAGAACTTCTGTGATGAAAACTACCTTCTGCATTTGCAGACGTGTATTGTTCAAGTATGAAACTGCCAACAGATGGTTTGCTTAGCCAGCCTTAATTTAAGGCTATCATTTGTCAGCAACAGCTCTTAAAACAATTGATCCCGAGTCAGCAAAATTATTGGTCAAAATTAAAAACCGTAGCTGTTCTAAGGATACTTTTATTACAGATTCTGCAGCTCAGGATCAGATTACAAGAAAGGGGAGAGGGCTTGTCATGCTTCAAGTGAAATGCACGTGTGCCAGTAATATAATTAAAATAACCCCTTTGCATGTTTTTGAGTTCCGACAGGATAATAGTTTTCAGGCTGCCTTGTTTAAAGGCATAAGTAATTTGTGGGGAAAGCTGGAAAAATTAAGACCACAAATATTTGTTTAAACAAACAGAAACTTATCACATCCTTGTAGCTGTGAGAATATTTTATATTCCATCAAAGTTTTGTAGGAGGTCTCTGGTAAAACCCACAACCAATGTTGAGCTTGCCTTAGGAAGTGTGAACCTAACATCAAACAAATGAGATGAAAAATGGAACAAACTGATGAGCAACGATGAGAGGAAGATTTCTCTTGGCTTGTGGGGAGGTTCACCTTGAGTTTAATTTCTAACAAACTAATCTAGCTTTACAATAGATGGGACAACATTTACCACAACTATGGTTTTGGGATATTTTTAGCCAAGTTCCTATTTTTACGGGTGCAGGATTACCTGAGCTGTTCTTATAATATGTTTACATGAGTGTTTTTTAAACCAGTTCATAATTTACTGATGCTTTTGTGGGAATTAATAATTCAATTCCTCTAACTAATACAATGGTGAGGTAAGAACAGTGTGAAGATGACTCTTTTACTAGACCATTCAAATAACTTGCAAGTCTTTCTTCAGAACCATGCAAAAGTACTAGGAAGGTATGTCTATGTAGCCCAGAAAATTGAATCTTTAGAATTAATGATTCTAAAAATAGACATATACAAATGAGAAACCCATTTTTAACCTATTTTCCTGAACTTTCACTTCAGTCCCTCCTTTTCAAAATGTACCTGTCCTTCATTTAAAAACTCCACTTTTGTGACTTTTGCAGCTCTGAATGCCTTGACTAGCCAAACCTCCACGGATGACATACACTGGTGTTATTTCAAAAAACACAATCAAGTATTTGCAGAAAATTGATACAAACCCAAATCACAGATTATGTTGTCAGGGCATCCGACATTTTATTTGCTCCAATCATTCTGCAGATCAAGCCAATTTTAGTTTAAATGTACACTAGCAGACTGATAAAAATCCTAGTTCTTCAGCATTCTTTTGCTCAGGTAGCAAAGGCATTTGAAAGTGACAGCTCTTTTCTCTGCCCTAAGATTTTAAAAGGTGTTTAAAGCCACCATTTAGTAATTCGGTGGGGTTTGTGAAATGTACAGATTTTCACAGGGCATGCGAAATCCACGGCTTTGTTCACAAATAGTAATTTCAGTGAATGTAAGTTTGTGTCTACAGTGTGACACAAAGAAAAATTGACAAAATTCAGTTAAAGCAAAAGATAAATGGAGATAAAGCAGTGCACTTTTAAAAGTGTATTGGAATGCTGTCATTCAGGAATGGAGAAGACTCACGAGGGCTCAGTTACAGTCATCAAATTATCATAACCTATATGTCAACTTACACTTTCCTAGGAGCTTTCAAATGCAAGCCTAATCCACTGTGCACGTTATGTACATTTACTTGCACCTGGAATTGACTGATTCAGCTTTCCCCGGGTAGAACTTAAGCCAAAATTTGTTAATTGGGATGCTGGTCTACATTTTTCTGGCAAGTCTGCAGAATAGCAGATTAATGTAGTTTGAAGCTGAAATGCTAACTGCTAAAACCCCAAGAAAGTCAGCTGGTCAAGGTAGAAATGGAGATCTTTCTCTCCCCAGTACTCACCTGCCTGCTGGATGAAGTGCTCTCAGTGTTGGTTTTAGGAGCCGCTAAAGGAGGGAAAATAAAACATTATAAGTGTGGTTTGCAAGTTGTATGCAACATCCCCAAGAACTTAAGATCTCATTATGAAAAGGTATTTTTTAAGAGTAGCTTTCAATAAATGAAATAAAATATTTCAGATCTTTCATTGAAATGTCCACCTTTTTCTTTCCTCATACAGGTGTTGCTTCTTTCATGGAGTTATATGAAAGTTAAATGACAACATCTCTTGCCAGCTAATATGTGACATTTGCTTAGGAGATTGCATCCAGTCATTGCTGAGCATTTCAAACTTGTTAAATCTTTAGTAGTAAATACAGTCTATTATCCCTGGTGAGAAAGAAGTGTTGACAAGCAGACTGTCTGGAAAGCATTCATTTTGCTTAAAGATAGTGTAAAGAAACAGTTCTATAAGCCAAAGACATTGTTCATATTTAAACTGTAAAACTACAAGATTATCACTGGGTTTTTTTTAAGTTTCTTAGTGTTAAAGTCCAAGACAGTACTCAAAATGGGGAAAAAAAATCCAATAAGCTTCATGAATCTGTTGGCCCATTCAACTTCACAAGCAAATTTGAGAGGCTAAGGAGGAGCTCGCACTTTTGGTTTTCCATGTCAGTTTGCGAGTCAATCAAGCTGTAGTGGGACAAGGGGGAACAAAACTGGACCTTGAGAAATACTGCAGCAACTAGTACTCCACTCAGAAAGCATGCTTTGCAACTGTATGGTTTTTATATTGCTTCAAATGGTTCTCATACCGGACACCTGGGATTCAAACAAAATGAACCACCTCCTTGTCTGAGCTCTCACACCTCAGAAAATGAGGGTCTCATCTTTTCCTAGAAATGTAACTGTAGCTGCAGTGAAGTACCAGTTGATTTCTTTTTGTGCAAGTGAAAGGATTATCAGAAAGGAAATTTTAATTATCGAGTAAGGAGAAACAAAACAGAATAATGATATTCCAACAACAGTAATTTTTATTGTCTTGTCCTTAAAACAATGTATTTCCAGTAAAGCAACCCAATGATTTTTAGAACTTTTTTCCAACTGAATGCCATTAGTTTTTCAATGTCAAAGTTCTGAGATATTATTTTATTCCAAAGTTGAATGTCCTCATTATTGAATGGATTTTTTTGGAGAAGATCTGTTAAAAAACTCCTGTTATAGTGAACATAATTTTTACTTGAGCCAAATCTCTGTGTAATCTTTATATGATTTCATGCATCTTACAACTTTCCTTTCCAAAACAAGCAAAAACAAACCTCAAAAATCTTTGAGGTTTTTTTCGCTGGAATGTGCACCGAAAAGACTGGGGTTTGCCTTCAGTCTTGCTATGACTTTCCTTTACCTTCTGGGCAGTGATTTTGGGCCCAAATTTTATTTAAAATTAGCCCAAGGAGTGCCTGTTGCAGCAGGACAGAAGCATTTTACTTTCCACATTTTTAGCATAAAGATAACAAGAGTCATTCACTTCATATGCATTTTTTTAACCTCCATCATCTAAGTGAAAATTGCAAGATATTATGATTAGGTCCACAAAAAAAAAAGCATCAGAAAAAAATTTATGGATTTGATTGATACTTGTTTTGAGAGATCTGTTTCTGGGAGTCATGGACAATTTATTAGTAAAATGCAGAGCTCTTCTGTCTTTCTGCAGTATTCCCTTTCTGGACTTGAGTAAAACCAATGACACCTTTGTTTTACTGTCCTCCCTTCACTTTAAGGTACCAGACAAACCAATTTGCCTATATTAATTGTTCTACAACTTCTTAAAGTATGGGGATCTACTGCTGTTGTTTACAATTTTTTTTTAGATTCTTCTTCATTTTCAGGAATTGCATGATTGAACTCTGCAGGGCCTATTATACTCTGTAGTTAGTTGTTCCCTTTTCTACCACTTTGGCAGCAAGGTAAGGTGGCTATGTATCAGCAGTAGTTCCACCTGTTTGGCAGATGACTGCATTCCTTGCTTTATCTCTAAACCACATTTGAGAAATGAGAAGTCATTAGAAAGTTCAACGACATGCTTCCTTCCAGGAATCCAAAAAGCACAGGTGTGATACTTCCATTCATTCAGAACATAGTACTGTAATAACATTAAACTGGCTTTTTGATGACTGTTAATGTTATCATATCCTCTGAGGTTTCCTACTGTAATACATTTAATGGTCAGAATCAACAGGAAGTTTTTGATTCTGCTGGAGCAAAGTGATTATTTGCCTACACAGAAGCAACTTTCCTGCCATCTGCCTTTAGCAACAGTTGCATTAGCTACAGACAGGTGTATTCTTTTATTTTGTATGATTCTGGCACTTATAAATATCAGGCTTCATCAGCTTTGAAGTATTTAGTGAAAAAGACAGATAGAAAAGTTTCTTACTATGGCGTTTCTTTGTTTCTGTTTTACCTTCTTCTTTTGTTACTCCCAAGCAACCCATTAATTCTTGAACTGACAGGGACTTATCGTTGTTCACATCACAGTATTCCACAAACTTCTTCACGCATTTTTTGGGCTTTGATTTCTTTCTCAGGAATCTCTTAAAGGGTTTGATTTCTTTCTTGCCAATATCCCCACTGGAATTTTTATCTAGCTGTTTGAAATACCAGTGGACCACTCTCTCTTCCAGAGTATGATTTGGATCAGGCTCTGAAACCCTGAAACAGGAAAAAAAGAGAGTTTAGTCTTAATTCTAAGATACATAAACCTCAGTTTGTGCCTTTATTTCAGAATAGTTACATCACCATCAGATGTATTGTTACACAAACTTCCCTGCTTTTGGACACTAGCTTCTTGTAGTAAATCCCTCTTTTTTCTCTTTGGCCAACTGTACCCTAAATTTAACACTAAGGGCTGGAATATTAGTTAACTCTCTGAAACCCTGTTGAGATCAGCACCACATTGGCAAACAGTGCTTTCTCCTTTAATTTCCTGAAAAAGAGAAAAATGAAGAGAGAAATAAAAAAAGAAAAAGACAGTTGCATAGACAGCAGATGCATTAAATGTGTAAAGTAATCAACTGAAGTAGATCAACAATCAGCATCGCCAAATACCTAGGCTCCAATTATAACCCACGATGGATACTCTTAGAGATGAAACACCTGAAGGTACTGAATTACAGGATAAGTTATAACAATAAATGCCATCTCCTCTTCAGATGATAAACACCTGACCTGCAGATGCCCAAATTTTGACAGTACTTATGCATTTTTAATGCTACCTGTGACTGTTGATAGCATTGGTTTGTTTTGCAAACAACTAGGCAAAATACGAATCAGGAAAGTAAAACACATTCCTCAAATAAAGCCTAAGAGGAGAAAAAAACCTGACAGACAGTTGCACCAACAGCTACAGATAAACCCTAATCTGTGCTGCTGAGAATTCATCTATCAAGTGCATCTCTCTTTAGTGGATATAGTCTACAGTGATAACTTTGAAGTAAAGTCTCCTAGTTCTTGGAAATTTACCCTTTGTGAAGGCTTCTCAAGCCCATCAACAATTCATTCACTACTGCCAGAATCCTTTTACAGACACATAAAAAGGATCTGAAACCCACCGGCTAGAAGACAAGGATGGATCAGAGACTGCGTGCACCATATCTGTGGACAATGCATCCAAAACACTAGTCAGGAACTCATTCTTCTTGGCCCCAGGACAACCTAGAAAACCAGATTTTTTTTCTTTTCTTGTTAACTGTTTTTACAAGATTCATATTCCAAGAATATTTCAAACTTAGAGATAGATGTGACTCCATGTACACAAATTTCCATAAATTGTGGACAAGTTCGTGATTCAAATACACATATCTAAATTCAGGTATATATCTGTAACAGAGCAGGAATAAACAACCAACCATTTGAACTCAAGCAAGTGGGAGTCTGTTTTGCATACCTGGAGTTCCTTTTTTTAAATTTTGGCCATTATTTTTCCTTTTATTGAGATATCTTTAACATGGGTGTCATATTTTGAAAATAAAAGCTTTGAAACAACAGAAGTTTGTACCTAACACAGACTGTTTGAAAGATGGTCTAGAAACTGTTTGAAACATGGTCTAGAAGCTCACAGCACAAGACTTCTTTCAGATTTCTACTTTTGCTCCTCTGAATTTGCACTGGCTTTCTCAACACACATTCTTTCAGTGCATTGTTTTTCCTCTCTGTAAAATGACAGTTAACTCCTTGCCTCATTCCCTTTTCTCTCAGACAAGGGTTAACTACCACTACATGGCACCTAGCCCAATCAGCTGTGCTACTTTGGTTAATACCGAGGGATCCTATGGTGATGCTCGATCATCCTCGTGACTACATTCCCAGTGCTACAAAGTTTTTCTCTGAAAGAAACTGACAGCATGTTTCAGATACCTAATACATCAGATAAATATATACTGAAAGATCCCCTCTTCGAGCAGCACAGCTGGAGCACATAAATTCCTCTGACAAGTGCATGAATGTTGACACATGGAGGTTTGCTTATACAATACACCTGTTTCCTCTTCCCTAGAGCCCTGAGCCAAACACCAGGTCTCCCCCTAGCCCTCTATTAGCTGAGTTAAACTCTAGGATGATCCATGATCAGTGCCATAGAGATTAGAAACTTGAAACCGGAGTCCATGGCAGGACTTTCAGAGACAATTCTATGCTGGCAGCCACTTACCCACAGTTCTGTTCTAAAGTGAACAAGGGAAATACTTTGAAGTGTTGTGGATAAAGATTAGTCAGCCAGTAGGGATTTGTTATTTTATTACACTTCTCAGAAACCTCTGGAGCAGGCAGCAGGACTATATGAGCCTGAAAAGCCTCCTTGGCCAGAAAATTATTTTTTAATATATCCCATGTTAATCCAAGGAAATAAACCTGTTTTATATTAGCCCTTAGTTGTGTTGCAGTAAGAATAGCTCAGCTGTTATGTACAGCAGGAGCACCCACTACATATTATTGTCTAGCACATTCATGTAGTTATGAGTTCCCTGTCTCTTATGTGTTTGCTTTTCACATCAGAGACATTTTATTCCAATAACTGTAAAAGGTGTATGGAATTTACTGGGGCAAGTTTCACTGCACTAAAAGTACACACACAAAACTAGTTGTCCTTCTCTTAGATATGTTCCTCTTCCCTTTGTCTTTAACCAGTGTGGGGTTTTTTCCTGTCACAACTGGAAAAAAGAGAAAAAAGAAAGGAAAAAAAAACAAAACAAAACAAAAATCCAACAGCTATGACTATGAGTTCAAGTTCAGTGACGCAAGCACTTGATCTTTGTAAAGAAGAAAAATGAGAAGGGTGGCAAGAGATTAATAGGTAAGGACAAAAGACTATAGCAACAGGTTCCTGGCAGCATTCAGTGCATAATTTAAAAGCATATTCTCTGCTGCAAAGAGCTTGCTGTTAAATAAGGTTCAGGCACTACAACCGTGTAAATAAATTGTGCATTATGATTTAAATGAGGTCGCATAGCTTTGCAAGCCACAAAAGTACATTTGTCCAGAGACAAGCAGGCAGATGCCAAGAAGTTCCAAAGCAGAAGGCGCATTCAGTTGTGTTAGCTTGCATGAAACAAGAAACTAAGTCTCTGAGCAACCTACTGAGCTCAGCGCTACATCTTGCCACCAAGGATAGCACTGTGGACCAGAGCTGGTTCTCTTCAAAAGACAGGCAAAAAGAAGTCTGTCGGAGGCTCTCCCATATAGACCTATCTTGAATGATATAAGTTTTATCCATTTCATATTGGAGCTGTGTTACCATCATCAGTCAGAAGCCTGAATTCTGCCACAAACATTAGTTGTGAATCAATACAGGATTCATGGAAAATGCAGGAAATAAGACCTCAGCATGTAACAATGCAGCACAACACTGAGAAAAGGAAATTTGACTTTTTTCTTTCTCTATCTTTTTTTTTGATAGATAATAATATTAATATCCTATTTGATTTAGGAGCTCCATCTGAATTTTTCGTGTTATTTATGACTGTATTTCTGACACATCTGGAAGAAAGAAGAACCTATGCTTTAGGTAGTTTCTACTGCTCTCCAGGGAGCTGCTGAGTGTACATATGGTACAGATGTAGAGATCAAAATCCTGACTTAGCTTGCTCTTTATGAGATACAGCTAGGTAGGGGAAAGTATCAACTTCTAAATTCACAAGAAATCACGGGGAGAAAATTCCACAGTTTAAAGCCTGTCTCTGACAATTTTCCCTAAGAATAAGAAAGGTTTCTAAACACGTATTGCATAAAGTTGCAATAGCAGCTAACAGTAATAGAAATCTTCTCATGGAAAAGAAAAATTGCTGTTAAAATAAACACAATCAGTTGCTGTGAAACATTCTAAATTATAACTGTACTACTTAACGTAAAATGACACCCCACAAAATGCTCACCAGTTAAATACAGAGAAAATATTCAGTTTCTCCCAATTACAATTTTTGCTGATGTGTGGGCAATCACACAGCAATTTACCTCACAGTGAAATCTCTGTTCTTTACAGGTGTTATTAACTCAGACTAATTCTCTGGAGGCTTCACACTGAGCTTTAATTTTCAACAAATCTGTGGATGAACTGGTAAGACTGGAGGGGCTTTAGCTTGATTGTAATGAATAATTCACTCTTGCTGGGCTAAATACAGAAAATGAAAGGCTAGTCTCTTATGGGAGCCTTATGCTTCTCTCTGTGGTTTATACACTTCAGTTTCTTCTGCAGCTGCCTGTCCTATGTGGATTTCACAGCTTACATAAATAGTAATTTGTTGTTAAAAGATGGAAGTTGAAATCACATGGAGTTAACCTGCAGGTTCAGAGATGTAGAGCTGAGTGTTTGCTCTAAGGATAGGTTTACCCAGAGTAAACCTTAGACCAACAAACACATACAACACATGACAGGAATACACAAACATCACATTTAAACTATAATATAAAGGAAATCAAAGAATCATCATTATGCATTATATATCTCAAATGTACACATCTCACTATACATATGACTACTTTTAGTACTAAGAATGGACTTTTAAAGTTAAATCTGTGGGGAGGCTTTCCATAAACCTTTTAAAATATGCACCCAAGTGCCTTGGAGCTCCCTGCTTTGTCCATAAGAGTCTATTACTGTCAGTCTTGGAAGATTATCTTTTGCAGCACATCTGAAACCATGGTTAGAAGAACATTTAGTTCATTTCTGTAAAAATGGGAATACAATAGATAAGATTAAGCACTTTAAAAGGGATTTTACATCAATCTTCCTGCAAGAGAGGAAATTGTCTTCAATCAGTTACTCAAGTTACTAAAGACATGACAACTTCCAATTAGCAAATCTAAAGCTTCTTTTTTATTCCCCATTTGTTAATATGAACGTGAGGCTTAGCAGTGATCTTAAATACAATGACCATTGAAATACCTCTGAAAACTGTAAATAAGCTTTTGGTTTGCTAAAAAACGGAATGATCAGAACTATTCATATCCATGCTTCTTTTGTACCTTTGACTTCACTGAAAAATAGTGGTATACAAAAAAAAAGAATTTTATGAAGTGTTTCAGTGCTACTGGTTATCCTGGGAGAATAGACAATACATGGAAAATATTTTTTCTTGAACTTTTATTCTATACGCACATATAGGTACAGTTCATGAGTTTATTCCTGTTGATCCACATGAACTACAAGTTTCTGTTTGTCTAGACATGTTGAGAGGTCTCTTCATTTTTTGGAGGACTTCCTGAGCTTTTCCTGACTCCCTTTCCAGGAAAAAAAAAACAAAAAACAAACTCAACAGATGAGCCTGGGAAGTGAAAATTGTAACTGATGATGACTAAAAATCATGGTTTCAACAGTCAGTGCTTTTACAGTTTTATTTAATGATTAGCCTCCATGACCTTAGAGGTCTTTTCCAGTCTTAACAATTCTATGATTCTATGGTTCTATGGCTCATTGCAATTTTCCCCTCACTACAGCTCCTGGTAACCTCTCACAGACAAAACCTCTTAGTCTCCATTCTAAAAGGGTTGAGGGCATTATCATTTCTCTGTGTTTTCATTCCTCAGATATTACTTATTTTAAAAAAAAAAATATTTTATTTTTTCTCTTAAATATTCTTACTATTTGAAATAAATAAGCTGAAAACCAAATTCTCTTTTATATGTCCTTACCCCAGTTCCAGAAATAATGAAATGGAATAGAACAGATATTAGCTGTAGAGGAGCTACAGATCCATTGCCTTGTAGCCCCTGACCTCTATGTCTAACAGGGAAGAAGTACTATTTCTTGAGAAGGGTAGGAAGCAGATTTCAGTTCCTAACATATATTTAACTTTATTTTTGTTAACATTTTAAAATTATCTTTCTGTTCCAATGTCAGGACACGCGCGCACACACACACACACACACACACACACACACACTAAAGAGTTAACAAAAGTGTGCTCTCCCTAGGCCCTACCCTTCAATCCAAGGCATTTGTATCATACCAAAGTGCATTGAGTGGGATTTGTTGAACTTGAGCCTGCTGAAATGAGATGTCTCACCCATAATAGTTATTTAAGCTCAGTATAAAGGAAACCATTCAGAAGGCATTCATCCCAACTACCTGAGATCTTTTTTCTAGGAATAGAATAGGATCTCCCTTTAAATGTTTCTCTTCTTCCCCATTAACAAAGGAAGCCCAGATAGCTAATTTATATTCCCAATTGGTGTAAAACCACTTGTGATTAATTCTATATGTGTATGTTCTATAAATACATTTAGGCTTAAACTACTCTTTTATTCTTTGGGTAAATGTGGAGGAAAGAAGGGATAATATTCATAGCAGAAACACATGACCCTACAAACAGTTTTTGCTGGCAACTGAGTGACAAAGTTAGATTAGGGCATTTGTTCATAGGAAAAGCAATCCATTACATTTATTTCTGTTCCAGTAATATTATTGCTAAACGAGAAAAGGAAAATCAGAACATCAAAGTATAAGATAGGCAATGTGAAATGGCTAACTTCTGATTACCACTTCTTAGTTTGGTTTTCCCTCAATGAGAGTTTGAAAGGCTTTTGAGAAGTGAAAGTCTTGCTACTAACAGCTCAGAGATGTCACTGTGAGAACAGGCAAGGATGAACCAGCTAGAACATTGTAATCCTTTCAGGGGCCATCCAAAAATCAAAACTGAACTTGAGAAAGTCTTTGGACCTTACTTGACATTCTTAAACATTCTCTTGTAGACCTTTACCGTTCTAGTTTTGAGTGGGAACAGGAAAAGGGTCTAAAAACTGAGATGATAAGGTCTTGCCTCTTTGCTGTCCAATGGACACAAGGCAGCTGATGTTTTTATTAGTCAGTCAGTACCTACACAATATTTAATCCACTTTTGGAAGCCAGAGATATTTCAGTATGTTGAGAAGGATCTGAAATTCTGAGCATTTAGGTTCAGTCTGTGCCAATGCAAACTTCTAACCTTCAGAGGCTTGTCGCCTTATGTTTACCATGACCTACAATACAGTCATGTGGGTCCAGCTCCAGTGAAAGAAACACAATATATTTGACTGAAGTGTTGGCCCAGTGACAGAAGTCAATCATCCGACTGATTAGGACACAGAGACAAGAGTTTCAAAATTAGAAAGGGGCCCAAAAATGTCTAGAAGAGAAAAGCAACTGGGTCTGATTTTCAAAAGGTTATACATCTGCTTTACATATCATATTTCATGACTGCCTGACCCTGAGATATACAGCTGGTACTACTGACTGCAGTAACACTTTCAACAATAGCTTATTAAACTGAAATATTTTTGAATCCAGCTTTATACTGTATTACAAGCATCTGAATCTCCACATTATCACTCTGAGAGTCTTAACAATTAGCAAGCAGTACTGCTTAGGGAGTAAAAATGCATTTATTTTTAGTAGACATTTATTACTTCCCATTTACTTTTATTTTCATCATGTTGTTATGTTTCCTCTCAGGAGATGGGTACGAAAAAAACCCATATTTAATTACCTCCATTTAAATATCCATTAAAAAGGAAAAGCTATTAAAAAAATGTATGTTGTTGCAATTATGGAAATGACCTCAGAAATAAGGTGCATAATTCTGGTCTCCTGATGGAAAAATTGAACTGTGGGGACTTGCCTTAGTGGGGATGTTTTTTACATTATTTAATTAATCTAAGCAGCCTGGTCCTTGGAAAATGTTCTTGAAAAACAGCCTCTTCTACAAACCAATGTTGATTTTAACCTTTCTGGATATCTCTTACTGAGCCTTTTACCAATGGAAGTATCAGCTGAAAATCCCAAAAGCATCCACTTCATCTAAAGCCACAAAAAAAGTCTCTATTTAGACACGAAGAACCAATGGTCATTAAATCAAAAAGATGAAGGAAATTCAGAGTTGTTGGGCCAACAGCACATATTTATGTGAGGGCAATTTTCGAAGAGTTCCTGTGCACAGTGTTACCTTCATGCTAGTCCACAGTCATAACACAGGACGGATGGAAATCTAAGGCCAGCACTCCTTAAAGATACCTTTCAGTACCTCAAAGAGCATTATATACATGATGGATTTTTTCAAATACATCTTTGAAACACTGCATATTTGTTGATTTTTTTGTTTAAATATAGATGGTACAGAGCAACCTCAAACTGTGGCAGACAAATGGAGCATTCTACAGATGCAGTGACTTGGTTTCTCTTGATCTTGGGAATAAAAGCAGTGGCAGAATCACCAACTGCAAATCTAAGTCACTGCTACGAGGGCCCAAAGCATGTTGTTGGACGGTAAAGGATGAGATGGAAAAAAAAGATGGGGGGGAAGGAAGGAGGAGAAAGGAAGTAGAAGATCTAGCTACACCGGAAGCAGTCAGGTGAAGTATCAAAATCTTTACCCACACTTTTGTTTTGCTTATACAGATACCTATAAGTTGTGAACTTGAATTAGGAGACACATTTTCATCAGTTTTATCTGATTTTTTTTTCTTCCTCCCCTTCATAACTGGCAAGTGAATGATTTGGAAATTGGATTTCCAGCACAGAGGGAAGTTAGAATTAATGCCAGGCAGGCATGTCTATTTCTTGGAACATAAACTGTATACTGAATTTTAACTCAGAATGGATTTTTACAACAGTGATTAAAAGTTTATAAAATGTAAATGTTGGAAGTAACTGAAGTGAAACAAGAATCATAAAGAACCACTAAAACATTACTTGAACACTATGGAATGAACCAGTCCTTGGAAACCTGGCATCACAGAAATCTCCCTTTCTCTTTATGCAGTATTTAATCTGGGATCTGCAGTTGTTTTGCTTTCCAGGACACTTTCCACTATACATGATAGATTTCCTCTGCAAATGGCATTTCAAATCTCACTGACTCATCCTCTGCTAATTAAAAAAGCTGTAAAATTACTAATATAAAAACATAAATACAGCCTTACAATTGCTCAGTATGAAAGTCTTACAAGGTATGACATATGTAAGAATTAAATGCCCTTAGTTCCTGCTGAAGGAGGTGAGCATACTATGACAGACTGATAAGGCGCAGGCCTTAATAATTAGATACTATTCATTTAAATTAAAGATGAAGGTCCATTCCTAATTCACCATTACCCAGCTCACTTTCCCAGAGTCGACAGAGATCTCTGTAGCTACAGCAGGTTCTCAAACCAACTTTCTTTGCAAATAGACCTCTATTTGGAACAGATGCCCCAAGCCAAATATAGCACTGTGTATCTCATTAAACCACAATAAACTAATGTTCAAGTAATTATGAGTTTGACTTAATCCCACAAAAAACAGGGCAATTGAGAGTTAATCATGTCACCCTTAATTTGCAATTTACAGTAAGCACTGAAGAAATGAACACATCTCTCTTGGTAGCAAAGATCCTGCAATGACAGAAGAACAATGGAGCAAATTAAAGATGGAGATTAATGTAATTATGGTTCTACAGTGTCTGCCAAGAAGGATGCAATGCAGCTGACTTCCTGTAATGCAGTTTACAGTGTGCGGTTTGATTACAAAGTACCTTGGGTTGTTTTACAGCAGGGACATCCAATTCCATGATAGCACTCCATTAAGGATTATGAGGGCAGTTTCCTCACTGGATCACTACACTGTATGCTAGTTTCATTGTGTTCAGTGTGCTCTGTTTCCCTTGTGTGCTGCACATCCAGCATTTGGTCAGGGACCCAATAAGAACATCCTGCAGCCATGCAGAGGCCTGGATTTCCTTGCATTTGTGCAGACATCATGTCAACTTCAGCAGACATCACGAAGTTAAATGCTAACCAGATTCCACAGAGTCAGTCACTTGGTATTAATAGGTGACATCAGAAAGGGCTGAGAGGCTATTGAAATATGAAAACCATCTCAAGCTTACTGACCATGGGACTTGAGAGGAAATAAAGAGACAGAGAAATACCCTATCATACTTCTCCAGAAGTCTGGCATGGTATGCAAAAAAACATGACCCCATTTTATACACAGGATGACATGACATGACATGCTACAAGACTGAGCACGTGTACGCAATTATGGGAGTGTGTGCATGAGTACAATTTCTGGAGCAGGCCATGGAATCTCATTTGTTGATAACACAGCAACACAAACACACGAGGGAAGTTCTCATGCATCTTACTCTGTGCTGCTGAGTGAATGAAGAGAGATGGGAAGAAGACATCACATTATATCTTTGTACGCTGGGTATTGCAGGGGATAGGGAAAAATGCTATCTGAGTGTACAACAGCAGCATCCCAAATGCTCATATCCAGCAAAACTGAGTCCATCTTGGGCACGTATAATAACCTGATTTCCAGGCACGCGTTTTGCAACAGTGCTTGCTCATTGGTGAATGGAACTGAAATAATGACTCTGGTTATAATTCATACACCCCACATTTCCACTCTAACTCTACTGTGAATAATTCTTTGGTATAAATATGCACATTTTAATGATTTAGTAAACAGTGGTCATTTTCCATTACAAGTGAATGAATGCAAAAGACTCTTATTCTGAAGCAGAAGTCCACGCTTCATACCTGGAGATACTCAACACTGCAAATTCCAGCAGACACAGACTTTCAATCCATGAGCTTCACATGACTGAAGTAAACAAGCCCTCTGCAAATGGCTATAAAAGGGTTCACATGCTAGATTGTCAAAAATCAATAGGTGGTCTACTGCTAGCTAAAATCAGGAGGCAAAAGAGAAGGTAATGAACAAAGAAATCCACTTAAACCTTTAAAAATGCCTGGGATTAGATTAAGAAATTCAACATATGTGTGTGGATTACAAAGACAAGATAAACAGCTAAAACCCATTCGTTTCTGTCAACTGATATAAGCACATTCACAGAGGATTTTGCAGCAAGGTTCAACTATGCAAAGTTGAACTATGCAAAGACTAAAGCTTAAGCCGGTACAATTTCTTTGCAGAAAGCAGAAGGACATGAATATATGGTAAAGGAAATGAAAGGAGAAGAAAAGTATGGAAATTAGAGAGAAGCAGGTAGAAAATCAAGGGAGAGAAGAGAGGCATGGAAATCAGTGGAGAAAAAAGCTGCTTGAAGTTTCAAGCAAACTCGCAGGGACAGCCTGTGCTCTGACACAGACACCTCTGACAGCACTGACAGAATATTAATCTTCCTCCCCCATTTTCCTCCAAACAAAGCTGTGGTTCACTGAGATAGCTCTGGCATTCACATGAACTGGCTTCTGGTGGTTTTGTTTTCTCTGTTTCTGCCAAAGTCATGTGGATAACATGGCTGAATCTCTTCATCTTTAGCTGCATTTGCAGGGACAAAGGGGTTTTATATCTTCCTATTGCTTCTGGCACTCTCAGTATGTGACCACGAAGTAGCTCTCCCTAGGACTGGCCAGGAAACAACAATTCTGTCATGTGGAAATAGTCAGGATTGGGTAGTTTAGATTTTACTCTGGTGCAAAATGAGGTTTTTAATGCTTTTTCTTTGGGTTTTTTTTCTTGTTTGTTTGCTGTTGTTGGGTTTGTTGTTTGGGGTTTTCTTTAAGAACATAACACCCATCCCATCTTGGCCAAATAGCTTGGTGATGAAGGCACGCAGCTGAGGTGGAGGAGACTGAGGTTCAACTCCCTGATCCAAACCAGACAGAGCAGGGAGTTGAAACCTGGCTTGCTGTTATCCCTGTGGAATATCCTAATCTCTCACACTAGAGAATTTAGGTTCAATTCCCTGCTCTGTCTGGTTTAGATCAAGGATTTGAACCTAGGTTCTTTCCTCTTCAGCTGAGTACTCTAATCAGCGAACTATTGTGTGTCCACAGAAGGGTTCCTTTTGTTGTAAGTAAGCTCTTAAGAACAAAGAGAGTGTCAGAAACCACTTCTGTTTCTACATTAAAACATTTTTCTTCAGAAGAATAACAATAGCATCAGACTGGACAGTATCTTCTTTAGGGCAGAGCTTAATCCCACATGTCATATAGAAACGCAAAAAACATCTTCCAAAAAGCCTGGTGAGTGTGTCAACAGAGTGCTCTCACTAGATCTCACTACGCTTAAAGAAAAACATGGGCTTCGGTGCTTTGCTGGATAAAGGCCACTGCACTTTGCACACCGAAGAGTGGAATTCTCACTAAAAAGGTATTTTGCCTTGCATGTTTTGGACTGGAGGCTTTCTGCCTTATGAAACAACAGAGTTATGGGAACTGATGTTTAAGCAGCACTTTATCATTCTGCCATACTATAAGCCACTGTTAAAATTTTTTTTCAGCAGTGCATATACACAAGAGAAGCCTGTTGTTTGATACAGAAACTCATTAAGTCTGTTGGATTTTATTTTCTAACTTTAAATCCATTCTATTGAAAACTGAATCTTTAGCTTCTCTGTTATTCAGTGTAAGTGTTTCACTTAGAAGACATAAAAAGTGTAGACAATGCAACTTCCAGTGGAATAATGTTGAATTCAGAGCACAGTGGAAAAAATAGGGCAGCTGGAGGGAATCAAACATTCAGACATCATGGCAAAGTGAAAAAAAAAAAAAGATCATTTATAGGGGAAACAAAAAGCATAGGGTACTTCAGTGGTTCTGTCTCAATCTGACAGCTACATTTCCATTCACAAGCTTCATTTCTGTCACTTTTTTATTTTCATGAGAAAGGTTTAATTCACTTGTCTAAATTTTTAATAGGAAGGAAACTCAGACTTCTCACACAGTACCTTCAGAAACATCCCAAACTTTATGCTTAATGACTCAACTCAGTAAAGCATCTAGGTTTGTCTGTAATATCAAGTGTATTTTGGGTTGTTCTGATGGAGCAGAATCAATATGATCTATGAATTTCATGAATATTTAAAGATACAAATATCTATCAAGGAAAGAGGAGAGGATGGGAGTTCCAAATTCAAGTTTTACAATCCTTTTCTAGTGATCCTTAGTTAATTTGTTTTCTGGTTTTTCTGCATGAAAAGAATCACTTTTCATCTCTCAAATATTTGAGAGATTCTACTAATGTCACTGATGTGTTTGGAAATGGTTACCAAGAAACACTAAAAAAGAATATAAATGCCTGCCTATCAAAACACATTTTAAGAATAAATTGCTCTTCTTTTATGACAGGCATTTTTCTGTTGACTCTAATGAAAATATAATGAGCATAGAACACCCTCACTTTATCTGTCCGGTCTTACAGCCTTCTGCTTTATCTGTAAACAGAGATAAATCACTAAAAAGGAAACTGGGGCTTGGGAAATTAGTCTTTTGCTGTTGAAGAAAGAAGTACAAATTTTGGTTTGGTTACAAGCAAATTAATCCAATTAATTCCTACCTGTCTCCAAATTAAAAATGTTACTAAAGGAAAGCGCTGAAGGTAAACACCTGAGAGAAAAAAAATCTGTGAGGAGAAACTTAACTTCAGCCTGTGCACAATCCTTACTTTAATATAAAAATCATTTGTAAAGAAATACTTTAAAAAAAAAAGTATTCCTCAAAGTTAGGACTGAAAACAGACCAACCTACAAGTTCCATCTAAGATACAAGGCATACAAGGCACCCTTCTCTTACTTCTCAGTTGAACTACTTCTGAAATTCAAAGCAGAAGAAGGAAAAACTTCAGCAGCAAGACATTCACTGTACCCCACAATCAACTCACTTTCTGTGTATCAGCTATATCATTACAGTTAGAGTAAGATCCAGTGGGTCTAATCTGTTTTTTTTTTTCACATTCCCTCCAGACTACCAGGTTTGATTTGAAATCAGGGGTCCAGGTTTAATAGACTCATTCAGGTAACTGTTTTATGATATGAAATGCATGCCTCTCATATTAAACCAGAGTTTTCTGACCTGATTCCCAGGGCAACTTTTCTTGGCCAGATTTTAAAGAATTAGAGCAGTGTATATCTGTTCACATTCCTCCTTCCCTCTCTGCCTTCCACATGAAGTGACTATCAAGTGAAGCCTGTCTGCAAGATGCCCTACAGCCAGATATGAACGAGAGCTAGCAACAACAAAGCATTCACCCAAATGCTTAGCTAGGCCTCCAATCTTAAGGCTCAAGCAGCTAAGGAATTTGACAAAACAAGGTTTCACTGTAGAATAAACCATACAGTTTTCACTCTCCCAGAAGAATCTTGCCTTCCCAAATAACCCTTGTTTCACCAAGCCACCTGCCTATGTCAGGGAAATCAATGAACTTCAAAAGTAAAAACAACTCATGATGAACAGCAAAGCCCTGTTTTTCTAAACATCAGAAATGCCAGCACTGTAGCAGTGTACCTTCTTTTTTTGCCAAGCCATCCAGAGAACTGTAAATTCAAGGCTGATTCCTGGACCTTACATGTCCAGCCACTGCACTACACATTAATCTCTTTCCTCAATTTGGTTGCCAAGTTTGTAATAAGGTTGTGTGACGCATGCCTGGAACTACGAGCCAACCACATGTGCCAACACAAAAAGTGGGCTGGTCCAACAGAACCATGCACCCTGTTAATGCAGGAGTCAAAATACCCGTCTTAAGAAATCAACTTTTTATAGGAACTTCAATTAAGTTACGTTTTTGGTAATCCCTTATGGATTAAACTTTTCCTATTGACAATCACACCTAATTGTGTGTACACCTATGTAGCGAACAAAATGCTACATATAATCCTGGACAGCTCATAGAATTAACGAAATGGGCTTGTAAACATGTGAGACATAGATGTTGTGGCTCTGTTTGCCTTCATCTTTTTTAATCAAGAAGCGGGAACAAACACACAGCAGACAAAGGATGAAATTGTCATTTCTGTCAAAGACAGTGGACAGTCAAAACAGAACACATGATTTCAAATAACTCATAACACACTGGCATTTTAGTGTTTGAAAAAAAAAACTTGCAATAGGAAAGCATTAAAGTTTCATGGAAAAATTAGTAAATCTTCAAGGAATTTAGAGGACAAAGTATTTTTGTATAAAAGAGACTAGCTTCCTCTGATTCAGTAGGAACCAGACTAAGTTCAGTCAGAGAAATATATTTCTTTTTAAAATCTGACATTAGGATTGTATATATAGTATTAATTGATTTTATTCATTATTTTGTTTCAAATTGATATGACAATGTCAATGACACCTAGAGCATGAACTCCCTGTAGGTGCTGTTTATGCAGTTTAGATGACTTCCAACTTCTACAGCCATTAGTAATGCTTCAGCATAATTAATGTTCTAATTATGCTGAAGTATGCTTTACACAAACCTGATAGGAAAACTTGGATCCAGCTAGACTCTTAAGGAGGAAAGGACAGATTTACCAAAAGTTCCTAATTAACTAAGCGTCCTGGCTTGCCAGGGGGTAAAAAACC
This sequence comes from Pipra filicauda, assembly GCF_003945595.2. Lineage (NCBI taxonomy): Eukaryota > Metazoa > Chordata > Aves > Passeriformes > Pipridae > Pipra > Pipra filicauda. Next base: position 2,056,078 of record NW_024104207.1, on the reverse strand, counting down.
TCACACAGTATACAGAAAGAAGTCCTTTGATATACATACAGCACAAGATGCATCAACTACATTTTTTCAGAAGCAATCTTCCCATTTTTCTAAGACAAAAGATGCTGAGACACAGTTGTAATGGCTGTAAAGTTAAATTTTCTCTCCCGCTTAAGTACACTCCAATTTGTTAATAGGTCTGCATGAGAAATCTGAAAGGTACATACACAGAGCAGAGACAAAGAGGTGAAAAATACGGCCATTTCTAGTGCTGTACATGGTAATCTGCCACTCAGTGGCTTTAAGATGCATGGAAATCATTGATAAATGGAGAGTGTGGATATGCTCAAGGAGTCACATCGTATGTGCAGTGAACCCAGCATGGTCTGAAGCTGTTGAGCTCATCAACACAGCCTAGAGTAACTCTACTCTCCCAGAGGAATGTGTCACACAACAAACTCTAGGCAAATAATGGAGGCACATACATGTGCCAACACGAAAATTGGGCTGGTCAGAGCAGTTCATTCCACTTCTGTTGGGGAAATAGTTCAAAACCCCTGCTAGGTCTCACAGACAGGAAAATATAAAAAGAGCTTATTCATCACATCTCGGCCCCAGCCCAGACTCATGCCTGAGCAAGCCAGCCTCTGCCATGTGTGGAAGGAGTTGATAGGCTCAACTTATCTCAGCACAGTGGTGCACACAGAGAGTGTCATCCCAAACTCCTGCAACCCCACCAGAATCTGGGGTCTGAGCTGTCTCACTCTGGAGCAGGAGAGCAGAGGCAAAGGAACAAATCTCCACTCAAGGGAGTTTTGAGAGCACAGAATGTGACATCTTCCCTCCAGGTCCCCAGGATAAGTTAGTATTCGCGATAGATTGGAATACTGAGACTACATGAAACCTTCTAACAGTACCTGCTACCGAATCTCACTTATTTCTTCCCTTCTGTAAAATAAAAAGCAATAAAAATACTAATGAAAATATCAGAGTTCTCTGTATTGAGCTCTTTGTAGGGATTGGTAGGCATCCTGTCCTAGTTATCAGTGTCCTTTGTACCAATTCAAGCCTGGTTACAGAGAGATTATTTTCAATTCAAAGCAATGAATTAGAAGCAGAATTTGAAATACAGTTTTATAGATGAAGTAAAATAAAAATCTTTAGAGCAAGTAACTGTCATGCATACAATTATAAAGCTACTTTCAAGCAGTTATCTATATAATCATCTGGATGATATCAACTATTGGAAGCATTGACATAATATGTATTTACTTTTTTTTCCCTTAATACTATGACAAAATGAATTTTAAATTTCTCATAGAAAAATCACTGTTTTCTTAAATTTGTATAGTACAGTCAACTTGAGTGAGGCTCAGGAAAATTGTGATTTCTTTCTCTGTTACATCACAGAAATTCATTACAAACATAGATAGGATACAGATTGCAGAATGGGTTCAGTTCAATTCAATACCTGAGAAAACTATAGACAATATATATGGAATATTTTCATAAGTAGAACCTGTTTATGATCCTTGCATAAGAGGGTAAGTTGAGAGGCATAAGAGGATCTCTGTGTGTATATGTACATGCCAGTACAAACACAGATTCAAATTTAGGGCTATGTTAGCTATCATATAAACAATTTTAATCTACAGGAATCAGACACACATTATTCCTGTGTGAAAATTGTGAGCTGTGGGTGAAATTACAAGCGCACATTTCCCCCAAGCAAGCACCAGTAGAAACTATTCTACAACATACCGTCACAAACCTTGTACAAGTACACATTATTTGGGGAATAAAGAATCCAAAACTCTGTTGTATAAATATTTTAGAGAGTTTGTAAACTTTTTATTAGGAATATTTTTGTATCCTTCCAGCTCTTTCTTTGATACTGTGAATTCAGCTATACAGATTTCAGCAGGAGATAAAAATTCTAACTAATAAAATCCTTCTCTAATTAACTTCAAATTGACTTTCTACATTTAAGGCCTAAAAGACCAGTTACCATATATATTGAAAAACATAGTGTATAAACATGTGTTACATATCCTAATGGAAAATCAGGAATCTTTTATTTTCAGTAGTTCAGAGATCCTGTTTCGTGACCATTTAAATACCACTTCTCTGAACTGAAATTACAGGATGGAAATCTCCAGCATATATGAAGGAGTCACTCTTTTGAGTCACTGGTGATCATATCTAGATGCACATATATACAAATAGGTACACAACTGATGGAACTTTTTATGATGCCTTCCTGCTTGAAATGGTGAAAATAAGAGAGACACAGCAATAGTAGTAAGTGAGATTGTAGAAACAAATGCCAAATGCAATTTATGTGTTAAATTCAAAATGCTGTATATTCTTTTCACCACTGGATGTATAGTAGACAACATACAGCTAACTACATAGTTGAACATGCCAGTCAACAGCTGTTCCTAGACTCTGTTTTTCTCTTCAGTGAGCTAGGCAGATTTTCAAACTCCGGGTTTATTTTCTGCAAACAAATCTGTCCAGCTCTAGTAAACATTTTCCATTAGAACTCTGGATGGCTACAAAGCCTAGAAACTCTGCTTATCAGTACTTTTCCCCATTATAAAGTTCACAGCGCAGAAGGCTCTGTAGTGATCAAGAAATCATCAAAAAAGCTGATGAATATTCACTCTGTTCCTTAAATGAACTTGATTCAATAACCTTTTCTTTGTATTTAACTGTGCTCCAAAGCTAGTTTCAAGTTGGATCACTACCAGCAAATCTGGATTATGTACTCAAATAACCCAAAATTCAGACTTGTGAGGATGGATTCTGTAACTCTCCAGTTAGGGAACAGGAGAAAAACCCTGTTTTTCTGGACTGAAAAACCCTGACTTTGCACTGGTTTTGAGTGCCTGCGTCTCATTTAACAAACAGAGACTACATATCACGTAGAATATCAAGGGTTATGGAACAACCTAAACCTTCGTCCTACAAACACTTATGCCTGGGCTTAACTTTACAACCACATGTAAAAGTTTCTTTGATTTTAATGGAACTAAGCACAAGAAGAATGTGAGTAAGTGTTTGCAGGATCAGGGTTCAGCAGGTCATGGATTGTATTTTAGGGATATTTACAATGAATTGCTTGTGGATGACTTACAGAGTAAGAGGCTTTACCAGAAGACATTTCTAGATAGCAAACAAATTCAAGAACATCGTAAGTGTAAAGGGCAAAATTTGTGATTAATTCATGTCCCAAAATTACTCATGGATTTTTGCCATATGCTAACATCAGGAATCTATGAACAGTAGCACTCCTGCTGAGCTATAGAGAAGAAAATTTCTGAACCTTGTGAAGCATTCTGAATCCTTTGAAAGAATTCCCAGATGTTTGTATGGAGTAATTTCATTTCCTCCTTGGGGGTCTCAGTTGTGAAGGCCTAGAATTTGTATTTAACCAAGGAATAACATCATTGAAAAACCACTGAGGTAGTCTGGTATACACTATCATCGTTGTGAACAACAGTATTTGTTCTACATCTCTTCACTGAGTACAGAAAAATGCATTCTCTGCTGTCTAAATACCTGATGCAAAAAAGGACCTGGAGGAAAGCCAGCTGGCTTAGGCTCAGCCAGTATGAAATGGAGGTGACACATGCTGGCAGACTGAAGCACTTTGAGGAATTGGAAGAAACTTTCACTGTCTCTCCAGTTGATGGCATCTATCCACCCATTGTCCAAGTGGCTTTACAGTCAGCTAGGCTGCAAGTTTTCCAGGCATCATTTTGTTATTATGTGTTTGCACAGTGCCCAGAATGCTGGGATCCCAGACTGTACAACTATAAACTACCAAGATACAAACAATTAACAATATTAACCACAGAGACTTCCCAAGCTCATCTCTGGTTCCAGGTTCTCCACGTTAATAGTAGCAGATATGGCATCCTCTATCTGTGGCTGCACCAAGGCTGCAGCAGTTCCTCACAAAGGCATAGCATGCAAGGTTAATCACGTTTTTGATCTAATATTACTAGGGGGACATAATCGGGCATTACCTTTGAGCCTCACTTGGAAATTAAGTTCAATAATGATATTTTACTTTGTAAAATAAAGCTAACGTCAGTGAGAACATACAACATTGACTTTGCCTCTTATACTGGTGATCAGTTCCACTGGTCTTTTTAGGTAAGCCGTGTTGATATTTAGAAAATGTGAGCATTGAATGGAAACTGTGATTGTCAGAGACAGACTTTTTCTCAAAAGAGATGAACAAAGTAATCTCATTTTTTTTTGCAGACGGCTAAATATTTTGCATGACAGTGCGTGCAAGACTCTCTCAGTGGTTTTCAAATACATTATGTTATTCCTTAGTTGAGTAATACATCTAGGCCTTCACAACTGAGAGCTCATGAGGAGGAAATTTTTTAGCCTTTTGCAATAGGCTAAAATAAAAATATTTTCTTCAGAAAAATATACCTACTGATGAGAGATCAGAGCATCAACAATTTTGACTACACGTTGATAATTTTCCTTGGCAAGTGAACTAGACTCATTGCTTGACACTTTCAATCACTACTCATCAGCCAAAATTGATGTTATTTCTGTATTATGCATTAAGTTACTCAAAACATTAGGAAGTGTGAACTCTTGCAGTGGTTTAATTTTTCACAAGCCCTATCCTCATAACACTGCATTTCAAAAAGTCACTATTTGATACAAAACACAAAATTTCTAGGGTGGTTTATTATAAGTACAGGATATTTTCAAAGTTGATGGGAACAGAAAATCCCATTGAACTCACTGTGAAAATTGGAACACTTCTCCAAATGACTAAACACAAGGAATAAATGCCTAACCATTGCTGTTCCCTCTCAAAAACATAGCTGCAGATATATGTTCAATCTGAAATGAAAATATTTGGTTTTCCCTGTCCAGAAATTAAACATGAGAGCTGTTTCTGCCACATAATAAAGGAGAACTTGTATCCAGGTATGAAAACACAACAAAACAAAATATTAATTTTGAAGGGAACAGTGTTACAAATCCACCACATGTTTTTATTCAGATGTTTTTATATCAGATTATAAAGGAGAAGCCCCATACCATGTGCCTTTGAGGAAATAGTGTCTTATTATGCGACTCCCACTCACTGTCATGATGAGGTTCAGGTGTCATTTTTCATTATGATTACAGCCCTGGCAGACTAAAAGGTTTTTGCCTTTTCCATTCAGTCATATGAGTTTTCCCTGACAGCTTTCAGATTGCAAGACGATAATGATTGTAGGCATTCTGGCAGAAAACACTGAGGTTATTCTATATCAATCTTCCCCTCTCGTGCTGTTTTTTTTCTACTGCTCACCCAAGAGCTGCAATCCGGTTGCTTCAAGTTATTATGAGATATCTCTCCTATGTCTTCACTGTACCAGAGATTATTTCAAGATTTTTCAAAAGCATTTCTTGAAGCTCAATAACTTTAAGAATACAGCATCAAAGTTTATTCAGTTAGGACAAATATTTTAATCCCTTTTAGGTTTCAATGTGATCAAAGTTTTACTCTGCTTATGCTACGATTTTATGCTGGGCACAGACAATACCTCAGTATCTGCAGTCATGAGAGCTGGTTAAAAGAGTCTGTGGTATTTTCACTGTAAACCTTAGATTTCTTTTAGAGGACAGTAAGTATCTTGATTTTCTTAGTAGTGACATGTATTTTCCGCAGAGTCCTTGTTAAAAGAAACAAAGCCATTTAACATGTACTGTTTTGCTCTGTTTTTTGGATTTCTTGATTTAGTTAATCTCTGCATTGAAACATTTCACATAAATTCACTTCCTTCTTTGTCTTTTTGGTATTAGAGGAAAACCAAAGATAAAAGGAGAGTAAATATAATATTATGGATTAAATGTATGAATTTAAATGTATAGAGAAATTGAAAGTAGGAAATAAAATATCTTTCTGAAATGTAATTTTTAGCTTTACCAAAGCTTTATGGTAAAAATTTCACAGTTTATTGCTTCTTGTTGATGGGAAATCAAATATTTTTATGCATATGTATTTTTACATATATATATATAATATATGTATGTATGTATTCCCTCTAAAATAATAATTTCCCTGGTAAAGATGGAAGAAAAAGGTCCATCTTTATCAGAATCAATGGCAAAATCATAAAGTGTAGAGAGCAGCATTTCTCTACATGTTTGCATCATTGACAAGTGAACCAAAACACCTTCATGAGGGTCAGTGGAACTTTCTGGCATACACTCAGACTTAGGAAAGGCTTAGATGGGGGAAAGCATCCTCTCACTTATTCACTCTCTGGCCAAGAAGGCATAAAACACAAAAAGAAACTCATTTCAAAAACGCTGGAGCAGACACAGCCACGGTGCGACTCTTGTGTGACAAGTTCCTGGGAAGCCATCCAGAAACAGGAGAATGTTCTCCCTTTCTGGGCATGTTCTCTGGGAGGTGCCCCACTGCTCACGCTGACAGTAAAGGACCCAATGGAAAAGAGCAGCACAACAGGCAGGGCTGCTGTCCTTAAAAATGGGTTTGTCTGGAAAAGGACAGTAACCAGTGAGGTGAGTGATGCCTAAAGGCATCACGAGAAACAGAATTTATATTCTTTGGCATAGTCAAATGCTGAGAAGCAAATTACATCAGTATTTGTTAGTCCTAATACAGCCCTTTAAAATAAACATTAAGTTTTTGGTTAATACAAACTAGAGCGATGAATGAAATGCTACTGCTGAGCCAGTAGCATCACCTTTAATTAGCAAGTTTTTCTCTTGTTAACTATGAAACAGCTGTGTCTCTCACTGGCATTTTACTAGCAGCATAGATGCTTTTACTGTAATTTTTATAGACAAATTCACACATGACTGAAAGATACAGCAGCTCTTAGGTTGTATGCTTGATAGTTTTTCTTGTTTCAGATATTAATATTTCTGCTCGGGTTTGGGGGGAGCTTAATCATTTTGATAAGAAATTACTACAAACTGAGGCAAAAATAAAGCAACAGTGGCCAGACCATTAGTTGTTAAATCAGGATGGGGAGATGGACAGAAGAGGGTGTGAAGAAAATAAATATGATCCACATAGCCTTGAAAAATAACTTTCAGGACTGGAGCAGGCCCTCTGGAGCAAAACTGCCCACCAGGAGACTAAAATATGCTCATACAGTCAGACAATAGGGTAATAATATTGAAGTTACTAAATCCAAAAGCCCAAGGAAACTCTTGTAGGTTTAAGAGACAGAGTCCTCTTTTGAGTTTCAACTGCTCTGAAGCCATACTAGTGGCTCAGTACTTACAGCTGCAGATCTCCCTCTTTGTATGGAGGCTTGACCCATAGAGCTATGTAGTGGTGAGGAGCACTGCCTCTGCCCGACCCCCTCCCCAGGCCACCACTACATACACTAGAGGAGATAGCAACTGTTTTAGGAGGGGAAGCAGCAATTTCCCTTCCTCCTCCAGCACCACAGAACTGAGAAGGAGCATTCCTGGCCCTCCAGCACCCCTCTGCACAGAACCACAGCATCATCAAAGTCAAAAGAGACCTTCAAAACCATCTAGTCCAACCATCAACTTATCACCAACCTAACCATCCACAAACCATATGCCCAAGTACCACATCCAGACACTTCTTAACACTTCCAGAGACAGTGACTCCACCACCTCCCTGGGCAGCTTACTCCAATGCCAAAACAGTCTTTCAGTGCAAATTTTTTCTAATATTTAATCTGAAATTCCCCAGATACAACATCAGGCCATTTCCTCTCATCCTCTTGCTTGAGACATGACAGAAGAGACTGACCTCCACCTCACTAGAGCTTCCTTTCAGGTAGTTGTAGAGAGCAATGAGGTCTTCCCTGAGACTCCTCTTCTTCAGGCTAAACATCCCCAGCTCCCTCAGCTGCTCCTCATAAGACTTGTGCTCCAGACCCTTCACCAACTTTGTTCCTCTTCTCTGGACACGCTCCAGCACCTCAAAGTCTTTCTTGTTGTGAGGGGACCAGAACTGCACATAGGAGGTGTTGTCTCACTACTGCTGGGTACAATGGGACTATCATTTCTCTAGTCCTGTTGGCCACATTATTCTTCATACAGGCCAAGATGTCATTGGCCTTCTTGGCCATCTGGGCATACTGCTGACTCATATCCAGCCAGATGTCAAACAGCACCCCCAAGTCCCTTTCTGCTGAGCAGGTCTCAAGCCACTCTTCCCCAAGCTTATATTGATGCACAGGGTTGTTGCGACACAAGTGCAGGACCTGGCACTTTGCCTTTTTGAATCCCATGCAGTTGTCCACAGCCCATGGATCCAGTATGCCTAGATCCCTCTGCAGAGCCTTCCTATCCTTCATCAGATCAGCACTCGCACCTAATTAGGTGGCATCTGGGAACTTACTGAGGATGTTAAACAGGACTGACCCCAATATTGAGCCCTGGGGAACACACTAGTGACCGGTCACCAACTGGATTTAGTTCCATTGTCTACTACTCTCTGGGCCCAGTCATCTAGGGAGCTTTTAACCTAGTGAAGACTGCACCTGTCCAAGCCATGAAAAGCCTCAATTTATCCAGGAGAATTCTGTGGAAGATGGTGTCAAAGGCTTTATTGAAGTCTAGATACTCAACAATCATAGCCTTCCCCTCATCTACTAAGCAGGTCACCTTCTCATAGAAGATCAGGTTGCTCAAGCAGGACCTGCTTTCATAAACACACACTGGCTGAGCCTGGCCTCCTAGTTGTCCTGCATGTGCTGTGTGATGGCACTCATGACAATCTGCTCCATGACCTTCCCTGTTACAAAAGTTAGGTTGACAGGCCTGTAGCTCCCCAGATCATCCTTCTGACTGTTCTTGAAAATGGGTGTTACATTTCCAAATTACCACTCAACTGGGACTTGTCCAGTTAACCACAACTGCAAGTAAATGATTGAAAAGGACTTTACAAGCTCTCTTGCCAGGTCTCTCATTACTGTCAGGTACATCCTTTCTGGGCCCACAGAATTATGGTTGTCTAATTGGCATAGCAGGTCACCAATCCCTCTTGGATTATGGGGGCTTCATTCAGCTTCCATTGCTAACTTCTAGCTCTGGGAGTTGCACCTTGCTGTTGAGCCTCACGTGCTCTCTGCAGACCTCACCATGCTAACAGGCAGGTCCCCTCCACCAACTTGTCATGCAGCTGTTCAGTTCTGCCATCCCTGCCATGAAAGTTCACACTAGCTTTGCTCCATTTCCTGGTCGTAGTTTAAACACTTCACTAGGCAAGTCTGATCCATAAAGAGTCTTTTTGCCAAGAACCTTTTGGTACATAAAGCAGCGCAGGGCTCAGGATGATGGTTATAGACTCATTCAAAACAGCTGCAAACTTGAAATTATTGGTTGACAACTTGGAGCTTTAAGATTCAATAGCAGAAAGGGGTATTTTGAATATTAGCTCATGCAGCCAAAAAGCTGGTTACATCATAAAAATATAATCCTTTTAAATCACAGCTCAGCGGAGACAGTTACATGCCAATTGACCTAACAATTTTAAGCCCATGGGAAGGCAGGCATGTGTATATAATCTGCACTATACCTTAACCGATACCTTTAAAAAAGCACAAAGTTTTAGTCATTCAAATGTTTAAGAAATGTTAAGTAGGGTAAGATTAGTTTCTACTTGGTGCTGGTACCAGACTACACAGAGGAAACAGAGAAAGCAAGATGAGGCAGGGCAGTGGAGGTACCTTAGCATTTTAGCTGAGAAATAGTCTGGTACCTTATGAAATCTGACACGCTAATGGTCAAAACTGGAACCACTATATAACAGAATGTACCTCAAAAGGAAAAGCAGTTAAGCCTCTATCACTTTCTTTTTTTTTTTGAAGGTGCCTTTAAGTGAAATACTTCACATGATGGTTGTTCCGCTGTAGGTCTTGCATCATCGTGGTTTGAGTGTTTCCAACTATTTGTCTTTAACTTTGGAAAAAGAAGATGCACTGCCAACAACCAAAAGTAAACAGTACTTATCCATACATAATTCACCCATACCTTAAATCATGAGTTTTGCTCCACGAAACATAAACTGTTCAGAGTCAGTACAGGATTACCCAATCAGAAACAATAAATAAAGCCATTACAATAGGAAGAAAATTGGGCAGTTAGAATATATTTGTTTCGCTTAAGTAACACAAATATGAAATAAACAAATGAATTAAACAGCTCTCATGCATGATTTGCAGCAGAAAATATTAACTGCTTGAATGACAAGGTTAAACCAAGCTTACAAAAGCCCCTAGGACAAAACAGGAGCTGACTCATCAGTAGGCTACGAAATTAGAAAACAATCTGCAGTTCACATTTAAGGAAGGGGTTTAAGAGTTGGTTTTTTGGTTTTTTTTGCTGTTAAGTAAGTTGATTGACTATTCAGGAGACCTGCATTAAGACATTTCAACTTAGTAATGTATTTTAATGTTCTAAGCTTGTCCTAAACTGTAGACCTCCACAGTACCAACATAATGATTAGCAGAGTTTAGGCCCTTCATGCAAAGCACTGCTTTTTGGTTTTGTGTTGTGGGGAGGAGGGGGCATGGTCTATACTCTTGTCCAAGTATAAGATTCAAAATCTGTCCTCATAAAGGCTGTGCAAACTAATTTGGATCCTTCTTGTGCCATTGACTAAACCTTAGACAGTAAAAATTGAATCCTTTCAGATACTTATCAACTCAGTGCTATCAAAACCCCAAAATACTACATCTTGTTTTGAGAAATGCTCTAAAATCAAAAATTGTAATGAGAAGCATCTGAAATAAGGAATTGCCAGAAAGGACAAAAATAGGAGTGAATTGCTGATTTTATTTCACCAATAGAAATCTACAATAACTTTAATGCAACAGATGCATTCTACTGGGTTCCAGCTTGGTAAAAGGAGATCAGCATTAAGGAAAACTAAATATTCAACAGTGAAGAGCTATGCTATTTAGAGAAAATAGAAAAGGGAGACTTTCAGAGTTGTAGTAGATTGACAATGAATCTGCAACCAAGTCAGTAGATTGTATTACTGTTACAGTTTATGAGGCACTGTCATTTCCAGACTATAGTTTCCCCTCCCAAATTATCCCTTTATATGAAAGGAACTATCACAACTGTAGGGACTTAAAAAAAAATATTGTGTTAAAGAAAAGGAGAAACTTAAACAAACCAAAATGAAATGTAAACAAAATTAGGAATCTGATTCAAAGCCACAAAACTATAGCAACACAGTAGAGTCTGAAAGTCTGAAACGCCAGCTTGGCATTGTGTCCCCCACTGAAACTTTTGAGCCATTTACTCATTTTTTATTGGGTTTTGGTTTTCTTTCCTTCACAAAAGATAAGGGTACTTCTAATTAAAAAATATCGTGTGAACAAAATGACATTTCCCATAATACTTGAAAAAATTTTTCAATTACTTTTCGAATTTCAGGTCTGGGTAACGAAAATTATATTACAGGAAAAACAGATAAATTCCCACGTTAAATAAGAATACAAAAATCTTAAATGATATAAAGGATTATCCAAAGTTTATCCAGCCCTCACACATAGAGGAGCCTAAAACAGACTTCTTGCATTCAATGCATACTTTTTAAATAAGAAGATTTGCCCATGAGGCAAATTATCTGAGTAGTCTGGCACTGTCTCAGTATGCTATCATGTCTTGCTCTCCTACATATCAAAGTCCCTTTATCCAGATTGCTTACAGCAGAGGCCAGATTAGCTTTATAAACAGGTAGCCTACCCACTGTATCTAAACTGGGGTGCATGTACCCCAGGAGAGGCACAGCTGAAGTGCAGGAAGAAAATATTTTTTGCACTATTAATAGATTACATTAAAAAAAATAAAGTTATGGTTATTTCATCCTTTTTTAACTTCTATATTTGCATATGTTCTACAGTGTACTTAATTTATTATTACAGTAGTACATATATATAATTTACCAATAGATATACACTTATTGAGGATATGTGTTTAAAAATATTTTACTGATTATTAAAAAGTAGTGAATACATATAATGCTTGAGAATACCTTCACCCACAGACCCAGACTGAAAAATTACAGTTTCAGCAACTGATGCTTCTTAAGCTTGGCTGAATCTGACCTATCACCACTCCTGATTTTAGGAAAATACAGCAGCACCTACACCTCATTCCATCATACTATATGTTTAGCTTAACTAGCCTTCATGCTATACCTTTCTAAATGCTCTTGTGTATAAAGCTGATTATTGAAACAAGTAATCCAAAAGTATGAGGAAAAAAATATTCAAGACTCTTTACAGAATATGTCAGTTCATCACAGGGCTCCCATTTTACTGTATAACACAGAGAAGAACAAAAGATCAAAATACGAGTGTTTGAAAACTCTGACTATGAGAAAAGTAAAAAACCCTTCCATTTCCCCAGTATGTGACGTTCTCTAGACTCCTTTTAGAGTTCATTTTCATTATCTTGCAATAACTAGTTTCTCAGAAGGACCATAACCACAAGTAACCTCAGAAAAATGCTTTGGCTTTAAAAAAACAACTAGAAATCTAATGGGAAGAATTATTATTGTGTAACTTCCAGCCCAAACTAAGAGATACAGGTGGCTTGGATCGTCCTTACAAACATCAGATTAGCCTTCAGTTTCAGATGCTTTATATTAGGTTAGCCTTAGGATATGAAGACATATTCTTAGCTCAGTTTAAATCAGCGAGAATTTTGCTGTAGACTCCAAGGTGCCCTTACCTTCCACAATTTTGCCTTAAAAAGATATCAGTGCTTGCCAAAAATTGTATCTTGATTTATTTGCAAAATATTGCTAAAAACATTTGTCTTAATATGTAATGGGTTCAAACTTTCAGGTGGTATAAACCAGTGTAGCTTGAGAACTATGCCAATTTAACCCACTTGAGGATCTTCTGGTGGGGTTTATCCCATATAAGATCATTCATAACAGTAAAGTAATTAATTTTAAAATCTTCCTCGTTTTACACAGCAGGCAGTCACACCGGTTTCACCCAGGGCTGCTACATTTTTTGTGGCTATAGTCTTCCAAACAAGCAAACCCATCCTTTCAAAAATGTATTATTCCTTAAAAATAAGCATCCAATTAACCTACTTTTTTCTTTATTCAGTCCTGGCACCACTGAGAAATTATATATTATATTTAAATATAGACGATGCAAATATGCTTTTGCAAGACTGTTTACAATAGAATCTTTGAGTAACACTGGTTCATTTCTACTAAAAAGTTGATTAATATCGGCTATTTGCACAAGTTTGTGTTACTTGTTATCAACTAGACACATCTGTGCAAGATCATCTTTCAACCTCCTTTTTTCAAAAAACTCTCTAAATTAAATTCAATTCATTTTTACTTGATGCAGTGTTTGCATGTTAAGAGAGAAATTTGCCGCTTGAGGACTTGTACATTTAGGCTTAGAAAGAGAGAAAGGAAAAAAAATAAGCATCTTAACACAATTGCAACTGGGAAGTAGCCTCTTTCCCCTGTTACTTCTATAGGTATGTATTTATTCTGTGCTACTCCAGACTAGAAGAAGGAGGTTCTTCTAGCTAGCCTGTAAGTATTTAAGAAATGTTAGGAAATTTTGGTATTTGCCTTATTTTAAAATAACACAAAGCATTGGAAAGTCAAAGATTAAGCAACGTAAGATGAGGGAGAGCAAATGCATGTCATACATATAATTTATTACAATTATGAGCTTGCATTGCTGTAGTGATTTGTTGGACTAAAGCTCAAATAATGCAAAATACCATAATGTAAAAAAAGAAAATCAGAATATCACTGCCTAACTTAATGAAAATTAATTATCAGATAGAAGTTTGCAGCACTAAGAATTCTTGTTAATTGTTTCACTGGCACTGTATCTTGATTTTGGATAAATATTTATTACTGTACTGTATAAAAGCATTACCAATTTAGATAAGAAATAGAAATGTGAAATCTTAAAAACCTTCACCTGCCCATCCTCTCTCTAAGATTCCATCTAGCAAATGCTTTTCAAAATTTTTAGCAAAAGGTAGGAGTGTCCAGAAAGTGATATCTTTTACTACAAAACTTGTTTCTTCAGCTTCTGCTCTGCTATAGTCTCTTCTGAGTCAAGTTCTTTTCACTCAGAAAAAACCCACATAAAATAAAGTAGTTATCCAAGCCTGTAACTATGCAAGTGCTGTGTGAAATAAATTGTCAAAGATGGTTAACTTTCCATTGGTTTCCACGGAGTAAGGATTGTAAAATAGCATAAAATAATTTAGGTCGGAAAGGACCCTTGAAGGTCATCTTGTCCGACCCCCCTACAAGGAGCGGGTCATCTTCAACTAGATCAGGATGCTCCAGCCTGATCATGAATGTCTCCAGGGATGGGGCATTCAACATTTCTCTGGGCAATATGTTCCAGTGTTTCACGACCCCCATCATAAAATATTTCATCCTTATATCTAATCTGAATCACCCTCTTTTGGTATAAAACCATTACCCCTTTTTCTATCACAAGAGGCCCTGCTAAGAAGTTTGGTTTCATCTTACCTATAAGCTCTCTTTAAGTACTGAAAGGCTGCAATAAGGTCCAAAATATTTTCTCAAATTATCCCTGAAATTCCTGCTAACTTCCATGAAGTTACAACAGCAGTAAGTAACTTCAGTAAGCAACTACCGACTGGCAAAATGATGGATAAACATCATCACTCTGATTGTCACCAAAGATGCATTTGCCACTAAGTTTCACGTCTGAGGATTTATGTGGCACATATATTGCTGAACTCCGTGCTTACAAAAAATGTAACATTTATAAAAACTCTAATAAACAAAAAGGTTTTTTTCTACAACAGAGAAGAATAAAAATATATTATTCCAAGGTAAACTAACAAGGATACTCTTAGAAAAAAGTAAGGAAGACGATACATCTTTTTGACTGATTTGAAGACAGAGGCCAATTTCCCATGAATTTTGCTAGAACAAGGATTATGAATTGTGGTCCAAGTTATTCTAGATGTATTTGCTGATTTCCCTAATATGACAACAGCAAGGAATAATTCCAGTAAGTAAATGTGACTGCCACTAAACTAGAGAAAAATGAGCCTTACTTTCTCCGACAACATCCCAAGACCCATATTGACACACTTTGCTCCAAAGTTAAAGACTTCAGTCAGTGGCAAATCAATATAGTGATATCTAAAAGATACATTGTTTTGATATAGGATAAGAAATTGTTTTTTAATTTGCTACAGTGAATAAACAAAGTATTGAGTGCACAAACCTAAATCGATTTCACTGACCTTGAAGCTGGCGTCCTTTGTACAAATCCTTTGTTTTTGTTGGGTGAGCTCTGGCACCATTATCACATTTAGGTTGTTCATACCTAAAGAACAAACAGGGAGAGAATAAAACCGGCCAAGATTAATTTGATTCAGGAGGAATTTATTTCCAAATTTGTAGTCCAAACAAAACTCGTACCTTCTAATATTCAGGGAATTATTCTGCTTTTCACTCAGAAGGGTGATACAAACTTATCTACCTATTTTTCACTTACCTCAAAGAAACCACCACATCTTTATTCTCCCAGGGTTGATGTCAAAGTAAAAAAATATTATCTATTCCAAAGGTCATTCTACAGGGCAGAAAACTAAGGAACTGTTACAAATTAATTCATAATAAAAAATTATTTTGAAAAATACACCAAAGAAAACAAAAAAAAAATCAAAAAAAGGGAAGGCTCTCTCCCCCACCTACAAAACCAAAAAGACAAACAATATGACAAACAGTATTCATACTGGGAAACACCAGAAAAGCAATTTCAAAATCACAGCAAGGCAAGTACTCTACTTAGATACTACTGCAGCTCAAAAACCATGTGCTACTGTATCCTCTCTCAAAAAAAAAAAAAAAAAAAAAAAAAGTAAGAAGGACTAGCCATAAACAGCTAACTTTTTGAACAAGAGTGAAGGATTGATAGGATTTCTACCAGAAGGAAATTGGCCTGGAACTGCTCAAATGTATGGTGAAAAACACTGAATCTCCACCTGCTACTGAAATATTCTGGTTCTTCTACGCTTAGAGTTTACTTAAAGTCACTTTGTTCATTGAACTGGTAACAAGAAACTGTGCTATTTGTACTTCCAATAAATGTTGACTTATGCAACACCACTAGGAATATCTTTTATGCAAGACCGGGGGACATGGGAGCATCTGATGCTGAATCTCACCTTTTTTTTATGTCTCACTGTCATTGCATCACAGTTTTTAAGTCAGATCAACAGAATCTCTTTCTGAGAAATTTTACTGTCATATTCTCCTATTGTGGCTGGAAGTTGCAGAATTTAGCATGCAGCATTTCAAAGTTGCAATTCTGAGATAAACACACTTACTAATATGAATTGCGTCCACGTACATGTATGTGCACATACATGCCTGTTCACTGATTCTAGATTCTTTCATACTTTATATAACTAAAATTCTACTATTCTAAGTCTATCAAAATGACATTTACTGAGTGGCACACTAAAATTTCTAATTAAAATATACTAATCCAAACTTTTCAGAACATAATATTCTTTCTAAAAACATTAAATGGTAGCTATGTCCTGGGTCCAGGTCAGACTGCTCCTAAGAGCAATGCCTAAATATTTTGATCTTAATTATCAGGCAGCATAAAAAAACCCAATATTATTTTTCCGTTGAGGGCTTCATATATTTCTACATCATCTGATGAAAATGACCACTGGTTCATCAAATTCTATCTGCTGCAAGAAGGTACAGTGCTGCTTTTAGGGACATGGGAGAGCTAGAGACTTTTTTTTTCCCCTCAAGAATGGCAGGAATAGAAGGTGCTTTGATAGCATGGGTTGGATTCAGACACCTGATGGATGACCACTTCAATCAGTCAAGGAAACAGTGAAAGGGAAATTAGTGAGCAATACTCACTAATGCAGTATCTGGCAAACAGCCTGGTCCCCGATTAATCTGATACCTGACTACATTCCCCCCATCCTCTTCCATTAGTGTTTCTGCTCTGTGCCTACATTTTATTTTTTGGCCTCTACTCTTCTACTCTTTTGGCTTATGTTTTTGTTAAATACACATGTAGTTCATAATATACAAACTAAATTTATTAAAGCCCAATAGGTGTTAAATGCTTAAATGTCAAAGGTCTACGTTTAATTCTTTAAAGCAACTGAAGAAAGAAAATGATTAATTAGAAATTTACCATGCAGTAACAGCCATGGTAAAAACAGATAAGAAAAACAGACTTGCCCCAGTTTTCATGGAGAAAGAATGGGAAAGGGATAGCATGTCAGAATGGAGCACTGTCAGGTTAAACTGTAGTCAAAAGACATCCCAAGTTACTCTTTTGAATTTTAAAGGGAAAAGAATCCCTACAAGTGAATGTATATCTAGTATTGGCAAGGACTTACGAAGGGTGTTTTGTACCTCTGATCAGTCTGCAGGGAAGCATTGAGATTTACTGATGTGTAAAAGTAGTAGAGGATGGAGGCTTTCACAGGGATTCTACAGTGTAGGTAGCCTCATGAAACAGATGATTTACGATCTTTTTTTAAATTTAGAGAATTTTGTGCAAGTGGATTGGGGATTACTTTTCATATGGTCCTAATTGCTAAAAAGTCCCATATGAGAACACAACCTCATGGCCCCCACTGAACAAAAAAAGGCTGAGAATCATGCTGTGATATCCAAGAGGCATTCAGAGCCAGCTGGTGAGGACTATACTGATAAGCCTTTTGGAGGATAGTTGTTTTTACCCTTTAAATGCATTACCTCCTTTTAATTAAATGGATGTTTTCCCTAGGTTTTCATAAAATCCAGACTTACACCACAACTTCACCTATTTCTTTTGAGCTTTACTGTCTTAAATGTCCTAGAGTCATTCTTCATTGAAATATCTTTATTTTAACTCTAGGATGCGATTATTTTTCTGAAAAATAATTATTTGTCTTTTTTTCAGATGACAGTGTATTAGAAGTTGAATGAGTATTAATAACTTCTCTTCAGTTTGGAGGTCTTATTTAATGTGACTAACTTTATTTATTGTGCTATTCAGAGCCTTATGATTTGACAAATATCCTCATGAATACTTTCAAAAGAAACAACATGCAAAAT
The DNA here is from genome assembly GCF_003945595.2 of Pipra filicauda. NCBI lineage: Eukaryota > Metazoa > Chordata > Aves > Passeriformes > Pipridae > Pipra > Pipra filicauda. The sequence goes on along the minus strand of NW_024104207.1, from coordinate 2,037,975 downwards.
ACTAAGCTGTTCTGGCAATAGCTTCCCAGATCTGTCTTTCATTGTTGTCCCTTAGTGATTTAATCCATAGTTGCAGAACAGAGATTCCAGTATGCTATGAATCCATATTGTTACCAGGAGTGTTTATGCTATCAGTTCCTGCAGTACCATTTTAACACCTTTTAATTTCTGTTTTGCAGAGGAAAACTGAAAGATAGTACACCCAATTTTGCACAAGCCCCTGGTTCTTTAAACTAGAAAAGACTCACATGTTCACTCTTTCCATTCCATAAAAAAGAATTGCAAAAAGACAACTGTATAATCCTTATCATATTCTGATCCCCCTTTACTTCCCTCTGCCAGAGAAAAAAAGTTTAATTTTATCAATACAGAAAAATAAAAAAGAAATAATTTATGGGATTCCAGCCCACCTAAATCTTTCTCAGAAATGAGGTCTAGACATTCCTTTTAAACTCTCAGCAGTAATTCCACCTGCTTGTTTACCAAGACTGTAGATTCCTAAATACACCAGTCATTCTTTATTTAGTATGAAATTCCTAAAACTGAGTACTCTACTTACCCATCTGTGCTCAGAAATGTCCTCTCCAGGGATATTATTAAATATTACTTCCTCAGAGCTTTATTGAAAACTACCCATAAGTCCAAAAAAGATGAACAAATTAGGAATGGTCAAGACCACAGCAGCTGATCTTTTTAGTATAAGTCATCAAGCAGAACACTTTTGTGTCTGAACCATATGCATGGAATAATTGAATCCAATTTTCCAGCCTTCCAGCTTTGGAGGCATGCAGCACAGTGAAAACACTCCTGCTCCCTCTTCTCCCACAGCTGAGTGACTGTGTAGTTGAGAAACACAGGAGGCCAGCAGACCAAACAGGAAAAAAGAGAAGACAGAGATTGATTCAAGGTCCATAGGGGGTTCATCAAGGGGTTGGGAAGACCTAGAATTCCAGCCTATATGACAGGAGGAGTCACATGGCACATAGTGCATTCAGACTATACATATGAATAGGAAAGTGAGCTGTTTGATTTTCAAGGATCACCACCTCCAGTTTCATAAATAGCTCATCCCGATGTGCAGGATGTGACAGGAAGCCTGCACAGATGAACAAAGAGCACCTAAAAAAATGCAGTTTTAAAAAGGAAGGATACAAAGGGTAGAAATAGGGTCAGGTGATGCAGGAGGTGATACAGACACTCTTCAAGTATTCAGGGATGGGGTTAGGAAAGCTAAAGCCCTTTGGAGGTAAATCTAGTAAGGAGCATGAAGGCCAAAGAGAAGGACTTCTTACATGTGTATCAACAGCAAAAAGAAGACTAAGGAAGTGTGGGCCTGCTGTTAGGTGGGACAGGAGAGCTTGTAACAAAGGACATAGAGAAGTACTTAATGCCACCTTCTCCTTGATCTCTATTTTTAAGAGCAGTCTTCAGGAATTCCATGTCACTGAGACCAATAGTAAAGTCTAGAGCAAGGAAGGTCAAGAAGGGGTTATTTGAACAAACTGGACATGCACATGGGACCTGATGGGATGCACCCACCATTGGTGAGGGAGCCAGCTGATGTCATTGTGGGGCAGTCTCAATTATATCTGAAAAGTTGTACTGACTGTATAAGGAGACTGGAAGAAAGCAAATGTCACTTCTGCCTTCCATAAGGGCAAGGAAGAGCCAAATAATAAACCAACCAGGCTTATGTCAGTTCCCGAGAAGGTGATGAAGCAAATCTTCCTACAAGCTATTTCAAAACATACGAAGAAGAAGGTAGTGATTGAGATCAGCCAGCACAGAACTATGAAGAGGAAATCATACTTGGCCAGCACTGCAGCTTTCTACAATTCTCTAACTTGCTCAGTGGATAAGATGAGAAGGGCAGATATTATTTATCTTAATCTTAGCAAGGCTTTTGACATTGTGTCTGATCACATTCTCATACATAAACTGATGAAGTATGTGCTAGAAAAATGAACAGGGATATGTGTTGAAAACTAGCCGAACAGCCAGCCTCAAATAGTTGGGATCAGCAGCAAAATTTCAGCTGGAAGCCAGTCACCAGTGGAGTTTCCCAAAGCTCATAGAGGCAATATTCTTTAACCTCTTCATTAATGACCAGGATAATGGGAGATATAACAACTTTAGCAATTTGCAAATGATACATAATTGGGACTAGTGACTGATACATAAGATGATTGTGCTGCCATTTAGAGGGACTTCAACAGGCTGCAGAAATGAGCTGGCAGGAATCTCATGAACTTCAAAAACAGGCAAATGCAAAATTCTTGCACCTGGAGAAGATTAGTCCCCTGCATCAGTATGGGATGGGGCAAACCAGCCGGAAAGCAAATTTGAAGCAAGAACCTGGTATTTCTGATGGACACTAAGCTGTGCATGAGACAGCAATGTGCCCTTGCAGCAAAGAAGGCCAACAGCCTCCAGGGCTGTATTAGAAAGAGTACTGCCATTAGGTCAAGGGAGGTGATCCTTCCCCTCTCATTCACACTGAGAGAAGGAGACATATCTGCAATGTTGTGTCCAGCTCTGAGCTCTCCAAACAAGGGAGATGTGGATATACTGGAAGTGAGTCTAACAAAGGGCCATGAATATGGTCAAGGGACTGAAACATTCGACATAATAAGGAAAGGGTACTGTCACTGACCACCCCAGGGAAGAGAAGGCTCAGGGAGGATCTTACTCTCTATAAATACCCAAAAGGAGGAAAATAAAGAAAAGGTAGTCAGACTCTTCTTGGTGACGTCCAGTGTCAGGAATCGAGGCAATGGGCATAAAATGAAATAGAGGAAATTTTGTGTAATTGTAAGAAAAAAAAAATTTTTTTAACCATAATGATGATCAAACACTAAAACAGGCTGCCCAGAGAGGCTGTGGATTCTCCATACTTAGAGATACTCAAAACTAACTGGACATAATCCTGAGAAATCTACTCCAGATGACCTTGCCTTGAGTAGAAGGGTTGGACCAGAGGATCATCAGGGGTCCCCACCTATCTCAGCTATTCTGTGACTCTATAATAAAATTATACTAATAAGAACTACAAAAAAATTAAAAGAAAAACAAAACAAAATAAAACCAACAACAAGAAAAGCCCATCAGTAAACAAAACCCAACAAAACCAAAACCAAAGTGGAAGCCTCATTGCTTGATGAACACAAGAAGATGATTTGGACTCAAATTAGAGAATAGGAAATAAGATTATTTAAACTATAATTCAAAGAAGGATTAGCACTAAAAGGAAGAAACAGTGAACAAACCTAGGGATGGAGAACAGAGCAGGGGCATAAAAGAGAGCCTCTGGAATCTCTAGAGGACATCTCTAGATCCTAACACAATATGCGTACTCATCCTGCAGTTTCAGGAGCAAATTTGGACTATTTTGTTTTGACAGTTTATGGACTTCAACTTGTCAGAAACAGTAGATCAACAGTAACTTAAGTCACAGCGTTATAGAATGTTTAAGGTTGGAAAAGACATCTAGGCTCATTGAGTCCACTTCAGATGGTATTGTAATTGTCATGGTCTAGACTGTGGTATAAACAGCTAGCAGTAAATCAGCACTTGAAGAATATGTGAAAAAACCCTCCCCAGTAATATAATATTTTACAGCAAGTGGCTTATAATGTGTTTCTTTCACAAACCTTATATAAATGATAAAAAATGATTTTGCTTAAGCTTGAAAAGATACCCATATTGCCTGCTAGTTTTGTATGAGTATCTATAGCATTTCTACAAGGGCCAAACCACAATAACCAACCTAAATAACATCCTCTGGAACCTGATATGTGCCTTGCCTACATCTGCTCTATGTGGCTTACAACACTTTATCATGTATCTGGCTCAGCTGAGATGACTGAACTCCAAGCTTCTATTAATAACACACTAAAAATCTCTCTATGGGTTCCTGAGCAGTTGTTCTATCAAAGTCTGTCATACGAAATAGTTGAAGAGGTTGCTGGAAAAGTAACTGAACATTTCAGAGGCTGGAAGTAGTTTCTGTCATAGACTATCTTACTTGGCTCTTTTATATTCAGGCTGAGTGTGAGATTTCCTCTGGGATTATTCATTATCTGCTCCAAGTCTTGGTTTCCCAGCACAAAATAGAAGTAAAGAAGATGACTAGGACAGAAAATTGCCTGTGACATTGCAGTGAAAGGGTCCATGGCCATCTGGCCTTAACTTTTGATATCTCTTAAAATATTTCACTTTATAGAGGAAAAAAACTATATGACATAATTCCACCAGCAATAGAAATCTACATGTTAGTATATCAACACTAAGGCATCTTCTCATTGCAACTTTTGAGAATGAATGTGTAGTCTCTTACCTTGTTGATGTACCAGGGATGGGACGTCCCGTATCCACCAGGACACACCAGCAGTAGCCTGTGGAAGGATGGCACTGCACTGGTTTGTAGAGGCCGCCCTGAGCACACTCCGGAATGAACACATTGTCTTTCTGGGGCTGTTTAGCTTCCTCCAGGGCTGACTGAAGTTCTTGATCACATGATGATGCTTTTGGACAGAAAAGAAAAAGTACTGAAGAAGCTAGACTGGAAGAGCCTACTAGATTTATCAAACAGTTTTTATATCTTTGATTGCATATAAGGATTGTGCTTGAAGAGGCGTGCTACAGCTCAAATACCAGTTACGTTGGTTTAGGCTGTATACTGTAGAGAAGTTTTAGCTTCCTTTTCATGCAGCTATTCCATTTTATAGTCCTAATAATATCTTGAACACCCCCTTTCCTATACTTGATCTATGGATAAACAAATACTTTCTCTGTGACCTTAAAAAATCCTCCTCCACTCCACAGTCCCTAAACTACTGATTCTTTTCAGAGGGAACAGTAAAAATCCAACATCTTAGGATTCCTTAAACGGATTGTTCATTTAGATTTTTATATTTTGCTCTTTCTTTCCAGTTTTGGAACAACCTCTTAAAACAGTGAAAATTCTTCCACATTCTTTACTGGTGTTTCTGGTACTGGCAGTGTATCATTTGCTCTGGAGAGAAAAGACCCACAAGAAAAAGTAATACATTTTTATCTCATTCTATCAGTATGTCCTAGATCTTTCTGAAGGTGCAAAAAACTTATGTATCTACACATTCCCAGCCTTTATATGAAACTATGAGGCAGCAGTGAAAGAGCAGAAACCACAGGGCCTGAGAATACCTTTCAGTTTACACCAGTAAAATAACATCAGTAAAATAACACCTCTGCTGAGGACTTTTGGTCATTACTTAACTGGTACGTGTGACCATGTAGAGATAATAAATGAGACAGGCTATTTTGTCAAGTCATTATTTCTCCAGGGATTTTAGAGTCAGTCTCTTGCCATGTGAATTTAGACGGTTAATAATACAGCTTCTGTATAATTCCCAAACTATCCAGTGGGGAAAAAAAATTGAAGTATTTGAAAAACAAGAATGTTAAGCACTCTGCAAACACACAAATAACTCATAGGAAAATTTGAAGTTACTAGAATTTCAATCAATAAAATATTCTCTTCAGATAAAGCAAAGTAATTTTAATGTTACAATAATAAAAACAATCTGTGGGTAATATTTGCTTTTCTTTCATGTCAGTTAAAGGATTTGCTTCTTGACTTTTCACAGTTCAACCCACAGAAGAACAAGTTGAATCCTGACTGAATTTTCTAGTACATTTTAACAAATTTCAGCTTTAGTATAATCTCATTTACTTTTATCCACAGGGTTCAGAAAATGCTTTGCAAATTGTAGGTATCAGCTGACAGAAATTCACGAGTTATATCCAGAATACTACTGCTCCTTGCTAGCTTTTTGCACATTCAGATGTCCAGAATCAGTAAAATTTCTGCTGCAGGGGAAAAGGTAGTAGGAAGTTAGACACGTTCATATTTTAAATGGCACATAATTCCATCTATACAATGTCCTGGTTTACAAAACAACATGTTTTATTCCAATCCATGTAAAAGGTTTAAAAACTAAGCATATTTAGCATATGCTAACTTGATTATAAGGCACAGATAAATATGTTTGGCTGACTTCTTTTCCTCTTTTGTTTCACATAATATTTGAACAGGACATCTAGATAAGTTGATTGATTTTTCATGTTTTTTCTTGGTTGATCCACTGCATAAACAGAGATTGAATAGCACTCAAAGTGCCAGTGTTTAGATAATAAACTGTACTTAGAGAATCAGTGTAGTGGGAACAGAAATACTCCTTTAAAAAAAGTAAATAAATAATTATTTGCACATTGAAACCTTCGCAGAAATAGCTATGGTTTCACAAATTAAAAATCTGTCACCAACATCGTCTCAGAGTAGCCAAAATAAATCTTTCTCTCATTGTCTGGATTATGATGATTATCAAGTAACAAGGTATGACAACCCTGGAAAACACATCACTTAACTTAGTTGTTCACTTTTAGCATTTTGTATATAATCAAGTAAAAAGGAGCAACCTGGGTGAAGTAACTGCAGTGAGAGGGAAGAAATCATTACTTGTCTTTAAACTCTGCTAAATTAATTTCTCTTTCATACTGATAAACCTTGGAACCATGCCATTAGCTACTATGACCTTCTTTTGTTGCACATCCTTGTAACCAGCAACAGAATCTCGATGTGCAGGTATTATTATCTCTCCCAAACCCAGAGGTGCAATACATTTTCATGCTTCCAGCTTTGTTTAGAAAATACACTGGTGTATAAAGACTACATAGTCAGGTCATCCAGGCAGACAAAATGTAGCAGAACGGGGAGGGTGTGATGGAAAAGTCCCTGTGCAGGAGCAGATATGGACTGTTTCAGCTGTGAGCATAAGATACACTCCCTAAAGCTCTAATTTTTACGGAT